>NC_134561.1:4937922-5680536 GCF_025594145.1 Primulina tabacum | reverse complement strand
TAAGGGCTGACTACTAGAACGATGGTTTCGTTAGCTAAATGCACCTTTTTTTTATGACGATGGATGTGTAGTTGCTATAATTTGGTGTCAACTATGTAAACCTACATATTAATATAATATCTTGTGGATCACGTTTACAGTTAGGTAAATAGTATTGGGAAAATCCTGTGCGACATGCTCGTCCAATAAAATGTTTGTATAAGAAAATCGAAGTCAAAACTAATATTGATCAAGTATTCACCTACTCCATCATGATATGAATAATTATATCATATGGGATCTCCAAATATACAAAGTTCGCAAAATTATGATGCATCTAATTATTATATTATCATCGATTCATAGGAGATGGGGTTGGTATTTTTTTGGGATCAGAACAAAGTTTAAAAGGAGTGAATAAATTCTGTTAAAATATTTGGTATAAAATCGAACTTGCTTTAACTATTTTTAGGTTGTTAAGGTACTTTCTTAAACAACTAGAATTTTTTGGACCACTTAACGTGAATAAGTACGAAAATAATTTGATTATACTAGTGATATATTAAATATTCAAATCAAGCAGCAGTTAACACAACGGTTAGATATGCAAATAGACAATATAAAGTGTGTAAGGTAAATAAGACATAATTTATGGATATTCGGAGATGATTACTCCTGCGTCACCACTTCTTTCATTTAGGAATAAATGCAATAAAAAAAAACTTTGATTTTACAACATTTTATAACAACTCACTTCGAATAAGACTCTGTCTAAATCAAAACTCTTATTTATCACACAACAATTTATGGTTGTTTAAGTACCCTCAGTTCACCATAAACTAATACAAATACCATCGTTTAGCTTTGCAGCTTGAGATAGTAGGGTTAGGACAAAATGATCCTTAGAAGATCTGATATAATCTGATAAGAGTGTGCTAAGTTGAGGATCTTAATATTTGATTGAATAAATATGGGGCCATTAGCTCCTAATCGTTATTACAATGCAATTTGATTAGGGTTAATTAATTACAGCAAAAAACGAGTTTAAATTTTTCTTTACAATGAGCCCAAAACATTTTGTTTGAATACTAAAAATAGTATTTAATCTCATATCATAAAACATGCCCACACATAATCAAAACCAATCACATACAAACAACTCATATCCTAGGGACATGCCCCGGTATATAGATACATATATATATATATATATATATATGCTGGGAACAAAACATAACCTCGGCTCAACCATGACTCCCTCCAGAAGTATCATCTCCGGTCTCCTGATAACCTGAAGTACCTGTCATTGTCAACATACAAAGACAACAACAGCCCCCTCTGGGGTGAGAAAAGTTCAGTCTGAAGCAACCACAATATATACCACATATATCTAAACAATGATATATGATATGCAATGCCTGTATGTCGTGGAGGTATCAGGTCAAATGCCATCCACTGAGGACATGTCAGAATCAATCGAATCGCTATCAAATTAATGCTCGAGCTGGCACACCGGCCTCAATCAGGGATACTCGTATGATAACGTCGACAAAGCGCTATCAAATCTCAAATCTCAATCAATCAGCGGGGCCACTAATGACTATGTTTTAAGGGCCACATAATGCCAAACATAGCATCGTGTTCACAAACCCAAGAATCAAATCCAATCATATCAAGGTATCCAAGGATCATAGCTCAACGTGTATGTCATGTATGCCAGATCAACTCAACAAATAAGGCATATAGACATATATTCCCAATCAAATCAATCAAATCAATCAAATATATATCATATGATACAAATACCTGTCGTATGTTACTCGGTCGCAACATACCTCGATTCTTCGTTCCTGTCGATGTAGCTTGAAGATATCAGTATAATAATCTATCTACATCAATAACATATTCATTTCAATCAATAATTTTATTCAAATTCAACAATATAAGTTTCAAATATCTTTTGAAACTTCGAAAATTCATATCAAATCGAAATCAGAATATAATTCAATTCCGACTTCAAAACTTAGTTTCTTGTCGGTTATTCTACCACATATATAATCATAATTAATAACAACTGACAATTAATTCTTCAATCTCAATCCAACGATTAAAAATTTCTTAATTATAATAAATTGAGAATAATTGAAAATAACATCACTATAATCATCTCTTCTTCATTAAAATCATACAATATTCAACAATCTTCAATTTCTGTATGATTTAACAATTTATCGGATTTATTCCAGAAATCGACGAATTTCAAACATCATCAAAAATATAAAATTTATATCTCAAATCGAAGACCTCGTGTCAACGATCCCAGAACTGAATGTTTGTCGATTGGATAAACCGATAAGTCGCAAGATCAAAAAAAATAAAAAAATCCTATATCTATTTTTCTCTCACCTCTCCTCTCTCGGTGGAAGATGAAATATTCATTCACATTTATCTTCTTTTTTTTAATTATATTATAATATATTATATTATTAATATAATATATAATATTTAACATTTTAACATTGGTATATCCCTTTAGATCAGTCAAACGATCAAATTTTTCAAAACTTAAAATATGAAACTTCTATATCTTTGAGTGTTCTACGTTATATCCAAATTTCACATCATTTGGACTTCATATGACAAAGATATATCTCTAATTACCATTTTGTCCTTAAAATTAATTCATTATTTTTCAACTTATTTACAAAAATGTCATCAAAATAAACTGAATATTATTGAAGTACGCGTAGTTAAGTTGATTATATATTTTTCCGTTTTTTCTCGACTTCTGAATCTACTTGAAAAGCTCCAATACTCGAAAATTATTTTCAATGATCACCCGTACTATCTCTTGACATAATGAATTTTTCGCTTTTAATCATTGTTCACAGCATTAAATACCCATTTAATGTTTTTTTTTTTGCGACTTTTAGCTCATATCTTTTGAAAAAGCTGATTGAATTTAGATACTTTAGGAAACATTTTGTAAATCAAAAGTTGGTAGGATATTGTACATTAATATTTTAACTGGTATTCTCTGAACTGTTGGAGTTAAAATTATCCACTTTGATCCACAGTCTGACTGGTCGGATAAATCTAAGTTTTAAACCATCTCAATTGTCCGGTCAGAGACAAATGATATTATGAAGTTTCCATATCGAAACACTGATAATATGTTGAGTATCTTGAGTTGATCCGTGGGTTGAAAGTCCTGCAATACAAATGACATTTGGACTCTTGAAACAACTTGATGTTATTATTGTCATTACCAAAACTTATAGTGATTTATATTTTAACAATTTTTTTCTTTTTGTAATGACAAAACCAAGCTGTAAAACTAAAAAAATTACAGATAAACAGTTAAGGCAAATAATACATGAATTGAAAAATGTATTCCAATTTGAAATAATGAAGCCCATTGATACATTGCATAAGAAAAATAACAGCCGGTTAGACCTAAAATATAAATTGAAAACCTATCTGCGTAGAATCGAGTTGCCGCCACCACTGCTTATGCCTCCTTTTTTATTTATGGCTCCTTCTTATTGCCTTCTTATCTCATCTGCCTATTTTGATTCTTCATATCTTCCTTTCTCAACCCGCCTTTCCTTCTCTTCAAGCTTTATTTAATCCACATCTTCTCTTTTTTGACGTCATCACGCTGCATATATTCAAGGATTTCTTGCAATTGGCTACCAATGGTTATTTGAAGATGATCCATCTGCTGATCCATATGATTCTTTAGTTGGGGCATCTGTCCGAATAGTTCAATATTCATGTTTACAGTTTGATGCTTCATTTTGACTTGATCAGCAGCAAGTATGCGGCTTTGAATCCTAATGGATTTCAATTCCTTCATAATTTGATATTTGAAATTATCGAATGCCATTGTATGGGCAAAATACTTGATTTCAAGTGAATTTATTGATCAATAGACAATATGCAACTGATTCAAAACTTGTTGGGGCCAAAAACTCTTCAATCTATTCGTCCTTTGGTTCTGAGAGTTGAGTGATTTGTGATGTTGAAGGTCCAAGTTTGAACATATCAAGAGGGTTGGGACATATAGTTTGATTTTGATTGGGCTATGGGTTTTCCAATTCTTCCATTTATTACGGTCTCGGTTGGACATGTTTTCCTTCTTATTTAAAGGCGTTGTGAATCACTATGTCCTTGATGGTCATATTTTCTGGAGATATTATCTGATCTTCTTCCATAAGTTCACCAGTTGGAGTGGTTAAAAGTGAATCAATTTGGAGCTCCTCTTTTGTATAGACTCCTTATTTCTCAGAAATTGGATCTTGATGCAAAGGAGAAGGGTCCATTTTGGACTGATCGAATTCAAACTGAGCTAATGAACGAACCACTTCATACACAAAATGTTATCCAAAATATATGGAATGGTACAGAGCAGAAAGCAATGTGCAAAACAAGCGATGCAGTCCGATAAACAGAACAGCAGGACAATGCAGAAAATAAAGCAAACTGAGGCCTGTATGAAATACAGTGTCCTTAAAACAGATTCGTCCCCTCCGGTGTGTGCTGCGAGGATGAACGTGGACGTCTCTTGCCCAGGATTCGACGGAAAACCAGCAGTACCGTAGCACAAGGCACCACCACGGCGAACCGAAAAAGTACCTGAACTTTATCACGAGGGCAGAGGAATGACAGAGGAACAGCAGCCGTGGACAGCAACAGCAGCCGAGGTAGGAAAGCAGAAGAAAGCTTCGAAAATTCGAGAGTGTGTTGGATTGTGTCTGATGGAGTTGAAGCTGCCTCTGTTTATAGGCACTCCAGTTCCATATGAATGTAACTGTTGGTCATCCGAAAGGCCAAAGGCCAGCCCAGCTGGAGCACCAACCGTCACCCAGCTGGAGCACCAACAGTCACGCAAGCCATATGAAGAGTTAGGCAGCTGAAAGGTCATTCATAACTGAAATTTCGAAAAAGAAAATTAGCAAAAGCCAGGTGAACTTTGGTGGGAAATTTTGCCTTGATCGGTCCGACATTCGACGCACCCAGGTCGCGCTCGTACGCTTGCACACAAGTCAAGCCTTTTTCCACTGCAAATCGGGCCCATGATTTGCACCCCCCTGCGCCGGCGGGCGCGAGAGAGAGCCTCTTGACCAATCTTACTTACACCTCTACAAAGTGTAAATCAATATAAGCTCACCAATGCCTTGTTCTTTTTCCTATGTGGGACAATTCCCACTTACCATCCACTAATTTGTCCAATTTCTCATTCAAATGGACCAAGCCCAATACACATAAGTCCAACAATCCCCCACATGAATGGAAATTGAAAGATATTCAACGGTTTTCGTGATAAAGTTCAACAGTTGAATCTTGCATAGGATAGGTAGGTATTACCCTTTGAACCTTCCCTTGTGAAAGCATAATAATTCACTGGTTGACAGTAGACATGATGTCTTTGAACTGTACAACCGTTTGTGTGAGTTAATATATACTTCACACAAGACTCTTCCTAATACTATTCAGTTCTCATGATTGTGTTCGTTTTTTGCCATGAACACATTCCTGGTTCTGCAAGAGGGTCTAGAATTGAGCCCTGCAATTCCTTCGAAGCGGCCCCACTTCTCTCTCACATAGGTGATTCTATATTGCTTCTCATCAGAATCATTAAAAGCCGTAAGCTTATCCTCAATATTCACTGTTTCATGATAGGAATGGATTAGGGATAACCCCCACAGTGATTCTCCAAATTAGTGCGATTAGGTTGTCCCATTGAACCTAGTTCTTGGGATCTCCAGTCAGCGTAAGTTGGGTTTTCCTTCACACCAATTTATTCTATAGGCTTGAGCCCCATTCCCCTAAACATTTTCGCAACTAACTCTCTGTTTAACCCTTTGGTTAGCGGATCCACTATATTATCCTTTGACTTTACATAGTCAACAGAGATAACTCCAGTTGAGAGTAGTTGTCTAATGGTATTATGTCTATGACGTATATGCCTAGACTTACCATTATACATATTATTTTGTGTTCTATCAATCGCAGATTGGCTATCACAATGTATGCATATAGCCGGCACAGGTTTTTCCCATCCTGGAACATCTTCTAAAAAGTGACGCATCCATTCAGCCTCTTCACCACACTTGTCAAGAGCTATGAACTCAGATTCCATCGTGGATCTAGCTATTACAGTTTGTTTAGAAGACTTCCACGCAATAGCTGCACCTCCTAAAGTGAATACAAATCCACTTGTAGATTTTGAATCTTTCATATCAGATATCCAATTTGCATCACTGTACCCTTCAATAACAGCAGGATATCTGGTATAGTGCAGCCCATGATCACGAGTGTACCTTAAGTATCTTAGCAATATGATAATTGCTTTCCAGTGTTCAACTCCTGGATTACTCGTGAATCTACTCAATTTGCTTACTGCATATGCTATGTCTGGTCTTGACAACTCATTAAATACATCAGACTTCCAATGACTCGAGAGTATTCTAATTGAGACATACTCTCCCCTCGATTCTTTGATAGATGCTGACTGGAATCTATCGGGGTTTTAGCCAATGCAGAGTCATCGTTATTGAATTTCTCAAGTATTTTGTCAACATAATGTGACTGACTAAGGACTAGCCTTTCTGATGTTCTATGGATTTTAATTCCAAGGATTACATCGGCTAAGCCCAAATCAAATCTTGAGTTCAATAGTTTCTTTGTGGATTTGATCATCTTATCATTACTATCAATGATAAGTATGTCATCTACGTAAATACATAAAATGACATATCCCATTTCAGTGTTCTTTATGTATACACATTTGTCACATTCACTGAATTTAAATCCACTTTCCATCATGGCCTTATCAAATTTTTCGTGCCATTGCTTTGGTGCTTGTTTTAAGCCATACAGAGACTTCACCAGTTTACATACCTTATTTTCTTGCCCAATCGCAGAAAATCCCTCGGGTTGTTTCATGTAAATTTCCTCTTCTAAATCTCTATTTAGAAAAGCTGTCTTTACGTCTATTTGGTGTACTTCAAGGTTCCGCAAGGCGGCAATCCCAAGTATCACACGAATAGAGGTTATTCTCGATACAGGAGAATATGTGTCAAAGTAATCAAGCCCTTCACGTTGATGGTAACCTTTAATTACCAATCTGGCTTTATACTTATCTATGGTTCTATCTGATTTCATTTTCCTTTTGAAAACCCATTTACAGCCTAGTGGTTTACTTCCCGGAGGAAGATTTACTAATTCCCACGTATGGTTTTGTAAAATGGATTCCATTTCGGAATTGATAGCATCTTTCCATAGAGGTCCCTCAGATGAACTAATTGCTTCCTTGAAGCTTTGAGGTTCACTTTCCATCATGAAAGTGATGAAATCCGGACCAAAGGATTTCTCAGTCCTAGCTCTCTTACTACGTCTAGGTTCAATATCTTGATCAAGCTCTTGTCCTTGATCAATTGTCTCATACAATCTTTTGGATGAACTTGGTTCTTCCTTAGATTTGTATGGAAACATGTGTTCAAAGAACGAAGCATTTCTTGATTCCATTATCGTATTCTTATGAATATCAGGTATTTGAGATTCGTGTACAAGAAAACGATAAGCGCTACTGTTTTGAGCATATCCAATGAAAATGCAATCAACAGTTTTTGGTCCTATCTTTACTTTCTTTGGAGTGGGTACTGCTACTTTGGCAAGACACCCCCACATTCGCAGATATTGGTAGGAAGGACTTCTACCTTTCCATAACTCATATGGACTTTTATCTTGCATCTTTCGTGGAACCTTATTTAAAAGGTAATTTGCTGTTAGAATAGCTTCCCCCCACATGTTCTGTGGTAAACCAGAACTTAATAACAACACATTCATCATTTCTTTCAATGTGCGATTCTTTCTCTCTGCAATGCCATTTTGCTGTGGAGAATAAGGTGCAGTTCTTTCGTGTTTGATACCGTATTGAGCACAAAACTCAACAAATGGTGATTCATATTCACCCCCACGATCACTTCTTAGCACCTTAATTTTCTTGCTAAGTTGATTTTCAACTTCACTCTTGTATTGAACAAATTTGTCAATCGCTTCATCCTTACTTTTAAGGAGATACACATAACAAAATTTTGTGCTATCGTCAACAAAAGTAATGAAGTATTTATTTCCACCACAAGTTTGTACACCTTTTAAATCACATACATCACTGTGAATTATATCAAGCGGTTCACTATTTCTTTCAATAGTTCGAAAAGATGATCTTGTTAGTTTTGCCTCAACACACGTTTCACATTTGTGTTGTTTATCAATTTGGAATGCAGGAATGCTTTTCATGTTAATTAGTCTACGAATTGTATCGTAATTAACGTGTGCAAGTCTACCATGCCATAAACAAGAAGACTCAAGCAAGTAAGCAGAAGTATTAACTTTATTGATCACGGGCTTAATAGCCATTACATTTAGTTTGAACAAACCATTACAAACATAACATTTGCCTACAAACATTCCACTCTTTGACAAAACCACCTTATCTGACTCGAAGACAATGCGGAAACCATGCTTGTTAAGAAGCGACCCGGACACCAAGTTCTTGCGAATGTCCGGTACATACAGCACATTGTTTAGAGTCAGTTCTTTTCCAGATGTCATCTTGAGAATAACTTTCCCTTGACCCTTGATTTCAGAAGTAGCGGAATTTTCCATGAATAGTTTTTCACCATTCTCAGATTCCTCAAGAGTAGCAAACATCTCCTTGTCTGAGCAAACATGGCGAGTGGCACCAGTGTCGATCCACCACTCCCTTGGGTTAGAACCCACCAGATTAAATTCTGATATTACAGCACAGAGATTCATATTCGAAACCTCTTGAGATATGTTCTCTACCACATTCGCCTCTCGGTTTTTCTTTGGCTTCTTACAATCAGATGCCTTGTGACCCATGCCATCACAATTATAGCATTTTCCCGAGAACTTCTTCTTTGACACGCCTCCTTTGGGTCCCATGTTCAACCTTTTGCTGGAGGAGGAAAATGTTCTCTTTTTCGAGCTTTGGCCATGCTCGACAATATTTGCCTTAGCGGCAACAGGAGAAAATAATCGTCTTTCCGAACTCTTGTTGTCTTCCTCGATGTGAAGTCGAATAATGAGCTCTTCAACATTCATCTCCTTTCGCTTGTGCTTCAAGTAGGTTTTGAAATCTTTCCAAGCTGGTGGTAGCTTCTCAACAATAGCAGCCACTTGGAATGATTCGCTCAAAGTCATCCCCTCACCGTGAATCTCGTGAAGAATCACTTGGAGTTCTTGAACTTGGCTGATAACCGGCTTTGAATCCACCATTTTAAAGTCCAGAAAGCGACCAACAAGAAACTTCTTGGCCCCGGCATCCTCGGTTTTGTACTTTCTGTCAAGGGATTCCACAGCTCTTTAGCCGTTTTCTTTTCGCAAAACACGTTGTAGAGCGAATCTGCCAATCCGTTTAGTACATAGTTTCGGCACAAGAAATCAGAATGATTCCATGCCTCAACCGCACTAACAGATTCAACATCTCCCTCACCCTCGTTGAGTTTAGGAGCATCCTCAGTGAGGAATCTCGCCAGGTTCAGCATCGTCAAGTAAAACAGCATCTTCTGCTGCCACCTCTTGAAGTCCACACCAGTAAACTTCTCGGGTTTTTCACCGTGACTTGCTGGAACAGCAACCGCAGTATCACGTGGGGTACCATGAGGGACAACTTGAGGAGGGACAACTTGAATAGTTTCCCTTTGCACGTTAGCTTGAGTAGCCATATCTGAAACAAAACTCGTTATAAGTAATCTGTTTTAAGATTGTTATCCAAAATATATGGAATGGTACAGAGCAGAAAGCAATGTGCAAAACAAGCGATGCAGTCCGATAAACAGAACAACAGGACAATGCAAAAAATAAAGCAAACCGAGGCCTGTATGAAATACAGTGTCCTTAAAACAGATTCGTCCCCTCCGGTGTGTGCTGCGAGGATGAACGTGGACGTCTCTTTCCCAGGATACGACGGAAAACCAGCAGTACCGTAGCACAAGGCACCACCACGGCGAACCAAAAAAGTACCTGAACTTTATCACGAGGGCAGAGGAATGACAGAGGAACAGCAGCCGTGGACAGCAACAACAGCCGAGGTAGGAAAGCAGAAGAAAGCTTCGAAAATTCGAGAGTGTGTTGGATTGTGTCTGATGGAGTTGAAGCTGCCTCTGTTTATAGGCACTCCGATTCCATATGACTGTAACTGTTGGTCATCCGAAAGGCCAAAGGCCAGCCCAGCTGGAGCACCAACCGTCACCCAGCTGGAGCACCAACAGTCACGCAAGCCATATGAAGAGTTAGGCAGCTGGAAGGTCATTCATAACTGAAATTTCGAAAAAGAAAATTAGCAAAAGCCAGGTGAACCTTGGTGGGAAATTTTGCCTTGATCGGTTCGACATTCGACGCACCCAGGTCGCGCTCGTACGCTTGCACACAAGTCAAGCCTTTTTCCACTGCAAATCGGGCCCATGATTTGCACCCCCCCTGCGCCGGCGGGCGCGAGAGAGAGCTTCTTGACCAATCTTACTTACACCTCTACAAAGTGTAAATCAATATAAGCTCACCAATGCCTTGTTCTTTTTCCTATGTGGGACAATTCCCACTTACCATCCACTAACTGGTCCAATTTCTCATTCAAATGGACCAAGCCCAATACACATAAGTCCAACACAAAATTCAAAGGCATCTCCGGAGAGGTGGAGATGAAGGTGCTTCTGTAGGAATAGTAATGGTGGGATCATTTGAAATGGTTAAATTAGTAATTGGAGTGGTTAAGAGGCTGTAGACTCTTTCTGGTTTTTTGTAAGAGTCGTATGAACTGGTTTTCTATCACAAATTCCTCAACAGCTTGAGTTTGAAGAACTCCGGTTGGGATTTCTTTTGAGACAGGATGATTGCTTGACTAGCTTTTTCCTTAGTCAACAACAGCTGAAAAATCTTCTTCCTCAGCAACTAGGAGTTCATAATCCTGCCGTTTGACTTTCACCATCATTGACAGAGATAGAGCATCCATATCTAGGTGGCTAATGACGGCAACATCATCTTTGGCTGTCGGACAATAGGAATTGAAGTTGTCCCTTTTTCAAAGCGCTTTATTTTAATTTCATCTCAAGAAATTCTTGCCATTGGAGAGCTTCAAAGATAAGATATATTTCAGTCCATGCCAAAATCTGTTTTAGCTCGGCCACAACCTTGAGATTTTTCTCATTTTTAATGATGGAAAAATGAAAAACGGTTCGATAATAGACCCACATGTGGAGCCAATTCATTCTCTTCTTAGAAATTTCATCAACCCTTTGCATTTCCAAGTTGACCGCCTCTTGAGCATTTGATATTTTCTCTAGCTTGGTGAGTATCCCCTCCCATTTGGCTTTTGCTTCAATGGAAGGTAGTCCGGATTGAGTTGCCACTTCTTCTCAACATTAGCCTCAACTTTTACTGTTATTATCTGCCATCTTTGAGGTTTTATCACCAAAAATGTTTAGAATAATTTTTTACTAAAAAATTGAATATGGCTTCCTCATCTACAACAATGATTAATGATCCATTTTCACAAGGATAAAAACTAGAAAAGTTCAACGGCACTGAGATGGTAGACTCCAAATCTGTGGTGAATCAAGTTCAAGAAATACAAGTACTATTGCAGGAGATTCACGCGGAATATATTAGTTTAAATGAGTCTTTTAAGTTGCTGCACTGATTTAGAAATTTCATCCTTTGTGAAAGGATTCAAAAATCTATTTGAAGAACACACGAAAAAAAATTGGATACGATGATCTGATTGTTCAACCGAGGATTGAATATGGACGTCAAAACCAATAAGATGGTATGAAAATTTAAAATGGTGGAATCTATCAACAAAGGAATAAAAAGAGATTCATAGATGGACAACAAACGTGTCATATCCTCTAGAACACGAGTAGCAGCATCCCCATTAAGAGGTTGGGGTACATTTCCTTGACGATCCTCATTAGTCCCAGCTTTCCTATCGGTACTAAGTGCGCGTCTAGGAGACATTGTATCTGAATGTTTTCCAAATTCTAAACATAACTAGCATGCATTTAAATCTATGCTTCTAATCATGCAGCATATAAAAATCCCTTTTTGAGCAACTTTAGGCATAAATATAGTTTAAATTTAAAAAGCATTTAAACACGTAATTTAAGCATATAAACCATGTAAACGTGCATCATTAAAATCATTTAAAGCATTTAAACTTACAGACTTGAGGCTTGACGACTGAGCTTTTCGGAACTGGCGGTGGCACAAGCCTTTGCAAGAACATTGCTCTGATAACAACTGAAACTTCCACTACTCGTTTTTCTTTAAAATGTATTATAACTTTTTTTATAAACTTTCGGCCATATACCTTCCACCATTTAAAATAAACTCAAAAACTAATTATTTGAAAATCTCAAAACGCAATTCCAAACATAAAATCGTAAATCATTAACCAAACCTAAAACTAACATTTTTCAAAATAAAGCATAAACTCTTAAATCTCTCAAAACCACTCAAAAGCATAACGTCATAAAATCTTTAAAAGTAATCTTAATCATATAAGTGATGAAAAACTAGCAAAAATCATCGGGTTATGTGCACCATCAGTTCAGTTATGGTGAGAACTGAACTGATGGCTACTTGAACTGATCAAATCAGTTTAAAGCAAGGGGTTAACAATTAAAGTACACAAGATATGTTTATGGATGTTCGGAGACTTCAAATGTTCCTACGTCACCCTATCAACCTCCTCGGGTAGGTACCACTAGAAGACTTTGATTTATACAACTACTTGTACAAACCCACTCAGCTAGGACTTACACTACTACCTAACTGAACTCATAGACTAGACTGAAGGCAGCACATTCCAACCAACACTTCTTTAACGTCTATGTGAGAAAGACTACATACACAAGTTTATTGTCTTTGTGCAAGACTGAATTTGAGTGGTGGTGTGTGTGTGTGTGTGAGAACTGATCTCTGAAAACTACCCGAAAGTGTTCTCACACACTGAGGGAAATATGCTTCTAAACTTAGCTGATAACACGATGAAGTGTTCCCTCTGAGCTGATTGCTTTTTGTAAGCTGATATGCAATCTGTTTGCCCTATTTTTTTATCTTAACATGTCAACTCTCATCATCGTATTCACTAAGCTTCGGCTTCTATTTATAGGAGTTTGGCTGAACGTACAGTGAGACTCAGTGAATGAATCCGTTGCAGTTTGAATTTGTTCTCCCAAATAGATATCTGGAACATTTGGCTTTAAGCGCTGCTGCAACGTCTCTTATTGTACCTAGATCATACAATAGCTTTTGTACCTTTGTGCACAGCTGGATTAAGCTTGTCGTATCTGCAAACTGGTTCGCTCCTAACTGATGTTCTGAACTGGTCAATTGAACTGGTTTTGAACTGGTGAGGTGAAATCAGTTGACTCGTCAGCTGAACTGATTTAACTGATTCAGTTACTGATCAGTTGGGCTATTCATCAGTTGAATACTTCATCAGCTGGCCGGGCTTCTGAAGGTCTTCTGCTGAACCACCTATGAACTGGATAGTCATTTGAACTGCTCTTGATACTTCAGTTGTCCCGGTTCAGTTCGATCTATCAGTTGGCACTTTCAGTTTGCGTCTCGATAGCTTCAGTTTAAGCTTGGTAACTGATCAGTTCGATGTCTGGTCAGTTTCAGTTTCTGCGCACTTATGTAAACTCATTAGAAATAAATAAACAAATTTTGTTAACATCAAAATAAAAATTACGAACATGAAATGTTCCAACAATCTCTCCTTTTTTGATGATCACAAAAATTGAACAGTTAAAGCGATTTAAAATAAATTTAAATAGTAAATAATTCTTCCCCTTTGTGAGAATAAAAAAAACCTTTAAAAATATTAAAGCGAATAAAAGAACTTTCAGTTCGAGGGATAACAGAAAAAAAAGCTCCCCCTCAACAACTGAATAAAACGATTTGAAAACAATTTGTCATTTCGAGGGATAGAAAATTTAAAATCAGTTTTAAAGAATAGCCCCATCTCAAGAACTGAATCAAAAAATCTCTCTCAAAAATATAATTGTTGCGCGATTTTAAATAAGAAGTTTAAGCAATAAACACTTAAGCAGTTAAGGCAAAATATAAACTGGAAAAATCAGTTCAGTTACATGGAAACTAACTGGATACACATGATGTTAATTTAATCCATTACACGTCCCTTGTATTAATATAAAGTACACTATCTTTTGTAAGGGAATTTCTACTACACTTAACAAATATCAAATAACATCAAGTACCAATCAATTTATATAAAATAGAACTGAGTGTACCAATAATTGGTTGCCTAAAATACTTGGAATGCTGCATCGATTGTGAGTTTCTTTTGGCATAAGAACTGCTAATTGCATTGGAATTCATCTCTGTGCTGGCTAACTGGTCTAACTGATGCAAACTGGACTCAACTGATGCTGAACCGCAACTACTAGGATCTGATATGGCAATGAAGCGGCAGCACTTCTGATGATTAAGCTCCACTTAACTCATCAGTTTCAGCTGATAGTTGGGTTTCGTCTGTTGATCAGTTTAACTAGTAAGCTGACAACTGAAATCTTGTCTGCTGATCAGTTTAGCTATCCTGCTGTCAGTTGAACTCAAAAATCCTGCAAACAGCTAAACAAACAAAATAGCACAGCAAAAAAATTATTAGAGAGTTTTGAAAACCATTTTAAGACCATTTTAAAACACATTTTAAAAAGTCTATCAGTTTTAAAATGTCCTTATTAGAACAGCTAGCTCTGATACCAATTTTTGGATCGATAAAATCCTCTAAAAACGTTGATGAGCTGCAATAGCTCGTGTTCTAAGAATGTATACACCGATAAATTCGATCGAGTTTGAAATTAAATCAAGCGGAATATTCTCAAAGTAATCATTCGTTAAGAAAACTGATCGGTTAAACATTTTAATCTTGTGTAACTAATTAACTGAAGATAAGGCAGATCAGTTATAGCATGTATCAGTTCAGTTATGGTGAGAAATGAACTGATAGCTACTCGAACTGATCAAATCAGTTTAAAGCAAGGGGTTAACAATTAAAGTACACAAAATATGTTTATGGATATTCGGAGACTTCAAATGCTCCTACGTCATCCCTTTTACCTCCTCAGGTAGGTACCACTAGAAGACTTTGATTTATACAACTATTTGTACAAACCCACTCAACTAGGACTTACACTACTACCTAACTGAACTCCTAGAATAAACTAAAGGCAGCACCTTCCAGCCAACACTTCTTTAACGTCTAAGTGAGAAACACTACACACACAAGTTTATTGTCTTTGTGCAAGACTGATTTGAGTGGTGATGTGTGTGTGTGTGAGAACTGATCTCTGAAAATTACCCGAAACTGTTCTCACACACCGAGGGAAATATGCTTCTAAACTAAGCTGATAACACGATGAAGTGTTCCCTCTGAGCTGATTGCTTCTTGTGAGCTGATATGCAATATGTGTGCCCTTTCTTTTTATCTCCACACGTCAACTCTCATCATCGTCTTCACTGAGCTTCGGCTTCTATTTATAGGAGTTTGGCTGAACGTACAGTGAGACTCAGTGAATGAATCTGTTGCAGTTTGAATTTGTTCTCCCAAATAGATATCTGGAACATTTGGCTTTAAGCGCTGCTGCAACGTCTCTTATTGTACCTTGATCGTACAATAGCTTTTGTACCTTTGTGCACAGCTGGATTAAGCTTGTCGTATATGCAAATTGGTTCACTCCTAACTGATGTTCTGAACTGGTTAGTTGAACTGGTGATGTGAAATCAGTTGACTCGTCAGCTGAACTGATTTCACTGATTCAGTTGAACTGATCAGTTGGGCTCTTCATCAGTTTAACACTTCATCAGCTGGCCGGGCTTCTGAAGGTCTTCTGCTGAACCAGCTATCAACTGGATAGTCAGTTGAACTGCTCTTGATACTTCAGTTGTCCTGGTTAAGTTCGATCGATCAGTTGGCACTTTCAGTTTTCGTCTCGATAGCTTCAGTTTAAGCTTGGTAACTGATCAGTTCGATGCCTAGTCAGTTTCAGTTTCTGCGCACTTATGTAAACTCATTATAAATAAATAAATAAGTTTTGTTAACATCAAAACAAAGATTGCGAACATGAAATGTTCCGACACCTAGGACAAAAAATATGGTTTCCTGCAAATGTAGTAAGTATAAGTTTTGTACTTTTAACGGTTCATTTGCTTCTAAAAGACAAAGTATGATAACATACTCTTAAAAAGAGACCACATTTGTAAGTGTGAGGACGAGCAACCTCAAAAAAATACTTATGAAGCCATATGCGTTCCATGGAAAAACAAACACAACCGAAAACCAAAAGAAACTTATAGAGAAGTTATCGTGTATGTATAGTTGTCTGGTTTTACACAAACCGCCAAGAATTTCAGTACATAATTTTCAATTGGTGGCCGAGTAAATCTAATAGTATTCTATTAAGGAATGTTTAAAGAAAAAAGATACATTTTCCTGATGCTGTTCATGCATTAATTTCATTCATGTGGGAGATTGTTGGAATGTTTAGTCTTAATGAATAGAAATTAAGCAAAAGAAAATACGAAGAAAACTCGAATGAAAGAAATGGAAAAAAACATGGGCCTCAAAAGCTGCCAGAGAATTTTTCAGGCAGCATGAGAAGCACTGAGGCACTTAAAAGAGGCGCCTCAGCTCCTCATTCTGTGCATGATAGGCACGGAGGCGCCTGTTTTAGGCTCCTCATCACCACAAGTGTGGACTGGCTTGTTGACAAGGTGAAAGGGAGGCTCCCAAGCACCCATAAAGTGGCGTTTTGGCGCCCAAAAAGATGTTTCGAATCCGGTGTGAGCTTTTCATGGATCCAGATGATGATATTTGATGTTATTAATTAGAATTTTGGATTAAGAGACATCTAATTTATGAAACAACATGTCCCTGCATATTAATTGTAAGGTCCAAAATTAAGATGACGTAATCCAACTGCATGCAAATATAGGAAATATGAAAAATGACTAATTAAATTATTTTAATTGCTTAATTGATAATGTGACATGTTTACATGACGTTTTAGTAGTTTTTCTACTTACATGCATTAAAAAGGTACTTTTAATGATTATTCGAGTTGCGATCGAGGAACAAAGACCGAGGGCTGAAAAATGGAAAATAATTTTTTATTAAATACTTGTTTTTAATTATTTAAAATATGATTGATGATTTTTCTTATTTATGAAAATAAGGGGTTTTGAGGTAATTTTATACGTCGGGACGTAAATTTTATCGGTGTTGGTTTTTCAACAAAAATACGAACGTTTTGGCAACCCGGCTAATAAATTCACAAACTTATTTAAACAAAATAATTTTTATATTTTAATTAAACACTAATGAGCCTAATTAACCCCACTAATGGGCCTAAGAATGTTTAGTGATTTATTAAAAGTATATAATATACAAACCCACCCCATAACCCTACCATATGCACGCCACTTTCAGAGTTTCACTCCAAAATTTCCCTCATTATACACGACACACACACACAATATTTTGAAAGAAAAAAAATTCGAAAGTTTAAAGGGGGATTCAAGCCAAGGTCGTCGTCGTCATTCTTCGCAATCGTCAACGAGAATTCATGCGTTAAATACGCAAAGGCACGCATAATTCTTTCCTTCAAACATCATCACACCATAATATGTGTTTATGTAAGAATTGTACGGAAAAACAAGTGACACTTTTGTTTATTATCGTTTTTGTACATAACATGAAATTTCAAGCATGATTTTTTATCCAAATTGTGTGGTTTACGTGCATAAAGGGGGCTGCCATGATTAGTACTTGATCAAGCATTGTTTTACATGAGTTTAGAGTCCTCGGAACACACCAGAAACACTGCACATCAAGGCACGATCAAGATGGAACCAAATTCTGTCAAGGTGAACTTAGGGCTTGGTTTTGTTGCTTGTTGCTTGGCTTGGGTCTCTGTTGGACCAGAGCTGGGCTAGATTCTCGTGAGGGGTCAAGGAAGGAGTCCTAGCCATGCTAAGACTCGAGTCAAGAGGGCTGGGAGGAGTCTTAGCAAGCTAGGACTCCTACCCGAGAAGCCATGCAGGTCGCGCTTGGTGCAGCAGCCGCGCAAGGGTCCAAGGGCTCTGCCAGGGGGCTCGGGCTGGGCTACGTCAGGTGGTCAGGGTCCTAGGAGGGTGTTAGGGGTCGGGGCTAGGGGCTTACTCGGTTGGCTAGAGTCCTAGGCGCACATTCAAGAGTCCTTGTCTTGAGTGAAGTCCTCGGTCGTGAGTGCAGCAGGGTTTGTGGCTTGCTGTTGGGGCTAGGGCCGGGTTCCTAGGGTGCTTAGGCTCCAGTAGGGTTCAAGGGTGGGCTGGCTCGATGATGTCTCGAGGCGGCTCGAGCTTGGCTCGTGAAAACATGAAGGTGGCTAGGGGCTAGCTCGGTTGGCTAGAGTCCTAGGCGCACATTCAAGAGTCCTTGTCTTGAGTGGAGTCCTCGGCCATGAGTGCAGCAGGGTTCGTGGCTTGCTGTTGGGGCTAGGGACGGGTTCCTAGGGTTCTTAGGGTCCAGTAGGGTTCAACGGAGGGCTGGCTCGATGATATCTCGGGGCGGCTCGAGCTTGGCTCGTGAAAACATGAAGGTGGCTCGAGTAAGCTTAGGGTTTCCTCTTTGTTAAATAAATCGAAACACGGCTCAAAGGGGTCTAGTCGTGGTTCACGAGGGTTAAAATAATATAAAAGGTCTAAGTTTTGAATTTAAGAACTTTATATTGAAGTTTGGAGTTTTTGGGGATTAATGTGCCTTAAAAATGAATAATTAAAGATTAATTAAAAAACCTAGTATTTAAGCTAAATAAAATTTTGAAAATTTTAATTTAGGCTTAAATAATTATTTGGGACATGTTAGAGTCAATGAAATTAAGAAAAAGTCAAAAACCTTGGGGTAAAACGGTAATTTTACACCCGAAAATTAGTAAACGTCATGACAGTGTCCTGAATGCTGTTTTATATGCTAATATGATTATTTTAAATGTTAATGAAGTTTTTATGTTAAATCATGATTTTTAAATGTTCATGGAATTTTATGATTTGACATTGACATTTAAAAGATATGTTGCATGCTTGGTTTAAAAGAAAAACGATATTATATGCATGTTTTTATTAAGTGATGGAAATACGAAATGTTGAAGTACATGAAGGGATTGTGACTAATACGATGATATGTTGGAGATATCGTGAGGGTTATGGTCACAGTGGGAGCCCGACGATCATGTTTCTTTGGATACGAATACGAATACGTTAATATGTTAATACGTTGGCCAAGGCCCAGTTGACGGGTGAGAGTGTCGATGGTGTCCCCGCCGCCCAGTACTGTTTGTTTTCTCTAGATGGATCCATCGTCCAATACGAATACGAGACACAATCAAGATCTGAATTCGAAAAACATGAATATGAATATGTTAATATGTATGAATATGTTGATATGAAAATATTTATGTTTAAAGTTTATGCATTATCATGAAAATGTTATTTTAAGTACAAGTATTTTTCACTGTTGTATGTGATCTGTATACGTATTATGTTGTTATCAAGAATATGATGTGTTGAGTCTTTAGACTCACTAAGTGTGATTGATGCACGATATTAATAATTATGATGTGGGAGGTCTTGATGGTTGACTTTGCTGAACTGTCGGTGCACATAACCCGAGGACCATCGTTTCTACTTTTCTGCACTTATGATTTAAGTTTATGATTTACGATAAAGATTTTTAAGACTATTTACTTGTAATTTTGAGTGGTTTTTGAGATGATGATTCTTTTAGCAATATTTGAAAAGTTTATTTTTAGATTTGGTAAAACGTTTAAAGATTTCATGTATTGACGATTTTCTTTGACTTTTCAAATACTAGTTGGTTCTTTTATTTTAAAATGGTGCAAAAATATTTATATATTTAATTAGGTAGTTTGGTCGATTTTAATTAGGAAAAAAAATTCTAGTACTTTTCAAATAAAACGAATAGCAGACGTTTCATTAATTTAATAATAATAAATATATGATCAAATGTCATTGTGAAATATACTTTTTATGAATACATTATTCATTTGTTTTGTTTGCACTTATTTATTCTTAAAGAAAGAGAGTCTATACTATTTTTTTGTTATAAATTTAAACTCGTGATTTTCTTTGTTAGTTATCATAAGAGAATTTATAATATCTTGGTAGAAGATCGCCAATCATTAAAATATCAGCGTGGAACAAATTGTTTTTAAAAGACATAATATTCAACATCAGCATCAATTTTTACTGTTCTTATCTTCCATCGAGGTTTCATCACCACAATAATTTTATAAAATTTCCAACAACGAAAGAAAATATTGAATTTTAAATAGTTTTTCTTAAATAACTTTTCTTGCTTTTTGATCAAGTGTTTGACCCAAAATAGAGAATTAAAAAAAAAGGAAAAATGTGGAATAAGAAAAGAATATCTAAAAGTCGGTTCGTTTTTTCTTTCTGTTGCTATTTTTGTTCTAATATAAACCGATTTAAAGTAAAATTTATTTTTAAAATTTTTAATAATTAGGTAAAAATAACAGTACTAGTTGAAAAATATTTTAACTAAATAAATCAATTATCAAATACCATAGAAGATTGAAAATATTCCTTTTTTTTTTTGGAAAATAAACAAAAAAGGTTAACGAGATGTTATACTAAGATTACTAGAGCCAATGCCTTATAATTGACGTGTAATCGGAAATGTTCGGCAAAATTTCAATTTCAGTTTTGTAATGTGACATTTTTAGTCTTATATTGATCGTTCTACCAATTTACGATCCAATCATATAATTAAATAATTAATGAGTAGGTCTCTTGTGAGACGATCTCACAAATCTTTATTTGTGAGACGGTCTGATTTGTGAGACAGATTAACCCTACCGTTATTCACAGTAAAAAGTAATATTTTTAGCATAAAAAATAATACTTTTTCATGGATGATTCAATAAGAGATCCGTCTCACAAAATACGACCGTGAGATCGTTTCACACAAGTTTTCGTTATAATTAATATCATTATAAATTTTTTTTATAATTACACCATTAACAAACAAACACTTCCAAGCCAAGACAAAATTTTTAACCATACAATTTTAAAATTTTAAAAATTATATTAATTATTTGATTAAAAAAATTGCACTCTTATTCTTTCACCCGTATTTCCCAAAATGCCCCTCACTCTCCGGCGCCTTAATTCGTCGTGATCACACATAGATAACATGAAACACGATTCGATGTGGCAAAATTCTCCGTAATGCTACGTTTCTACCGATTCTATCGCCGGAATCTTCGCCTCCCGCTCTTCCGCCGTGCGTTTTCTTCCAATTCTGAACCCTTCAAGGATGTCAGCCTTGTCCCTCCACCGCCGCCAGTTATTCTCCAAAATCAGCGTCCCTCCCCACTCCCCTCCCCGTCGTCTTCCTACTCCTCTTTCTCCAAAATTTCCATCACCGCCGCCATCACCTCCACCGTACTTCTCGCCTCCTACACCCTGACAACCTCCCAAAACGAGGCCCCTTCGGACCATTGGAAGAGAACGAGATTGATGTACGAGGAACTCGAAATTGCGGTCGAAAGATACAACGAATCTTTCAATAGAGTATTGCATAAGATGAAGCAGACCAGCGTGGCGGCGTCGGTTTTGTGGCAGTCGCTGAGGTCGGTGATGTCGTCCGCGAACCATGAGGTTAGGGCGGGGTTCGAACTGCGGGTGGCGGCGCTGTTGGCAGATATTGTGGCGGTGAACGAGAGCCGGAGGGCTGCCATAGTTGGTGCCGGAGGCGGTGCTGTGATCGATTGGTTGTTGGAAACTGTGGCAGTGCCCAAGGAGGGTAATGGGGCGCAGTCTGAAGCCGCCAGGGCATTAGCGTACTTGATTGCGGATCCAAATGTGTGCCAGGAGGTTTTTGCACGGCCTCATGCTGTTCCTTATTTGTTGAAATTTATTTTCTCTGCTCAACCTCGGCGATCAAAGAACGTAAGCGGTTATATTTGTTGATTTCATTGAGTTTTTCATGTTTTATGCATCTGTTTCTGTTCTCTCAAGTATACTTAGATTGATGGAATTGTTGTATGTTTGAGCATTGTATGGTAGATGATCCTGCAATGTGCTTATAAGGGAAAATATTTGATCTGTCTGATTCATAGCAGTCCAATCATTTGGGAAACGCTAATGCTATTTGGTTTATTTAAAATTTTTAGCTCCGATTGTATCAGTGTTCAGAAATTTGGAACCTTGAATGCCAATTCTTTTTTTCTCTTGGTGTCACAATTTTAGAGACTTTGTGTACTATTGTCGTTTCTGTTATGTAAATGATAGACGCGTGAGGAACTGTTTTTTTGTTAAAAACTTTACTTCAAAGGAGATGTCCTTGGCTTTGTCAGAGCCCCATCATTTCTGGGTAATAACTTCTGTCGATGTTTGTTTTATCTATCATTGACTATGTGGGATTGCTTACTTCCAAATTGTGGAGGAATCGCAAAGTACCAATTTTTTTGGAGCCTCTTGGTTTTAGTGGCACTTATATACCGTGTTTTTGTGAAGCAGCAACCAAGACGTAGTTCATTCGATGTTTCTACTTCTTTGAAAGGTAGGAGCATGCTTGTGGCTGCTATTATGGATGTTGTTACTTCCAACTGTGACAGTGTGGAGAAAATAACTTTCAAGCCATTGCTACCAGAGAATGCCGAAACTAGAGATATTGCAGCAGCTATCGAAGTGATCGAGGGAGGCATGCACTGGGATGAGCTGCATGAGGACGAAGATGATAATAATGGTGGAACAGGATTGAAGGGTATCGGAATTAAGGTTCTTGGAGGTACCACAGTTTTGGGCTTTTCAGGAGTTAGTGGAGTTGCAGAAATGGAGCATTCTGATGCCAGTGACCTCAGGACAGTAAAATTGGTGCCAAAGAATTTGTTCTTCAACAAAATAAGTGAAGCCTCTCCTGCACAAGCTAAATTGTCTTCTGCTGTTGTTCCTGGCCTTTGGGATGATTTGCATTCTGAACATGTGGCTGTTCCATTTGCGGCATGGGCACTAGCGAACTGGGCAATGGCTTCTGCAGGTAATAGGTCTCATATTCAAGAACTAGATCGAGATGGGCATGCGGTTATGAGCGCTTTGATGGCACCTGAGAGATCAGTGAGATGGCATGGGAGCTTGGTGGCTCAGTTACTCTTAGAGGACCAAAATCTGCCTCTAAATGATTCCGTTTCTGAATGGGGTTCAAGCCTACTTTGTACTATTTCTCAAGCTAGCAAAACTCGGGACATACCTTTGGCTCAAGTGGCTTTATCTGCATTGTTGGTTTCCATTGAGAGAAGCCCTGAAGCTCAGGAAGTAGTGATGGATAAAGGTCTTCATTTGATGAGGGATGCTGTTAAACGAACGGTGATGCATAAACCTGTCCAAGAATCATTGTCAAAAGCTTTGAAATTATTATGCTCCAGGGAACTGCATATGTCTCTTGAAGAGAGTCAAAAATGGTCAGCAATTTTACTCCCTTGGATATTTGGCAAAGTTTCTTCTGACACAATTCGTTCATCAGCAATAAGTATCCTCTCACACATTCTCGAAGATTATGGGCCATCCTCTATACCAATTTCTCAAGGATGGTTGACTGTTATGCTGACAGATACTCTGAGCTGCAGGAAAGCAACATTAACAAAGGGAAATGCCCAGCTTGATAGTGATAAAGTGAAGGTCTGTTGATGAATTGTACACTGGAGTTATTGATCACATAGATTTACATATCCTGTTTTGAATAAATATTGATCCCTTCCTGTTTTTATTAAAAATTGATTCCATCAAATCATTTTGGTCATTCTCATGATTTTGTGAAAGTTTTCTTCCTTGCAGACTCAAATTGATCTGTCGAATGTTGTTTCAGCTACCCAGACCGCAAGTCAGTTGGCGAATGCCGTTGTTAGCTTAGCAGGAAGGCAACTTGGAATGGCCACTGACAATGACGATATGTTTCCACTAGCTGAGCTTTTCTGCCTCGAACCCTTTGCAGGACCATTTAAGAATCTTAAGAAGGACAAAGCACCAAAAATTACTGCTGCAGATTCTGCTTTGGCCACTCTAAAAGGCATCAAAGCTCTAGCAGAAATATGTGCTGACGATCCCATTTGTCAACACAAAATAGCCGAGTGCGGAGTGTTGTGTTTGCTTAGACGTCTTTTGTTGGAAGATGATTACGAGCAACTAGCTGCAATTGAAGCATATGATGCATCACGAGATCTGGAGGCACAGGAGCGGTTGCAATCTTCCCCTGCTGATTCATCTGTTGATGATGCATATGACCCATCTAATATAAGAGTTCCTGCTACAGCTCATATTCGGAGGCATGCAGCTCGACTACTTACTGTACTTTCAGCTCTTCCTGACATCCAAAAAGCAATTTTAGATGATAAATCTTTGTGTAAATGGCTCGAGGAATGTGCTACAGGGCATATTCCTGGTTGTAATGACCTTAAAATTCAGAGTTATGCCAGGGCAATACTCTTGAATGCTTTTTGTAGTGATCCAGCTTGTTGGATCTCTGAAAATGACGATGCTTCTGAAAGTGGTTCTTTAAACAAAAAGCGGTCCTGCCCTCGGTATTCTGATATGATATTTTTAATTAATCCTGAATTGCCTCACTGGAAATTTATAGAGAAAAGAGCACCAAACTTTGTCGACACATCGCCAGATGATGATGATTCCATCGATACAGAAGATAGGTCACATACCAAATCTTCAGAAGATGACAAATCTCCTGCTTCCACACCCGGAACAAGAAACAGCTTGGAAATAGAGGTTCCTCCATTGGACGTCGTTTTTGTCCATGGCCTTCGTGGAGGTCCCTTCAAAACTTGGCGGTTATCCGAGGACAAGTCATCAACAAAGTCTGGCCTTGTTGAAAAGATTGACGAAGAGGCTGGCAAACAAGGAACATTTTGGCCTGGAGAATGGCTTGCAGCTGACTTCCCCAATGCCCGCTTGTTTAGCCTCAAATACAAGGTTCAAGTTGTCTTATTTAACTCATTACCGTGTTTAAACTACTCCAGTTTCTTGGATTTATTTCAACAATATGCTACCATCAAAGTTGGGTTATTTAATCAGATTAAGAAGCTGGATACTTGAATTAAGAGATCTTTTGGGGGATTATTGTTTACTTTTTCGAACTCTGACTTTTGAGCCAATGATACATGCAGACAAATCTTACTCAATGGTCTGGAGCAAGCCTACCTCTTCAGGTGTGTTTGTGTTTTAGCAATTATGTAGATAAGTTACTGAACATTTGGTACTTAATCATTTACCAAATAACAGCGTGTCTTGATTTGTTTGCCATAGCACATTAACCTTGCCTTGTGTAAATAAATGAACCACAAATGATTAACTCTCACTGGTACCAAAAAACCTTTTTTCTTCATACCGCCACAACTCACAGTTACTTAAATTTCTACTGGATACAAAACAGATAAATGGGGTGTGATAGTAGGCATAAAATGTGATCCATAAATTGGTTAGATAGAAATTCTACTTTGTATAGCCTTGGAATGAATTATGCGAGGACAATGTTGTGCTCTATTTATGCTTATTAGTTCCTTGAGATGACAGTCAAGTGAAATAACTGTTTGGGGCTTGTCAAA
Organism: Primulina tabacum; assembly: GCF_025594145.1. NCBI lineage: Eukaryota > Viridiplantae > Streptophyta > Magnoliopsida > Lamiales > Gesneriaceae > Primulina > Primulina tabacum. Next base: position 5,654,809 of record NC_134561.1, on the reverse strand, counting down.
TATGTAGAATTGACTTTTAATTTTCTTTTAATTTTGTTATTTTTTTCACCAGTCGTTTTGGTTTGCTTCTCTTATTTTTCACTTTATGCTATGGTCTATTTAGATGTTTAGCTGTTCTGCTTTCTTCGCAATTTGCAGGAAGTTAGCTCCATGATGTTGGAAAAACTTGTTGCTGCAGGCATTGGGGATCGACCAGTTGTATTTGTAACTCATAGGCAAGCTCCCATCTTGCTGCGCATACACAATTTCTCTTAGGAAAATTGATGTTTAACTCACATTCTTACTTTTTGCTTCAATATATACAATTCTGCTTTAATGAATTGTATTTATGATGTTTATAATTAATTTTTATGTCTATGGAACGACAGAAGCCTGTCTTAGATAGGAATTGGCAAGCAAAGCACTTAAATAAAATAATAGCACAATATAGCACCCATATTCAAATCTCTTTTACATAGGACTCTGAATTTCGAAAGGTGTTTGAATGAACTAATGAATGTTATTGATATTTGAAAGACGTCAAGGAGATTCATGAAGTCAGGCAGGTGTAGAAAATTTATTATTAGACTCTTAAAGGATGTATAGGAAGATTTTTCTTCTGTTTGCCTGAGATACAGACTTGAACCTGTAGAACAGTATTTTTACAGGCTTGGTTTGTTGAATTTGTTTATTTTTCAGAAATAAAAAACAATTACTTGGAATATTCCTATTGTAGTTGACTATATTTGGTTCAGTCAACCTCCATATCGGAGTTTTTCCATGATATGACAAGATATCACAAATGATTTTCATCCCTGTCTCCGCATCGTGGAAAATTGTAATCCATATGGCATTTGCCTACGGAGAATTTATATCATAAATTTCTTTCTTTTTGCAGCATGGGAGGCTTGGTGGTCAAGCAGATGTTATTTCAAGCAAGGACAGAAAACAAGGATAATTTTGTTAATAATACCATTGGAATTGTATGTGTTTCTGCAGTTGATTAAATTATGCGTGTTCACCTTTCTGTTAGATAAATTAAATTTGCGCTAAAAGGTTCCTTATGCATGAATGTTTTAGGTGTTCTACAGTTGTCCACATTTTGGTAGCAAACTTGCAGACATGCCATGGCGTATGGGTCTTGTGTTGCGTCCTGCTCCTACTGTTCGTATTTTGCATTCTCATATGTGCTGTCCTTTAAATTATCCCCCCTTTTCTTCCCACTTGTGATTGAAGTTTATCTCCTTGTTGCATAACTAGTACTGTGAGTATTGGAATGATGTGGATTGTTTTTGCTGTCACCAGATAGGAGAACTAAGAAGTGGATCTCCACGGTTAGTTGAGCTTAATGATTTTGTCCGTCAACTTCACAAGAAAAGGTTGCTTGATGTCCTCAGTTTCTGTGAGGTAGTTACCTACATTTTGTCTGAATCATTAATTCATTTCGTACCAATCATTTGTTGATTTGATGTCTATCTACGTTTTGGAAGACCAAGGTAACCCCAATTGTTGAAGGTTATGGAGGGTGGGCATTTCGAATGGAGATTGTACCCTTGGAATCAGCGTATCCTGGATTTGGTGAACTTGTTGTAAGTATTGGCTATTTCATTATTTCCCTTTTCAGTGTAAACTATTGAGGCATATGTCTAGCGTTCAGCATCGCGTAATTGAATTGTTATCATCATGGTGTCTAACATGTTACGGACATCTGAGATTTACCTCATAGTAGAGATTGCTTTTCATACTTGTACTAGTAGGAAGTTGAGTGAACACGTGATTATGTGATAGGGAATCTGGGTGGAAGTGTGCAACTCGAGCTCTTCAGAGTGCACGTGAAATTGAGTTTGCTTTTTTTTTTTTTTATATAAATATATATGCTTTTTCTGTGCATCTTTATATTTTTAAAATTTTATATTGCAATTGATTGAAAAACTTATCACGTAGTGGGAAGCATGCTAAATCTTGGTCATTTTAGCGACGGAAGGGTGGCAGTGCAAAATTTTAGCTTCATATTTTTATGGGTAATCTATGGGTTGGATTCGGATGTGTGTACTCCTGGACCTGCATCAATACTTTTAGCTTACTTGATTAAATTCAGATCCAGTAAGATCGTCATTTTTCTATCAAAGTCCAAATTTACACTGTACGTGGTTCTCATTCCAAAAGATCTATGTAATAAAATCATCTCACTGCAGTCTTGTTTTTATGTATAGAAATAATGTAACATGATCATGAAATTCGTAACATCAATGATAACTAATAAAACAAATGATTTATTTCAAATTTGTTTGATTCAGATCTTAATCAGCTTCAATCAAGATTGTATCCATATTCAGAGCATAATCATACAAACCAGGATTGGATCCAATTGCCAAATGCCAAATTAATATGTTAAATTTCATATTTTATGTTGAACACTGATTTGCAATTTGTTGTTTCTCTTCAGGTTTTGGATTCAACAGATCATATAAATTCTTGCAAGCCTTTGAGCCGTGGCGACCCTTCTTATAAAGACACTTTAGAGTTCATACAAAAACTGAAATCACACTATACTTAAAAAGACACTGTACATAATTAGAGATAACAGCCAGTTTATTGGATCATTTTTGTCCGGGTGGTAACCGTGGAGTGCAGTTGGAGCCTAATGAACTGGGGTTTCAACATCTCCATCGTTCACGTGAATCGACGACATTCATGAACAGTCTCAATGCTTGGATATATTCTCTTGTTTGGATCATGGTGCTGAACCTTGGAAACTTAGAAATTCTTTTGTGTAGTGACTTTTTTAAATATAATTATAGGTATAGGCAATCAAAGTAGTCATCTTGCGGTATCGCGACATTGGCTCTTGGCTAGTGATGTTGTTGCATATTAGTTACTCATTTGTCAATAAAAACGTTGTATTCATAACCATAAGGCCATAATGCAGAATGTAAACTTTAGGTGAATACTGCATAGTGTTTCTTGTGTCCTCTCTGTTTATTATTATTATTATTATTATTTTGTCCTCTCTGTTTTTAATCATTTATATATTCAATATGTTAAGATGTTTTTTTTGAAAAAAAATATGAAAAAAACCTCTGTTAAGCAAGAGAATTTTGAATGTTTTGCAATTTTGAAAAAACGTGGTCTCTTTCGCCCCCGAACCATCTCATATTAGACGTGGATGCAGGTTTTGACATGAAAAAATAACAGATTCAGTGCTGGGATTGTGGTGCAAGATGATCAGGGGCTGATTTGGAGTGCACTTGCAACTCCTATCAGATTTCCAGGATCCGTTACAGTTGCAGAGTTGTTGGCAATGAAAAGTGATTTGGATTTTTGTTTACGTTATGTATTTTCTTGGACTCATTGGATCATATTCGGATGGTTATGTCTCCTCTCGATGAGCTTGGTCCGTTCAGTGTCTTGGCTTTCGAAATCTAGTCCTTGTTAGAGCGGAATAAACTCATATCGATCAAACATATGCGACATATGACGAATAGAGTGACGCATTTGTTATCACGTAAAGCCTTTTTTTCCCCCTAATTCAGTTGAATGACTTCATGGTGGTGCTCCTTCGTGGCTTCTAAACATTGTATCTCAATGTTATTCTAATTTAATTTCTAGATTTTATTTTAAAAAAAAATATATCAAAAAATATTATGAAACCATAATTTTACTTATAATAAAAATTTAGGTTTCTTAAATAATTGTACAAATTAGTTATCAAAATATCTCATAAATCTATCAAATTCTTGATTTTTATAATCTCTAATTTCTTATATAAAAATTATCTAATATCAAAAAAAATTATACACCAGAATGTTTTATAAGCATGCAATGCATGTATATATATAATAACAATAAATGAAAGTGCTGAATAACACAATGGTTTCATGCCATGACTTACAAAATAACAAGATCAACTCTACTCTAATCTAAATATCACAATTAAAAGATAAATATAAATTCCAAAATATATATCGAAGGGACCAGTTACATCTTGAAACTAAAAATCTTCATATCAAAGTTCCATCGACATCTCAAAATTGAAATGTAGATTGGTGCACAGACGGGACAGAGAAGGTGGACACAGATACGACACGCTCAGGGGAGACAGTCTCTTAGGTGTAGCACTGACGAGGGAAAATGCGGTTGCAGTGATTTTAGGGCTATACGGGCTCGAACCATTGACTTTCTTGGTAAAACATATCAAACTTATTATTATTATTATCAAAATGATCATAATTGTTTCAAAGATCCCACGTGCATTTTTTGCATTGGGCTCGTGCGTTGGGATCAGAAGAGATGGAGACAAATACGGTGTGCTTAGGTGTGCGACGGTACCTTGGGCGCAAAACCGCAGAGGGCAAAGATGATTGTGTCGAGAGGAGAGGAGAGGAGAGGAGAGGAGTGAGAGACGTGTTACATTCGTTGGAAAGTCTGCGAGGATAAAGTAAGTGTGATGAGAAGTTTGAGGGATAATTGAAGTGTTTGAAATTACCAATTACCCTAACAGTTCTCTAAAACTTCACCCAATTAATTAAGAAACAGTTTTTGAAAGGGTTTTATACTATAATAAGATAGTAAAATAATAGATTTCTTAGCCTTTTCTTTTCAAAGTTGAAGGATTAAGGATAATATGTTTTTCGTCTTCAAATCAAGGAGAGCTCTCAATAAATCGAAATCATCCCATTCTAAAGTTTTCTTACATGATTCATCTCAACCCATTCAAGTTGTGTAAGATTTTATTTCTATAACACTTTGTGAGTTGCAAATATGTTAATATTTAGAGTAATATTTTCTTTGTAAAATGAGTAGGTTTCTCGTGATACGGTCTCACAAATTTTTATCAATGAGACGGGTCAACCCTAGCGATATTCACAATAAAAATAATATTCTTAGCATAAAAAATAATATTTTTTCATGAATGATCTAAATAAGAGATCCGTATCATAAAATAATAATTTTTTATGAATGATCTAAATAAAAAATTAGTATAACTTGTTTGTGAGAACTCATCACGTTTTTTGGCATTTTGAAATGCAGAAAAGCTCTAATAAACAAAGTTAGATTTCAGATGCTTCATTTTCAAACTTTTCAACTCCCGCTCCTCTGTCCCTTCATTTGCACCTCCGAACGCCGCCGTAATGGGAGCCGGCCACAGCCGAGAAGATCTTGATCTCTCCGACTGCGAATCCGAATCAGAATTCCTTGAAACCGCCACTCATGAATCTGAATCGGAAGATACCTACGGAACCCCATCGTCGTACCTCTCGGACAAGAAACGCGACCCCAAATCGCCGTCTTCTTTGGAAGATGTTGAGTCCAGGCTCAAAGCACTCAAGCTTAAGTACAATAACGTCAACAACGACCTGAGTCCCAAGAATGCGGTGAAGCTGTACCTCCACATCGGTGGGAACACCGCTAAATCCAAATGGGTTGTGTCGGAAAAGCTCGCTTCTTACTCGTTTTGCAAGACTAATGCTGATGGAGATGATGATGATGGAGATGAAGAAGGATCTGAGCAGAATGACTCCTGGGTTTTGAGAATTGGGTCGAAGGTGAGAGCTAAGGTTGATGAAAATTTGCAGCTGAAGGCGTCTAAGGAGCAGAAGCGCGTGGATTTTGTGGCCAATGGGGTTTGGGCAGCCAAATTTTTTACCACGGAAGAGTATGATGATTTTACTAAGAGGTATCAGGAATGTGTGTTCGAGAATACTTATGGGTATGAAGCTAATAATGAGAATAAGCTGAAGGTTTATGGGAAGGACTTTATGGGGTGGGCGAACCCCGAGATTGCGGATGATTCTATGTGGGAAGATGCGGAAGAGAATTCGGCAGTGACTCCTCTGGTGAAAACAAATGTAAGAGGGCATGATTTGACAGAGGAGTTTGAGGAGGCTGGGGTCACTGGTAGCGCAATTCAGAGCTTGACATTGGGTGCTTTAGACAACAGTTTCTTGGTTGGTGACTCCGGGATTCAGGTCGTGAGAAATTATCATCATGGGATTCAGGGGAAGGGGATTTATGTGAATTTCAACGAAGGAAGGTTGAGTAGGACAAATGGGGGTAGTAGCACGAATTACATGACTCCAAGGAAGACTTTGCTGATGAAGGCTGAGACTAATATGCTTCTCATGAGTCCAGTGATGGATGGGAAACCACATTCCACTGGGTTGCATCAGCTTGACATTGAAACCGGGAGGATTGTGAGTGAGTGGAGGTTTGAGAAGGATGGGACTGATATTACTATGAGGGATATAACGAATGATAGTAAAGGAGCTCAAATGGATCCATCAGGAGCAACCTTCTTGGGTCTGGATGATAATAGGTTGTGTCGATGGGATATGCGTGATCGCAAAGGTATCGTTCAGGATATCGTGAATGAGAGCACCCCTGTATTGAATTGGACTCAGGGGCATCAGTTTGCAAGAGGGACTAATTTTCAGTGCTTCGCAACCACTGGTGATGGATCGATTGTGGTCGGGTCAATTGATGGCAAGATTAGACTGTATTCGACAAGTTCTATGAGGCAGGCCAAAACTGCATTTCCAGGACTTGGTTCCCCCATTACTCATGTGGATGTTACCTATGATGGGAAATGGATCTTGGGAACCACCGATACTTACTTGATTCTCATATGTAGTCTGTTTTCAGACAAGGATGGGAAGGTAAAAACTGGATTCGCTGGTCGCATGGGGAATAAAATCTCGGCACCGAGATTGTTGAAGTTAAATCCTCTGGATTCACACATGGCAGGGGCAAACAACAAGTTTCGCAACGCACAGTTCTCGTGGGTATGTGAGCATTTGAATTTTCAGACTTCATTTATTGTTAGTGAATTTGATTATTCATATGTAGTCCTGTTTGCATAATTTCTTGCAGCTTGATTTCATTCTTGTATAGTATTGGCTTAGTAGTATTCTACTTGTCTTATTAAAAGCTTTTTATTCACGATGGATTAAAAGAGCTGGTTAGTATTAATATCAAAATCATTCATATCATGATCTTGTTCATCACCATCATAATAATTATTGTTATCATGATTATCATCACTGTTATCATTACTGTGAATACCATTGTTATTATTCTGAATATCATGACAACGGTCTGTTATCATTACTGTGAATACCATTGTTATTATTCTGAATATCATGACAACGGTCGATCATTGCTGTCATTGTTGTTATCAGCATCATTGTTATTATTTTCTGGGTAATGATTACTGTTGATAGAAATCCTTTATGGTGAAACTGGAATTTTAGATATTAAAATATTTTGGGAAGAGATTTACGGTGTTTAATACTGTCTTGTATCTGACAGCTCATGGTTTGGTTCTGTTTGAGAAATGTTGAATCTATAAACTCACTAAACCATGCCGTTTTCTGGCATATATATCAATCAAATTCTGGAAATCTCATCCTGAGACTTTTTAGTGATATTTTAGCCAAGAAGAAGAGAGAAAGATGGATGATTTGTTTGTGTCATATTTGATATCGTGATTGTTACTCTTTGTTACGTGCATGTGCTTTACAGCCCATGTTTTCATTGACCTATTCAAGAAGTCAAGGGTAGTATAATGATTGTGGCCTTTATCGAATAATTAACCGGTAACCATTGATGCATTAAAAGAGTCAGAGGGTTGCTGGCTCATCCATACTTTCTTGGCTGGAATAGGTATAAAGTATTGGTGAGTATAAGGACTAAGGAATCTGACATTGGTGGTCTTAGTAACTTCATGAATGGCTTCTTTTATAAATAAGGAATTTCTGTTGATCCCTTTTCTGTTTGCAGAGTTATGGTAATGCCACCGCTATGTTGAAACAGTAGGAATACCTCAATTAATTTCCTTACTATCGATCATTTTGGGGAAGAATGTGTTGTTTCGAATTACTGGCTGCATTCTAGTCTTACTAGTGGTAGACATCTTTACATTTTCTGCACGTTCAATTCTTGGAAAATGATGACATTTCATCTTGCCCTACATATATTGTTGGAGTCTCCATATGTTTTGTTACAGCCTTCATATTTAACTGATAGTTTAACCAAGGAACATGCTGATTCACTTAGGTAACTGAAAACGGGAAGCAGGAGCGCCACCTGGTTACAACTGTCGGGAAGTTTAGTGTGATATGGAATTTCCAACAGGTGAAGGATGGATCCCACAAATGCTATCAGAATCAGGTGGGATTGAAGAGCTGCTACTGCTACAAAGTAGTTCCGAAAGACGAGTCTATTGTTGATAGTCGTTTCATGCATGAGAAGTTTGCGGTTAGCGACTCACCTGAAGCACCACTTGTGGTGGCAACTCCAATGAAAGTTAGCTCCTTCAGCATATCAAGCAGTAGATTGCACATGTGAACACACCTCATGCTCCTACTTATATAATTGTAGAAATTCTGTAATCGCTTGTTCGTTGCTTATTTTGATTGTTGTGTTTCTACTCCATAAGTGATCATGCCGATCTGCTAATTGGGGTTTGACTGCTGCCAGTTATCTTACTGTTGTAATATTTGATAAAATCTCAGCCATCGCAATTAGTAGTGTAGGCCTATGGATGACAACGGGACGGAGGCGGGTTTTTTTATACTCATTCTCATCCTCATTGGGATCAAATCTCCATCTTCGTTTCAAAATATTAATGAGAAAGCAGGGCGGGAAGGGGTGGTTGTTATTATTATTAATGATAATATTAATATCAATCAGTAATAACTATGATATTATTAACTTTAATTTGTTAAAAAAATATGGAAATAACTTTGATACTTCTTCAAATTTAAGTAACAATCGGATATTTTGTTGAAGTTTTTTTGAATTTGAAATCTATTTAATGAACAAATTATAACATTAAGGATAACAATTCATACCAATAATTTAATAGTAACAATTCATGTTTTTTTTTTCAGTCGTTATTCATTAGTGTACACTAAGTAAACATCCGAAATAATGTAGTAGTTTACAAACTAAGTTAGCCAAGTAAAAATTACCGAGCAAGACATGTGCGACATGCTTGTCCTAGAAAGTATTGACAGAGGAAAATCGAATTCTTGACCACTTGTCAAACGCTCACCTAATCTACCAACTCAAACGCTCCTTAAGGTAGTAACCATATATGATTGACATTGTATACCAGACATAACACAATATTAGATTTTACTCTTTAAGTCTAAACATCAAATTTTAAAAGAAATATTTCGATCCCAAAAATAGTATAAATGTAATCAAATAAAAATGTTACCAAAATTAGGAAAATTCAGCGAGTGAGCGGACATCCTCCTTGCGAAACAAAATAGCAGATCCTCACTTATGGCACAGACATGACATTAGAATCTCTGGATAAATGAGAAACTTCCTAAAACAAGTAGACATTACATTGTTAAATAAAATTTTATTACTTAAAATTTTAAAATCTCTCATTTTAATCACACTAAGAAAAAGCTTATTTTTATTCAACTAAATCAAATGTCATATTACTAATTAAAAAATTTGTATTTCAATGTTAATTTTTTAAATACAAATGATACAATTTATTCTTGATATAAGATAAATAAAAAATATAATGAAATAATATATTTGTTTCAAATCCTCTCAATTGATTCAACAAATAAATTTTTTTAGCTTTATAATAAAGTTTAAAAACTTGTACACCACAAATAATTACAAGTTTAGATAATTAAACAAGAAAACAAACACAAACCAATAATGCAAGCCAAATTGGAACAAGTTTTATTATATTCATATCATACACACAAACATGAATCTAAAGATAGATGACAACTATTGAAATTGAAACATAATATTGATTGAAATTATATTTTGTCAAGTAGATAAATAACAGCTATATTATTTAATCAGATAAATAATACATTTTTTTTAAAAAAAAACATAATGTGCTTCCATCAAATCTTCTAATACTTTATCTTAATCACAAAAACTATTTAATGACATTTTATGTCATTAAGTCGATGCATCTCACGATTAAATATCCATAAATACATCTCACAATAAAATTACTTTAAAAAAATTAAATAATATTCATCAATTTCCACATAAAAAATGAAAAATAATGAACCCAACCATCTAAGTCCATTCGGAAGTAGCTCAAAGTATATCGTGTGTATTGAAGTTCTTGTATTGACATAATTGTAGAATGAGCATAACTTTTGTGTCCAATGAAACGTTCACTATTCGTTTTTCTTTAAAATGTACTAGAATGTTTTTTAAACTTTCGGCCATATATATATATATATATATATATGAATATACATTGTACCATTTAAAATAAACTCACCAACTAATTATTTGAAAATCCAAAAACGCAATTCAAAGCATAAAATCGTAAATCATCAAACCAAACCTAAAACTAACATTTTTCAAAATAAAGCATAAACTCTTAAATGTCTCAAAACCACTTAAAAGGATAAAGTTATAAAATCTTTAAAGTAATCTTAATGCGAAAAACTAGCGAAGGTCCTTGGGTTATGTGCACCATCAGTCCAGCTAATTCAACCATCAAGTCCTCCATCATCAACAACATCATTCTCACCTGCTTCGATCACACCTAGTGAATCTATTGACTCATCAAATTTTAACTATGATAGCAAGTAATACATATACATTCACAAGCAACAGTGAAATATACATTCACAAACAACAGAGAAATATACTTTTAATAAAATAACTTTTCATGAACATGCATATCTTTAAACTTTTTCCTTTCATCATAAACATTTCATTTCATCATATACGTATACATTTTCTCTTTTTATTGAATTCAGATCGTTAATTGTGACTTTTGTATCAGCTATAGGTCGATGGATCTCTCTACGTATAACCATGATACCAGGCGGCGGAGACATCAGAGACACTCTTACCCGTCAACTGAGCCTTGGCCTTACATATCATCATATAATCGTATTAGTCACAATCAAGTCACCTCCTTCAAACTTTCATTATTCTCATCACTTATAAAACTTCATGTATATATATAATTTTTTTTAAACCAAGCATACAACACGTCTTTTGGCATTATCGTTTTTCATAATAAAGTTCCATAAACTTTCAAAATAAACATTTTATCAATCGTTACAGCATTCAGGGCACTGCCAGGATGTCTAACATTTTTCAGGTGTAAAATGACCGTTTTGCTCTTGAAACCCTAACTTTCCTAATTTATTGTTAGACATTAAAACGACGACCCAAATCCAACCAAACTTCTTAAAACACACCCATAAACATCTATTAGACGTAAAATCATGCTCCTCGACAAATTTTCCAATTCATTTTTAACATTAAACGTACGCCTTGATTTTAGCCCGAATAAACTTGAAACTTACCAAAATTTACTAAACTTGAACCGTAACTTATTAACACCTAAACATACTCTATACAACCCAAAACAAGACAATTAAAATATTTTTTAAAGGTTATTCGAGATGTGATCGAAGAACGAAGACCGAAAGCTGAAAAATGAATTTTTTTTATTAAATAATTGTTTTTAATTATTTAAAATATGGTTTATACTATATGATACTTTTGAAGATAAGATGTTTTGAGGTGATTTTATACGCCGCGTCGTAATTTTTAACAGTATTCGATTTTCGACGAAAATATGAACTTTTTGAGAACTCTACTATAATAATTTCACAAACCTTCCAAAACAAAATATTTTAAATATTTATAGATGGGCTTGTTGGGCCTATTAAACTAGACTAATGAGCCTTAGCTTGCACACATGTTTAATTAACAAATAAATAGCCCTAAAACCCTAACCTAAAGCCATAAAACACACGCCATCACTACAAGAAATTTTCCTTTCAACAACACACATACGACAACGATTTTTCACTAAAACCGTTGTCTTTTACTTTTTAACAATGGTCTTAGTGAAAACCGTTGTCGTACAGCGTTTTTTTAAGCAAAAGACAAAGGTTTTCTAAAAACCGTTGTCTTTTAGCGTTTTAAAACAGTTGTCTTTGACCGTTTTTTTAGGGTCAAAGACAACGGTTCTATAAATCGTTGTCTATTAGCGTGTTTTTTGGACAATCAAAAAGGTTTTAGAAAACCATTGTTAATTAGCGTGTTGTTTGGACAAATAACAACGGTTTTTGTAAATTATTGCTATATATAACAACGGTTTTTGTAAACTATTGCTATATTTAGCGACAGTTTTAGCAAAACCTCGCAATTCTTAAATTAGCGACGGTTTTTCAAAATCGTCACTAAATTTAGTGACGGTTTTAAGCGCAACCGTCGTAATTTTTAAATTAGCGACGGTTTAGTCAAAAAATTTTAAATTAGCGATGATTGAATAATAACCGTCGCTAATAGCGAAAGTTTTTACATAACCGTCGCTAATCACGACAGTTTTTCTTAACAGTCGCTAATCGCGACAGATTAATAAACTACCGTCGCTAATACCGACGGTGTTTGGCTAATCGTTGTTAATAGCAACAATTTATCAATTTAGCGACGGTTACACCAAAAATCGTCGCAAATTGTCTATAAATATCCGCGTTTTTAGTCCATTTTACACCACTTCACGACATTTAAAATTTCTTTCTTAGACGATTTTAGTTTCGAGTTATGATAAATTTTTTCGCTTCAATAATATTGTTAGCATAGTCAGATTGTAAGTTTTTTTTTAGATTTATTAAATTATTAAAAGTAATTTTTTTTATTTTGCTGCAAAAATTAACGACAGACATCATGAAAAACCGTCGCTAAAATTAGCGACGAACTATATGGAAAACCGCCGCTAAATTTAGTGACAATTTTTTGAACTGTCGCTAATTAGTGACGGTTTCTCATGAAGCCCGTCGCTAATTTTAGCGATGGTTTTTCATGATGTACGTCGCTAATTAGCGACGGTGAAATCCGTCGTTAATTTAATAATCCGTCGCAAATGATAGTTATGACAACGGTTTAACAACACCCTCAGTTAAAACCGTTGTCGTTGAACGTACTTTCAACAACACCCTCAGTTACAACAATTTTAAATCGCATTCGACAATGGATAAAATTCGTTGACGTTTTACGTTTTTGTAGTAGTGCATACACACACTAGAACTCTCCTAGCAGCTACAACACACACACCACATGCACATATTGAGAATGAAAGCCACGCCTTTGAGAGATGAGCAAACAAGGGTTTCGTTCGTCGTCGTTTTTCGCATCTCAACTTAATTGTCGTGCGTAAATTACGCAAAGGCATGCCTTAACTTTCTTTCAAACATCTTTCATACCATATTATGTATATTTGTTTAACTTTGCATGAAAGTATGTCGCACAAGTTTTATTTTCGTTTTTATGGGCATAAATGCATATAACTTGTGTTTTGATGATATAAAACTCTTCCTAATGATGCATAAAGGGGCGGCCATGGTAGGGTAACATGGAGGGACGTTTTTCCAACACAATAAGGGTCCATAAGTGCCAAACCAAAGGCTGCACATGCATAGGAGAAGGATTGAACAAAATAGTGCAAGTTTGTGCACTAGGGTTCGGTTAAGGGGCTAAGCACCGAGGGCTTGGCTAGGGCTCGGCTGGGGCTCGGTGAGGGTCATGGTTAAGGGTCTGGAAGGGTCCTAGCTATGGTTGGTCGATAGGGAAGAGCCAATGATCGCATGGACTCTTCCCACGCGTATAAAAATGCGGCCACGACGGCTGTTGCATGGAGGGTCTAGACTTGGTCAGGGTGGTCTAGGCTAGGTGTCAGAGTGGTTCAGGGGTTGTTCGGAGGGCTGGGGCCCGAGTGTTGGCTCGGGGATAGAGTCCTAGTGGAGTTAGACTCCTAGGAAGCAAGTCACGGCCGCGGCTCATGCTGGGACTGAAGGCTTGGACTAGGGGCTGGTTAATTGGGTCAAGACTGGTCACTAGGGTTCATAGGTGGTCTGGGTAGAGTTTGGATCGAGGTGGCTTGGATACGGCTCGAAGAACACGAGAGTTGGTTTTAGGGTAGGCTAGCTAGGGTTCGGTTGTTCGAACGGTATGGTTAAGGGTTCGAACCATGCTCCACAGGGGTCGATTCATGGTTCACGAGGTTAATTTGAGTATAAAGAGTTTATGTTTAAAATTTGTAACTAAAATATTAAAGTTTGAATTATTTCGATAATTAAACGCTCTACGAATTAATAATTATGAAATTTAAATCAAAAGCCTCGAATTCAAGCTAAATAAAAATATTAGAAATTTAATTTAACCTAAAATAGTTATATGGGATATTTTAGAGTCAATGAAAATAAGAAAAAATTTAAAATCGAAAAAATCCTAAGTCTAGGGGTAAAACTGTCATTTTATGCCTAAAAATGATAGACGTCCTGGCAGTGCTCTGAATGCTGTAAAATATGTTAATATGCTTATTTTAAATGGTTATGAAATGATATGATGAAAAATTAAAGTCAAAAGACATGTTGCATGCTTGGTTTAAACGAAAAATGATTTATATATGCTTAAATTTTTATAAAGTGATGAAAATACAAAAATTTGAAGGAGGTGAAGTGATTGTGACTAATACAATGATACGATAATTATGATGATAAGATGATATGTAAGGCCAATGCCTAGTTGACGGATGAGAGTGTCGGTGATGTCACCGTCGCCCAGTACTGTGGTTACACGTAGATGGATCTATCGACCTTCAGCTGATATGAAAGTCACAATTAAATCTGAATTCAATAAAAGAAAAATATATACGTATATTATGAAAAATGAAATGAATATTGAAAGAAAAAATGTTTAAGTTTATGCATGTTCATGAAAATTATTTTATGTAAAAGTATTTTCACTGTTGTGTGTGATTGTATATATATTACTTTTTATCATGATTAAGGTTTGCTGGGTCAATAGACTCACTAGGTGTGATCGATGCAGGTGAGCACGATATTGATGTTGTTGAGGGACTTGATGGTTGATCTTGCTGGACTGAAGGTGCACATAACCCGAGGACCAACGCTAGTTTTTCGCAATTTAAATTAAGTTTATGATTTAAGTTTACGTTAAAATTTTTTTTAACTTTTATGATGCTTTTGAGATGTTTTTAGAGGATGTTAGAGTTAGTTTGATTTTGAAATATTACTAAGTTTAGGTTTGGTAAACGATTGACGATTTTATGTTTTGAATTCTTTCCTTTGGATTTTCAAATATAATTGGTTGTTTTATTTTTAAAAATGGTTCAAAGATAATTTAAAATTAATGTCTATATATATGTATATATATTTGGCCGAAGTAAAAGAGGGAAATATTTTTTTAGTAACTTTTAAGAAAAACGAGTTGTGGACGTTTCAGTTGGTATCTGAGCCATGTTCCTGCAAAGGGTTGTGCAACCGTCAGCGCCGGGAAGCTCAGTCGTCAAGCTTCAAATTTGTAAGTTTAAATGTTTCATATGATTTTATTGATTAGAACCTGCATGATATCATGAATTATATGTTTAAGATGCATGTTTATTAAAGTTTAATGATATTCATGTTTAAAGCTTAAAGATAAATGAAATTTAAATGCTGCATGATTAGAAAACTTATATTTAAATGGATGTTGGATACGTTTAGAATTTGGACACGTGATGTAGGTGAATTTTACGTTTTTTTCATAATATGTGATAGTTCATTGCGTTGCACATATCGTTTAGATTGCATCCATTTTGTGACATTTTGGCATATATTATGTTTTATTGTTGATCATGTGTCTCGTAGGTGAAAATGCAGGAAATTTGTTAATAAACTGAAGAAAATGCATCATGTGCAAGAGACCTCCGCCCGGGGGCACATTTATGTCCGCCCGGGCGCCTGCAAATTGTGAGAAAGAAGCATTTTTGCGAAAGTCATCCGCCCGGGCGAAAACTTATGTGGGGACCCGGACGCTAATCATGTTATTAATCATCATTGGGACTAATTAATCAATTATAATAAACAGGGTCTAATTTTTTTTTTTAAGTAATGCGGAACGTAGTGACATAAAAACATATATACATCTCAGTATATAAAAGTACCAATTCTGTACCACATACATTTATTTAATTAAGGTTTAACAGCTAATATCAAGTGTCCAACCCTATCTCTAATCCAAGTCCGGAGCCGCCACTCTAATCACGATCTCTCTCTTTATCTCCGTGACCCTGAACCTGTCCCACCTGTTGTCATGTACACATACAGACAAGACAACAGCCGGATAATTCCGGTGAGAATATAATCCCAGTATAAATCAACGAAACATGCAATCATATAAACAATTATAAAGCATGTAACAGGTAACATCAATATGTATCAAAATCTGAAACATAACTAATATCAAACTGTCGACAATACTCGTAGCTACACAATTTAGACTAGACTCAATCCTAGTCTAGGGATCCCGGTTTCCAGAAGTTGGCATTCCTATATCGACCAACAGTAATAGAAAAGACTCCAGTTCTATCCACGTCGATAAGGTATCGATCACCAGAAATAGAAAAAGGTCTGATTCTATCCACACCGATATGGTATCGATCACCAGTAATAGAAGGAACTCTAATTCTATCCACACCGATATAATATCGATCACCAGTAATAGAAGAAGCTCCAATTCTATCCACACCGATACGACATCGATCAACAGTAATAGAAGAAACCCAAATTCTATCCACATCGATAGCCAATCATCCGGTGACAGACTTTGGCACTATCGCCAATACACTATCTTGTGACATCTTGCAATGTGCCCGTGGCGATCCCGCCACTATCAGGCACTTCTGTAACAAGATTACTCGTCTAATACCTGTTATCTATTAATCATGAAAACAAGTACATCGATCAAATCAATGCAAATATCAATGCAATAAAGTAAAGTATGTGATTTAGGGAAACTCAAGTCTAAACCGACTTAAGTTGATCTACCGATACCACATTGACTTATACCTTTCGTTTGTAGTTTCGGTCTTGAATTCAAACTCTGTCAATCCCTCGATCTGGCAATGGCAATATCAATGATATCATATCAATATACCGTTTAAATCGTTACCAATCTGATCAATAATTCAAAATCAACGGTATAACCGTACAATCCCGATATCCCGGTCAATATAACATTACCAGATAATAATTCCCTCAACTAATAATCGATACCAATACAATCTGATATCATATCTCAGTCAATTAACTTCAGAAAATCATAACTATTCCATAATCAGTCCGTTTCTTAATCTGACTTCGATTCTATGATGTCTAACATGTCAAGAACATCATATATGAATTCCATTCAATTCTAACAACATCATAATTTCAAATCATATCAAAACGTAGTAAAACTTACGTCCAGTTGTAGCCTGCGTTGATATGAACACAGTACTGCAGTCAGATTCAAAATCAGACGGACGGATTTTTCACAAAAGGCGTAAGGATTTTTCACAACTTTCCCCTGACCCTTTCTCGGTTTTCTTCAGAAGAAACGAATTGCATTGTACATATATATATATATATATATATATACACATCAACGTACATGCAGCAAAGCAAATGGTGCGCCCTTCACGCAACACGTCTCGTGCATATGCGCGACCTAAATCGGCGCATACGCGCGAGACCTTCTGGTCTTCGCACATTTCTTCTCGGCAGCTCGCGCATATGCGCGACACCTTCCTCGCATATGCGCGAGAATCTCTGGAATTGTGATTGAACTTTCACACAGCTCGCGCATATGCGTGCCTTCCTGTCGCGCATATGCGCGAGACCTTCTGTCCAATTCGCGCATGTGCGCGTCTCATGTCGCGCATGGGCGCCAATGGTACTGTCCTCGCACATACATTATCACACGTTACTTCAAATCGTGTCTCGGTTAATCCTTTCATAATCATATCAAATTATAAATCCATAATTACAGATTACTAGGATTAAATTTCCGGGCATTACATTTCTCCCCTCCTAAGATATGATTTCGTCCCCGAAATCACAGGCAATCCATCATATCAATAAGAAGGTATGTAATAAAACTGAACAGAAATTTACATCAGTGAAATAATGCTGGGAATTCTTGTCTCATATCTGATTCAGTCTCCCAAGTGGCTTCTTCAACGCTATGACGAGTCCATTGTACTTTCACCAACGGAATCATCTTTGTTCTGAGCTGTTTTTCCTTACGATCAATAATCCTGATCGGTTTCTCAACATAACTCAATGTTTTATCCAGCTCGGTCTCGTCGGGTTGAATAACATGTGAATCATCAGGGAGATATTTCCGCAGCATTGATACATGAAAGACATCATGTATTCCAGATAATGAAGGCGGCAATGCTAGTCGATAGGCACGATCTCCTATCTTCTCGAGAATCTCATAAGGACCAACATATCGTGGAGACAATTTTCCTTTCTTACCAAATCTAACTACACCTCTGAATGGAGAAATCTTCAAAAATACTCGATCTCCAATCTCAAATACCAACGGTCTACGTCGAAGGTTGGCATATTTGGCTTGTCGGTCCTGTGCTGCCTTCATTTTCTTCTGAATTAATTTCACTTTTTCAGTCATATTTCTGATCATATCAGGTCCAGTCTCAGAAACTTCAGAGATATCATCCCAATACAGAGGGGATCGACATTTTTTCCCGTACAACGCTTCGAAGGGAGCCATCTCAATACTCGTTTGATAGCTATTGTTGTACGAAAATTCACAAAGATGCAATGCATCTTGCCAATTAGTGCTAAAGTCAAGCACTACAGCTCTCAGCATATCTTCCAATGTCTGAATCGTCCGTTCTGATTGTCCGTCAGTCTGAGGATGATATGCGGTACTCAGATGTAACTTTGTACCGAGAGCTTGCTGCAAACTCTGCCAGAAGTGCGAAGTGAACCGAGGATCTCGGTCTGAAACAATCGACTTCGGCACTCCGTGCAATCTAACCACTTCCTTGACGTAGATATCGGCCATCTGATCATATCTATAGGTCATCTTGTATGGAATAAAGCATGCGGATTTGGTCAATCGATCAATCACGACCCAAATCGCATCACAACCTCGGGAGGATCTCGGTAACTGTGTCACAAAATCCATGGAAATGTGATCCATTTCCATTCAGGAATAGAAAAACTCTGCAACAATCCTCCTGGTTTCTTCCTCTCAGCTTTCAACTGTTGGTAATTCAGACACTTGGCTACAAATTCAGTAACATCAGATTTCATTTGCTTCCACCAATACTGTGTCTTTAAATCATTATACATTTTCCTGCCACCAGGATGAATGCTAAAACGACTGTTGTGCGCTTCTGTCAGTATTTGCTGTCTCAATTCTGAAACATTTGGCACAACAATACGATTATTCACATACAAAATACCATTTTGAACACGATATTCCGATCGATGTCCAGCTCTGACCATAGCAATCGACTTCTGTATATTCTGATCAACTTCCTGAGCTGCTTTAATTCTCAAAATCAGCTCTGGTTCAGCTTGAATCGCATATAATTTTAGAGGCCGACAGTTTGTTTCAAAGGCTAATCCAGACAAACAGCAGTCTTCAATCAAATTCGAAACACCTCTAGTCGATAAGGATAGAGAACATACGTTTCGACTCAGTGCATCAGCTGCTGCATTAGACTTTCCTGGATAGTATTTGATTTCACTATCGAAATCTTTAAGCAAATCAAGCCATCTTCGCTGCCTCATATTCAATTCGGACTGGGAAAACAGATATTTCAAGCTCTTATGATCAGAATAGATTTCGAATTTCTCACCGTAAAGGTAATGTCGCCATATCTTCAAAGCAAAGACTATGGCTGCCAATTCAAGATCATGAATTGGGTAACGAGATTTATGGGGCTTCAGTTGTCTCGAGGCATAAGCTATAACATGTCCTCGCTGCATCAACATACAGCCCAATCCTCGGTGAGATGCATTGCAATAAACAACAAATCCACCAGTGCCTGAAGGAATCGTCAACACAGGAGCACTGGTCAATCTTTTCTTCAATTCGAGAAAACTGGTCTCACATTCCTCAGACCAAACGAATGGAGCATTTTTCTGAGTCAACTGTGTAATCGGTTTGGCAATACTCGAAAAATCTTTAATGAATCGGCGATAACATCCTGCCAAACCCATAAAGCTGCGTATCTCTGGTACAGATGTCGGTCTCGGCCAAGAAATCACTGCCTCAACCTTACTGGGATCAACTGATATCCCGTCTCCGGATATGATATGTCCCAGAAATACTACCTGTTTCAACCAGAACTCGCATTTCGACAGTTTAGCATATAATTTCTCCGCCCTCAAAATTCGCAACACAGTTCTTAAATGTTCAGCATGCTCCAACACATTCTTTGAATAAATCAAAATATCATCGATGAAGATAATCACGAAATCATCGAGATATTTCTGAAAGACTCGATTCATCAATCCCATAAATACCGCCGGTGCATTCGTCAAACCAAATGGCATGACAATAAATTCATAGTGTCCATACCTGGTTCTGAATGCTGTCTTTGAGATATCAGAATCCCTGACTCTCAGTTGATGGTATCCAGATCTTAGATCGATCTTAGAATACACCGAAGAACCCTGCAACTGATCAAATAAATCATCAATACGAGGCAATGGATATTTATTCTTTATCGTTGCCTTGTTCAGTTGCCGGTAGTCGATACAAAGTCTCATCGACCCATCCTTCTTCCTCACGAACAGTACTGGAGCGCCCCAAGGAGAAACACTCGGTCTGATATATCCCTTGGCCAGTAAATCCTCCAGCTGTTCTTTCAACTCAATCGGTGCCATCCTGTACGGAGTTCTCGAAATCGGAACTGTTCCTGGCATCAACTCAATGCTGAAGTCTATCTCTCGAATCGGAGGCAATCCAGGAATCTCATCTGGAAAGACATCAGCAAACTCACACACCACTGGCAAGTCTGCCAATGATGGGCTCGACTTCAGTAAATCAACTGAATATACCAGGAATCCATCCACTCCTTTCTGCAATAATCGAGTCATATTTATTGCAGATATCAAAGGAGTTCTAGCTCGAGAAACCTTATCGTAAAATTTCCACTCCTCAGCCATCTCAGGTCTGAATCTGACGATCTTGTGGAAACAATCAACTGTAGCCCGGTACTTAGTCAACATATCGATACCGATAATACAATCAAAATCAGATAAACCAAGCACGATACAGTCTAATTCAATCGTATGCCCATTGTACTGCAGTATACAAGATTTCACAGACTTCACCGATATCAAACCTGTCCCTAACGGAGAAGAGATAGACACTACCGCAGACAATGACTCAATAGGTAACGCATGACTCAATGCAAACCTTTCAGAAATAAAAGTATGCGATGCACCAGTATCAATCAATACGTATGCAGGATAACCAAAAATAAAACAGTTACCTGCCACGACATCATCAGGTGCATCCTGTGCCTGCTCCTCAGTCAAAGCGAACAGTCGGGCCTGCTGTCTAGGAGGCTGGCTCGCTGTCTGGCTTCCTCCTGGCCTCTGCTGTGACTGAGTAGACGGTGCTGGCTGAAAAGAATGAACAGCAGATGGTCATCTACCTGTCTGAGCCGCTGATCCAGATGACTCAGCTGCCTGGGATCCCTGGGTACCTCTCTAGGGACACACTCGGGCAAAGTGTCCCTGCTGCTTACAAATACGGCAGTTGCCGAACACTCCTCGGCACTGTTTTGTGGAATGCTTCCCTCCACAAGTATTACAGTATGGTCCTGTACAACTCTGGCCCTGACCAATCTGTCTAGAGCCACTCGAACTGGATGAGCTACTTCCAGCTTTCTTGAATTTCTTCCCCTTAGCTTTCAGGAAGTCTTTCTTCCCACTACCACTGCCGCTCTCAAATCGAGGAGCTGGTGGAGGCATCTGTGATCTCGGTGCTGAAGGCACAAACGAAGCCTCTTTCTGTCTCATCACACCAGCTTCAGCTCCCTTGGCTCGGTTCAAGGCATCAGTAAAGTTGTTTGGCCTCCCGGTATTCATCAAGGTAAAGATTTCAGGATTTAGGCCATTTATGAACTGGTCCGCAACAGCCTCATCATGTTCATCTACGTGGGGAGCAAATCGGAGCAGTGTAGAGAACTTAGCCACGTATTCCTCGATATTTAGTTGGCCCTGTCTCAAGTTGGCAAACTCGGCTCCCTTGTCCTTCCTATATGAAACTGGAAAGAACCGTTGATAAAATTCAGCCTTAAACACATTCCAGGTAATGGCCGTACCTCGTTGTTCCAATGCCCGTTTCGTTGTGATCCACCAGTTTTTGGCAACGTCATGCAACTGATGTCCGATCAGTTTCACCCTCTTCTCATCAGTATACTCCAAAGATTCGAACATCATTTCAATATCGTCCAACCAACTCTCACATTCCACGGAATTATCCGTACCCTTCAACGTCGGTGGATGGAATGACTGAAACCTTTTCAGCAAATTCTCCATAGGAGTAGCTGTCACATCCATGGGAGGATTTGAAGTACTACCCTGTTCTGGTACTCTTCTCAGAGGCATATCTGATAATCAAGGAGGTTAGTAATTCCAACTACCACATATCAGTTTCAATCCTCCTCGGATCATCTTACAGCTGATCCATTCCAAATAATACACAATACCATATCAAAATCAGATATTCAGGCAAACATGTATTAAACAGGAATTTATGCTAGCAATCAAAAGCAGGAAAGAAAACCTCAATCTACCCCGCTCACTAGCCCCTATCTCAGTCTAAAGGATCTATCGCTCTGATACCACCTGTTGTGGGGACCCGGACGCTAATCATGTTATTAATCATCATTGGGACTAATTAATCAATTATAATAAACAGGGTCTAAATTTTTTTTTAAAATAATGCGGAACGTAGTGACATAAAAACATATATACATCTCAGTATATAAAAGTACCAATTCTGTATCACATACATTTATTTAATTAAGGTTTAACAGCTAATATCAAGTGTCCAACCCTATCTCTAATCCAAGTCCGGAGCCGCCACTCTAATCACGATCTCTCTCTTTATCTCCGTGACCCTGAACCTGTCCCACCTGTTGTCATGTACACATACAGACAAGACAACAGCCGGATAATTTCGGTGAGAATATAATCCCAGTATAAATCAACGAAACATGCAATCATATAAACAATTATAAAGCATGTAACAGGTAACAGCAATATGTATCAAAATCTGAAACATAACTAATATCAAACTGTCGACAATACTCATAGCTACACAATTTAGACTAGACTCAATCCT
The DNA here is from genome assembly GCF_025594145.1 of Primulina tabacum. NCBI lineage: Eukaryota > Viridiplantae > Streptophyta > Magnoliopsida > Lamiales > Gesneriaceae > Primulina > Primulina tabacum. The sequence goes on along the minus strand of NC_134561.1, from coordinate 5,631,643 downwards.
AGTCTAGGGATCCCGGTTTCCAGAAGTTGACATTCCTATATCGACCAACAATAATAGAAAAGACTCCAGTTCTATCCACGTCGATAAGGTATCGATCAACAGAAATAGAAAAAGGCCTGATTCTATCCACACCGATATGGTATCGATCACCAGTAATAGAAGGAACTCTAATTCTATCCACACCGATATAATATCGATCACCAGTAATAGAAGAAGCTCCAATTCTATCCACACCGATACGACATCGATCAACAGTAATAGAAGAAACCCAAATTCTATCCACATCGATAGCCAATCATCCGGTGACAGACTTTGGCACTATCGCCAATACACTATCTTGTGACATCTTGCAATGTGCCCGTGGCGATCCCGCCACTATCAGGCACTTCTGTAACAAGATTACTCGTCTAATACCTGTTATCTATTAATCAAGAAAACAAGTACATCGATCAAATCAATGCAAATTTCAATGCAATAGAGTAAAGTATGTGATTTAGGGAAACTCAAGTCTAAACCGACTTAAGTCGATCTCCCGATACCACATTGACTTATACCTTTCGTTTGTAGTTTCGGTCTGGAATTCAAACTCTGTCAATCCCTCGATCTGGCAATGGCAATATCAATGATATCATATCAATATACCGTTTAAATCGTTACCAATCTGATCAATAATTCAAAATCAACGGTATAACCGCACAATCCCGATATCCCGGTCAATATAACATTACCAGATAATAATTCCCTCAACTAATAATCGATACCAATATAATCTGATATCATATCTCAGTCAATTAACTTCAGAAAATCATAACAATTCCATAATCAGTCCGTTTCTTAATCTGACTTCGATTCTATGATGTCTAACATGTCAAGAACATCATATATGAATTCCATTCAATTCTGACAACATCATAATTTCAAATCATATCAAAACGTAGTAAAACTTACGTCCAGTTGTAGCCTGCGTTGATATGAACACAGTACTGCAGTCAGATTCAAAATCAGACGGACAGATTTTTCACAAAAGGCGTAAGGATTTTTCACAACTTTCCCCTGACCCTTTCTCGGTTTTCTTCAAAAGAAACGAATTGCATTGTACATATATATATATATATATATATACATCAACGTACATGCAGCAAAGCAAATGGCGCGCCCTTCACGCAACACGTCTCGCGCATATGCGCGACCTAAATCGGCGCATACGCGCGAGACCTTCTGGTCTTCGCACATTTCTTCTCGGCAGCTCGCGCATATGCGCGACACCTTCCTCGCATATGCGCGAGACTCTCTGGAATTGTGATTGAACTTTCACACAGCTCGCGCATATGCGCGCCTTCCTGTCGCGCATATGCGCGAGACCTTCCGTCCAATTCGCGCATGTGCGCGTCTCATGTCGCGCATGGGCGCCAATGGTACTGTCCTCGCACATACATTATCACACGTTACTTCAAATCGTGTCTCGGTTAATTCTTTCATAATCATATCAAATTATAAATCCATAATTACAGATTACTAGGATTAAATTTCCGGGCATTACAACTTATGTCCGCCCGGCACGTCGATTTAAAAGTTAAAGCAAGATATGCGCAAGCTATCCGCCCGGGCGGAAACTTATGTCCGCCCGGGCGCATTTGTAATTTCGAAAAGATTTCTTTGCCGATTTCTTCCCCTATTTCTGGATATGGATGATATGGAAGGGGAGATTTGGACGTTTTTGAGGGGATTCAGACAATATTCAGCATCGAAGGAGCCGAAGGAGAGGAAAAAAGCTTGGAGAAAACGCTTGGATTGAATATTCGAAGATTTCCGGGCATCGTTATTCGTGTTTTTCGTCAAATATATTATTTCTAATTTAGTTTTTATCCTTTAAACATTGTTGTGTTTATTTTTACTATGAATTCGAGTAGCTAAACTAAAATATTTGTTGGGATTTAAGGGGTCCTACCCCGAACTTCGATTTGGTTAATTTATATTTTGATTTTTGCTTTGTTCTTGAGTATGCTACTGTTTTTCATTGTGTTGTTAGGGCATAGCTAACTTTAACAACGTTTTATATTGCGAGTGAGTTCGAGAGAATAGCTTGTGATAGGAACGAGTAGCATAGTCTGTGGATCTACAATTTACATAGACATATGAAATTGGATACACGCTGATAGTCATAGACTGGTAGGACGAAAACTATGAGATTTCATAGATCGACATGCGATTCACTCTTGATAAATAATTAAAGACATTTAATTACTTCATTGAGTAGAGTTAGTTTGGCATAGCTCAAGAGGGCGTGTTCAATCGAATAAGAAATCCCGTCGGAAGCGTTAATCACTATCGAACGAATTAATTAATTAACGAGGGGTAGGTGAACTGAAATTCTCAACAAATTCACTTCTCATTGAATATTATTATCCATTCTAGATATTATACCTCACTATTTAATTCCTGAACCTTTTCATTTGCATGTTTATTTGATTTTAGTAGTCATAAACAACAATCCAAATTTCGTTGCTAAAGATTTGATAACTGGAAATAATAATTGTCAAATACAGTCTCCAGTAGAACGATACTCGTACTCGCGTACATTATACTATTACTTGACATCGTGCACTTGCGATTAATTTTCGAGCATACAAAATCATATTTTTATTAAGGATTCCACAGTGTAAGTTTTGATCGATCAAGTTTTTGGCGCCGTTGCCGGGGACTGTTAATTCACAATTTTATTTTTAGTTATTTTCTTTACCATTGTCTTATTTTCTTAAGCTAACACTTCATATTCTGTTACATATATCTCTTCCATTGCATGCCAAAGTCACTTGACGTGGAGCTTGAGCAGTTTGACCCTGAAATTGAAAGAACTTTCCGCAGGAGAAGACAGCAGCAGAGGCTGAAGGAACTGATGGAGAGGCACGAGCACGAGCATGAGGAGGAACACCATGAAGATAGATATGTTGAGATGCCACGCCGCATACCGATGTTAGAATATGCCCAGCCTTCTTTGGATGGTGCACGCCCAAGCATTGTGAGGTCCATTGTGCGGGCAAACAACTTCGAAATCAAACCAGCCATAATCCAGATGATTCACAATACAGTCCAGTTTGGAGGATCTGCAGTAGATGACCCAAACATGCATATCGCAGATTTTCTTGAAATTTGTGATACTTTTAAATTTAATGGAGTTTCTGATGATGCTGTTAGGTTGCGTTTATTTCCTTTCTCTTTACGTGACAAAGCTAAAGCGTGGTTAAATTTTTTGCCTGTAGGTTCGATCACCACATGGGAGGACATGGAGAAAACGTTTCTCATTAAATACTTTCCTCCATCTAAGACCATGAAGCTGCAGGCAGACATCACTACATTTGCTCAATTCGAGCAGGAGTCTTTATATGAAGCATGGGAGCGTTTCAAAGATCTATTACAAAGATGCCTTCATTACAAATTGCCACTTGGTTAGTCGTTCAAACCTTTTACTATGGCTTGCTTACTCCTAATCGTACTATGATAGATGCGGCTGCTTGTGGAAACCTCTTGAGAAAAACTGCTGAGGAAGGATACGAGTTATTGGAGGAGATGGTTGCTAGCAGCTATCATCCTCAATCTGAAAGGAACAACCAGAGAAGAAGTGCAGGAGTTCACCAGGTAACTGACCTTTCCGCTATTACTGCACAACTTTATGTCTTGAACAGGAAATTGGACGGCTTGAATATGGGTGGCACGGCTATGCGTCTTCAAGAGATATTTTGTGAAAAATGCGGAGGAGAACACTATATTAAGGACTGTCAAGACAGTGGTCCTTTTTATGTGCAATAAGGGGCACCAGTGAATCAAGTGGGAGTCCAAACCCGTCCAAGGAATGATCCGTATTCGAACACATACAATCCTGGATGGAGGCAACATCCCAACTTCTAGTGGGGTGGCCAAAACAGTCAGAATCGATCACAAGGAGAGCAAACATATGGGAAACAACCGGTTTACAGATCTGACCCTCCTAGAGAAGAGAAGTCTAATTTGGAGCAAATGATGTCTAAGTTTATCTCGTCCACTGAAACTAGACTCCAAAATCATGATGCATCGATAAAGGGGCTAGAGAATCAGATTGGACAGTTAGCAAAGATGATAGCAAGTAGAGAGCCGGACACCTTGCCAAGTAACACAGAAATCAATTCAAAAGAGCAAGTGAAGGCCATCGAGTTGAAGAGTGGGAAAGTTTTAGAGTCCAAGGAAAAGGAAAAAAGTGAAGTACTGGAGGAACAGACTGAGTCATCAAAAGGTAAGTCTTCTAACTCTATATCAGCACCCACTGCACAATCTAAAATTGTTATCCCTCCACCTTTTCCTGCAGCATTAAAAAAGGTGAAATTAGATGCGCAATTCGGTAAGTTCTTAGAAGTATTCCAGAAATTGCACATCAATATTCCCTTTGCTGATGCTCTGATGCAAATGCCAAGCTACGCTAAATTTCTGAAGGACATCTTAGCAAACAAGAGAAAATTGGAGGATCGCATGACGGTTAATTTAATTGAAAATTGCTCTGCTTTGGTGCAAAACAAGATCCCACCGAAACTTAAGGATCCAGGGAGTTTTTCTATTCCTTACATGATTGTTAATGTTGTTTTTCATAAAGCTTTGTGTGATCTTGGTGCGAGTAATAATCTTATGCATCTGTCTGTGTTTAGGAAACTTGGATTGGGAGAACCTAAGCCAACAAGGATGTCTTTACAGCTAGCAAACAGATCTGTCAGGTATCCACGGGGAGTTATTGAGGATGTGCAAGTGAAAGTGGACAAATTCATTTTTCCTGCAGATTTTGTGGTGCTCGACATGGAGGAGGATATGGAGATGCCTTTGATTTTGGGGAGACCGTTCTTTGCAACTGGCAAGGCTTTAATTGATGTGCAGGAAGGGAAGTTGAAATTGAGAGTGGGAAAAGAGGAGATTACTTTTAAAGTTTTTAATGCACTTAAGCACACACTGCATTCTGATAATTGTTATAGAATTGATGCATTTGATTCTCTTGTGTCTGACTATGTGCAGGATGCTCTTAGGGACCCTTTGGAAGCCACTCTCACTACTGAATTAAGAGAAGACGAATTGGATGCAGAGAAAGCCAAAATAGTGGCATACCTCAATGCCAACCAGCAATGTAAGAGGCCGATAAGGATGAGATTAGAGGACTTGGGGGATCGAAGAGACCTGATCCCTCAGAAGTCATGCCTAGAGGAGCCACCAACTCTGGAGCTCAAGCCATTACCTCCTCATCTGAAATATGTCTATCTAGGTGAGAATAATAAACTTCATGTGATTATTTCTTCTTATTTGACAGATGTGATGGAGGACAAACTGCTGAAAGTCTTGAAAGCGCACAAGAGTGCATTTGCATGGAAAGTGGCATATATCAAAGGGATCAATCCATCAGTCCGTATGCACAAGATATTAATGGAAGAAAAGTACTCACCCCTTGTGCAACCTCAGAGAAGATGGAATCCAAAGATGCAAGAGGTAGTAAAAGCATAAACTATCAAAATCCTTGATGGAGGTATTATCTATCCCATATCTGATAGTGCATGGGTAAGTCCTGTTCAATGTGTGCCGAAAAAGGGTGGGATTACTGTTATCACGAATGAAAAAAATGAATTAATACCCACTAGGACAGTTACGTGATGGCATGTGTGCACTGATTATAGGAAATTAAATGATGCTACCCGTAAATATCACTTTCCACTGCCCTTCATTGATCAAATGCTTGAGAGGTTAGTAGGTCATTAGTTTTATTGTTTTTTGGATGAGTATTCAGGGTATAACCAAATAATGATTGCGCCCGAGGACCAAGAGAAAACCACTTTCACTTGTCCTTATGGTACTTTTGCTTATCGACGGATGCCTTTTGGTTTGTGTAATGCCCCTGCCACTTTTCAGCGATCCATGACCGCTATATTTCATGACATGATAGAAACTTTCCTTGAGAGATTTATGGATGACTTCTCGATATTTTGCTCCTCTTTTAATGACTGTTTGCAGAATTTGAAGCTGGCGTCACTCCACCGGAGGAGTACAAGAAGGATGATCATTGAGAGAGGAGTCACTTATGTCTCTTTTTTTTATTTCTTGCATTTCGTTTAGATCATTTTATTTATTTCTGTTTCTGTTGCATGCTTAGGTTATATTGCATCCATTTTGTTTTGCACTGTCTGTCTCTTTTTCTATCGTCTGTTGCATTGGGGACACTGCTCGACTTTAGTATTGGGGGGTGGATGGGTGTTGTTTTGTGTGTTCATTTTTGGTGCTTTGTTGGTTTTATTTGTTGGAATTTAGTTTTAGTCGTTTTGCATTGGTGTGTGTGTCAGCCGACAGTGTTCGAAGTAGTACTTGTTAGCCAAGGATGATTAAGAGGTGATGAGACATGCCCTGTCTGTCGTGTACTCGCATTTCTTTAGCACATACTGGGGTGAAGACATGAAGTTTTATTTAAAACATTGAATTCTCTTTGCACGAATGTTAAAACTAGAAGCATGCATGATAAGATGGTGAAAATTTAAAACCAAAGTGGGGAACAAAGAGGTTTGAAGGTGTGAATTGAGCTTGACTATATTATCTTGAATCGAGGTATTTATCACCAACGTTAAAAAAGAGAAAGATGGAGATGTAAGGTGTGGGGGAGCCGAATAAAGGAATGAAATCCTATTCCTAGCTAAAGTTGGAGATGTAAGGTGTTGGGAAGCCGAATAAAGGAATCAAATCCTATTCCTAGCTAAAAAAATGTAAAACACATGGATTTGAATCTGAAATGAAAGGTTCTAACACGGTCCTTTTATTACTGTATTCCAATTCAGTCAAAAAAAAAGTTTGAAAAGAGAAGCTGCTGGTGATTATTGAGTGCAGAGGAATAGAGGAGAGTAAGATTCACACTAACAGACTGATTTAAATATCTGATAATGGTTGAGAATGGATCCTTCTGCCTCCTAGACGCGCACCTAGTACCGATAGGCAAGCCGAGAATGTTGATGATCGTCAAGGGAATGCACCCCCACCTCCTAATGGGGAAGCTGCTATTTGTTCACTAGAGGGCATGACACGTTTCTTTGAGCAGCAGTTTCAGCATGCTCCAAGGCCTTAGCACGATGTTTATGATAAGTTTCAGAGGCTCGGTCCGAAGGAATTTTTGTTACCATCGACCCTTTTGCTGCTGAGGGTTGGATACGATCTCTTGAGGTGCACTTTCGCTATTTGAATATGGGGGATGCTGACAGAGTTAGGTGTGATACTTATATGTTTAGAGATGATGCTTCCCTTGGTGGGAAGGGGCAGAGCATGTGATTGATTTTGCTACAATTTCTTGGGTTCGATTCAAGAAGATATTTTATGAGAAGTACTTTACTACTGACGTCCGAGGAAGCTTGAAGAGGGAATTCATGACTCTCCATCAGAGAGACAATACAATGGCTGAGTTTTTTAAGAGGTTTGACAGGGGTTGTCACTTTGTTCCCCTTATTGCTAGAGATGCTGCGGAGAAACTTAGGCACTTTTTGGATGGTCTATGACCTACTATACGACGTGATGTGATGATGATGCGACCGACGGATTATTCCGCTGCCACTGCCTATGCATTCCAAGCCCAGCAAGCTTTGAAAGATATTGAATTTGAGATGTTGCGCAAAAGGCAGCAACACCAACACAAACAGAATTCCCAGTCCAGTAAGAAGCCATATATGGGACCTCCTAGACATCAAGGGCAGCAAAAGCCCCAAGGGCAAGTGAATAAGCCATGACAGCCAAAGCCACCACAATCTGGAGCACCAAAATCTGAGGATAGGCCACTATGCAAAGATTGTAATCATCAACACTATGGCAAGTGCATGTGGAGGACTTACAAGTGCTTAATATGCAAGGAGGAGGGGCACAAAGCTGCTGATTACCCGAAGAAGAAAGCACCAACTGTGGGGAGAGCTTATGTTATGCATGCTGAAGAAGCTGAGGAGGAGCCATACACGACCCTTATCACCGGTAACCTAGTTATTTAATGTTTTTATATTGCTTTTATTGCATGAAATGTTAAATTGGTTATGAGAATTTATTTGGGATCAAGAAGAACCTAGTGGAAAATAGGTTACGTGCTCTACCTTAGTTGGAATTAAGAGATGACAATGGAAACCATAGAAATGAGACTTGAATTATGAGCTTTAATTATGTAAGGGAGGTAATTATTTTCAAATAAAAGTTTTAAGGCTTAAAATTGAGAAAATCAAACTTTGGGCATGATTGGATATTTTCGAAAACTATGAGGGGATAAATTGTAATTAACCAAAATTTTAGGGACTATGTTGCAATTTCCGAAACTAGTGGGGCTATAATGCAAATTTCTGAAAAAAATATAAGGACCAAAAATGTAATTTTCGAAATTTAAGGGGCCAAAAATGTAATATTCATAATTTAAGGGGCCAAAACCAATTTTCGAAAGTCTTGGGACTAAAATGAAAATTTCAAAAGAATTGAAGGTTAAAATCCAATTTTTCAAGAAATATTAGGGTCCAACCGTTACATTTTTAAAATTTTGGGAAAATAATGATAGAAATTCCTTAAGATTCAACACGAGTAGATTTAAAGGCGTATTCGTCGCAGGAAGGAATTCATTCTAGGTGTAGCTACCTACGCGTTGCTAGATTCTAGAGCTACACACTCATTCATATCCGAGACATTCGTCAAGCGACTAAATATTATACCCGAGGATATGGGATTGAGATTCAAAGTTTCTATTCCTTCCGGTGATCAAATGATCACGTCGAACATTGTAAAGAATCTGGAGCTTCGTTTGCAAAAAGATGTTGTTCGGGCATATCTCATCGTACTCCCTAGGCCTGAATTTGACATCATACTTGGCATGGATTGGCTATCACTGAATGGAGCTTCGATAGATTTTCGTCAGAGGTCAGTGTCTATTCGACCGCCTAGTGGGAAATCTTTTGTCTTTGAGGCGGCGAGGAACAAGCAAATGCCGTACATTATCTCTTGTATGTGCGCGAGGAAGCTTATGAGACAAGGATGCCAAGCTTTTCTAGCATGTGTTACGACATCGAATGCCCCTATCAGTCAGAATCTAGATGATGTTGAGATCGTCAGAGACTTTCCTAGCGTCTTTCCCGAGGACATTTCTGGCATTCCACCTGATCGTGATGTGGAATTTTCTATGGAGTTGATGCGGGGAACTGTACCCATTTCTAAATCACCCTATCATCTACCACCTGATGAAATTAAAGAGTTAAAGGATAAAATCCATGAATTGCTGGACAAGGATTTTATTCGCCCTGGTTGTTCTTCGTGGGACGCAGCGGTATTGTTTATGAAGAAGAAGGATGATACTATGCGACTCTGCATAGATTATCGAGAGTTGAATAGAGTCACCATCAAGAATAAATATCCCTTATCGAGAATTGAAGACTTATTTGATCAATTACAATGAGCATCGATATTCTCGAAGATAGATCTTCGTTCGGGATACCATCAGTTGAAAGTGAAGGAATTGGATGTTCATAAGACAGCGTTTAGGACTCGATTCGGGCATTATGAGTTTATGGTCATGCCATTTGGGTTGCCCAATGCGCCAGCGATCTTCATGGATCTCATGAATGCGTATTTCAGCCGTATCTGAATCAATTTGTTATAGTCTTCATCGATGATATTTTGATCTATTCGATGAGTAAAGAGGAGCATATTCGACATTTGAGGACAACAATGTAAATTCTGCAAGATAAGAAATTATATTCAAAGTTCAGTAAGTGTGAGTTTTGGCTTGAGAGAGTGGCGTTTTTAGGCCACATCATTTCCAGAGATGGAATGGAGGTTGATCCAAGAAAAGTGGAAGCAGTGAAAGAATGGCCCATACCGAAGAGCGTAACCGAGATTCGTAGTTTCTTGGGACTAGCTGGCTATTACCGAAAGTTTATTCAAGAATTATCATCTATTATGATACCCATGACCGCCTTGACAAAGAAGAATGCAAAGTTTATATGGGGATCCGAGTGCCAAGAGAGTTTTGACAATTTGAAACAAGCTTTGATTTCAGCACCGGTACTATTGATGTCATCGAGGTAAGGAGAGTATTTTCTTTATCCAAACTCTTCGAAACTTGGTTTGGGTGCAGTTCTGATGCAAAATAACCGAGTTATAGCCTATGCGTCGAGACAGTTGAAGGTATATGAGAAGAATTACCCTACACATGATCTTGAGCTCGCCGGAGTGGTATTTGTACTAAAGATTTGAAGACATTATTTGTATGTAGAGAAGTGCAAGATTTACAACGACCATAAAAGTTTGAAGTAATTCTACCCAAAAGGAGTTGAATATTTGGCACCGAAGATGACTAGAGTTGGTAAAAGACTATGAATGTGACATTAGCTACCGTCCGGGAAAATCTAATGTAGTAGCGGACGCATTGAGTAGGAAGACAACAGTTATTATTCAATTATCACTTCAGAGACCTCTGTAGCCTGAGATACAACGATTTGAGCTTACAATATATGCTAGGGGAGAGGCACCTAATCTTTCCACCATGACACCGCAGTTGACTTTGAGAGATAGAATCAGTGAGGGACATTCTTCTGATGAGCAATTTCAAAAGTGGAGAGTGAGAGATGAAGCCAACGGCCGGAAGTTTTATTATGAGGTCGATGGTATAGTTCGATATCGAGATCGACTTTGGGTTCCCAGTGGCGATTCTTTGAAGGAGGTTGTTATGAAGGAAGCTCATGACACGCCATATTGCATTCATCCTGGAAGCACGAAGATGTACAAGGATCTTCAATTATTGTATTGGTGGCCGGGCATGAAGCGAGATATCTTGCGATTTATATCCGAATGTTTGACATTCAACAAGTAAAAGCAGAGCATCCGAGGTCAGCAGGGAAACTTAAGCCACTTCCTATTCTCGAGTTAAAATGGGAAAATATAACTATGAATTTTGTTGTGGGATTGCCGAGGACTATCAATGGATACATGTCATTTGGGTGATAATCGATCGTCTTACGAAATCATCACATTTTATACCTATCAAGACGACATTCACCATGACACAGTATGCCGAGTTGTATATTCGAGAGATAGTTTGACTACATGAGATTCCCGTGTCTATCGTTTCTGACAGAGATCCGAGGTTCACATAGTCTTTTTGGAAAAGTCTGCATGCAACGATGAGGACTAAATTATTATTCAGTACAACATTCCATCTTCAAACCGAAGGTCAATCTGAAAGAGTGATTCAAATTCTGGATGACCTACTTCGAGCTTGTGTGATTGATTTTCAAGGAAGTTGGGAACGAAGTTGTCTCTAGTGGAGTTTACCTATAATAATAGCTATCAATCATCAATAGGGATGGCTCCTTGCAAGGCACTATATGGGAGAAAGTGTAGATCACTCATAAATTGGGACGAGGTTGGTGAAAGAGGAGAATTTGGACTGAACTTGATCAAGCAAACATCATAACTAGTAGTCAAAATCCGAGATAGAACGAAGATTGCACAAAGCCGACAAAAGAGTTACGCCGACATGCGTCGAAGAGAGTTGGATTTTGCAGTGGGTGACCACGTATTTGTGAAAGTAGCACCCATGAAGGATGTTATGAGATTTGGTAAAAAGGGCAAGCTCAGTCGAGGTTCATAGGACTGTTAGAGATTCTAGAGAAGTTTAAGACACTAGCCTATAGAGTGACGTTGCCATAGATGCTAGCTGGATTGCATAATATGTTTCACATCTCGATGTTGTGTAAGTACATGTCGAACCCTTCACATGTACTGAATTATGAGCCCCTACAATTAACTCCAAATATCTCATATGAGGAAAGGCCCGTACAAACCTTAGGAAGAAAAGAAAGGAAGCTTCGAAACAAGGTCATGCCAATGGTCAAAGTTAAGTGGCTAAATCACTCGGAGGAAGAAGCTACTTAGGAAACTGAGAGGGACATGAGGAGTCGCTAGCCGGAGTTATTCGGTAAGTTCTAATTTCGAGGATGGAATTTTATTTAAGAGATGGAGGAATTTTAAGGTCCAAAATAAGATAACATAATCTAACTATATGCAAATTTAGGAAAAATGAAAAATGACTAATTAAATGATTTTAATGGCATGAATTAATTATGATATGCATGATTACACGTTTAAAAATAAGTTTACTGTTAGAATGCATAAAACTGTATTTTTAAAATGTTATTCGAGATGCGATCGAGGAACGGAGACCGAGGGGTGAAAAAGAGAAAATATTTTTTTTAATAATTATTTTTTATTATTTAAAATATTGTTTATACTATATGATACTTTTGAAGATAAGGTGTTTTGAGGTGATTTTATACGCCGAGTCGTAATTTTTAACTGTATTCGAGTTTCGACGAAAATTTTAACTTTTGAGAAATCTGCTAATAATTTCACAAATCTTCATAAACAAAATATTTTAAATATTTACAGATGGGCTTGTTGGGCCTATTAAACTAGATTAATGAGCCCTAGCTTGCACACATGTTTAATTAACAAATAAATAGCCCTAAAACCCTAACCTAAAGCCATAAAACACACGCCCTACACACCATACACACACTAGAACTCTCCTAGAAGCTACAACACACACATCACATGCATATATTGAGAAGGAAAGCCACACATTTGAGAGATGAACAAACAAGGGTTCCGTTCGTCGACGTTCTTCGCATCTCAACTTAATTGTCGTGCGTAAATTACGAAAATGCACGCCTTAACTTTCTTTCAAACATCTTTCAGACCATATTATGTATATTGGTTAATTTTGCATGAAAAGTATGTTGCACAAGTTTTATTTTCGTTTTTATGGGCATATACGCATATAACTATAACTTGTGTTATGATGATATAAAACTCTTCCTAATGATGCATAAAGGGGCGGCCATGGTAGGGTAACATGGAGGGACATTTTTCCAACACAATAAGGGTCCATAAGTTCCAAACCAAAGGCTGCACATGCATAGGAGAAGGCTTGAACGAAATAGTGCAAGTTTGTGCACTAGGGTTCGGTTAAGGGGGCTAAGCACCGAGAGCTTGGCCAGGGCTGGATTGGGGCTTGGTGAGGGGCATGGTTAAGGGTCTGGAAGGGTCCTAGTAGGGCTAGGACCCGTGGTTGGTCGATAAGGAAGAGCCCATGATCGCTTGGACTCTTCCCACGCGTATAAAAGGGCAACCGCGATCAGCTACTGCATGGAGGGTGTAGACTTGGTCAGGGTGGTCTAGGATAGGTGTCATGGTGGTCCAGGGTTTGTCTGGAGGGCTGGGGCCCATGTGGTGGCTCGGGGATAGCGTCCTAGTGGAGTTAGACTCATAGGAAGCAAGTCACGGCCGCGGCTCATGCTGGGACTGAAGACGTGGGTTAGGGGACGGTTAATTGGGTAAAGGCTGGTAACTAGGGTCCATAGGTGGTCTGGACAGAGTTTGGATCGAGGTGGCTTGGATATGGCTCGAAGAAAACGAGAGTTGGTTCGAGGGTATGCTAGCTAGGGTTCGGTTTTTCGAATGGTATGATTAAGGGTTTGAACCATGGTTCACGGGGATCGATTCATGGTTCAATAGGGTAATTTGGGTATAAAAAATTTATGTTTAAAATTTGGGATTAAAATATTAAAGTTTGAATTAATTCGGGAATTAAAAGCTCTACGAATTAATAATTATGAAATTTTAATCAAAAGCAACAAATTTAAGCTAAATAAAAATATTAGAAATTTAATTTAAGCTTAAATAATTATTTGAGATGATCTAAAGTCAATGAAATATGGAAAAAGTCAAAATCGAGAAAATCCCAAGTCTAGGGGTAAAACGATCATTTTGCACCTAAAAATGATAGACGTCCTGACATTGCCCTCAATGCTGTAAAATATGTTTATATGCTTATTTTAAATGGTTATGAAATGATATGATGAAAAGTTAAAGTTAAAAGACATGTTGCGTGCTTGATTTAAAAGAAAAATGATTTATATATGCTTAAATTTTAATAAGTGATGAAAATCCGAAAAGTTGAAGTAGTGAAGAATTGTTACTAATACGATGATACGATGATATGTAAGGCCAATGCTCAGTTGACGGGTGAGAGTGTCGGTGATGTTCTCGCCGCCCAGTACTGTGGTTATACGTAGATGGATCCATCGACCTTCAGCTGAAAAGTATTTTATGTAAAAGTATTTTCACTGTTGCGTGTGATGTATTACTTGTTATCATGATTAAGGTTTGCTGGGTATATAGACTCACTAGGTGTGATCGATGCAGGTGAGCACGATATTGATGTTGTTGAGGGACTTGATGGTTGATCTTGTTAGACTGAAGGTACACATAACCCAAGGACCAGCGCTAGTTTTCCGCAGTTTAAATTAAGTTTATGATTTAAGTTTACGTTAAAGATTTTTGTGACTTTTATGATGCTTTTGAAAGGATGTTAGAGTTAGTCTTATTTTGAAATATTGCTAAGTTTAGGTTTGGTAAACGATTGACGATTTTATGTTTTGAATTCTTTCCTTTGAATTTTCAAATATAGTTGGCTGTTTTATTTTTTAAAATGGTGCAAAACTAATTTAAAAATACATGTCTATATATTTGGCCGAATTAAAAGAGGGAAATTTTTTTTTTACTTTTTAAGAAAAACGAGTAATGGACGTTTCAACCATGGCTCGTGGCTAGGACCCTCACGAGCCCAGCCCCTCGCCTGGACAGACGCTGCACAGCCACTATTCTATTTCCTTCCCTTAAACCATGCCCTAGCCTTGTGAACCCAATTTTCGTTCAGCCTCCATTCCCTCACGTCCAGCCCTTATGCATCCTTATATAGGCTCCCAAAACCTCTGAAATTCATCCTTTCTAATAGCCCTACCTTAGCAGCCCCTTTGTGCATCAATACCATGAATTTAAGAAGATGAAAACGATAGTTTTGTTCATGTTTTGCGATAAAAATAAAAATATAAGATAGTGTATCATATTTTCATACAAACATCTATCCATACATATAGTATAAACAATGAGTGAAGGAAGATTAAGGCGTACCTTCGCGTATTTTACGCACGAAAACAATTTGAGATGCGAAGAACGTCGACGGAGAGGGACGGGACTTGCTGCATTTTTTCTTCAAAACCAACGTGAAACTCATTGAAAGTGTGGTGTGTGATCGCGTAAGCTGCTGATGGAGGAGTCCTAGTATTTCTTCTAGGGGTGAGGCATGTGTTATGACTTGTTTTAGGGTTTGGAAACTTAATTTTGGTATAAATAATTGTGTAGTAAGTTAGGCCCAATAACCTAGGTATAATAGACAATTATAAAGTAGTAAAACTATTTTTTTTAGAAAAGTTTTTGAAAATATTAGCCGAATCCCTAAAAAGTCCCAATTTTTGTCAAAAATCGATTACAGGTTTAAAATACGACTCGGCGCGTAAAAACATCTCAAAAGTTTCTATTTTCGAAAATATCATTTAAAATATACCATATATTAAATAATTAAAAATAATCATTTAATAAAAATATTTTCCCTTTATGGTCCCCGATCTCCATTCCTCGATCTTGTCTCGACTTCAAGATGTTCCCTAGAAGAAAGAAAGAGCTCCCGAGAAAGCTCGTCAGTGAAAATTGTAAAAAGTATTGATTCCGGGGAAGGTGTAGTCGAGGTGACTACAATTTCTCAAGTAAGAGATAGAATCTCACTAATTGGAAGGAAAGGGGCGGCTTTGATCCATTGTGATTCGGTTTCTTGGTTGGGAGAGATCTCTGCCATAAAAGAGAGAGCTCCTAGGCCTTATTCTGCAGATCAAATAGGGACTCCCCATTCATCCGAAATAGTATTTTAGTAAAGAACAGAGGCATTTTTGGCCGACTACATGCCCATCCAGTGCAGTGGCTTGGTATAAAAGTCTTGACCATCTTCCGAAGTTCTAAATAATCTACTGATCAAAGACTATAGGGGCAGACTGCTCTCCATTCAGCCACACCACATACGAATGAATCCTAGGTCACAATGGAACAAGAAGGCTTGGAACTATACTGATTGGCAGTAATGCGAAAAAGAAAAAAAATAGAATAAAGATATAGGGAGAATGCGGATGTTTGAATCCATTCTCCCTGACCTTCTTTTGCAGAGTGAATGGTCCCGCAATGGTTTAAGCTTGCGGTTGGTACCCTTCCTTAGTCTTTTAGCTGATCGCTTACTACTAGGTTTGATCGAGTGTCAACCTGTGGAGACACCATTTGTTACTATTGGACAAATTTCTCATTTTCTTTTCTTTTTCTTTTTTGCCATAACGCCCATTCTGGGATGAGTTGGAAGAGGATTTCCTAATTCTTACACAGATAATGAAATTCAAAAAAGAAAAGAAATGGTTTGATAATAAGAACTTGGAGTCCGTATCATTGTGAAGATAAGGTAAAGCTGTGCCATAAGAACTTGGAGTCCGTATCATTGTGAAGATAAGGTAAAGCTGTGATTCTTGCTTAAAAAAAGACCGAATGCGTTCAAGTTATTGGCTCGTCCAACCCGTCAGCATTCATGAGTCCCTCGTTCAAATGTCTCTCGGAGACAGGGTTGAGAAGTACCATGCGCCCCCCGTCCTTTCTTTCTATCAGTCCCACCCAGCAAAATACGGCTCAGAAAAAAAAGGTAAACGCCTAGCGCGAGCACTTTTTTATTAGTTTAGTAAAGTAAAGCTTTGGCTCCCTAAAGAGTAAACAAATGGATTAAAATAAGGGGGGACTCCTTTAAAATATAGTTTTATATTAGATATATGGTTTTATGCATTCTAATATAAAATCATATTTTAACCATGTAAACATGCCTACCACATTTAATAAATGCAATTAAAATAATTTAATTAAGCGTTTTCCATTTTTCCTAGATTTGCATGCAGTTGAATCACGTTATCGCATTTTGGACCTTCCATCCAATGTTTCAATTGAATAATATTAATAGAAAATGAAAGCTAACACTTAGATATACAATTTTCATGTTGATAATGTTTGCTAATTCGAAGTAAAAATAGAGTTTCAGACATAAATAGATGAATATTAATGGTTGTATAAGAATGAATTATTAGAATTTATAATACAATATAATTATTCTGATAGTGTGAAATTTAAACTGAATAGCATAGAATGAACCAATACATTCAAATTGTGGGGACCCGGACGCTAATCATCTTATCAATCGTCATTGGGACTAATTAATCAATTATAATAAACAGGGTCTAATTTTTAATTTTTTTTTTAAAATGCGGAACGTAATGGCATACATCTTAACATACATGTCAGTATTAAAAGTACAAATCTTGCACTATATACAATCAGTCTCAACTAAGGTTTAACAACTATATAACCAGTGTTTAAACCTTAACTCTAGTCCAAGTCCGTAGTCTCCACTCTAACTTGATCTTTCTTCACCTCTGTGACCCTGAACCTGTCCCACTGTTGCCATGCACACATACAGACAAGACAACAGCCGGATAACTCCGGTGAGATATAAATATCCCAGTATAAACAATGTATCAATGCAATCATATAAAACATATATAAAAGCATAAACAAATATTAAAACATGTATCCAATCTGACTACATGAATCAATACGAATCTGTATTTAAGTCAATCACTTATTATCTTATCTCAACTTATTTATAACCTAGGGATCCCGATCTAATATAGACTTTGGTATGCTGTATCGAATGTCTACAATAGACGTCGATCTACATCTAAGCTCATCGATACACCGTAAGTCTAGAGTCTACGCGGTTCTGACAAAGACTCGGCGGTTCTGCCCTAGCTAGGCTGATCTGCCCTAGACTCAAACTCTGGCTCTGCTATAATTCAATAGACTAAACATATCAATCTGATAATCTGCAAATATCAATGCAGTAAAGTAAAGTATGTGATTTTGGGAAACTCAAGTCAAACCTAACTCGAGTTGTGCAATCCCGAATCAACATTTATTTATACCTTTCTTGCTGTCGCTCTGATACAATCGAAGTCTCGACTCAAAGCCTGTCAATGTTCAATCTGGCAATGACAATATCAATATACTGTATCAATATTCTATTCAAATCAAAACATCCCCGTCTTATCAAATTCTGACGG
Source organism: Primulina tabacum (assembly GCF_025594145.1). Lineage (NCBI taxonomy): Eukaryota > Viridiplantae > Streptophyta > Magnoliopsida > Lamiales > Gesneriaceae > Primulina > Primulina tabacum. The sequence continues at coordinate 5,613,548 of NC_134561.1, read as the reverse complement.
TACAACAGTACAATCTTGCGATACTGATAATACTATATCAGTCTATACCAATTCCAATCATTTACAATCAACCACCGTACGAATCTGACATCACATCTCAGTCAATTTAACTTTGAAATTCATAACAATTCCATAATCAATCTGTTTCTTAATCTGACTTCGATTCTATGATGTCTACTATGTCAAGAACACTATATATGAATCGTATCTGATTCTGGACATAGCATGATTTCAAATCTTAACAAAATGTAACAAAACTTACGTCCTGTTGTAGCTGTCGTTGCTAGGAACACGGTGCCGTAATCGGATTCAAATTTGGACAGACGGATTGATCGCAAATCGAATTGAACGTAATTCCCCCAGAAGCTCTCGTTTCCTTTCTTTCCTCTGAGGAAAGCGTTGCATGTATATATATATATATACACGTAACATGCATAAGGACGAGTGGCTCAATGTTTGTAGCACACGTCTCGCGCATATGCGCGACCCCAATTGGCGCATATGCGCGAGACACTCGGTCTCCGCGCGTATCTTGCACATCGCCTCGCGCATATGCGCGAGACTCTCTGGAGTTCCTCGCATAGGCTTCGCGCATATGCGCGACATCTTCCGCGCATATGCGCGAGGTCTTCTGCCTGTTTGGCGCATGTGCGCGCATCCCGGTCGCGCATATGTGCCGATGCTACTGTCCTCGCACATCTATTTTCACACGCAATCTCATTTCGTGTCTCGGTTAGGCCTTTCATAATTATCTCGATTAAAAATCAATAATCGTAATTTAACACGGTATAAAATCTCGGGCATTACATTTCTCCCCCCTAAGATATGATTTCGTCCTCGAAATCACAGGCATTCAATTATATCAATAGGGAGTATATACAGAAACGGTCTAAAAAGTTTACATTATGGAAACAACTCAAGGAATTCTTGTCTCATATCTGATTCAGTCTCCCAGGTTGCTTCTTCAGTGCCATGACGAGTCCATTGAACTTTCACAAGTGGAATGGTCTTCGTTCTGAGCTGTTTTTCTTTACGATCAATAATCTGAATCGGTTTTTCAATATAGCTCAACGTCTCATCCATTTCGGCCTCGTCTGGCTGAATCGCATGTGAAGCATCAAGAAGGTATTTCCTTGATAACGATACATGAAAGACATCATGTATCCCGGATAATGAAGGCGGTAACGCGAGTCGATATGCACGATCTCCTATCTTTTCGAGAATCTCATAAGGCCCAATATATTGTGGAGACAGTTTCCCTTTCTTGCCAAATCTGACAACTCCTCTGAACGGTGAAATCTTTAAAAATACTCGGTCTCCTGCCTCAAATACCAACGGTCTACGTCGAACATTGGCATATTTGGCCTGTCTGTCTTGTGCTGCCTTCATTTTCTTTTGAATTAGCTTCATTTTTTTTGTCATATCTCTGATCATATCAGGTTCAATCTCAGGCACTTCAGAGATATCATCCCAATAGAGAGGGGATCGACACTTCTTTCCGTACAATGCTTCAAATGGTGCCATCTCAATACTCGTCTGATAGCTGTTGTTGTACGAAAACTCACAAAGTGGCAATGCATCTTGCCAATTAGTGCTAAAATCAAGCACTACTGCTCTCAGCATATCCTCCAGTGTCTGGATAGTCCGCTCTGACTGTCCGTCGGTCTGTGGATGATATGCGGTACTCAGATGTAACTTCGTACCGAGAGCCTGCTGCAAACTCTGCCAGAAGTGCGAAGTAAATCGAGGATCACAGTCTGATACAATTGACTTCGGCACTCCGTGCAATCTGATCACTTCTCTGACATAAATCTCTGCCATCTGGTCAAATCTGTACGTCATCTTGTACGGAATAAAACATGCGGATTTGGTCAATCTGTCAATCACGACCCAAATCGCATCACAACCTCGGGAGGAACGCGGTAACTGCGTTACAAAATCCATGGAAATGTGATCCCATTTCCATTCAGGAATGGACAAACTCTGTAATAAACCTCTTGGTTTCTTTCTTTCTGCTTTCACCTGCTGGCAATTCAGACATTTGGAAACAAATTCGGCAATGTCAGTCTTCATTTGTTTCCACCAGAACTGTCTTTTCAAATCATTATACATCTTTCTGCCACCAGGATGAATACTGAATCGACTGTTGTGCGCTTCTGACAATATCTGTCTTCTCAAATCTGAAACATTCGGCACAACCAAATGATTATTTACATACAAGACGTTATCACGTACCTGATATTCCGATTGATGTCCTGTTCTGATCATCGATACTGATTTCTGTACATTCTGATCAACTTTCTGAGCTGCCTTAATCCTCATAATCAGCTCTGGTTCTACTTGCACCGTATAAAGTTTCAACGGTCTATAATCTATTTCAAATGCTAATCCAGACAAACAGCAGTCTTCTATCAAATTTGAAACACCGATCGTCGACAAGGATAAAGAACATACCTTTCGACTTAGTGCATCAGCTGCTGCATTAGACTTTCCTGGATAGTATTTGATTTCACAATCAAAATCCTTAAGCAAATCAAGCCATATTCGTTTTCTCATATTCAATTCAGACTGTGAAAACATATATTTCAAACTCTTATGATCAGAATATATTTCAAACTTTTCCCCATAAAGATAGTGTCGCCATATCTTTAATGCAAAGACAATGGCTGCCAATTCAAGATCATGGATTGGATAACGAGTCTCATGTGGTTTAAGTTGTCTTGAGGCATAAGCAATAACATGCCCTCGCTGCATCAGAACACATCCCAACCCTCTGTGAGAGGCGTCGCAATAAACCACAAAAGCACCAGTACCGGATGGGATAGTCAACACCGGAGCACTGGTCAATCTCTTTTTCAACTCCAGAAAACTGGTCTCGCATTCTTCAGACCAAACAAATGGAGCATTCTTCTGAGTCAGCTGAGTAATTGGTTTAGCAATACTTGAGAAATCTTTAATAAAACGACGGTAATATCCCGCTAAACCCATAAAACTGCGAATTTCGGGCATTGACGTCGGTCTTGGCCAAGAAATCACGGCTTCAACCTTACTGGGATCCACAGATATCCCATCTCCGGATATAATATGCCCCAGAAATACTACCTGTCTCAATCAAAACTCGCATTTCGACAGTTTAGCATATAATTTCTCAGCCCTTAAAATTCGCAACACAGTTCTTAGATGCTCAGTATGCTCACTCATATTCTTTGAATAAATCAAAATATCATCAATGAATATAATCACATAATCATCGAGATATTTCTAGAATATACGGTTCATCAATCCCATAAACACCGCTGGAGCATTCGTTAAACCAAATGGCATGACAATAAATTCATAGTGTCCATACCTGGTTCTGAATGCTGTTTTTGAGATATCAGAATCTCTGACTCTCAGCTGAAGATATCCAGATCTCAAATCGATCTTGGAATATACTGAAGAACCCTGCAACTGGTCAAACAAATCATCAATACGAGGCAAAGGATATTTATTCTTTATCGTTGCCTTGTTCAGTTGCCGATAGTCGATGCAGAGTCTCATGGAACCGTCCTTCTTTCTTACGAACAATACCGGAGCACCCCAAGGAGAAACACTCGGTCTGATGTACCCCTTGGCCAGTAAATCTTCCAGCTGGTCTTTTAATTCTTTCAATTCTATCGGTGCCATTCTGTACGGGGCTCTAGAAATTGGCACTGTACCTGGCATCAATTCAATGCTGAAGTCTATCTCTCTAACTGGAGATAATCCCGTGATCTCATCTGGAAAGACGTCAGCAAACTCACGTACCACTGGAAAATCAGCCAATGATGGACTCGACTTCAGTAAATCTACTGAATATACAAGGAATCCCTCTGCTCCATTCTGTAACAATCGAGTCATAGATACTACGGATACTAAAGGAATTCTCGATCTAGAACCCTTACCGTAAAATTTCCACTCTTCAGCCATGTCTGGTCTGAATCTCACTAACTTGTGGAAACAATCCACAGTCGCTCTGTACTTGGTCAACATATCAATACCGATAATACAATCAAAATCTGACAACCCAAGTACTATGCAATCTAATTCAATCTCATGCCCATCATACTGTAGTACACAACATTTTACAGAATTTACGGATATCAAACCTGTCCCTAAAGGAGAAGAGTCCGATACTACAGTAGCTAAAGACTCTACAGGCAATGCATGACTTAATGCAAATCGTTCAGAAATGAAAGTATGTGAAGCACCAGTATCAATCAATACATAAGCAGGGTAACCACATAAAGAACAGTTACCTGCCACAACGTCATCTGGTGCTTCCTGGGCCTGCTCCTCGGTCAAAGCGAATACTCTGGCCTGCTGTCTAGGAGGCTGGCTACCACTCTGGCTACCTCCTGGCTTCTGCTGTGACTGAGCTGGCGCTGGCTGGAAGGTGTGAACAGCAGCTGATCGTCTCTCAGTCTGTGCTGCTGATCCCGATGACTCGGCTCCCTGAAATCTTTGGGACCCTCTCTGTGGACACACTTTAGCAAAGTGTCCCGGCTGTTTACAAATGTTGCAACTACCAGTCACTCCGTGGCATTGCTCAGTTGCATGTCTTCCTCCGCAAGTCTTACAATAAACTCCAGTGTAACTCTGGCTCTGTCTGGAACCACCGGAGCTAGAAGAACTGCTGCCAGATTTCTTAAATTGCTTTCCTCTGGCTTTCAAATATTCTTTCTTCCCTCCACTGCTGCTGCCACCCTCGAATCTGGGAGGTGGTTGCTGTGGTCTCGGTGCTGGAGGCACAAAGGAAGCCCCTTTCTGTCTCATCAGACCGGCTTTTGCTCCCTTAGCTCTGTTCAGGGCGTCAGTAAAGTTATTCGGTCGCCCTGTGTTCACCAATGTGAAAATTTCTGGGTTCAAGCCATTGATGAACTGATCAGTAGTAGCTTCCTCGCTGTCAGCCACATGTGGAGCAAATTTCAATAAGGTGGAGAACTTGGACACGTATGCTTCTATGTTCATCTGTCCCTGCCTTAGATTAGCAAACTCTGCCCCTTTGTCCTTCCGGTACGACACTGGAAAGAATCGTTGGTAAAATTCAGTTCTAAATATATTCCAGGTAATAGTCGTACCTCTATGCTCCATGGCTCTCTTTCTAGTAATCCACCAGTCCTTAGCAACATCGTGTAACTGGTGTCCAATTAATCGAACTCGCCTCTCATCTGTATACTCCAATGAGTCAAAAAGCATTTCAATATCATCAAGCCAACTCTCGCATTCCACAGCGTTCTCTGTTCCTTTCAAAGTTGGCGGACGAAATGACTGAAATCGTTTCAGTAACGTTTCCATTGGAGTCGGTGTTACATCCATTGGAGGATTTGATGTACTTCCCTGTTCTGGAATTCGTCTAGGAGGCATATCTGGTTATCAACAGAATTAGTAACTCAAATACAACAACCAACTTCAGTCCTCCTCCGATCATCTTACTGCTGATCTAGAATCGTTGCTGATCCATTCTCAATAAAACATATTACTATATCAAATCAGATAAGCAAGTAACATGTATTAAAGCAGTAAGACATGCTAGCTTTCAAAAGCAGGAAAGAAAATCTCAATCTACCTCGCTCACTAGCCTCTTCTATCTCCATCTAAAGGATCTATCGCTCTGATACCACCTGTTGTGGGGACCCGGACGCTAATCATCTTATCAATCGTCATTGGGACTAATTAATCAATTATAATAAACAGGGTCTAATTTTTAATTTTTTTTTTAAAATGCGGAACGTAATGGCATACATCTTAACATACATGTCAGTATTAAAAGTACAAATCTTGCACTATATACAATCAGTCTCAACTAAGGTTTAACAACTATATAACCAGTGTTTAAACCTTAACTCTAGTCCAAGTCCGTAGTCTCCACTCTAACTCGATCTTTCTTCACCTCTGTGACTCTTAACCTGTCCCACCTGTTGCCATGCACACATACAGACAAGACAACAGCCGGATAACTCCGGTGAGATATAAATATCCCAGTATAAACAATGTATCAATGCAATCATATAAAACATATATAAAAGCATAAACAAACATTAAAACATGTATCCAATCTGACTACATGAATCAATACGAATCTGTATTTAAGTCAATGACTTATTATCTTATCTCAACTTATTTCTAACCTAGGGATCCCGATCTAATATAGACTTTGGTATGCTGTATCGAATGTCTACAATAGACGTCGATCTACATCTAAGCTCTTCGATACACCGTAAGTCTAGAGTCTACGCGGTTCTGACAAAGACTCGGCGGTTCTGCCCTAGCTAGGCTGATCTGCCCTAGACTCAAACAGTGGCTCTGCTATAATTCAATAGACTAAACATATCAATCTGATAATCTGCAAATATCAATGCAGTAAAGTAAAGTATGTGATTTTGGGAAACTTAAGTCAAACCTAACTCGAGTTGTACAATCCCGAATCAACATTTATTTATACCTTTCTTGCTGTCGCTCTGATACAATCGAAGTCTCGACTCAAAGCCTGTCAATGTTCAATCTGGCAATGACAATATCAATATACTGTATCAATATTCTATTCAAATCAAAACATCCTCGTCTTATCAAATTCTGACGGTACAACAGTACAATCTTGCGATACTGATAATACTATATCAGTCTATCCCAATTCCAATCATTTACAATCAACCACCGTACGAATCTGACATCACATCTCAGTCAATTTAACTTTGAAATTCATAACAATTCCATAATCAATCTGTTTCTTAATCTGACTTCGATTCTATGATGTCTACTATGTCAAGAACACTATATATGAATCGTATCTGATTCTGGACATAGCATGATTTCAAATCTTAATAAAACGTAACAAAACTTACGTCCTGTTGTAGCTGTCGTCGCTAGGAACACGGTGCCGTAATCGGATTCAAATTTGGACAGATGGATTGATCGCAAATCGAATTGAACGTAATTCCCCCGGAAGCTCTCGTTTCCTTTCTTTCCTCTGAGGAAAGCGTTGCATGTATATATATATATATATATATACATGTAACATGCATAAGGACGAGTGGCTCAATGTTTGTAGCACACGTCTCGCGCATATGCGCGACCCCAATTGGTGCATATGCGCGAGACACTCGGTCTCCGCGCGTATCTTGCACATCGCCTCGCGCATATGCGCGAGACTCTCTGGAGTTCCTCGCATAGGCTTCGCGCATATGCGCGACATCTTCCGCCTGTTTGGCGCATGTGCACGCATCCCGGTCGCGCATATGCGCCGATGCTACTGTCCTCGCACATCTATTTTCACACGCAATCTCATTTCGTGTCTCGGTTAGCCCTTTCATAATTATCTCGATTAAAAATCAATAATCGTAATTTAACACGGTATAAAATCTCAGGCATTACACAAATGCACTATTAGAGTTGTATTTGAATGAATGAATTAATTAAAATGAATATTTGGATTATGTAGATTGAATTTCTGCATTGAAATCCTAATTTCAAATTGAGCTATATTAAACTGAAGAGGAAGAATTGAGGTATGTTTCGATCGAGTAACATACGGCATGTATCTGTGTTATTTGATATATGATCGATTTATTTGAAAGAAAGTACATGTGTATGTGCCTCATTTGATTTGACGTGACATACATTACATTCATGATAGATAGATCGATGTATAAAATAAATATTTTGTTAACACAAATCATTTTATACATACATCGATGCATTACATATATGTTTAATGCTGATCTTTGGATACCCTGATATAATTGGATTTTGAGAACGATATTATTTTTGACATTATGTGACTCATAAAAGCATAGTCATTCATGGCTCCTATAATTAATTAGTTGAGATTTGAGATTTGATGGCGCTTTGACGACGCTATCATATGGATATTCTCTTATACTTGACAGAGACTAATGTGTCTGCTCGAGCTTTGATGATTTGATATTGATTCGTTTCATTCTAATGTTCAGTGGATGGGCAGTTGACCTAATACCTCCACGGCATGTGTTGCGTATTTTCTTAATTGCTCGCAAGCGCACAACGTCAAATTATAGTAAAATGTATGTTTTTGTACAAGTGTCGATCCCACGAGGAATATGTATATAAATGTATATTAGTGCTTGTGATTAAAATAGTCTCGACTTTATTTAGAAAAATCAATTAAAAGATTTGGTTTCAAAAATAACTAAATTGACAATGGATTTAAATGTAACACCAAATTGTAACAAATAACAATGGAATAAAAGATCTAGAGGTCCGATTTCACGCAACTGTCCATCATGTGTAATTTCTTGTAGCTATGTTATAAAAATTCTTCTTATTCATTAGCCAAGAATCCTATAATTATCTACTCCCTCTCTCGAGTGTTAAGTAGACTTTAGTTATCTAAAAATGGATTGCAACGTTCCCATCAACAGTTTACAAATAAATAACACATCAAGCACTAGATTCTCTATGGGCTTCGATAGCATTATAAGCCCTCCCGAACTCTATAAATACCATTGATGTATTTTTCTCATTTCTTGTTTATAATTTTCTTTTCCGAGTGATAAATTGTAAACATATAAATCATTCAAATTATGGCCAATAAGTTGAAAGCATTAAGATTAGAACAATACAAATGAACAATATGAAGAACTTAAATAGCTCAGTTCATAGATTCTAACACATGGTTTCTAGTTTTGTTCCATCTTTCCTCTAGAAATAAAAATTAGTTCATAATAACACAAGCAAAACAACAAAACATGGTTCTAAAACAAGACATATCAAATGAAAAATAAAAGAAAGAAGAACTTAGAACAAGAGTTTGAAGTGCTGATTCCGTCCCCGGAGTTGTGAAAAAGATTTCCCAAAAACTTGATGAACTTGAGTCTTCAATCTTCTAGCAGCAGCCTCCACTCTTTCCTTGGCTCCCCAATACCCTAGATGGTAAGTAAATGATATATTTTATAGTCCCAGACAAGCCTCAATCCGCAGCACACCAAAATCTTGGACTTCCATGCGCAGCACACCAAAATACAGATTTTTCGGATTCTGTCGTGCAAGGACCGCAGGTGCGGTTAAGAAGTCATCGCGGGTGCCGTGGTGCGATATTCTTTCTAGCGCAGGTGCGGTGAATGTATAAGTGCGGGTGCACTGTAGCTTCTGTATTTTTGCATCTTTTGTACTTTCTAATTCAATATTTTAATACTACAAAATCTCATAAAAAGCTTCCAAACTACAACAACAAAAACAACAACAAATCTCATAAAACCTGCTCAAGAATCACAAAATTCCAAGTTAAATACAAGTAATAAAAGTGCAATAAATTGCACTTATCAGCATGCAATCATTGAATATCATATATCATTGTATAGATACATGTTGTATTTATTATAGTTGTTCCATACAGAGCGTTCGCAAAACCCCAAAGGAGGACTGTTATTTTGTTTATGTGTGGACAATGACAGGTACTTCAGTTTATCAGGAGACCCGAGATGGTATTTCTAGAGGGGGTCACATCATAGTTGATGTTGAGTAGTCTTTCCCTGTGTATATGTGTATCTATATAAAAAGGCATGTCCCGAGAATATGCGTTGTTTGTATATAGTTGATCTCAGTCATATGTGGGCTTAATTTATACTTTGACGCGTCTACATGAGATTTTAATATATACTATTTTTAGTAATATAATCATATTTGGCGTATTTTGGACTCATTTTAAAGAAAAATATAACTTTTTTCCATTGCAATGAATTAACTCTGATTGGATTGTATGATAATAACGAGTAGATGTTAAGGGACCCACATTTTGCTCGATTTGTTTTTGATTTTTTGGACTCTTGGCTACATTGGTCGCCATAATACACGAGAAATGAGGATCATTCATCACGTTTGACATATCGGTTTCACTTTGGAGAGCCGCCGCACATTGGGACTATCCCGGAGTTGAGGAGGCAGGCAATAAGACCAGATTTCAAGCAATGTTTTTTGTTTCTTCTCTTCTTATCTTCTCCTACCCCAAAAAGTTTTGAGTAATTTAATCTTCGAATTTTGCTTTATGCTTGATTTTGTTATTGTTTTCTTTAAATTGTTAAAGCCTATCTAAATTTGAAAATATTTAATATTGTAAATGAATTCCATGGAATTGTTTGCGATAGAAGAGAGTAGCACACTTCGTGGATTTACAATTTGTATACATATGAAATCGAATACACTTTGTAGCGTCCAAAAAACTAACCCACGTAAACCACATGCATGAAAATGATTTAAATTACTTAATTGTTTTATTTAATTGATTTTAAATGCTTACTTGATATATATTATATGATGGAAAATCTAATTGCATGATTAAATGATTAGATTGTATGAATTCATGAGAATGGAAGATTTTATTCGAATACTCGATAATAGGCTTGGGAAAAAAGACTGGGGACGCCTATGATAAAATGTTTTTCAATAAATATTTTTGAGGCTTAATAATATGATTAAATTTTTTTAAAAATGTTGGAGCCCAAATTATTTTATGAGACGAGCTCGATTTTATCCGGAAGCCGATTTTAGGCAAACAGGGTACTTTTAAAAGACCAGAAGTATTATTTTTGAAAACTTTTATTTTTAAATTAAATAGGTGTTATTGAGCCTAATTTACCTAAGATTCGTAGGCCCAATTACTCCTAAACACAAAGGCCCAAAACCTTAACCCATTAACATGCAATTTTCGAAATTTATAAAAAGAAAACCTAGGGTTCTAAGCCTCCATAGCATCCGAAATTTCACACACTTCAAACACACAAAAGTCAAAAATTTCAAGAGGAAAAATCAAGGAGTTTTCGTCGTCCGTTCGTCTCCATTTGCAACCTACACCAACGATCGCGTATTCGAGCATTTTAAATGCAAAAGCACGGTTCTAAACTTTTTTGACACAACATTCAAATAGTATTATGCTTGTTTTAATTATTTTTCCATGAACTATTTAATGGCAGAACAAATATTTTCAAAGTTTTGATGATTTTACGCTTGTATGAAAAATGTTATGAATTCCAAGGACACGCTGCCAATAGGATGTGTTTAAGGGCTAGGAAAAGCGTCTTTAAGGGACAACACGTGGGCTGGAGTCGAGCTTGGCTAGGAAGAAACTTACCTAGGGTTTCCTTAGGATACAAGGCTCGGCCATGGGGGAGTTCGAGCGATGGGTACGTGTAAGGGCTAGGGCTGGTTGAGGCTAGCTCATCAGGGTCCGGTGCTGTCGTGGGAGGGTCCATAGAGGGCTGGACCAGGCTGTTGCAAGAGATGGGAGAGTCCACAAACCCTAGGACTCTCCCCATGCACGTGCGCGGCTAGGTCTAGGAGGGGAGAGTTTTGGGGCTGGTCTAGTGGTCTAGGCTGGTCTAGTAGGATCTAGGGAAGATGGTTCAGGATCGAGGATAGGTCTGGTGCAGCTGTGGTACATGGTGGCTCGGTTGGTGAGGGTCGTGACCAAGGGAAAACGAAAGAGGGGAGCACACGACTTGGCTAAGGGATACGGGCTGGTGCTCTGGGATAGGCTAGGTCAGGAGGGGTCCAGGAAGTGCTGGTGAGGGTTTGGTCTTAGGTGACTCAAGGGCTGCTCGGTGTTAGAGGGAGCCGTGGCTTGACTTAGAGCTTAGGGTTCGAATTGGCTTCAAAGGATATGGTTTGAACCATGGGCCCACGGGGGCTGGTTCGTGGCTCATGGGGGTAGCTTAGGTATGAAAGGTTTATGTTTAAAGTTTGGAAAGAAAACATTGAGTTTTGAATTAATTCGAGATTTAAACGCTTCATGGTTTAATAATTAAAGAATTACATCAAAAGCCCGAGTTTACGTCAAATAAAAATATTATAAGTCAAATTTAAGCTTAAATAAGTATTTGGGATAGTCTCGAGTCAATAAAAATGAGAAAAAGTAAAAAATCGAGAATTTTAGAGTCCAAGGGCAAAATGATCATTTTAAGTCCTGGGTAGTACGAAAGGTTTGACAGTGTCCTGAAGAATCTTAACGCATGGTAAATGATATTTTAAAACGTTTATGATGAAAATATGAGATTTTATGATTTATGATAAAGTTGTGCAATTTTTACTGTTAAAATGCTATTTTACGAATTTGGAAAAGACGCGAAATTTTATGATTAAAAAGAAAAGAAAAATATTTTGAAGGATGTGAATTGATTGTGACAAAAAAGATATGATATATGATTATTGGGAATATCGTAAGGGAGAAGGCCCTAGAGGGAGCCCGTTTACGGGAGAATGCCTCAGATTGAGCCCAACGATTGTATTTCCATTTACGTTGGTGCCTAATGCCCGTCCCCATGTGCAATGGTGAACTAAGACTGATCATTAGATCAAATGGTATAGCTAGTCATTTTCAAGGATCAAATTTCACCCAAAACGATAAATGATGTAGCTAGTCACTTTCAAGGATCAAACTTCACCCAAAACGATAAATGATGGAAATCTTTATGATTTGATGATTTATGATGCTTACAAATTTATGCTAGCTTATTTTGATATGATTTTTAATGCATATGCATGTATATGTATTATTTGCTACTCATGTTTTGAACGTGCTGAGTCATTAGATTCACTAGGTTTGAATGTTGCAGGTTAGGATGAGATTGAGGGAGGCGCTGACGCTTGAATGAATCGAGTCCGGTAGTACACTCCCAATGGACATTATTTTACGCATTAGATTGATAATCAAAATTTTAACGATTTTGTTAATGATTTAATTAGAGATTTTTATGCTTTATTTTGAATTTAATGTTGATCATGTTAATGGTTGACGTAGGATTTTGTTAATTGATGAGTTAGATATTTTATGTACGTGAGATTTCAAATGTTAAATTATTTTTTATGCATTTATGATTTTTGAAAAGTTGTGTGATTTTTAATTAAAGGTTTCAAATTTTTATAAAGAAAAAAAAATTTAGTAGGAATTTAAGGTTGAAAAGTAGTGGACATTTCACACTTTGATAGTGATAGTCCAAAAGATCGAAAGCTAAGAAATTTGACAAATCGTTCATGCAATCACATTTGATAAATAATGAAAGACACTGAATTATTTTCTGTGTGTTGAATTAGTTTAATATAGCTTGAGAGTATGTTAATAATTAGGGAATCTTGTCAAAAACATATTACAACTGTCAAGATTATTTATTTGAACTATCCAAGGTAGGTAATCGATATTCTCGAAAAATTCATTTTCACTTTATTTTAATATTTTCATAGAATTAAATTTTCCTTGAAATTTAGTAGATAAACTCATTCCAATTATTGTTCATACTTTGCTAAAGATTAAATTTTCGAAAATAAAAATTATGTGATACAGTCTCTGTGGGAATGATAATCATACTTCATATATTATATTATAACTTAACTCGTATACTTGCGATTTATTAGAACTTAAAAGATTAATTTTATTGGGGAATTTACAGTGCAAAAAATGTTCGATCAAATTTTTGGCACCGTTTCCGGGGAATGTTCATTCACAAATTTTTTAGTTATTTTATTTAGTTTTATTTATTTTTCTTGATCCAATACCCTCTTTTATTTCATAAACCTCTTGTGGCGTATGTCACGATTCGTAGAGTTGGAGCTTGAAGCATTTGATCTAGAAATATAGAGAAATTTTCATAGAAGGAGGCAACAAAAGATTAAGATGACAGAACAAAAAAAAACCAAGGCATGAGGAGGAAGAAGAGCAACATCATGAGATGCCACCACGAATACCTATGATGGATTGTGCCCAACCTTTGCTTGATGGAGCAATTTCAAGTGTCATGATACCAGTTGTGCACGTAAACCAGTTTGAATTAAATCCAGCCATAATCCAGATGATTTATAACTGATGCCAATTTGGGGGAGCAATGTTGGATGACCCCAATATTAAAATACAATTTTTTTTCGAAATTTGCGACACTTTTAATTAAGAATAATGGAGTTTTTGATGATGCTATTCTTTTGCGTTTATTTATTTTCACTGCGAGATAAAGCTAAATCATGGTTAAATTGTTTTCCTGTAGGTTATATTGATACACGGGAAGATATACAAAGTACTTTCCACAATCAATGATGATGAAATTGAGAACCGACATCACCATGTTCGTCCAATTTGATCAAGTGTCTTTATATGAGGCAAGGGAGCGCTACAAAGATTTGCTGAGAAGATTCCCACATCATGACCTACCTCCGTGGCTTGTGGTATAAAGTTTTTACTATGATTTAACAACTTCTAACAATACTACGATATATACTGTAACTTGTGGAAATCTTTTGAGAATAACAACAGAATAATGGAATGAATTAGAGGGGAAAATAGTGGCTAGCGGTTATCATCCTCAGTCCGAGAGGAATAACTAGAGGAGACCCGTGGTAATGGTAATCCATCAAGTGAATGAGTTTACTATTATGGTTGCACAGTTGGAGGCTCTAAATAAAAATATTGACAATTTAAGTATAAGTGACATTAGTATGAGAATTCAGGAGGTATTCTGTGATAGATGTTGTGGTGAACACTTCACCAAAGATGGCAAGATGGAAATCCATTTTACGTGCCAGAGGGATAGCCAGTGAATAATGTGGGTAGACATAATCGTAAGATGAATAAACCTTATTTTAACACTTACAATCTTGGGTGGATACAACATCCAAAATTTTCATGGGGTGGTTAAAACCATCAAATATGCCCACAAGGAAGTCAACAATACGGAAAACAACCAATGTATAAGTCCGAACCTCAAGAGGAAAATTCTAGTTTGGAACAATTGATGACAAAGTTAATTTCTTCCATTGAGACTAGACTGTAGAATCAAGATGCATTAATTAAAAGCTTGGAAAATCAGATAGGGCAGTTGGCCAAGCTGGTGGTGAATAGGGTGTCTGATACCTTGCAAAGAAATACCAAAACAAATCCTAAGGTGCAAGTAAAAGCTATTGAATTGAGGGGTGACAAAATTCAAGAACCCAAGGAGAATAAAGAAGAGGTCAACGACAAAGATGAACAATCAAAGGCACCCAAAGTTAAGTCCTTTAACTCTACACATGAAACCACCTCACATTCTAATATTGTTATTCTCCCACCTTTTCTTGCGATACTTAAGAAAGAAAATATGAATGCACAGTTTGGTAAATTTATTGAAATTTTTAAGAAATTATATATTAATATTCCTTTTTGCTGATGATGCTTTGATGCAAATGCCTAGTTATGCTAAATTTTTGAAGAACATCTTAGCAAATAAAAGAAATTTGGAGGATCACATGAATATAAATTTGACAGAAAGTTTTTCTACTTTGGTACAAAACAAGATCCCACCAAAACAAAAAGATTCAGGGAGTTTTTTTGCTCTTTACGTGATGAATGATACGGGTTTTCATAAATATTTGTATGATCTAGTAGCAAGTAGTAATTTGATGTCTTTGTTTGTGTTTAGGAAGCTTGGATTGGGAGAACCGAAGCTTATTAGGATGTCTTTTCCGTTTTCGGATAGATTCATCAAGTATCCAAGAAGGGTATTGAAGATGTTCTTGTTAAAGTTGAAAATTCATTTTCTCGGGTGATTTCATGCTGCTTGATATGGAAGAAGACTAGGAGATTCCATTGATATTGGGGAGACCTTCCTTGCAACTGGAAAAAAATATTATAGATGTTCAAGAAGGGAAGTTGTGATTAAGACTATGAGATGGGAGATTACTTTTGATGTTGTAATACCCTTAAGAACACATTGCACAATAAAGACATCTTTAGATTGATTCTTTGGATTCACTTGTTTGAAATTTTGTTCAGGATGATTTGAAGGATTAAATGGAATCCATACTCATGAGTGAGGTAATAGAGGAGGACGTGAATGAAAAAAAATATGAAATATGATGGATCCTATGCTGGGCACCTTGAGATGCTTCAAACACAATATTCTCCAAGAGCTGCAATACCTCGTGTTCTAAGAATATTTACACCAATGAATTAGATCAAGTTTGATATTAAATCAAGCAGAAAACACTCGAAGTAATACATCGTTAAGAAACACGATGTATTTTATATCCTGTGTAACTGAATAACTGAAGATAAGGGAGATCAGTTCACACATATATCAGTTTAGTTATGGTGAGAACTGAACTGATAGATATTCGAACTGATCAAATCAGTTTAAATCTAGGAGATAACAGTTAGAGTGCACAAGATATTTTATGGATGTTCGGAGACTTCAACTACTCCTACGTCACCCCTTCTACCTCCTCGAGTAGGATACACTAGAAGACTTTGATTAATTACAACAAGTGTAATAACTCACCCAGCTTAGGACTTACTCTACTGCCTAACTGAACTCCTAGTCTAGAATAAAGGCAACACCTTCCAGCCAACACTTGTTTAACATCTATGTGTTAAAGACCACATACACAAATTATACCTCTTTTTGCAGGACGGAATTTGAGTGTTAGTGTGTGTGTGAACTGATATCTGAAAACTACCCGGAAGTGTTATCACATAATGAGGGAAAATATGCTTCTAAAAGTAAGTTGATAACACGTTGAAGTGTTCCCTCTGGGTTGATTTCTTCTTCAAAGGTGATAAGCATTATGCGTGCCCTCTCTGTACAAATCAGTTCGAAGCCTGATCAGTTTCAGTTTATGCACACTTAGGTAAATTCATTAGAAACAAATAAACAAGTTTTGTTAAAAACAAAATCAAGATTGCGAACATGAAATGTTCCAACAATCTCCCCCTATTTTGATGATTTCAAAACATGAACAGTTAAAGCGATTTAAAATAAATTTAAACGGTTAATAATTCTCCCCCTTTGTGAGAATTAAAAAAGTTTAAAAAACATTAAAGCAAATAGAAGAACTTTCAGTTCGAGGGATAGCAGAAAGAAAAGCTCCCCCTCAACAACTGAATAAAACGAATTGAATTTTTTTTTTCAATTCGATATATAACAAATTTAAAATCAGTTTTAAAGAATAGCTCTTCCCTCAAGAACTGGATCAAAAATTCCCCCTCAAAAATATAATTGTTACGCGATTTTAAAAAGAATTTTAAGAAATAAACACTCAAACAATTAAGACAACATATGAACTGGAAAAATCAGTTCAGTTACATGCAAACTAACTGGATACACATGATTTTAATTTAATCCACTACGCGTCCCTTGTTTTATTATAAAGCACACCATCTTATGTATGAGAATTGCTACTATACTTAGCAAATATCAAATAACATCAAGTATTAGTCAGTTTATATAAAATAGAACTGAGTGTACCAACAATTGGTTGGCTAGAATGCTTTAAATGCTGCATCGATTTTGAGTTTTTTTTGCCATAAGAATAGTTAATTGCCTTGGACTTGATCTCTCTGTTGGCTAACCGGTCTAACTGATGCAAACTGGACTCAACTGATGCTGAACCGCAATGATCAACTACTAGGATCTGATATGGCAATGAAGCGACGACACTTCTGATGATTAAGCTCCACTTAACTCATCAGTTTCAGCTGGTAGTTGGGTTTCGTCTGTTGATCAGTTGAACTGATAAGCTGGCAATTGACATCTTATTCGGTGACCAGTTTAGCTATCCTGCTGTCAGTAGAGACTCAAAAATCCTGCAAACAGCTAAACAACAAAATAGCACAACAAACATATAAATTATTATCAAAGGGTTTTGAAAATCATTTTAAAAACATTTTAAAACACATTTTAAAAAAGAATATCAGTTTTCAAATGTCCTTCTTAGAACAGCTAGCTCTGATACCAATTGATGGATCGTGTGCTGGGAATCTTGAGGTGCTTCAAAGACAATATTCTCTAAGAGCTGCAATAGCTCGTGTTGTAAGAATGTTTACACCGATGAATTAGATCGAGTTTGATATTAAATCAAGCGGAAAACATTTGAAGTAATCATTCGTTAAGAAACACTGATGTATTTTATATAATGTGTAACTGAATAACTGAAGATAAGGGAGATCATTTCTCGCATATATCACTTCAGTTAATGTGAGAACTGAACTAATAGATATTCGAACTGATCAAATCAGTTTAAAACTAGGGGTTAACAGTTAGAGTACACAAGATATGTTTATGGATGTTCGGAGACTTCAACTGCTCCTACGTCACCCCTTCTACCTCCTCGGGTAGGATACACTAGAATACTTTGATTAATTACAACAAGTGTAATAACCCACCCAACTTAGGACTTACTCTACTGCCTAACTGAACTACTAGTCTAGACTGAAGGTAACACCTTCCAGCTAACACTTGTTTAACGTCTGTGTGTTAAAGACTATATACACAAGTTTTACGTCTTTGTGCAAGACGTAAATTGAGTGGTGGTGTGTGTGTATGTGAGAACTGATATCTGAAAACTACCCGAAAGTGTTCTCACACACTGAGAGAAAATATGCTTCTAAAAGTAAGGTGATAACACGTTGAAGTGTTCCTTCTGGGCTGATTGCTTCTTCAAAGCTGATAAGCATTATGCGTGCCATCTCTGTATTTTATCTTTTCACTCCTCACCTCTCATCATCATCTTCACTGAGCTTTGGCTTCTATTTATAAGCGTTTGGTTGAACGTACAGTGAAACTCAGTGAATGAATCCGTTGCAGTTTGAATTTTTTCCCCCAAATAGGTATTTGGAACATTTGGCTTTAAGCGTTGCTGCAACGTCTCTTATTATACCTTGATCTACAACAGCTTTTGTACCTTTGCGCACAACTGGATTAAGCTTGTTGTATCTGCAAACTGGTTCGATCCTAACTGATGTTCTGAACTGGTCTTGAACTAGTGAGGTGAAATCAGTTGACTCGTTAGCTGAACTGATTTCACTGATTCAGTTGAACTGGTCAGTTGGCTCTTCATCAGTTGAACAATTGATTATCTGGACAAGCTTCTAAAGGTCTTCTGCTGAACCACCTGTCAACTAGGCAATCAGTTGAACTGCTCTTGATATTTCAGTTGTACTGGTTCAGTTCGATCAATCAGTTGGCATTTAGTTTGCGTCTCGATCGCTTCAGTTTAAGCTTAGTAATTGATCAATTCAAAGCCTGATCAGTTTCAGTTTTTGTGCAATTAGTTAAACTCATTAGAAACAAATAAACAAGTTTTGTTAACATCAAAATCAAGATTACGAACATGAAATGTTCCAACAAAATATTATCAAACTTCAATGCCAATCTACCATGAAAGAAGCAAGTCAAATTTAGATTGGATTATTTACGAAATATGACGGAGGTGATAGAGGCCAAAATGATGGAGGTCAAAATATTGAAATTCCTCAAAGAGCACAAGAGTGCATTCGCGTGATAGGTGACAAAAATTAAAGAGGTAGTGAAAGTTGAGACCATCAAACTTCTTGATGCAAATATTATCTGTTATATTTCTAGCAATGCATAGGTAAGTCATGTTTAGTGTGTGTCGGAGAAAGATGGGATAATTGTGATTACAAATGAAAAATGAATTGATACCCACTAGGAGAGTTATGGGTTGGCGTGAGTGCATAGATGATATGAAATTGAATGATGCAACTCGTAAAGATCACTTTCTCCTTCTCTTTATTGCTCAAATACTAGAGAGATTGGCAGGGCATGAATTTTATTGCTTTTTAGATGGGTATTCGGTACACCTATCTATATGACAATTTTTCATTTAGACGTATGCCCTTTTGTTTATGTAATGCCCCTGTCACTTTTCAGAGATGCATGACTGATATTTACCATGATATGATTGAAAATTCCTTACAAGTATTCATAGATAATTTCTCTATTTTGGCTCCTTATTTGATGATTGCTTGAAGAACTTAAATATGGTTTGGTTGAGATGTGAGGAGACCAACTTTGTATTGGGGAAAAATGTCATTTACGATAAAATAAGGATTGTTTTTTAGCAAGGAATTGAGGTGGACAAGGCTAAGATGAAATTTATAATGAGATTTCTATAAGATTGCTAAACCTTTGTATTTTTTGTTAATGAAAGATGTGACATTTGGTTTTATTTCTGAATGTGTGCCGTTGATCGAAACAGTGAAGGAGAGATTAGTGATTACACCCCTGACTGGAATCTACCGTTTGAGGTCGTGTGTGATACTAATGACACTGTTGTGGGTGTCATCCTTAGGAAAAGAAAAAACAAGTTATTTCATACTATATACTACGCAACTAAAACTTTGAATGAGGCTCAACTGAATTATGCGACTATTGAGAAAGAAATACTTGATATAGTATTTGTGTTTGATACATTTTATTCATACCTTGTTTTATCTAAATTTTTGTTTATTCTTATTACTCTGCACTAAAGTATCTACATGCTAAGAAAGATTACAAACACAAGTGATTAGATGAATTTTTTTGTTACAAGAGTTTGACCTCAAATTAACGATAAGAAAAGTTTAGCGAATGTGGTAATGTATCATTTGTCTAGGCTTTAACTCATTAGAATGAATTCTTGGATAATTGTCGAGCAAAACTTACATTGTGAAATCTTCGGTAAAAAGTAAATAAAATTCAAGCTCGATATAATCGCAAGTGAACGATGTCGAGCTAGTGTACAAGAGTACAAGTATCGTTCCTCCAGAGACTGTATTTCACTGATATTGTTTCCAACTATATTTTCTTTAGCAAACGATGATCAGTTTGAATGATTAAATACCAGTGATTAAATAAGTAAATAGTTGAATGCAAACAAATAAAATGAAATAAATATGTATAAATAAAATGGAAAATTTATTTGTTGGGAATCCTGGTTCACCCATCCTTAGTTATTTTCACTAACTAATCTTGACTGTTGTTAGCTTCGTTCCACAGAATTCCCAACAAGGATGAACACTCCCACTTGAGCTATATTAAACTAATTTGACACGGTGAAATAATTAAACATCTTTAATTATTTATCAACGGTGAATTTCATGCCCAATTTTTGGAATCCCATAACCTTTGACCTATTGGACTATCATTATAGAACCCGTTAAATCAGACTACGTATTAGCTATGCATAATTACTATTATTTAAAAATTAAAATGATTTCTTTTATATTTAAAGCATTTTAAAAGTTGTTTAGTCATGATCATTTATTTTAATCGCAGAAGTTTAGTTTTTGTCTTTTCAGTTAAATAAGCGAGGCTGGACTGGAGTTGGAGTATTGAGATAAAATTTAATGATAAGAAAATATTCTTAAATTTAATTTAAGTCAAAGAATAAGTTATTTTAATGTAAAAGAATGTTTAAGGATTTATTTAATTAATTAGAGATAAGTAGTAAATAAATTCTTTTATGTCCAATAATTTAATTAAAAGCCTAAATTAAAATGTGTGACCAATTGAGATAAGTTAATCTAGGCTTATTTTATTTAAGAAATTGTAACTTAACAAGTTATTAATTTATTTTAAGAATTAGCCATGCATGCAAGAAAATTACTATCTCAAATTAATTTATTAATTCACTAAAATACATAATTAGTGTTTAAAACTTTAAGGAGATAAAATTCAATAATTAAGCAATTTTCCCTCCATTTTATAGCAAGATTTCGGCCACCCCCTTGATGGGATTTAATTAGTTTGACAACTCGCCATTTTGATCCATTTTCTTATTCTTTTCTTGGTAGATAATCCCTTCATTTTTAATCATCAATAAATCATGATTTAAGCAATATTCTCCCCTAATTTTGATAAGAAATAATCGGTCATCTCACCTCCAAAATCAACCCACAAATCCTATGATATCATATCATTCCCTATCTAACAAACAACTATGATAGAAGGATATTGATTACCATTCAAAAATCCCATTTAATTAGTAAACTTCCCTTCATTTCATAGCCATTTCCTCCATCCAACTCCTTCGATAAAAAAAAATGTGATTTTAATTATATTACGTGCATAAAAATATAAAATCTTTATTTTTGAGATATATGCGATATGTCTTGTGGCCACCTCACGCTTATGGGATTCAGCTTATGGGATTATTACGTCACCCGGTGACTTACGACCGGTTCATGTTCATGTATGGGTACGGATATCCAGTCCAAGGGCTGTGATGATCTCTACCGCCCAGTATTCTGTGGTTTAGTCTGATCAGACGTGCATGTTATGTTATGTTATGTTATGGGCCACTTGCGCAGAACATTATCTCAACAAAAAATTATCATATGCTATTTTATGACAGGGCTCTATCGAGCAAACATTTTACGTATGATTTTCAGATATGCACGTATTTATAATTATCTATGACACGATTTTTATCTCACGCTTTACGATATGATATCTTTACATGGCACGAAATTTTATGATATATTTTACTTTTTATTCACGATATATGCATGCTGAGTCTTTAGACTCACTAGACTTGATTGTTGTAGGTATTGATGAGGTCGGGACCGAGGGCGGGGACCAGTGAGCTAGCTTTGGTCGGCAGTAGTAGGAACCCGAGGACCTCATGTTTATCATTTACTATTTTTGTTCAAACTCAGTTTTTACTTTGAAGAATTATTTTAAGTTGTGGTTTTGAAAACATTATTTACTTCCGCTGCTACTTTAAACATTAAATCTTTTATCAGTTTATTTATGGATGAGACATGTTATTTATTTAAAGAGAAAAATTTTAAATTATTCCGCAAATTTTCAAATACGAAATACGGGCCTCTACAGTTGGTATCAGAGCCTATGTTCTTGTAAAGGGTTGTACTACTACTGATCTCGAGAAGCTCACGAAGTCACGTCTTCGGTCTGTAAGTTTTACGTTTACGCATTTCGTTTAAAGCATGAAATATTTTTACAGCATGTTTTCATGAAATGTTCTATGTCAATATTATGGTTATGCAGTATTTATTTAAATTTAAAGAAATAATGGAATTATGCATGTTGGTTACGTATGAGTTATATGTAGGGAACAGTATGCCTCCTAGACGCATTCCTGAGCGCACGAGAGACGATGAGCATCGTCATGAGAACGGTGAGGATCATAGGAAAGAGAGAGATTTACCACCACCCCTTCCACCGGACATGAACGCCCAGATGCTATCCGGAATGACGCAGTTCTTCGCACAGTTTGCGGGGAACAATAGTGGGGTAGCCAGGCATACGGGGCCTGAGGCTACCTATGGGCGGTTCATGAAGATGAGATCGAAGGAGTTCTCAGGGACGACAGATCCCATGATTGCCGAGGGCTGGATTAAGTCCCTCGAGGTTATCTTCGAGTTCATGGGGCTTGGGGATGAGGACTCTAGAGGCCTTTCCACGGCCCATCTAGGAACAGAGGACAGCAACAGCAGGGACGTGTAGTCCCGAGGGCCACAGATTATCTAGTCTGTGCTAAGTGCACGCGCCGTCACGCTGGAGCTTGTATGTATGGCTCAGGGAAGTGCTACAAGTGTGGTAGTCCTGACCACCCACTGAAGAATTGCCCTCAGGGGAGTCTGCCTACCCAAGACAGAGTTTTTGCCCTTCATGCAGCGGAGACGAACCCGGAGACTATGCTTTTGACATGTATCTTGAAGCTTTAAGTTTATATTTGAAAGTTATTGCTTCGAGGGTTTGGGTTAAGATTTTGAACCTAGAATTGATGATAGGATTGCATGCTCTAATCAGTGTTACTTTCGGGAAGTTGGTTAGAAGAACCTTAACCTCCACATGTCTATAAGTTTAGTTCATGTGATAATTGGGTTCAGCTTGGTGTTCCAACCTTTCAGGGAAAATTTTTTATAGCTGGTTCAGCTACGAATGCCTTGATAGATTCAGGGGCTACTCGTTCGTTCATTTAAGAGGTCTTTGCTAATTTCCTCAAAGTCAAAACCATTGGGCTAGATGTGGCGTATTCAGTAGTACTGCCTTCTGGACAGGAGCTGACAGCCACTAATGTGATCCGAGACATAGACCTCGAGCTTCATGACAATCTTGTTTATGCGGATCTTATCGTGCTGCCGATGCCAGAGTTCGACATCATTCTGGGGATGGACTGGCTATTACGGAACAGAGTTTTGATTGACTTCCAGCGGAGATCTGTGCTAGTCCGACCGCCAGGGAGAGAGCAGTTTTTATTCGAGCCAGACAGGTACTTTCCTTTACCGCGAATGATACCTTGTGTCCAGGCTAGGAAGCTTATGCGTAGAGGGTTTCGGGCATTTTTAGCGACTTTTGTATCCGTTCCTGAGGCGCCCAGTCAGTCAGCCTCCGATGTCCCAATTGTTAGGGATTTTCTAGACGTTTTTCCTGAGGACGTCTCTGGTATGCCACCCGGGCGAGAGGTGGAGTTTTCTATTGAGCTTATGCCAGGTACCGCACCGATATCAAAAGCACCGTACCGATTAGCACCGACAGAGATGGCAGAACTCAAGTAACAGATTCATGAACTTCTTGACAAGGAGTTCACTCGCCCGATTTTTTCACCTTGGGGCGCGCCAGTCTTATTTGTGAAGAAGAAGGATGGTTCGATGAAGCTCTGTATTGATTACTGGGAGTTGAACAGGGTTACAGTGAAGAACAAATACCCACTTCCGAGGATTGAGGATTTATTTCATCAGCTGCAGGGAGCTTCAGTATTCTCAAAGATCGATCTGCGTTCTGGTTATCACCAGTTGAGGGTGAAAGATACCGATGTTCTCAAGACTGCTTTTAGGACTCGTTATGGCCATTTCGAGTTCCTAGTGATGCCGTTCGGTTTGACGAATGCGCCAGCGATCTTCATGGATCTCATGAATCGCGTATTTCAGCTGTATTTTGATCAGTTCGTGATAGTATTCATAGATGACATTATCGTCTACTCAAAGAATTAAGAGGATCACAGCAGGCATCTGACCGCAGTTTTGCAGACCTTGCAAAAGCACAGGTTATTCGCAAAGTTCAGTAAGTGCGAGTTCTGATTAGAGAAGGTGGCGTTCTTAGGCCACATCGTTTCTAGCAGCGGTATCGAGGTAGACCCAGCGAAAGTTGCAGCAGTCAGAGATTGGGTTGTGCCGCAGAATGCATCAGAGATCCGTAGTTTCCTTGGGCTAGCAGGATATTATCGGAAGTTTATTCAGGGATTCTCCTCTATCGCAGTTCCACTCACGTCGTTGACAAATAAGAATGTTAAATTTGTGTGGAGCGATGAGTGTCAGAAGAGCTTCGATACTTTGAAGCAAGCTCTTATATCAGCGCCAGTTTTGGCCATGCCGTCAGGGCCTGGCGAGTTTGTGTTGTATACCGATGCTTCGAAGCTCGGTTTAGGCGCAGTGTTGATGCAGCATGGGAAGGTGATAGCGTGTGCTTCTCGTCAGTTGAAAATCCATGAGAAGAACTACACTACCCACGATCTAGAGTTGGCAGCCGTAGTTTTTTCCTGGAAGATTTGGAGGCATTATTTGTACGAGAAAAGTGCCAGATCTTTACCGACCATAAGAGCCTCAAGTACTTCTTTACGCAGAAAGAGCTAAATATGCGTCAGAGGCGTTGGTTGGAGCTAGTGAAGGACTATGACTGTGACATTAGCTACCACCCGGGCAAAGCTAATGTAGTTGAGGATGCACTGAGCAGGAAAGTCACAGTGATGGCTCATTTGGTGATTTCGAGACCCCTTTAGTTTGAGATACGGAGGTTTGATCTAGAGACATATCCTCGAGGTAGAGTTCCTCGTCTATCTACTTTGACGATTCAGTCTTCTCTTCTAGACCGTATTCGCAGTGGACAGTCAACAGACGAGCAGTTGGCAAAGTGGAACCAGAGAGATGAGGCCAAGGGCAGTATCTTGTATACAGTTAGCGACGGTATTGTGAGATACCGAGACAGAATGTGGGTTCCTAGCAGTGATTCTATTCGAGCAGATATTTTATCTGAGGCCCACATGTCGCTGTACTCTATTCATCCTGGGAGTACGAAGATGTACAGAGATCTGCAGTTGTTGTATTGGTGGCCCGGAATGAAGAAGGATATCAGACGTTTTGTATCCGAGTGTCTGACGTGTCAGCTAGTGAAAGCGGAGCATCAGCGACCAGCAGGTACCCTCAAGCCTCTTCCTATTCCCGAGTGGAAGTGGGAGAATTTTACAATGGACTTCGTTGTCGGTTTGCCGAAGTCAGTCAGAGGATCAAATGCTATCTGGGTGATTATTGATTGTCTTACCAAATCAGCGCACTTCTTGCCCATTAAGACGACTTTCACCATGATTTAGTATGAAGAGTTGTATATCCGAGAGATAGTCAAACTTCATGGTATTCCCGTTTCTATTGTTGTTTAGCACAGCTTTCCACCCTAAGACCGATGGGCTGTCAGAGAGAGTTATCCAGATTTTGGAAGATCTTCTCCGTGCTTGTGTCATCGATTTCTCAGGGAGTTGGGAGTCGAAGTTGCCACTGGTAGAGTTCACCTATAACAACAGTTTTCAGTCGTCTATAAGTATGGCTCCGTATGAAGCACTGTACGGTCGTAAGTGTAGATCTCCTATTCATTGGGATGAAGTAGGGGAGAGATCAGAATTGGGTCCGGAGATTATTCAGCAGACTACCGAGGTAGTAGTCAAGATCCGTGACAGGTTGAGGACTGCGCAGAGCCGACAGAAGAGTTATGCGGATCGGAGGAGGAGAGATCTAGAGTTTGCTGTTGGCGACCATGTTTTCGTGAAGATAGCACCTATGAAAGGTGTCATGCAGTTCGGGAAGAAAGGAAAGCTTAGTCCGAGATTCATCGGACCATTTGAGATCCTCGACAGGGTTGGGACGTTAGCTTATCGTGTTGCTCTTTCGCCGAATCTGGCCGGAGTACACAATGTGTTCCACGTCTCTATGCTGAGAAAGTATATGGCGAATCCTTCGCATCTCTTGAATTTTGAACCGTTGCAGCTCACTCCGAACCTGTCGTATGAAGAGAGACTAGTGCAAATTTTAGACAGATGGGAGATGAAGCTTCGGAACAAACTGGTGAAGCTAGTGAAGGTCAAGTGGCTTAATCATTCGGAGGAGGAAGCTACGTGGGAATCTAAGCCAGAGATGAGGAGTCGTTACCTCGAGTTATTTGGTGAGTTTTAATTTCGAGGACGAAATTTCTTTTAAGGGAGGGAGAGTTGTAGAACCCGTTAAATCAGACTACGTATTAGCCATGCATAATTACTATTATTTAAAAATTTAAATGATTTCTTTTATATTTAAAGCATTTTAAAAGTTGTTTAGTCATGATCATTTATTTTAATCGCAGAAGTTTAGTTTTTGTCTTTTCAGTTAAATAAGCGAGGTCGGACTGGAATTGAAGTTTTGAGACAAAATTTTATGATAAGAAAATATTCTTAAATTTAATTTAAGTCAAAGAATAAATTATTTTAATGTAAAAGAATGTTTAAGGATTTATTTAATTAATTAGAGATAAGTAGTAAATAAATTCTTTATGTCCAATAATTTAATTAAAAGCCTAAATTAAAATGAGTGACAAATTGAGATAAGTTAGTCTAGGCTAATTTTATTTAAGAAATTGTAACTTAACATGTTAGTAATTTATTTTAAGAATTAGCCTTTCACTAAAATACATAATTAGTGTTTAAAACTTTAAGGAGATAAAATCCCCCTTGATGGGATTTAATTAGTTTGACAATTCGCCATTTTGATCCATTTTCATATTCTTTTCTTGGTAGATAATTCCTTCATTTTTAATCATCAATAAATCATGATTTAAGCAATATTCTCCCCTAATTTTGATAAGAAATAATCGGTCATCTCACCTCCAAAATCATCCTCCAAATCCTATTATATCATATTATTCCCTATCTAACAAACAACTAGGATAGAAGGATATTGATTACCATTCAAAAATCCCATTTAATTAGTAAACTTCCTTTCATTTCCTAGCCATTTCCTCCATCCAACTCCTTCGATAAAAAAAATGTGATTTTAATTATATTACGTGCATAAAAATAAAAAATGTTTATTTTTGATATATATGCGTTATGTCTTGTGGTCACCTCACGCTTATGGGATTCAGCTTATGGGATTATTACTTCACCCGGTGACTTACGACCGGTTCATGTTCATGTATGGGTACGGATATCCAGTCCAAGGGCTGTGATGATCTCTACCGCCCAGTATACTGTGGTTTAGTCTGATCAGACGTGCATGTTATGTTATGTTATGTTATGGGCCACTTGCGTAGAACATTATCTCAACAGAAAATTATCATATGCTATTTTATGACAGGGCTCTATCGAGCAAACATTTTACGTATGCTTTTCTGATATGCATGTATTTATAATTATCTATGACACGATTTTTACCTCACGCTTTACGATATGATATCTTTACATGGCACGAAATTTTATGATATATTTTACTTGTTATTCACGATATATGCATGCTGAGTCTTTAGACTCACTAGACTTGATTGTTGTAGGTACTAATGAGGTCAAGACCGAGGGCGGGGACCAGTGAGCTAGCTTTGGTCGGCAGTAGTAGGAACCCGAGGACTTCATGTTTATCATTTACTATTTTTATTCAAACTCAGTTTTTAACTTGAAGAATTATTTTAAGTTGGGGTTTAGAAAACATTATTTACTTCCGCTGCTACTTTAAACATTAAATCTTTTATCAGTTTATTTATGGATGAGGCATGTTATTTATTTAAAGAGAAAAATTTTAAATTATTCCGCAAATTTTCAAATACGAAATACGGGTCTCTACAATCATTATCGACGTGTATTCAATTTCATATATCTATATAAATTGTAAATTCATGGATTTTATTACGAAATCCTTTTGCAAATTATTCTCTCGAACTCACTTGCAATATGAAATATCATCAAAGCTAGCTAGAATTGAATAATTCAATCAAAACAATAATAAAATAAAAAACAAAGTAAAAGTCGAGTATTAAATTATGTCAAACAATAATTCGAGGTCGGATCCCATTCGAATCCCAAAAAACAAGGAGCTTAGCTACTAGAGTTTATAATAATAAATGCAATGCACAATTAAAAAAAATATTCATAAACTAAAAATACTAGCGTAGATGAAGAACGGTCGACACGCTGCTTGAAAATCCCAAGTCTTCAAGTTCCTCAACTCCGACTTTTTTTCCTTCGCATGGCTGCTCCTTTTCACTCCAAAACGTGAAGATCCCTATTCAATTCGTGTGTTAGGGTTAATTAGGCAGCCAAAATCTTTCCAAGTTAAAAATAATTTTTAATTAGGAGATTTCCTTTTTTTTCTTGCGCTGGGTTGTTCTGTCCGTTTGGTGATTTTTCAGCATCTTGCACTGTGCCGGTCAAGAATTCTCGCCCTAGCACGAGGTCCTCTGCTTCACTTCATTTCTTCATCTCATCACGCTAGGGAGGTCGAGAAATCGCACCCCAGCGCGATGTCCTTTGCCCAACCATTTTCTTGGTTTGTGCTCGTGCTGGGGCGGTTGAGACATCTCGCCCCAGCACGAGGTGCTCTGACTTCAGCTTCAGTTCCAGTTGAATTTTTTTCTTTTCTGCCTTTTTCCTGCACATTCGTACAATTCGGTGAGCGGTGATTGTATGCAGCATCAAACATCTACTCATTTTAAAATTATATTGAACATTTTTTTTAAATGCAATGGCCAAAACCATGCCTACATAAATATATAAAATTCGGAACATGCATTTTGTGAAATCATCCCACAGCAACTAGAGTTAAAATTATGAAAAGAGCAACCAACCTAAACAATTTACCGTTTAAAAATATAAAACGTCAAGCATATTAAAATCTGTCAAAACCCTCAAAAATATAAAATCATCAACCACTTAAAAAGCTGTTTAAACGTGTTCTCATAAAATCATATTCTTGCGGAAGAATACAAGGTCCTCGGGTTAACGTGCGCCACCAGCTCCGCTCGTTCAGTCATCATCACCTCCAGTCTCCTCGTCGGAAAGCTACCTGCAACATTGACACTTACTGAGTCTAAAGACTCAACACACCTGTAACGTTATAGAAAGTACATATACATAGCAGGAAACAGTGACAAGTACCGTTATAAAATACATTCCATGATCTTTAAAACGTAAACATAAACATAATAAAGAATACGTGTCAAAGCATGTCTCAACATATCATCATCTACATATTCATCTCTTTTCATTGAATTCCGTTCATTAGTTGTGACTTTCGTATCATCATGTCAGTCGATGGATCTATCTACGTGTAACCATGGTACCTGGCGGCGAGGACACCAGCGACATCATTACTCGTCCACTGAGCCTTGGCATTACATGTCACCGTTTCATCATATTAGTCACAGTCAACTCTCATCCTTCAAAACATGTCATCATATTCATCACTTAATAAAACATTGAATATATGTAAATTTTTCATTAAAATCAAGCATGCAACGTATTTTTTCACATTTACTCAAAAAGTCATATACGTGATACATAAACATTTAAAAAAATGTCAAATTGTGCTCAGGGCACTGCCAGGACTAAAAACTCGACCTGGTTGCAAAATGACAATTTTGTCCCTAGAAACCCAAAATGACCATTTTACCCCTGGAACTCGAAATTTCGACCCGAAGCTTACCAAACTTCTTAAAACATCCCAATTCTTAGACGTAAACTCGAGCTCATTTTAAAACTTAAATGATTCGTTTTAAAACTTGGACCGGGTTCCCGGTTTTAACCTGAATCAACTTGAAACTTAACCAAATCTTCCCAAATTTAAACCGTGACTTAAACCTACATGAAAAGCCCTTAAACAACTTATTTCCAACCACCTAGGACCCCTGGAAAAGACCCTATAGCTGCTGAAAAATTCTTGAACCCTAGAGGACCGAACCCTAGTCACACTAAAAAGCTAAACGCTCAACCCTGCACCTGACCGGCTTGGACCATCCACAGACCAGAACAGACCCGACTCCAACCAAACCTCTTATGACCCTAACTAGACCCACCTGGACCGTCCTAACCCTCGCCAACACCCCATGCACAGCCCATGTCCTTGCTCCCTCTAGATCGAGCCCTATATCTACCCAAACGCGACCAACTCGGCGGCCACTCTTGCTGCACCATACCAGACATGTCTTATCCCATCTAGGGACTTGACAAGAGCCTCCTAAACCCTCAGGACAGATATACACTCATGGATCGTGACCCTTCAAGCCTGGAACCTGACGGCCCCTTTAAACATTAAAGAACACATGAACTACCTCAAAAAAATCAAGTTTTCTAATGCTAAACCCACAAAAACGTGAATAAACCATTAAATGACATATTTTTCATGAAATATCATTCAAAATATTTAATATGATGTGAATGATGAGAAAAGAAAGGTATTAGGCATGTCTTTGCATCTAAACGCACGAAAAACCGCACAAACGAGACATAGGACGTGCACCGGAGAAGCGAGGGATGATTTCCTTGAAAGTTTGGAGAGGATTTTCGAGGTTGGGTGTAATGTCCCGAAAATCTGAAAGTCCACGTGGACCACATGCATGCAAATTATTAAATTTCTTTGGTATTTTATTAAATTCTTTTAAAGCATAAAATGCATGTTTATTTTATTAATTTGTGTTTAATTATTTTATGTATTTTATGCATAATTATTGCATGATAGAATTTATTTCATGAAATTTTAAAAGTGCATGCATTAGGTTTCTAGATTCATTTCGCGCTCGAACGAGGAACGGAGACCGGAGAATTATCTGAAAAACTATTTTTATTACATGATTAATTTTTAGTAATTTATTTAAGATATTTTTAAGTGTATTTTTCAAAATGAGCTTTATTGGATATTATTATCCGCAGGAGTTTATTTTACCCGATACACAAATTTTATCGAATCGGGAGACTTTTTGAGGGTTCGGCTAATATTTTCAAGAACTTACCAACACGAAATATTTTTTGAGAGTGTGTTTAGATTTAATGAGCCTACTTTTAAGCTTGTTGGGTTTAGTTATATTTTTAAACTTTTAATTATTAAATTAGGGCCCATTATCTATTAGTTTACAACTCTTTAACCTAAACCTAATAATTGTTAGCTGACACCCTCACTCCCACCAGTAGCATTCTCGAAATTTCCAGCTGAAAGCTTCGGCCTCTTCACTCCTTGCCAAAGAAAATTCTTCGGCGCTCTCCCGACGTTCAATCTTCGATCTCCTCGCGTTTATTTCATCAGGCACGCATCGTACCATTCTTTTGAATCACACTTGTTTTATTTACTGCTGAATGGGTTTTATGCATGAAAGTTCCGATCTAATCTTGTGTAAAATATTTCGAGTTTTACGTGTTTTCCTTGAAATCCATGTTGGTTGTTCATATTTTACTGTCTTTCCATGCAAGGGCCGCTAATTCTCGAGGCTAAGGCCTATAAATGGTGTCTAGGAAATTGTCTTGGAGTTTAGAACCTTCGGCGAATCGTGCAAGGTGAGGGACCGAGAGTGATGTTTGATGTGTGGCTCGATTTTGGGAAGATGTTGCGTGCAAGGGGTTGGACAGTAACACAAGGACTCATACATGCCATGGACCGGACCCTGGTGGGTCTAAGACAGGGCCTGGAATAGCTCGGCATCTGCTGGAACCCACCCCCCAAGCGCTATCGTTCGGTGAGTGAAGATTCGGTCGCGGTAGTGATCCTTCGGTGTCCAGCGGTCAGGAGCTTAGGGCAGCTTGCATGGGATTGTGGCCGTGAGCCTAGCTGGTCCAGTAGGGTCCTAGGGTGGTCAAGGGGAGGTTGGTTCGTGGTCGGACCAGTTGGTTGAAGGCTGGGTGTGTAATATTGGAAAAGTAAGGGGTTAGAGTTCGAAAGGGAGTTGCTGGAAAATTCCAGCGGCTCTTGGGGCTGTTTTTGTGAGCTGATGAGGATTGGAAGGAGTGGTTAGGGGCTGGTAGGATGTGTTTTAAGTATGTTTAGGAGTTGGGAAAATTTTGATTAAATTTCGAGTCGATTCGGGTTAAAACCGGGACCTCGGTCCAAGTTTTAAAACGAATCAGTTAGGCTATGAATTAGGCTCGAGTTAACGTATAAGAATACTTTTAAAATGTTTTGGGACATTTTAAGGAGTCCGGTAAGCTTCGGGTCAATTTTAGAGGTCCAGAGGTAAAACGGTAATATTTGGGTTTCCAGTGGCAAAATGGTCATTTTGAACCTGGGTGAGATTTTGGTCCTGGCAGTGCCATGAGCACAAATTTACGATATTTTAAAATGTTTATGCATCATGATTCACAATTTTTAAGATTTTATGAAAATTTACGTTGCATGCTTGAATTTAAAGAAAATTGCATTTGTGCATGATTTTTATAAGTGATGTTAATGATGACGTTTTGAATTATGGGAATTAGTTGTGGCTATCGAAGTATATGTAAATTTTTAAGATGTATATATAAATGTTGATGATGAGGCCTAGAAATAGTGGATGGGTAATCCTGTCACTGATGTCCAACAGTCGCGGAATACCGCGGTTCTATGTATGATGGATCCATCGTAAATGATGATGTACGATAATCACCTCTAATGAACTGAATTCGTTAAATGATAGATGATGAATGATAAATGATGAATGATGAATGATGAACGATGAATGATGATTAACGATGAACTATTTTGTCACGTCACGATTGCATTTGACACGTTTACATTAAGCTTTTAAAGTTCATGAAAGATATGTTGATTATGATGATTTTCACTGTTGTGTGCTATGTATAGGTATTTTTATTTATGGTACAGGTGTGTTGAGTCTTTAGACTCACTAGGAGTGTGTGATGCAGGTGAGTTCGATGTCGAGGAGATTGGAGGTGCTGGAATATGAGTCAGCAGGCCTGGTGGGCGACACGACCCGAGGACCTTATGATTTTCCGCACATTTATGATTTCATGTTATTGAGAGGATATGAGTATTTTACACGTTGTTTTATTTTACTGTTTGATGTTAGAATGATACTCGTTTTTACTCCGCTATATTTTTATTGGTAATTGCTTATGCTAATTATTAAATGGTAATTTTAAGTAGGATTGCATGCATGAGATTTATTTGAATGTTTATTTTCAAAATGAGAGCTTTATAAAAAAAAATATTTTCGCACTTTTAAAACGGTAGACGTTACATTGGGAGCTGCTGGAATTTCAGAAAGGTGCTGCTGAATGGGGAGGGGCGGCCACCATGTATCAATTAGGTTTAGAGCTTGCTAATGAAGTGTTTAAGTCATAATATAAAGTGCTAATGGGCTCTTAATAAAAAAATAAAAGGATTAAAAGGGTTTTGAGCCCATTAAGCAATTAAATAATCCCACCAAGTCCAATAATACAACCGAAAATATTTCGTTTATGTACGTTTTTGAAAATATTGTCCAAATCCTCAAAAAGTCTCATGTTCGCTAAATTTTGCGTACCGGCTAAAAATATAAGCCGGCGGGTAAAAATATCCAACCAACGCCCATTTTCAAAAATCATACTTAATGCACCTCATATTAAATAATTAATAATTATTATTGCATAAAAATATTTTTCCTGAATATCCCCGGTCTCTGTTCCTCGTTCGAGCGCGAAATGCAATTTAAAATCCTAATGCATAAATTTTAAATAAACCATGAATTAAAACACAAATTCATGAAATAAACATTCATGTAATACATTAAAACAATTTAATAAAATACAAAAGAAATTTAATAAATTGTATGCATGTGGTTTACGTGGACCATCAAATTTTCGGGACGTTACAATCTATCCCCATTAAATTGAATTTGGTCTCCAAAATTTGCTTATCCTCGATAATGAAAAATTTTAGACTCTTAATTCTAGTATCCCATTAATCCATGCTTCCGCTGCGCTACTCTGATAAAATAAGTGTTAAGATGTCCTTATGTCTAGTCATTCCTAATTAAATTGCCTACCAATATTCTCATTTGTGAAATCCCAACTTAAAACGGCCTATGAAGACTTAGTTCTATTCTATTATGACCTTAAATTTGACCTTTCTCGCAATTCCTCATACTAGAAGTGGATGTCCAAACTTATCACACTTTTCTTTACTTATACAATACCCATAATGTTCATCAACCTATTACATTATCATTTATGCAGTTCGACTTAAGAAACCTTAGCACCAAAATTTACTGATCGACTTCTATCCCTAGTAATATACTTAAAAGTTAGTCTTTATCTCAACCTCATAATACGACACCAAACTTACATAACTTTAATATTTACAAGTACATCCCAAATATTAAATTGTTGCAAATCTTAAAACTCGAGTAACGTTAATCCATAAAATCCAAATATACAATATCGACCTTCTACCTATATAATAAAACCCTTCTAGTATCAACTACATGATTAAAATATTTTCTTCCCAATGACAATATAGTTGAGGCCCAAGACACTTGGACTTTCCTCATTGGAACGAATGTCGCATTCTGACGTATCCTTAATGCTTAATTAAGTTATCCCATGTTTAATGTTAGACTAACTCTAATAGTTCGACTTTCCTTAAAATTCGTAGAGTTCTAGAATCCATCTATCGCAATTTTAGGTTACTTACTCGATAAAAATCTTAAAAAAAAAATTCATTCGTAACCTATGTTGAACACCACTAATTTCTTTTGTTTTTATTTCCCCCAAAATTTTCATATGAACACCTATCTCATAAACTTGAAATTCAAACTTACCAAACCCAAATAATCTTAGATAACATAATTTCAACACACATATCCGCTTAATCTCAAGTTTCTTAATGACTTTAAAAAATTCCTCAAGTGCCTTTATTCCTTATGAAGCATAACCTTTAAACGTTCATAAGTATACCATATATGATTACGTACAAATATCACTATATTACCAGACTTTTAAGAACGACATTTTTAATTTCCCCCAAACATGGTGTCTATCTCACTTTCTTACATACGTCTCTCAAGTAACCTAACCATCAATCATACCCGAGTTTCTAGAAAAATTTAACCCTAACAAATGTATAATTTTAACTCTTAAGATCATAATCTAAAACTTATGATACATCAAACTGTTCCAAAAAATAAGTTAAATAAATGTCTAACATTATAATTTAACTAGTTGATCAACTTTACCTTAAATTATCATCATTTTAAATTCTTAATTTGACACAACTGTAACGCCCCAGATTCGACGACTGTCCTCACTGTATCAAGACTGGTCTTTTCAGCGTGCTTATGTCATCACTCACACGCACCCTGGGAAACTTCTCAGTAGGTCACCCATCCCAAAATTGCCCCAAGTCAAGCACGCTTAACTTTGGAGTTCTTATGTGATGAGCTACCGAAAAGAATATGCACCTTCGTGATATGAGTAGTACCAATCAAATCTTTTAAGCCCTCTTCAATTGTACAGTCCATTACATTGAACAATCTCGGAATCCCTCTCATTCCCATGTGGGTCGGTTCATTCATGTTCCCTCCACCTAGAAGCCTGCCAGGAGCCGCTCATTGTCCGTGCAACTGATGGCACCGGCGATCACCCCCCGCCCTCTTCGGCTCCGGGCCTCACAACATTATTCTACTAACGCTTAGATTTTTAAGCTCAATATCGACTCATCATACAATGTCCTTCATTATCATTTCTTATAACATTATAACCCAGATATTTCAAGGTTCTAAATATCCATTCAAGCCTAAATCATCGAAAATTCCACTCACTTAAACTATTCTATTCTCACTTATTGCTAAACTAGTCCCCGAATTCATCGACCATTGCAAGATAAATTCCTAATTTTCTCGAAAATTATTCAAGTGGCCCTTAAATTTAGAAAATTCTTAAATTACTCATAATTTCCTGGCGTTCCCAATTCTATTCTATAAGTTCCTCGTAACATAAAGTTCAATAATTTTAAACTTATTAATCCCAAACTCAATTCCTGTAAGCAAATCTTAAATTTCCATCAATACTTAAAATCCCAAGTTATACATTTTTATACTTCTAAAGATTGTCGTAGTCTTCGAGTCATTATTTCTTATATGAAATCCTCAAAAATTAACCCAACTAGTAACCAAGAACCATCAATATTTCCTTAGAAAACCTACATGCCCCAAAAGCATTCACAATTTCAAGATTAACTTATGACTTATAAGTAGAACATCAGTACTACTGACCCAAAAGTTTAATATAGTCAAATCATTTTCAAATTCTCTTAACTCCTAATGTTCGAATTCTTCTTAGACATGTCCAATTCCAAACGTAACCAACATGCAATCCGATCTATTTTTTTTTTATACATTTAACTCCAAAACTTATAAACAGCTCAACATGTACTGTAAAACATATATCATGTAAACATGCAGGTGATAGCATCAAAAACATTTAAAACATTTAAACTTACAGACTTGAGGCTTGAAGATTGAGCTGCAGAAGCTGGCGGTTGCACAACCCTATACAGGACCCTTGCTCTGATACCAACTGAAACGTCTGCTCATTTAAAAATTCTACTGAACATTTTTTTAAAATGCAATGGCAGAAACCATGCCTACATAAATCCATAAAATTAGGAACATGCATTTTGTGAAATCATCCCACAGCTGAATAAATTAACTACAGTTAAAATTATGAAAAGATCAACCAACCTAAACAATTTACTGTTTAAAAATAGAAAACTTCAAGCATATTAAAATATGTCAAAACATTCAATAAAATAAAATCATCAACTACTTAAAAAGCTCTTTAAACGTGTTCCCATAAAATATATTCTTGCGAAAGAATACAAGGACCTCGGGTTAACGTACGCCACCAGCTCAACTCGTTCGGTCATCATCACCTCTAGTCTCCTCGTCGAAAAGCTCACTTGCATCATTCACACCTAGTGAGTCTATAGACTCAACACACCTGTAAAGTTATAGCAAGTACATATACATAGCAGGCAACAGTGACAAATACCGTAAAAAAATACATTCCATGATCTTTAAAGCGTAAATGTAAACATAATAAAGCATACGTGTCAAAGCATGTCTCAACATATCATCATATACGTGTTCATCTCTTTTCATTGATTTCCGTTCAATAGTTGTGACTTTCATATAATCGTGTCAGTCTTTGAATCCATCTACGTGTAACCGTGGTACCCGATGGTGGGGACATTAGCGAGAACATTACCCGTCTATTGAGCCTTGGCCTTACATGTCATCATGTCATCGTGTCATCGTATTAGTCATAACAAACTCTCATCCTTCAAAACATGTCATCATATTCATCACTTAATAAAACCATGCATATACGTAAATTTTTCCTTAAAATCAAACATGCAACGTATTTTTTCACATTTACTGAAAAAGTCATATACGTAATACATAAACATTTAAAAATATGTCAAATTGTGCTCAGGGCGCTGTCAGGACTAAAAACTCGACCCGGATGCAAAACGACCATTTTGTCCCTAGAAACCCAAAATGATCATTTTACCTCTGGACCTCAAAATTTCGATTCAAAGCTTAACAAACTTCTTAAAACATCCCAAAACGTACTTATATTCTAGGATCTCAACCTCCTGGACTTACAGAATGACCTCCAGGGACATGAGCTTTAATGCCAGGGCCTCATCCTCTTTGATGTACTTTCCAGCCCTGGTCAGGCGGTCATATGTGAACAGGTCTCCTCCCCCTTAGAACCTGGGTGAAGTTGCTGATCTACATCTCTAATGAACGGGTCGGGACATCTAGGGCCGCAACATTGAAGCGTTTCACAAATTTCCTTAGAGTTTCTCCATCTATCATCTTCGCATCAAACGTAATCAAAGTAGTATTCTTATACTTCTTACTTCTTGCGAGCTGGTGTAGGAAGGTCCCGCTAAAGTCATGGAACGAGGTAATTAAATATGGCTCGAGTTGATTGAACCACTGCTAGGCTGCTCTCATCAATTCGGTTTGGGAGACTTTGAACTTTATACGGCATGTGAAGCAGTGTAGCATGGATGCATTCTCAAACCTCCCCAATTCCTATTCCGAATCCGCACTTTCATTGTAGTCTCCTACCTGTACTGGTCTGAAGTTGGTTGTCCGAGGATCATCCACGACCTCGAGGTAGAAAGTTGTGCTCCTTTAGGCCGAGAGGAGCTTGTCCCCTTCATCCCTCATCCTCCTCTCTGAACTCTCTCATATCCTTCTTTTTCAAGGATTACCTCCATTTTAAACTTGTTTCCGTAC
This sequence comes from Primulina tabacum, assembly GCF_025594145.1. NCBI lineage: Eukaryota > Viridiplantae > Streptophyta > Magnoliopsida > Lamiales > Gesneriaceae > Primulina > Primulina tabacum. Next base: position 5,574,516 of record NC_134561.1, on the reverse strand, counting down.
TCCGTGTGGACCGGGCGCCTCCTCACCACCTCCTCGGGTCCTCGGTCAGCTCTTACCTGGGTCAAGACTATGAATATCATCAAGGTATCAGTAACTATCAAATCTTGAATTACGTTATCATCTATTCTTCACATTCATATACACCCCCCCACCCCCATCCCCACATTTTGTAATTATTCATAATTGTTTACAGGTACTTGCATAGTTAGGTACATAGTAAAGAATAACAGTAATTTTTAGAAAAGAATTGTAGATTGGAATGCCATAAAATAGGGTGGACAAAATAAACAAGTAATGGTTTGGAAAAAGGAATTTGCAGTGTACAAATGAGGTTGAAGAGTATAAATAAGCTATTTATAAAGATAAGACATCGTCATAGTTTAATCTTTAAAGTTACAAAAATTGTAGGTTGAATCCTCATATTTGAGCTTTAAAAAATACCCATATGATGTAAATCGAGGAATCAACAAACGACATGTTGGAAAAAATTCATAAACCAAAGAATCTATCATACTAAATTATTAAGAATTTGACTGAAAACTTATGCGAAAGCCTACCTAAAGCCATAATTCTGAATTCTTTAGGACGTGTATTGATCTTCCAGATCTGTGCGCTCTTTCCTTAAGAGAATCCTTTACCTTTCATCTTTGAACTATTTTATTAATGAGGAAAATAATAGGTAACGTAATGTCGTGCGATCTGGGGACAATGACCAATATATAGATAATGTATATCATCATCTTCTGATATTTCGATTTTAGCCCATCATAAAAACATAAATTATACTTATGTCTCTACACGTTAAAGACCCACAAGTTTTAAGCCCAATAACCTGAAACCTTAGTTTATCACTTTATTTTAGGTTTAATTTAATAGACAACCTACAACGCATAATTATTTACATATAAGGTCATATAAATAAAATTGATCTAACAATATCCCACTTTGGCTTTATGTGTAGCCCTAAAATTATATTTGTATTCCAAAATGTATCTATAACTAGTTCGATCCATCAATCACATCAACATAGGATTAAAGCAGTCTTCGCTATATTCAAGGTAACTAGACCCATCAATGGTCACATATGCCAATACAACTGAATGGCATGGATTATGAAGTGAATTTGTAGCATGGAAATTTCATGCATTGTGATCATAACATGCCTATTTCCAACTGATTTTTTCTTTAATCTTATCGAGATCAAACTTAAACTATAATCAGAGTGTGACTTAACTTGAAATTTATTTTTGCAGAAAATAAATTTACACAATTGTAATTGAAAAATGTCTACAACTGAAAATCATCTAAAATAACAAACTCCCACTAAAATTGAATTTCCTCAATTGACATAACACACATACGAGCAGTGTGCTCATGAAATTGTTTGGATGGTAGTCCTTTAGTAAGCAGATCCGCAACCATGGAGTTTGAACTGATATGCTCAATAGACAAATTTCCACTCTCAATTCTTTCTTTAACAACCAAGAACTTGATGTCAATATTTTTGACTCTGTCGAGTTTTTTTTGTTATTAGAATACATAACTGTCGCAATGTATTCTTAGTGTTTTTTCAATGCCATCAACAATGCGCAGTCCCGTGACAAAATTTTGCAACCATATTGTAGAACCCGTAAATCAGTCTACGTATAAGCCATGCATAATTCTAGATTTTTAAATTTAATTGACTTCATTGCATGATTATTTTAAATGCATTTCTTTGAAGTAATTATTTTATTATTTCAGTTCAGTAGTTTGATTTTAGCATTTCAGTTATTTCAGTGAGGCCGGACCGGAGTTGGAGTTTTGAGATAGAATTTAAGATTCGAGAAATATTTCCAGAAGTTAATTTAGCTAGCAACTAAGTTCATTTAAGTTAGAGATGGAGGTTTGAGGATTTAATTTAATTATTTGAGGTGATTAAGAAATGAACTCATTTAAGTTATTTAATTAAGGGGTTAGCTCACTAAATTATTTAAAGGATTAGTAAGGCTTTCAAGGATTATTAGTTGACTAGATAACCAACACTTCCCACTCATTTTATTAGCATAATTTCGGCCCCATAGTTGCTAGGCAACTCAATTGCCAACTCATCAACCTTTTTGACCAATTCTTTGCATGTAATTAGTAGGATAATTCTAGGATTTTTGGGAGCACAATTTAATTAATTAATGGGCACATCCTAGTCTAGATATCAAGGGAGGAAATCGGCCACTACCTCCTAGAAGCATCCACCAACTCATTTGATATCAAACCATAATTCAAAATTCAAAATGAGAAGACTTAGTCTTGATATGATCCTATTATTGTGCACCCTTTTCCTCACCTTCATAACCATCACTCCCCCTCCATCACCACCAAAAATCAGACCTCTTTTCAGTGTAAAATACGTGAGGCATAGCTAGAAATAACAGAGAGAAAAATCGAGAGCTTAGGAAGGAAGAAAAGCAAGCAACTCCGTCTCCTCCGCGCCGTCTCGTCTCTTCTTTTCGTTTTCATTTCAAACGATAACCAGGCATGTCTAGATTCTTTCAAAACCTCAATCAAGTCATATTATCATTTATTTTTCAGTACATGATCAAGATTTATCATTTCAAAAACCAAAATTTTCAGTAGACAAGAAACGAAAATTCTGCACAGATTTTTTTTATCGACTTCCATGCTTCACGATTGGTATGTTTTGTTTCGATTTCAGGGATGGATCGTTCTAGGGGCTCGAGGCTGCATATGGACATGTACTAGGACATGTTAGGGCCATGTTAGAACGTTTATTTCAGTCCCATGCTTGCTGGAAAAACCGAAATGACAGCAAGCCCCATAGGTGCAGAAAATGGTGTTCGAAAATTTCAGTTTCCTGTCATGAGGGTTTGATCTGATCTCGGCTGCCCTAAGGGCTCTTAGCCATGGTTAGATCACTCCCCTAGCATGTCTAAGACGTGACTAAGTCACCCTTTTGGTGGCTTGGTCCATGGCTCATCGGTTTTTAATAAAAACATCACAGCCGCCCCTATGTCCCTTCGGCCCTCACAATTTCAGCATATACGGTTTCGGTTTTGGTTGCTTGGTATGGATCTTGGTATGCCTATGGCCCATAGCCACGGTTCATACCATGCCCCTATATGTCTAGATCGTGCCATGGTCAATCAAATGGCCACTGGAACGACGTAAGACATCGATCTAAGCAAAACACTACACACGCATGCACGTTGGTTCTCGGTTGGAGTTTCGGTTGAGTTTTGGTGTGACGCGGATTGTGGCTGGCCTAGGGCCCTTAGCCATGGTTCAAATCACTCCTTGGGATGTTGGTAAGAGTCTCTGGTAGGTGGTTCACGCCCCAATGGCCGGTAGTCTCGAAAACAACACAAGTTACACGATTGTACAGTTGCTGGAAAATTACAGCAAGTTGCTGTGTCGGTTCGGTGGCTCGTTCGAGTTCTTGGTTGGCTTTTAGCCCATGGCCTTGGACTGGACAGTGCCTCATTGAGTTAGGAAGGTCATGTTTTTGACCGTTCATCATTTGGATAATTTTCGAGGTCGTACAAGAATTTACGGTGCGATGTGCCAAATTGACTCTCGAAAGAGCGTTTCGTGTTTTGGCCTCCATTTCACCTAGATTTCGACCCTATCATTTTAGGAGCATTATTTTATGATTTTTCAGCGTATTTTAATCATGACTATACGTCGTTTCGGTGTCGTTTCAGGTCGGCTCGGAGTCATGATTAAATGCGAAGTCATTAGGCATCATAGTCGCATCTTTTGAACGTAAATTGCGTAGTTGGTCATGTTTAAGCTATTGCATATTTTTCATAGCACAGTTAGGTTGCAGCGAGCCTGGGAACGATCCAATCCAATCCAGTTGGTAAAATTACGGGACATTTTCACTATGCCAGTTAATTATTTTACGTGCATTAAATAGAAAATGATTATTTTTGAGATTTATGCGATATGGCTTGTGGTTCATTCACTATGTGGGAGTGTTATTTTATACGATCGCCAGTGACCGATCAGTTCAGTATGGTACCACCCGATCGCCAGTGACCGGCCAGCTCAGTTCAGTTTCAGCCTCCCCGGTAGCCAGTTACCGATCAGTTCAGCTTAGTGCAGGGGCCACAGGCGTAAAACATAATCTCAACAGAAAATTTTACCAGTTATTTCAGTACAGTCTCCAAGGAGCAAACATTTTTTTTACTGCGATTATCAGTTCACTTATGCACGTATTATAATTGCTCAGTACAGATTATTTTCAGCATGCCTCAGGACAGGATATGTTAACTCATGCATATTTTAATTCAGATTTTTACTCGTTACCTGCGATATATGCATGCTGAGTCTTTAGGCTCACTAAACTTGATTGTTGTAGGTACTGATGAGGCCAGGGCCGCGGGCGGGGATCAGTGAGCCAGCTTGGGTTGGCAGTAGTGGCACCCGAGGACCTCAGAGCAGCAGTTGTTATTTTATTCCGCAAACATTTTATCAGTCTTTGGATATTTTTAAATTGTGATTTTTGGCAAACTTTATTTTCTTCCGCTGCAACATTTTGAAATATTGAACTTGATTCACCAGTTATTTTATGAATGAGGCCATTTAAGTTCTTTTAAAAAGAAAATTTTTAATTTTCCGCAAATTTTCAAGAAGGAGTTCGAGGGCCTTTACAATTGTTATCAGAACGGTGGTTCTGTATAGGGTTTCAAAACTACTGACCGCGAGAAGCTCACGAAGCCACGTCTTCGGTCTGTAAGTTTTTTCAGTTCAGCATTTTGTTCAGTATTTCAGTTAAAGCATGAATTATTTTGTCAGCATGCTTCCAGATTTTCAGTATTTCAGTGTTCATTTAAAATAAATTATGGAATTATGCATGTTAGTTACGTATGGGTTATGTTGGAACAGTATGCCCCCTAGACGCATTTTAGAGCGCAACAGAGAGGAGGAGCCTCGCCGAGAGGACAGGGAGGAGCGTAGACCGGAGGGAGACCTACCACCTCCTCCACCACCCCCACCGGACATGAGTGCCCAGATGTTAGCTGGGATGGCACAGTTCTTTGCACAGTTTGCGAGGAACAATGCCGCAGCCGTAGCCGCAGCCGCAGCCAGGCCGACAGGGCCCGAGGCTGTTTATGAGCGATTCATGAAGATGCGCCCGAAGGAATTCTCTGGGACATCTGACCCCATGGTTGCCGAGGGATGGATCAAATCCCTCGAGGTTATCTTCGAGTTCATGGAGCTGGGAGATGCAGACAGAGTCCGTTGTGCCACCTATCTGTTCAGTGGAGATGCCCGCTTATGGTGGGAAGGAGCGTCAGTAGCCCTGACCTTGGCTACACCTTCATGGACCCGCTTTACGGAAGTTTTCTACTCCAAGTATTTTTCTGAGGAGGTTCGCACCAGGCTGACCACCGAGTTCATGAGTCTGAGACAGGGGGATATGATGGTTACGGAGTTTATCCGTAAGTTCGAGAGGGGCTGTCACTTTGTGCCCCTGATCGCGAATGATGCCAGAGCCAAGCTGATGCACTTCCTGGTGGGTTTACGGCCGATCTTGCGCCGGGATGTTAGGGTATCTGACCCTGCTACTTATGAGATTGCCGTCTCCAAGGCCTTAGCCGCAGAGCAGGATCTGCGGGATATCGAGAGGGATCGCCAGGGCAAGCGCCCAGTCCAGGCACCGCACCGCCCTCCTCCTCAGCAGCATCAGCAGCAGAATAAGAGGCCTTTTCATGGACCGCCCAGGAACCGAGGCCAGCAGCAGCAGCAGCGGGGACGCCCAGCCCCGAGGACTCAGGAGCACCCAGTCTGTCCCAGGTGCTCACGTCGCCATCCTGGAGCATGTATGGCTGGCTCAGGAAAGTGTTTTAAGTGTGGCAGTCCAGACCACAGTGTTGCAGACATTGCAGAAGCACAAATTATTCGCAAAGTTCAGTAAATGCGAATTCTGGTTAGAGAAGGTGGCGTTCTTAGGCCACATTGTATCCAGCAGTGGTATTGAGGTAGACCTAGCAAAAGTTGCAGCAGTCAGAGATTGGGTTGTGCCTCAGAATGCATCAGAGATCCGCAGTTTTCTTGGGTTGGCAGGATATTACAGGAAGTTCATTCAGGGATTCTCATCCATTGCCGTTCCACTCACGGCACTGACCAAGAAAAATGTGAAGTTTGTGTGGAGCGAGGAGTGTCAGAAGAGCTTCGATAGTTTGAAGCAAGCTCTTATCCCAGCACCAATTTTGGCCGTGCCGTCAGGATCCGGTGAGTTTGTTCTATATACCGATGCTTCGAAGCTTGGTCTAGGTGCAGGTCTGATGCAGCATGGGAGAGTGATAGCGTATGCTTCTCGACAGCTGAAAATCCACGAGAAGAATTACCCTACCCATGATCTGGAGTTAGCGGCCGTAGTTTTTGCCTTGAAGATTTGGAGGCACTATCTGTATGGAGAGAAATGTCAGATCTTTACCGACCACAAGAGCCTCAAGTATTTCTTTACGCAGAAGGAGCTGAACATGCGTCAGAGGCGTTGGTTGGAGCTTGTGAAAGACTACGATTGTGACATTAGCTACCACCCGAGCAAAGCTAATGTAGTCGCGGATGCTTTGAGCAGGAAAGTCGCAGTGATGGCTCATTTGACGATGCAGAAACCTCTTCAGATTGAGATGCAGAGGTTTGATCTTGAGACTTATCCTCGAGGTAGACTTCCTCGTTTATCTACCTTGACTATCCAGTCCTCTCTTATTGACCGTATTCGCAGTGGTCAGGCAGCAGAGGAGCAGTTAGCACAGTGGAAGAAGAGAGATGAAGCCAAGGGCAGTGTTTTGTATTCAGTCAGCGACGGTATTGTGAGATACCGAGATAGGATATGGGTTCCTAGCAGTGATTCTATCCGAGCAGACATCTTATCAGAGGCCCATACGTCCCCGTACTCCATTCACCCTGGGAGTACGAAGATGTACAAAGATCTGCAGCTATTGTATTGGTGGCCAGGGATGAAGAAGGACATCAGGCGTTTTGTATCCGAGTGCCTGACTTGCCAGTTAGTGAAGGCCGAGCATCAGAGACCAGCAGGTTTGCTCAAGCCTCTTCCTATTCCCGAGTGGAAGTGGGAGAACATTACCATGGATTTTGTGACCGGGTTGCCGAAGTCAGCCAGAGGATCGAATGCCATCTGGGTGATTGTAGATCGTCTTACCAAATCAGCGCACTTCTTGCCTATTAAGACGACTTTCACCATGGTTCAGTATGCAGAGCTATATATCCGAGAGATAGTCCGACTTCATGGTATTCCGGTTTCGATCGTATCCGACAGAGATCCCAGATTCACTTCCTCATTTTGGAAGAGCTTGCATTCGACTTTGGGTACGAAGTTGCTGTTTAGCACAGCTTTCCATCCGCAGACAGATGGGCAGTTAGAGCGAATTATTCAGATTTTGGAGGATCTTCTTCGCGCTTGCGTCATTGATTTCTCTGGGAGTTGGGAGTCGAACTTACCATTGGTAGAGTTCCCCTATAACAACAGCTTCCAGTCTTCTATTGGTATGGCTCCGTATGAAGCACTGTATGGCCGCAAGTGCAGATCTCCTGTTCATTGGGATGAAGTAGGAGAGAGAGCAGAGTTGGGTCCAGAGATTGTCCAGCAGACAGCAGAGGTAGTAGTCAAGATCCGTGATAGGATGAGGACTGCTCAGAGCCGACAGAAGAGTTATGCCGATCAGCGGAGGAGAGATTTAGAGTTTGCAGTGGGCGATCATGTCTTTGTGAAAGTGGCACCTATGAAGGGTGTCATGAGATTTGGCCAGAAAGGGAAGCTCAGTCCGAGATTCATTGGACCGTTTGAGATCCTCGACAGAGTTGGGACGCTAGCGTATCGTGTGGCTCTTTCGCCGAATCTAGCCGGAGTACACAATGTCTTTCACGTCTCCAAACTGAGGAAGTACATAGCGAATCCTTCGCATGTCCTGAACTTTGAGCCGTTGCAGCTTACTCCGAACTTATCTTATGAGGAGAGACCAGTGCAGATCCTAGACCGTCAGGAGAAGAAACTTCGGAACAAGTTGGTTAAGCGAGTCAAAGTCAAATGGCTCAACCATTCTGAGGAGGAAGCTACTTGGGAGTCTGAGCCGGAGATGAGAGATCGATACCCCGAGTTATTCGGTGAGTTCTAATTTCGAGGACGAAATTTCTTTTAAGGGGGGAAGGATTGTAGAACCCGTAAATCAGTCTACGTATAAGCCATGCATAATTCTAGATTTTTAAATTTAATTGACTTCATTGCATGATTATTTTAAATGCATTTCTTTGAAGTTAATTATTTTATTATTTCAGTTCAGTAGTTTGATTTTTAGCATTTCAGTTATTTCAGTGAGGCCGGACCAGAGTTGGAGTTTTGAGATAGAATTTAAGATTCGAGAAATATTTCCAGAAGTTAATTTAGCTAGCAACTAAGTTCATTTAAGTTAGAGAGGGAGGTTTGAGGATTTAATTTAATTATTTGAGGTGATTAAGAAATGAACTCATTTAAGTTATTTAATTAAGGGGTTAGCTCACTAAATTATTTAAAGGATTAGTAAGGCTTTCAAGGATTATTAGTTGACTAGATAACCAACACTTCCCACTCATTTTATTAGCATAATTTCGGCCCCATAGTTGCTAGGCAACTCAATTGCCAACTCATCAACCTTTTTGACCAATTCTTTGCATGTAATTAGTAGGATAATTCTAGGATTTTTGGGAGCACAATTTAATTAATTAATGGGCACATCCTAGTCTAGATATCAAGGGAGGAAATCGGCCACTACCTCTTAGAAGCATCCACCAACTCATTTGATATCAAACCATAATTCAAAATTCAAAATGAGAAGACTTAGTCTTGATATGATCCTCTTATTGTGCACCCTTCTCCTCACCTTCATAACCATCACTCCCCCTCCATCACCACCGAAAATCAGACCTCTTTTCAGTGTAAAATACGTGAGGCATAGCTAGAAATAATAGAGAGAAAAATCGAGAGCTTAGGAAGGAAGAAAAGCAAGCAACTCCGTCTCCTCCGCGCCGTCTCGTCTCTTCTTTTCGTTTTCATTTCAAACGATAACCAGGCATGTCTAGATTCTTTCAAAACCTCAATCAAGTCATATTATCATTTATTTTTCAGTACATGATCAAGATTTATCATTTCAAAAACCGAAATTTTCAGTAGACAAGAAACGAAAATTCTGCACAGATTTTTTTTATCGACTTCCATGCTTCACGATTGGTATGTTTTGTTTCGATTTCAGGGATGGATCGTTCCAGGGGCTCGAGGCTGCATATGGACATGTACTAGGACATGTTAGGGCCATGTTAGAACGTTGATTTCAGTCACATGCTTGCTGGAAAAACCGAAATGACAGCAAGCTCCATAGGTGCAGAAAATGGTGTTCGAAAATTTCAGTTTCCTGTCATGAGGGTTTGATCTGATCTCGGCTGCCCTAAGGGCTCTTAGCCATGGTTAGATCACTCCCCTAGCATGTCTAAGACGTGACTAAGTTGCCCTTTTGGTGGCTTGGTCCATGGCTCATCGGTTTTTAATAAAAACATCACAACCGCCCCTATGTCCCTTCGGCCCTTACAATTTCAGCATATACGGTTTCGGTTTTGGTTGCTTGGTATGGATCTTGTTTGGCGGTTCATACCATGCCCCTATATGTCTAGATCGTGCCATGGTCAATCAAATGGCCACTGGAACGACGCAAGACATCGATCTAAGCAAAACACTACACACGCATGCACGTTGGTTCTCGGTTGGAGTTTCGGTTGAGTTTTGGTGTGACGCGGATTGTGGCTGGCCTAGGGCCCTTAGCCATGGTTCAAATCGCTCCTTGGGATTTTGGTAAGAGTCTCTGGTCGGTGGTTCACGCCCCAATGGCCGGTAGTCTCGAAAACAACACAAGTTACACGATTGTACAGTTGCTGGAAAATTACAGCAAGTTGCTGTGTCGGTTCGGTGGCTTGTTCGAGTTCTTGGTTGGCTTTTAGCCCATGGCCTTGGACTGGACAGTGCCTCATTGAGTTAGAAAGGTCATGTTTTTGACCGTTCGTCATTTGGATAATTTTCGAGGTCGTACAAGAATTTACGGTGCGATGTGCCAAATTGACTCTCGAAAGAGCGTTTCGTGTTTTGGCCTCCATTTCACCTAGATTTCGACCCTATCATTTTAGGAGCATTATTTTATGATTTTTCAGCGTATTTTAATCATGACTATACGTCGTTTCGGTGTCGTTTCAGGTCGGCTCGGAGTCATGATTAAATGCGAAGTCATTAGGCATCATAGTCGCATCTTTTGAACGTAAATTGCGTAGTTGGTCATGTTTAAGCTATTGCATATTTTTCATAGCACAGTTAGGTTGCAGCGAGCCTGGGGACGATCCAATCCAATCCAGTTTGTAAAATTACGGGACATTTTCACTATTCCAGTTAATTATTTTACGTGCATTAAATAGAAAATGATTATTTTTGAGATTTATGCGATATGGCTTGTGGTTCATTCACTATGTGGGAGTGTTATTTTATACGGTCGCCAGTGACCGATCAGTTCAGTATGGTACCACCCGATCGCCAGTGACCGGCCAGCTCAGTTCAGTTTCAGCCTCTCCGGTAGCCAGTTACCGATCAGTTCAGCTTAGTGCAGGGGCCACAGGCGTAAAACATAATCTCAACATAAAATTTTACCAGTTATTTCAGTACAGGCTCCAAGGAGCAAACATTTTTTTTTACTGCGATTATCAGTTCAGTTATGCACGTATTATAATTGCTCAGTACAGATTATTTTCAGCATGCCTCAGGACAGGATATGTTAACTCATGCATATTTTAATTCAGATTTTTACTCGTTACCTGCGATATATGCATGCTGAGTCTTTAGGCTCACTAGACTTGATTGTTGTAGGTATTGATGAGGCCAGGGCCGAGGGCGGGGACCAGTGAGCCAGCTTGGGTCGGCAGTAGTGGCACCCGAGGACCTCAGAGCAGCAGTTGTTATTTTATTCCGCAAACATTTTATCAGTCGTTGGATATTTTTAAATTGTGATTTTTGGCAAACTTTATTTTCTTCCGCTGCAACATTTTGAAATATTGAACTTGATTCACCAGTGATTTTATGAATGAGGCCATTTAAGTTCTTTTAAAAAGAAAATTTTTAATTTTCCGCAAATTTTCAAAAATGAGTTCGAGGGCCTTTACACATATTCCATGATTGGATGCCTCATAACTCGCTACACACTCAGCTACCATGGTGGAAGAGACTATAGAGATTGTTTAGAACTTTCCAGGAAATGACACATCTAGCAAGGAGATAGATGTAGCCCGATGTAGATTTTATACTATCTTGGCATCCAGCAAAATCGAAGTCAGTACACCCAATGATCTCAAGCTGATCCAACCTCCGATATATCAACATGTAATCTTTTTTTCTCTATATGTACCGTAAAAATATTTTGACTGCTTTCCAATGTTCCACTCTTTGATTACTTAAATATAGTCCCAACATTTCAGTCACATATGTAATATCTGGATGTGTACAAACCTGAGCATATGTCAGACTCCCTACTGCAGATGCATATGGAATCTTCTGCATTTCCTTTTCCTCAAAATCATTCTTGGGGCATTGTTTGAGACTTAATTTGTCTCCCTTAGCCACATGTGTATCTGTTGGTTTACAGTCTTGCATCTCATATTGCTTGAAAACTTTCTCAATATAGTATTTCTGAGATAATCCAAGAATACCTCGAGAACGATCACGATGTAAGATTATGAAACTCCTTAGGAAGTGTACCATATATTTTAAATAGGTTCCAACTCGAATCAGACTTCTAAAATAAGAATAAAGACCGCTTGAGCTTGAAATTTACATCTGTGATGTAAACGCCGTGTTTCATTGGTAAGAGCATGAAGATGTTCATTCATACATATGGGAGATCATTTGATGATGTACTGAACAATCTCTCTCAGAATTTCTAATTGATTATCACTTATCTAGTGGAATAGTACGCGGCTATGGTTGTATATTATTAGTCCTTTAACCAAGGACAATGTAGATACTCTACATACTAGCATGCACTTTGATATGTTTACTGACTCCATTGAGGGTCATGTGGCGAGGTTGAGTGTAGTTTTGAATACGTAGAAATAAATACATTGTATCAAACTCTTTAAAATACATTGTAGTCGGGGATTTACAGTTTGGCTATTGGTGAAGATATCATATATGATTTGATGAGTTAATAATACAATGAATCTCTGGCCAAAGTAAGACATGTGCATTTTGGAAAGGTGTTTCCTTAGTTGCATATACCATGCCACTATTATTACTCAAAGATACATCACATCGTTATCGAACTCATATGAAACTCTTGATATATCAATGGTTGCAAATTCGATTGAGATATATGAGTTGAAGAGACCGTACTGTACGCTAACCATAACTTAGGGTTCTTAGGACACTGTCAACGACACTTATGAGATCATGAGATGATGCTACTAGAAGCTCTTACCATGATCCGATGGGTGCAATCAGAAATGAGTTATAACATTCTTGATCAAGGTATTGGTGAAAAGGACGAGGTTAATTAGGACAAGTCTGAATAAGAATAAATGTTATTTTGAATCACATGAATTTGTGAACCCACAGTTAGTTGTGTCCTTGAACCATTGAGGGTCACACAAGTATCGGATTTTGTATTCTCGTTGAGATAGTCAAAGTTCAAGTAGTTGAATTTGGCGAATAGCGCTTGATGGAGATTAAAATGAATGCTTTTAAAGGAATTTATAAGTTGATTCTATGGTATGAAAGAAATGAAAGTTAGCTTGAATGCTAACTGAGTAAGGAGACTGGGACTGTCTGTTTTGGTGAAGGAGTTCACAAAACTGACAACCGCAAAAATAGATCAGTGAAAATTTTGATATTTGAAATTTTTAATTTTTATTATATGAACAAGATTCGTATCCTTGATACATCAGCACTGTCAAATCGTCGATCAAGGTTATAATCAGTTCATAATTATTTATTTAGTGAATTTAGAATTTTACTACTTAAATAATAGTATTAGTAGTAGTGACTACTAATGTGTACAAAATTCTCGTAAAAATATTTTAGAGAGGTTTAGAATTAATTAACTAATTAGTTAATCAAGGAAATTAAATATCTATGCATATAGTATATGTGCACATATAGATGTATTAATATATATATATATACACACACACACACACATACTTTATGAAGATATAAAGATGTTTATATAAATATATCATGGATTATCATGAGTTGATTAATACATGATATAATTACACGAGAATCTAATTAATAAAAATTAAGAGTCTTCAAGGACATTAGGATTAGGAATCATAGTAACATAGACTTGTGCATTATAATAAATATGTTATCAAACACTGATAACATAATACAAAAAAAAAAAAAGAACAAAAGAAAAATCTCATCAATAGAACTTTCGGCCAACCACTTTTCGTTGCAAACATAATTTCGGCCAACACCCCTACAACCGCCGCCGCATCGACTCCAGATTTCTGAAATTCATTTATCTTAATCTCAACACAGATATTATTTGAGATATCTAGTGCGACCCAAATAAGGTAAAGGAAGTGCATACATAGATTCGTTATGGGAGGGCTTCAACATGCAAACTAAGGCATATGATTATAAATTAACATACAAATATTTAAAAAATCGAAACAAGAGATTTTAAATCCCCAAACACATTCTTCACTGTACCACTTCAGTTCTTTGCAAGCCATACAAGACTTATTCCACTATTCATCTAATTTACAAATAAAATACAACCATCAGCGTGTATAAATACAGAGTATAACTCTAAAGAGAGAAGATTCAACTGAGGTGAAACTCAGGAAAAAAATCGACAAAAGCAAGCCGAACATATACCACATTGTAATAAAAAAAAACATTCTTCAGTAGTATAGACAAACTATCAAGCTGATTTATTAGCTTGTGCCTTCTTTCGAGCCAAGAACATGAAAATCCGTGGGAAGAACGACTTTTTCTTTTTCTTGATGGGAGCTCTTACATCGGGTGACGAATCATTTTCTGTGACGCTGGTGTATGACCTTGGACTCAACCTTTGATGAAGAGTGGAGACATCGGGGATGCTGATGAAATTTCTCGGTTCATAAGCTTTCGAGTCCTCAAAACTTGCTCGTGGGCTTTTACTCACGTTAATTGCTGGTGGAACAGATTCACTAGCTCTGCGTCTTTGCTCATGCTCAGCCCTCCACTTTCGTAGTTCCTGCTCTACACCTAGTTTTCCTTCCTTCGCTTGCTCAGCCTTAAGCATTGCAATTTCTAGTGATTTTTTCCTTTCAGCTATCTCTTGTGTGACTTCCCCAAGCCTTTTCAAGGCCCTCAACTCAGATTCCTTCGCCTCATCAATTTGGGCAATAGCAGCCGCCACCCGTATGTTGGCTTGCTCTTCTGCTTCGTGAGTTCTCTTGCTAAGCTCATAATACTCTTCTAACGAAAGAGTTACACCAGTAGGTGAGTCCTCGTCGTTTTTTTGAGCAGATTCACTTTCTTGCAACGCATTTATAGCTGCTAGTGCCAACATTTCGGAAGCCTTTGCTGCTTCAATTTCCTTCTGAGCAGCACGCAGTCTACTTTCCATTGTACTTGCTCCTGCCTTCACCTGTTCTGCCTCTTCCTTAGCCTTTCGAAGCTCTTCACGGGCCGTTTCAACAAGTTCCTTCACCTGATCAGCTTCCTGAGCTGTCTCTTGTAGTTGCTTGGGAAGTTCCACCATTTTCTCTCGCACTTCTTTCTCCTTCACCTGAATAAGAGCAATTTCGGACTTTGTCCGGTTCAGCTCAGCTTCAAGAGATGAAACTGCAATTGATGCCATTCCCTCCCTTTGTTGAATGGCGGCAAGTTCTGCTTTTTCTCGATCCAGTTCAAATTTTAGCGAAGTAGCTGCCACCCTCAAGATTTTAACTTCATCTGTTGCTTTTTCAATGCTGAGTTTAACTTCTTCAAGTTCCTTCTTTGCTGAATCAACAGCAGCCTGAATATCACCTCGTGTTCTTTTCTCTGGCTCCTTCAGTTCCGTACTTACTGATGATTCCATATAAGCTGCCAATTCCTTTTTCAAATCCGTTAGTGATGTTGTTGCACTGTCTAACTTAGATCTAAGATCCTTCGTAGAAGCAATCTGCTGTTTCAGTGTCTCCAAGTCCTTCTCCGCTTGCTTTAATTCTTTCTCCCAATTGAGAGTGTCTTGCTCCTTCGCCATAATTGCTCCAATCCTATGTTCCTCTGCCTCCAGATGTGCTGCATGCGCAGATTCCAAGGCCTCCTTAGCAGTAATTAATTCGATGGTCAAATCCTCCACTGACTTCTCAACTTCTTTTGCTGCAGCGATGGCTTCTTCTGCCTTGCTCACTGCTGCATTTTTCTCCGCCACCAGCACAGCATAGTCTCTTTTGAGCTGTTCCAATTCATTTTTAACGCTTTTAAGCTCTGTAACTGCAGCCACATGCCTTGCTCGGGCAACTTCAAGCTGCGCCTTGGCTGCAAAGCTAGCTTCATCAGCAATCCCTTGCTCCATCTCTTCAACCCTTAGCTTAGCAAGTTCTGAATCCTGTCTTGCTTGGTGTTCTTCTGTTTGTGCCCGTTCAAGATTAAGCTTCAATTCTTCTATGAGTCTTTTAGTGCTGTCTAGTTCTTTCAAAACTTGAATTTTTGCCTCTTCAGCAGCTTCAGATTGTTTTTTGTAAGATGGTATCTCCTCCTGTGCTTTCTCCAGTTCTTGTTCAATGAACTTTCGTCTCTGTATGCAACCAGATTCACTTAAAGCAATCTTTATGTGAAGGTTTATCGGGAAGAGTTGTATCTTTATGCGAAGGTTTATTGAAATCATGTGTTAAAGATTTAAAATAATCCTTGAGAACCATAGACAGAGATATGAAAACCAATTCCTTCTCATATATAACTTAGAAGACCCCTACTGGAAGTTAAAAAAGAAATAAAGAAGTTTATACCTCGACAGTGTGAACACGATGGGCTTTCCAGTCCACAATTCCACCAAACTTCGAAACAGCTGCTTTGACAGATTCAAATGGTGCTGCTGTGTCGATTTGACCTCTGTTTGTTTTCATATCATCGGTCCGTTGAGAATGTCCCATGGATTTCTGACTTTCCAAGGAACTTACAGGTACTTTGGCAACGAGCTGAGCAGCGTTACCATTTCTCACATCTGGAGATGAAACAGAAGGTGCATCTTCATCCTCTGGAGACGGCCACACAACTATTTTGACCTCTAAGTTTTCTTCTTTTTGAGGCATACGCGTGTCTAGATCCCTGACTGATGCAGCTGGGACATTCTTCTCAACTGCAGATCCATCAAAATTATTGCCTGCACATTCCACAGAGACATCGCCTATATTTTTTTCCAACATATTTGACGAACTTTGTTGCAATAGTATTTCTGAGTTATTGCCTTTGTGACTTTCAAGTGATCCAGTATTTTCTGCTGTTGGATGTGGGACATCAGTTCCAACCACAGGTGTGTTAACATTATGTTCTGAAGTTTTTATTTCCATTTGTGCAACTGGAGAAGTTGAAACCACATCATTTGCTACCGGTGATTCCATATTCTCTTCCACTTCGTGTGTGGCATTATTTACAACCGCAGGTGTGGAAATATTATGTTCTGAAGCTTCTATTTCACCGGGCATCATTCGAGAATTTGAAGTCAGATCATCTGTTACAGATTCGAGACTTGCTTCCGGACTTAACCCATTGAAATCATCACTTAAAATTGCTGATTTAGAACCTTCCATTTCCCCATCCCCATCTTTGGTTCTTGAAAAACTTTCTGATTGATCTTTATCAAGCGACGAAACGACTTGTGCAGGAGGAGCATTTTCTTCAAAGTTTTTAGCACCCTCCATTCAGATAAAAGATATGAAGAGTCGATTCAGTACCTGAATTTCCAAGCGATGCGGCAGTTTAATGGATAGATAATTTCTTTAGAAATAACAGAAATCTTAGAAAAACAACAGTTAACAGAGGTCAATTCATAACAACAAAGCCAAGAGACGAATAACGGTTGTTATCATTATCAGCGAAAACTTTTTCGCTTTGGACACTTGACAACTCTACTCACCCTGCTCCGACCTTTACCATTTTGAACAAAAATAAACATTTTTATGCCCCAAACTATGTCCAGTCTCTGCCTCCACTCATTATCCCAATCACATTCCTTTAGCCAAGCACGTTCACCCATGCACGCCCAAAAGGATTGATCATGAAAAGAAGTATGATATGCAAAGCAAAAGGACGAAAACCCCTCCTTTGTTTCTTGTAATTTTATCTGATGATTATTGCATGGTCATATGGATCAGATTCATAAGTTTTGAAACTTCTCAGACTACAATGAGCCGAAGGCAGCAGACACACATTGAT
Source organism: Primulina tabacum (assembly GCF_025594145.1). NCBI lineage: Eukaryota > Viridiplantae > Streptophyta > Magnoliopsida > Lamiales > Gesneriaceae > Primulina > Primulina tabacum. Next base: position 5,557,076 of record NC_134561.1, on the reverse strand, counting down.
TTTCATCACCACTTACGAGTAAAGTAGAGATGAAACATGAGAATTGTCAAACTATTTTGGATCATATTTTCACCAGAGTAACATCAAGCCAGGATATAGAAGAAATGGAGATTTACTATAGGATGATGAGAAGGTAACCAAGGATTGCATAATCAGAAAAATGCTGATTTAGCTGATTTCTTGATTCAGTAAAATGAATGAGATAGAATTACTTGTGCTATTAAGTATAAATCAAATCCTACAACACAAGGACTATGTGTTTTGCATAAGAATTCAAGTAGATCAACTGTTCCATATAATTCCGGGTTCAGGTCATCGTGTATCCTAAAATTTCTTTTATCAAATGATTCACCTATTGCTTTCTACAACTTAGAAACCCCAAAACTTTATCTAATCACTCATAAAATTCACCATCATACTAGAATGCATTACTTTCCACCAAATCGGCAGCCCCGAATTATGTCATCATCAACCGAACAACACTTCATCTTGACTCCAAGAAATAACCACCAAACAGGGGTTGAAGGATGACCTCGGTGTTAGCTGGTGCGAAATTCGAAGGGATGGACAGTACAAAACAGGGATTGAAGGATGAAGCAAAGACATTCAATTCCTATTCCTTCGAAATATGCACTACCTAACTGCGAATGTTTTAAAACCGAAACAATATAAAAGTCGCTCTAAAATCTACAATATGCGACGACTGAACTTGTAACAAACACATAAAAATAGTGACCATCCAATTTAAATCTTTTAAACTTTATGGCAATCCAACCACCATGTTTTGTGCAAGATAGAGAGCCACACATGACTTTAGCCAATTGTGCCTCGCAGCAAATAACAAGATTCCTTTTGTACACCCCGTTTATCAAAATTGTTTTGACCAAAATAACCAAAAACAAAACAAAAAGCAAAAAATTAAATCCGTCCAAAACACCAAATTTCCAGATGCCCGCCATAGAATAGAATTAAATTCGACTGATTCAGCAGCAAATTCCTATAATTTAACCTGTTCTTCAAGAATCTTGATCTTATTTGCATGAAGAATATAACAATAATCAGCAAGAAATGACAGAAAACATACAAAATCTCTTATCGACGGATTAATACATCCAATCATTCAGCTAACAAACATGCAAAAAGATAGAAGAAAACAGGTAGAAAATTCAAAGCTGAAAGGCATAATCATAATCATAAATTCGACCAAAAATATAATAACCATAAGAACCAACCAATCAAGGAAGAACATACCAAGAATCACCAAAACAAGACAGACAAAAAGTCAAATGGTAGCTGAACCACCAAATATCAGCCGAAAAACACAGAATAATTTCGTGGGCTTACGAAGAATCACAAAAATAGGATCCAGAACTAAATAATTTATGAAAATTAGATATATGATAAAGGGTTTTTTTAAAAAAATTATTATTTTTATTTTATATATATTCTATATATATGTGTGTGTGATGTACTGGTGAAGAAGGTGTAATACACTTGTGATCCGACAGATGGTGTGCGGTTCACAAATTAAGGACATCCATTGGTCGACTTTCTATTTCTAGTATTTGATTTTCTTTAGGTTTCATATTTTGTTTGAAATTTCAGATAAATATATTATAGTATTGCTAGGAAAAATAATTGAAATGTGTTACTACTACTATTATTATTTAAAAAATAAATGTGATATTATTAAAGTTGTTCATTCATTTTATATATAATTTCATTACTAGAAATAAAAAAATCCTATCTTATTATTATTATTATTATTACATAAATTGTAACTAAAAATTAAAGGTGGGCAAGAGTTTTTATTATTATTTATACATCCAATGAAGCCAAAAAATTGTACTTGTTCGGATTACTTACGTAAATCATAGAAAGACCTCGTTGGATCGAAAATCGATCCAAATAATCGTAGACTGGTACTCTAATTAGGTCGTAAACGATTTTAGGTAGTTGTAGATAATTGACTCGTAGATGGGTCAACGTAATTGTACACGATTGGTGTAGACGAATCTTTGTAGCCATAAACCAGTAAAAAAAAACTTTGTGGGTCATCACCTACATCATGAACAAACGATATAGGTGTCGAGGATTGTCCGATGTAGATACTCCGATGCTCGAGTCAATAAACAGTTCACATGTATTCTCTAATAATTGGGGAGCTCAAATATAAGAAAATGAGATAGTGTCAATGTAACTTCCAAAAAGCCAATCTACGTAAACAAAATGCATGCAAATGATTAAAATTGTTTAATTGTTATATTTAAATTATTTTAAATGCTTACTTGATTAATATTATATGATTGAAGGTCTAATTGTACGATTAAATGATTAAATTGCATGATTTCATGGTAATTGAAGATATTATCCGAATATTCGATAATAGGCTGGGGAAAGGAAACCGGAGACGACCAAGATAAAATATTTTTTTTCAATAAACATTTTCAAAATATGATTAAATTTTTCTAAAAATAGTAGAGTCCAAATTATTTTACGAGACGAGCACGATTTTATTCGAGAAGCCGATTTTTGGCAAACGATGTATTTTTAAAGGACCAAAAATATTATTTTTGAAAACTAATTTTTTTATAAACTTTTATTTTTTAATTGAATATGTGTTATTGGGCCTAATTTACCTAAGATTAGTAGGCCCAATTGTTTCTAAACTCAAAGACCCAAAACTCAAGCTCATTAACATTCAAATTTTAAATCTATAAAATAAAAACAAAGGGTCTTCCTAAGCCTCACATCAGCCGAAAATTTGCACACAAAACACACCATATTTCAAGATTTTGAGGAGGAAAAAACAATGAGTCCTTATCGCCCGTTCGTCCTTCTTCGCACCTCACGCCAAAGGTCGTATATTCGAGCATTCAAAAACTCAAAGGTACCCTTCTAAACTTCTTTGACACAACATCAAATCATATTATGCTTGTTTTAATTATTTTTGCATGAAAGATATTGAAGCATGAATCATTTAACGATAGAACAAATATTTTCAAAATTTTGATGATTTTATGCTTGTTTGAAAAACGTTATGATTCATAAGGACATGCTGCCAATTAGAGGTGTTTAAGGGACGAGAAAAGAGTCGTTAATGGACGATATGTGGGCTGGAACCGAGCTTGGCAAGGGAAGAAACCAACCTAGGGTTTTCCAGGGCTTCTCGTTGGGGGGAGGCTACGACTGGAAGGAACTCGCCAGGGCTCGGTTGGGTCTTGGTCAGGGGCCTACACTTGACGTGACTCGACGCTAGGAAGATTCCTAGCATGGATAGACTTGGCGGCTGCAGCGAAGGGAGAGTCCACGCACACAAGGACTCTCACCCGTGCATGCGGCGGCTGGATTATTCAAGGGGGTGCGCGGCTCGGGTAGTGGTGGTCTAGGCTGGTCCGATAGGGTCTAGGGATGATGGCATGGGGTCAAGGCTCGATCTGGTGCAGCTTGGTCCATGGTGGCTCGATGAAAAAAGGCCGCAGCTAGGTGTTGTTGCGCAGGGACTTCTCGCGTGGGATGGGGCTGGGGCTGGGGATGGTGCAGGTGCAGGTGCAGGGGTGGTCCAGGTCGGGTCCAGGAGGCCTAGGATTAGGTCTGGTCAAGGGTGGCTCGGTGTGGCTCGTGGTTTGGGTGAGGCCGAGAGTCCTGTAGGGCTTAGGGTTCGAACAAGGCTTGGTGAAGAGAGCGGCTCAAACCGTGGGTCCACGGCGGTCGATTCGTGGTTCATGAAAGTAGTATAGGTATGAAAAGTCCACGTTTAAAGTTTGGGAAGAAAATATTGAGTTTTGAATTAATTCGGGATTTAAACGCTTCACGGTTTAGTAATTAAGGAATTAAATCAAAAGGCTTGATTTTACGTCAAATAAAAATATCAAAAGTCAAATTTAACCTTAAATAATTGTTTGGGATAGTCATGAGTCAATAAAAGTGAGAAAAAGACAATCGAGGATTTTTATGTTTAGGAGCAAAACAGTCAATTTACACATGTGTAGTACAAAAAAGTTTGGCAGTGTTCCGAAAAATCATAACACATGCTAAATGAAATTTTAAAAAGTTTATGAAAAAATATGAAATTTTATGATTTATGATAAAGTTATACAATTTTAACTGATAAATTCTATTTTATGAATTTGGAAAGGACATGATATTTTATTATTAAAAAGAAAAGAAAAATATTTTGAAAGATGTGAATTGACTGTGATAAAAAGGATATGATATATAATTATTGGGAATATAATGAGGGAGAAGGCCCCAAAGGGAGCTCGTTTACGGGAGAAGGACCCAGAGGGAGTCCAACAATCGTGCTTCCATTTACGTCGGTGCCTAGTGCCCGTCCCCATGGGCAATGGTGAGCTAAGACTGACAAGTCGACCACATGATACAGCTAATCACTTTCAAGGATAAAATTCACCCAAAATCATAAATGATTGAAAGCTTTATGATTTGACGATTCATAATTAAATTTTGTCTCCCAATTTATGCTAGCTTATTTTGAATAAAAATATGATTTTTAATGCATGTACTTGTATATATATTGTTTGGTACTCACGTTTAGAATGTGCTGAGTCTTTAGACTTACTAGGGTTGAATGTTGCAGGTGAGGATGAGATTGAGGGAGGCACTGACGCTTGGGTGGATCGAGTCTGGCAGTACACTCCCGAGAGACATTATTTTTCCGCATTAACTTGATAGTCAAAGTTTTAAAGATTTTGTTAATGATTTAATTAGCGATTTTTATACTTTATCTTGAAGTTAGTGTTGATCATGTTAGATGGTTGACGTAGGATTTTGTTATTGACGGGTTAGGATTTATGCACTTTAAATTTTTAGATGTTAAATTATTTTTGGATATTGGGATGTTAAGTCAATTTAAATATGAATTTCGAATTTTATGGAAAAAAATTTTTGTAGGATTTTAAGGTTTAAAGGTAGTGGACGTTTCAGTTGGTATCAGAGCTAAGGATTCCGAAAGGGTTGTGTTACTGCCATTCTGAGAAGCTCAAGAATTAACGCTTCAAGTCTGTTGAACTTTAGATTTTATAAGTTGAACTTTAAATGCGTTTATGATACATGATATAGAGGTTAGATGCATGTTTCATTTAAAATGTTAAATGCATGTTGGTTACGTGGTATGGACGATTTGTACAGAGATGCCTCCTAGACAAATTCTTCGTAGTGATAATGAGGATAGACAGGAGGAAGAGATTATACAGCCTCCACCTAATCAGAATGCTAGTGCCCCTGTACTAGCCGATATGGCTCGTTTACTAGAGCAGCACGTGGAAAATGGTGGGAGGGTCGGACCGGAAGCTGTCTATGAGCGATTTAGGAGGATGGATCCCGCAGATTTTTCTGGCACTACTGATCCATTCGTGGCTGAGGGATGGATTAGATTTTTAGAGGTGATATTTAAGTATATGGATATGGCGGATGTTGATCAAGTTCGTTGTACCATCTATCTGCTGAAAGGCAACGCTTTTTTATGGTAGGAGGGAGCGGAGCGAGGAGTGAATCTAGCGATACTGACATCAGAGGACTTCAAGAGGATATTATTTGATAAATATTTCACTACCGACATTCGTTCGAGGTTGAAGAGAGATTTTATGAGTCTTCACCAGGGGGACTTGACTGCTGCTGAGTTTGTGCAGAAGGTTGATAGGGGATTTCATTTTGTGCCCGAGATTGCCAATGATTCTGCGAAGAAGTTACGACATTTCTTGGATGGGTTGAGGCCGACCATCCGTCAAGATGTGATGCTCGTTGACCCTATTGACTATACTACTACCATTGCTAAAATCTTTCGAGTTGAGCAATCTCTGAAGGACATTGAATGGGAGGTGCAGCACAAAAAGAACCGTTCCCAGCAATCAAGTCAGCAAGACAAGATGCCGTTTATGGGACCACCAGAGCGGCCGGGACAGTACAAACCACAAGGACATCCACCTAAAGATAACGTTCCGAAGACTGAGGGAATTCAACTCTGCAAGGAGTGTAATCGCCATCACTACGGCAAGTGCATGTAGAGCACATACAAGTGATTTAAGTGCGGAGGAATGGGGCATAAGGCTGCTGATTGCCCAAAGCTTAAGCAACCCACGACTGGAAAGGCTTATGTGATGCACAATGAGCAAACGGAGCCAGACACTATGCTTATTATAGGTACTCCGACTATTCAAGCATTTTAAATCGTCTTATTTCGTGAGATAATAAGCATGAATGCTGGAATTGAATTAATGTGCATGGAACTTTATGGCTTAGAATTGCATGTTTCAAATTCTAGTCTTTAAAGAAATGAATGCTTGCAAACACTAACCATTTAGGTCAAATTGTAAAAGATCGAAAACTTAAGGGACTAAATAGCAATTTTCAAAAATTTATGAAGAAAAGTTGGACGTTTCAATTGGAAAATTTACGAAATTTTAAGGGGTCACATGGAAATTTTTGAAATTTAGTGGGTTTAAATGCTAATATGGGAAACTACAAGAGCTTAGATGATATGAAATTTCTAAACTTTATGGCCTTAATCGAGAATAATGCAAATATTATCACATGCATAATTTTATTTGCGGGAGTAGCTACTTACGCTTTGCTAGATTCTGGAGCTACGCATTCTTTCATATCTGAATCTTTCGTAAAACAATTGGGAATCTTACCAGTGAACGTAAAGTCGGGATTCAGAGTTTCAGTTCCTTCTGGGGAACATATGGTCTCTACAAGCATGATTAAGGATGTGGCACTCAAATTGTATAGAAATGTCGTTCGAGCATATTTTTTGTATTACCAATGCCCGAGTTCGACTTTATTTTAGGCATGGATTGGCTCACACTGAACGGAGCTACTATGGATTTTCAGCGGTGTCAGTATCTATTAGACCACCCAATGGGAAAAAGTTCATCTTTGAGGCTGGACAAAACAATCAAATGCAGCATATCATTTCATGCATCCATGCAAAGAAGGTTATCCAGAGAGGCTGTCAAGGTTTTCTTGCTAGTATTATATCTGTACCCAACACTGACAGTTGATCGATCGAGGAACTGGAGGTTGTCAAGGATTTAAGGACGTATTCCATGACTATGTTTCTGGTATCCCACTCGAGCAAGAGGTGGAATTTGCAATTGAGTTGATGCCTGGTACTGTGTCGATCTCTAAGGCACCGTATAGCCTAGCACCTGCCGAGATGAAGGAATTAAAAGATCAAATTCAAGAGTTGCTACACAAGGGATTTATTCGCCCTAGTTTCTCTCCATGGTCAGTACTGTTTTTGAAAAAAAAGGATGTGAGCATGAGACTGTGCATCGACTACAGAGAGCTCCAGAGAGTGACAATGAAGAGTAAGTATCCATTACTCCGAATCGAAGATTTGTTCGATCAATTGCAAGGAACTTTAGTATTTTCAATGATAGATCTACGGTCTGGATATTACCAGCTGAGAGTAAAAGATGGGGGTGTGCACAAGACGGCTTTCAAAATGCATTATGGGCATTAAGAGTTTTTAGTGATGCCTTTTAGATTGACTAATGCTTCGGCGATCTTCATTGATCTCATGAATTGCGTATTTCAGTCGTACCTCGATCAATTTATTATTGTTTTTATTGATAATATTTTGATCTATTCCAAGAGCCGAGAGGAGCATGATCATCACTTGAAGACGACCTCGCAAGTGTTACGAGATCGAAAATTATACCAAAGTTCAACAACTGCAAGTTTTGGCTAGAGAGGATGGCATTCTTATGCCACATCATGTCAAAAGAGGGAGTAGAGGTCGACCCATCTAAGGTCGAGTCAGTCAAGCAGTGGCCAGTGACTAAAATTGTGACGGAAATCCGCTGTTTCTTGGGTTTGGCTAACTACTATCGTAAGTTCATCAAGGGTTTTTCGTCCATTACAGTACCCTTGACCTCATTGATGAAGAAAAATTTGAAGTTCTACGGTGACCAGACTGTCAAAATAGCTTTGATCAGTTGAAGCGAGCACTCACAACCGCACTAGTTCTAGCAATGCCGACAGAACAAGAATAATATGTGTTGTACACCGATTCTTCGAAGCTAGGATTGGGTGAAGTTCTTATGCAGCATGAGCGAGTCATAGCGTACGCGTCTAGACAGCTGAAGTACATGAAAATAATTATCCGACACATGATCTTGAGCTTGCAGCAGTCGTATTTGCCTTGAAATTTGGAGGCACTACTTGTATGGCGAGAAATGTAAGTTCTTTACGGACCACAAAAGCCTGAAGTATTTCTTCACCCAAAAGGAGCTGAACATGAGACAAAGAAGATGGCTAGAACTTGTAAAGGACTACGACTGTGACATTAGCTATCATCCTGGCAAAGCTAATGTAGTGGCGGACACTTTGAGTAGGAAATGATCAGTCTTGGCCCATTTATCAGTATAGAAGCCTCTATAAGTGAAAATTCAGCGGTTTGATCTTGAAGTTTATGCTAGGGGAAAGACCCCTAATCTTGCTACGTTTACAGTACATTCCACTATGCGAGATAGAATTCGAGCCGTACAGTCTATTGATGAGCAATTACAGAAATATAGACAATGAGATGAATCGAAGGGCAGCTTGTTACATTCAGTCGAGGATGACATTGTTAAGTATCGAGGTCGACTATGGGTTCCTAGTGGTGATTCACTTAGAGTTGACATTATGACTGAAGTTCACAGTACCCCTTATTTTGTTCATCCTAGAAGTACCAAGATGTACAAGTACTTGCAACTTTATATTGGTGGCCGGGAATGAAACGAGATATTATGCGCTTTGTATCCAAATTCTTAAAATGTCAACAAGTGAAGGCAGAGCATCAAAAACTAGCGGGAATGCTTCGACCCCTTACCATTCCCGAGTGGAAGTGGAAGAACATTAATATGGATTTCGTGGTAGGATTGCCAAAGATGGTGAAAGGACTCAATGCAATTTGGGTAATAGTGGACCGCCTTACTAAATCAGCACATTTCATACTAGTGAAGACGACTTTTTCCATGACACAGTATGCAGAACTATATATTCGAGAGTAGTCATACTGCATGGAATTCCTGTCTCTATAGTGTCAAACAAAGACACACGATTCATTTCATCATTCCGGAAGAGTTTACATGCAGCCTTGGGAACCAAACTACTATTCAGTACCGCATTTCATCTTCAGACAGACGGTCAGTTTGAGAGACACATACAAATTTTAGAGGATCTACTCCGAGCCTGCATGATCGATTTCCAAGAGAGTTGGAAACCGAAACCACCTCTAGTGGAGTTCACTTACAACAACTGTAACGCCCCGGAAATTTAGAAGTCCACGCGAACCACATGCATGCAATTATTAAATTCCTTGTGTATTTTAATTAAATGTTTTAATTGCATTAATTAATTATGTTGTGCATATTTGTATGTTTAAAATATATTTTTCTACATGGTTGCATTAAAATTTATTTTTAAAAGGTTATTCGAGTTGCGATCGAGGAACGGAGACCGATGGCTGAAAAATAGAAAATGTTTTTATTAAATAATTAATTTTAATTATTTAAATATGGATGATGCCTTTTTAGTATTTTTGAAAATAAGGGGTTTTGAGGTGATTTTATACGCCGGGACGTAAATTTTATCGGTGATGGTTTTTCAACAAAAATGTAGATGTTTTGGCAACCCGGCTAATAAATTCACAAACTTTATAAAACAAAAATTATTTTTAATATTTTAATTAAACACTAAGGAGCTTAATGGGCCTAAACTTTTCTTATTAGGCCTAAGCCTTAATTGGTGAGTTAATTAGTGTATAAATATATGGAACCCTCCCCAACCTATACCATACTCACGACCACACACTCCAACCAACTCAAAACACTCCCCATCAGCCATATACACGACACACACACCACAATTTTGAAGAAAAAAATTGAAAGTTTGCAAGGGTTTCAAGCCGTCGTTTTCTCGTCGCCGTTTCTTCGCAATCGTCAACGTTTATTCGTGCGTAAATTACGCAAAGGCACGCCATATTCTCCTTTTACTCATCATCACACCATATTATTTATTTTTGTTTGAAATTGCATGAAAATAAGTTGCACCTTTGAAGATTTTCGTACATGCACCTTATATGATTTTAAAACATGTATTTTGATCCAAAAACCATGAATTACATGTACCTAAGGGGCTGCAATGATTAGGGATTGGTAAAGGATGGTTTTACACAAGTTTAAGGAGTCCTAGAACACTAGAGATATGCTGCACACGTTCATGAACCAAGATGGAACAAACTTTCTGTCATGTTAATCAAGGGGCTCGGTTGATGGGGAGTTTGTGGCTTGGCTTGGCAGGGGCTGGACCAGGCTGGGCTAGGGTCATGTGTGAGTCAGGGGAAGAGTCCTAGCCATGCTAGGACTCGAGATAAGTGGGCTGGGAGGAGTCCTATCCAAGAAGGACTCCCACCCGTGAGTTACAGCAAGGTGGCGCAGGTTGGCAGCTTGTGCAGGGAAGAGAGGGCTCGGCCTGGGGGCTCTGGGCTTGGTTAGGTCAAGTGGTTAGGGTCCTAGGAGAGTGCTTGAGGGACTGGTTCAAGGGGTGGCTCGGTGGTTGGGGCCCTAGCAACAAAAACGTGAGTTACGGCAGCAAGCTAGCTAGGGAGCGCGATGGTTGCTGCCACTGGATTCAGAAGCTTCGCTGCTGGGTTTCAGGCTTTGGGATGGTCTGGGAATGGTCTGGACGTGGTCAGGGAAGGTTAGGGACAGGTGGGCTCGGTGGTGGCTCGGCTGGGAGAGTCCTAGTTGGGTTAGGAGTCCTAAACATGCAAGGAAGCACACACACTCAAACGTGCAGAAATATGGGTCGAGTTCCAGGAGCTTTTGGGCGGGCCAGGTCTGGTTTTATGGGCTGGGCTTGGTCAGTAGGGTCACTAGGTGGGTTGTCTAGGTTTTGGCTCAAGGTGGCTCGGGCGTGGCTCGAGTAAATTAGGAGATGGCTCGGTGTGTTCAGTTAAGGGTCAAAAACGAGATTTAAGAACTAAAAATTAAATCCAAGGGTCCACGGGGATGGATCATGACTTGGAAGGGTATAATAAAACATAAAAATGCTATGTTTAAAATTTGAGATCAAAATAACGAGTTTTGGATTTATCCGGGATTTAATCGCTGCACGAAACGCTAATTAACGAGTTAATTGAAACGCCTAGTTTTAAGCTTTATAAAATTATGAAAAATTAGGTTTAAATTTAAATAATTATTATAAGTCTAAGTTTTTAATTTGGGAATTTTATATTAAGGTTTGGTTTAAGTCGAGATTAAAACGCATTAATACGTCACATTTAAAGATTAAATTAAAAGTCATCGATTTATGCCAAATAAAAATATGAGAAAATTAATTTAGGCTTAAATAATTATTTGGGACATGTTAGAGTCAATGAATTCAAGAAAATATCAAAAACTAGAAATTATACGTTCAGGGGTAAAACGGTCTTTTTACACCTAGAAATTAGTAAACGTCATGGCAGTGTCCTGAATGCTGTTTTATGTGATAATATGATTATTTTCAATGGTTATGTATGTTTATGAATTTTTATATGTGTAAATATGATTTTGAAATGTTCATGAATTATTAAAGATTAAATTGGACATGTAAAAGATATGTTGCATGCTTGGTTTCAAAATAAAATGATATTATATGCATGTTTTTATTAAGTGATGATAACATGTTGAAGGACTTGAAGGGATTGTGACTACTACATGTTGGAAATATCGTGAGGGTTATGGTCCCAGTGGGAGCCCGACGATCGTGTTTCCTTGGATACGGATACGAATACGAATACGTGATACGAATACGAATATGTTAATACGTAGGCCAAGGCCCAGTTGACCGGTGAGAGTGTTGCTGGTGTCCCCGCCGCCAAGTACTGTGGTTTTTTTTAGATGGATCCATCGCCCAATACGTTTAAGAATAAGAGTCACAATCACGATCTGAATTCAACAAACACAAACATGAACACGAACATGAATATGAATACGAATATGGACATGAATATGAATATGTTTAAGTGATATGTTTATGTCTTTTGAAAATATTTTTATGCATCATGAAAATGTTTACGAAAATGTTTAAGTTTATGCATCTTCATGAAAATGATATTTTAAGTACAAGTATTTTTCACTGTTATATGTTAACTGTATTACGTATTACTTGTTATCAAGGATATGACGTGTTGAGTCTTTAGACTCACTAGGTGTGATTGATGCAGGTGATTATGATAATAAGATAATGGAGGTCTTGATAGTTGACTTTGTTGGACTGAAGGTGCACATAACCCGAGGACCGACGCTAGTTTTCCACACTAGTTTATGATTTATGATTTTAAGTTATATTAAAGATATTTTTATGACTTTTATTTATGTTATGAGAGATTTTTGAGAGGTTATAGTATGGGCTATACTTTTCAAATAATGTTTTTAGGTTGGTAAATTGTTTGACGATTTTATGCTTTAAAATATTTTCCTTTGGATTTTTAAATGTGAGTTGGTTGATTTATTTTAAAATGATGTCAAAAATATTTTATGGTTCGGTCGATGCTAAGTGAGGTTAAAAAAAAAAAATTCTAGTACATTTTAAGAAAACGAATAAGCAGACGTTTCAGTTGGTATCAGAGCAAAGGTCCTGTAAAGGGTTGTGCCACAATCAGCGTCAGAAAGATCAGTCGTCAAGCCTCAGTCTGTAAGTTTACATGCTTTATATGATTTTATGATGTTAACTGCATAGGTACATGACTTATATGTTTACGTCACATGTTTGTTTTATATGCTCTGAATTTTTATACGTGATACGATATGAAATGAAAAATTATTTTTCAACGCATGTTGGTTTTGTGGTGGAATTGGACTATCTTGATATTTGAGTTTTAGTGTTAACGTTCTATTTTTGGGCTATAAGTTAATCGTAAATTTTATGAATGTTTTGGGACACGTAGATTTTCTAAGGCAATTTTTATGATTCATGGTTACTAGTCGAATTAATTTTTGGGAATTAGATGTAAGGAATGATGATTTAAGGATTTGCAACGAATTTGAGAGTAAGAAAATGTATAAATTGGGATTTTAAGTTTTGATGAAAGGTAAGATTGATTATGAGAATTGATTTTTGGGTAAATAAGTTTAAAATTTTCGAAATTATGTTATGGGAAACCAGTAGAAGGAAATTAAGAATGTCAAGAACTTATGGGTTAATAGTAGGAATTTTTGAAATTAAGGACCAATTAGGATGACTTTTGAGGAAATTAAGAATTAATCTTACAATTGTTAAGGAAATTTGGGGACTAGTTTAGCAATAAGTGAAAATTGAATGAGTTAAATGATAAGAATTTCGATGATTTAGACTTTTAAGAATATTCAGAACCTTGGGATATCTTGGTTTTAGTATTTTAAGGAATTTTAATCAAGGGTTTTAAGGATGAATCAATATTAGGCTTGAAAAATCTAAGCGTTAGCGGATGCGTTTGGGAATTTAAGGTTGAAATTTGGTAAGTTGATAAATACTTTGGGTTTAAAATAAGGAAAACAAAATACGATAAGTATGGTCATCCATCTTTTAATATTGAGAATTGTAAGAAAAATTGAAATTCGAGGTTATAATAGTAACATTACTAAGTCATTTAGGTCCTTTTAAGTTGCGATTTGAAAATAAAGATTTAGAAGGAAAATTTAATTAGGATCAAGGAGACGTAAGGACCTTCTAGAATTTAAGTTTTATTAGTGTAGCGCAGCGGAACCGTGGATTTTTGGGATACTAGAACTAAGTCTAAACTTTGGGTTATTAAGGATAAGCGAATTTTGAGGACGAAACTCAATTTAAGGGGGGAAGATTGTAACGCCCCGAAAATTTAGAAGTCCACGCGAACCACATGCATGCAATTATTAAATTCCTTGTGTATTTTAATTAAATGTTTTAATTGTATTAATTAATTATGTTGTGCATATTTGTATGTTTAAAATATATTTTTCTACATGGTTGCATTAAAATTTATTTTTAAAAGGTTATTCGAGTTGCGATCGAGGAACAGAGACCGATGGCTGAAAAATAGAAAATGTTTTTATTAAATAACTGATTTTAATTATTTAAAATATGGATGATGCCTTTTTAGTATTTTTGAAAATAAGGGGTTTTGAGGTGATTTTATACGCCGGGACGTAAATTTTATCGGTGATGGTTTTTCAGCAAAAATGTAGATGTTTTGGCAACCCGGCTAATAAATTCACAAACTTTATAAAACAAAAATTATTATTAATATTTTCATTAAACACTAAGGAGCTTAATGGGCCTAAACTTTTCTTATTAGGCCTAAGCCTTAATTGGTGAGTTAATTAGTGTATAAATATATGGAACCCTCCCCAACCTATACCATACTCACGGCCACACACTCCAACCAACTCAAAACACTCCCCATCAGCCATATACACGACACACACACCACAATTTTGAAGAAAAAAATTGAAAGTTTGCAAGGGTTTCAAGCCGTCGTTTTCTCGTCGCCGTTTCTTCGCAATCGTCAACGTTTATTCGTGCGTAAATTACGCAAAGGCACGCCATATTCTCCTTTTACTCATCATCACACCATATTATTTATTTTTGTTTGAAATTGCATGAAAATAAGTTGCACCTTTGAATATTTTCGTACATGCACCTTATATGATATTTAAAACATGTATTTTGATCCAAAAACCATGAATTACATGTACTTAAGGGGCTGCCATGATTAGGGATTGGTAAAGGATGATTTTACACAAGTTTAAGGAGTCCTAGAACACTAGAGATATGCTGCACACGTTCATGAACCAAGATGGAACAAACTTTCTGTCATGTTAATCAAGGGGCTCGGTTGATGGGGAGTTTGTGGCTTGGCTTGGCAGGGGCTGGACCAGGCTGGGCTAGGGTCATGTGTGAGTCAGGGGAAGAGTCCTAGCCATGCTAGGACTCGAGATAAGTGGGCTGGGAGGAGTCCTATCCAAGAAGGACTCCCACCCGTGAGTTACAGCAAGGTGGCGCAGGTTGGCAGCTTGTGCAGGGAAGAGAGGGCTCGGCCTGGGGGCTCTGGGCTTGGTTAGGTCAAGTGGTTAGGGTCCTAGGAGAGTGCTTGAGGGACTGGTTCAAGGGGTGGCTCGGTGGTTGGGGCCCTAGCAACAAAAACGTGAGTTACGGCAGCAAGCTAGCTAGGGAGCGCGATGGTTGCTGCCACTGGATTCAGAAGCTTCGCTGCTGGGTTCCAGGCTTTGGGATGGTCTGGGAATGGTCTGGACGTGGTCCAGGGAAGGTTAGGGACAGGTGGGCTCGGTGGTGGCTCGGCTGGGAGAGTCCTAGTTGGGTTAGGAGTCCTAAACATGCAAGGAAGCACACACACTCAAACGTGCAGAAATATGGGTCGAGTTCCAGGAGCTTTTGGGCGGGCCAGGTCTGGTTTTACGGGCTGGGCTTGGTCAGTAGGGTCACTAGGTGGGTTGGCTAGGTTTTGGCTCAAGGTGGCTCGGGCGTGGCTCGAGTAAATTAGGAGATGGCTCGGTGTGTTCAGTTAAGGGTCAAAAACGAGATTTAAGAACTAAAAATTAAATCCAAGGGTCCACGGGGGTGGATCATAACTTGGAAGGGTATAATAAAACATAAAAATGCTATGTTTAAAATTTGAGATCAAAATAACGAGTTTTGGATTTATCCGGGATTTAATCGCTGCACGAAACGCTAATTAACGAGTTAATTGAAACGCCTAGTTTTAAGCTTTATAAAATTATGAAAAATTAGGTTTAAGTTTAAATAATTATTATAAGTCTAAGTTTTTACTTTGGGAATTTTATATTAAGGTTTGGTTTAAGTCGAGATTAAAACGCATTAATATGTCACATTTAAAGATTAAATTAAAAGTCATCGATTTATGCCAAATAAAAATATGAGAAAATTAATTTAGGCTTAAATAATTATTTGGGACATGTTAGAGTCAATGAATTCAAGAAAATATCAAAAACTAGAAATTATACGTTCAGGGGTAAAACGGTCTTTTTACACCTAGAAATTAGTAAACGTCATGGCAGTGTCTTGAATGCTGTTTTATGTGATAATATGATTATTTTCAATGGTTATGTATGTTTATGAATTTTTATATGTGTAAATATGATTTTGAAATGTTCATGAATTATTAAAGATTAAATTGGACATGTAAAAGATATGTTGCATGCTTGGTTTCAAAATAAAATGATATTATATGCATGTTTTTATTAAGTGATGATAACATGTTGAAGGACGTGAAGGGATTGTGACTACTACATGTTGGAAATATCGTGAGGGTTATGGTCCCAGTGGGAGCCCGACGATCGTGTTTCCTTGGATACGGATACGAATACGAATACGTGATACGAATACGAATATGTTAATACGTAGGCCAAGGCCCAGTTGACCGGTGAGAGTGTTGCTGGTGTCCCCGCCGCCCAGTACCGTGGTTTTTTTTAGATGGATCCATCGCCCAATACGTTTAAGAATACGAGTCACAATCACGATCTGAATTCAACAAACACGAAAATGAATATGAATACGAATATGGACATGAATATGAATATGTTTAAGTGATATGTTTATGTCTTTTGAAAATGTTTTTATGCATCAGGAAAATGTTTACGAAAATGTTTAAGTTTATGCATATGATAATAGAGGTCTTGATGGTTGACTTTGCTGGAGTGAAGGTGCACATAACCCGAGGACCGACGCTAGTTTTCCGCACTAGTTTATGATTTATGATTTTAAGTTATATTAAAGATATTTTTATGACTTTTATTTATGTTATGAGAGATTTTTGAGAGGTTATAGTATGGGCTATACTTTTCAAATAATGTTTTTAGGTTGGTAAATTGTATGACGATTTTATGCTTTAAAATATTTTCCTTTGGATTTTTAAATTTGAGTTGGTTGATTCATTTTAAAATGATGTCAAAAATATTTTATGGTTCGGCCGATGCTAAGTGAGGTTTAAAAAAAAAAATTCCAGTACATTTTAAGAAAACGAATAAGCAGACGTTTCAACAACAGCTATCAGTCATCTATCAGAATGGCTCCATACGAGGCACTCTACGAAGGTAAATGTGGATCGCCTATCCATTGGGACAAGGTAGGAGAGAGGGCTACGATGGGACCCGAGATTGTTCAGCACACCCCTGAAATGGTCGCCAAGATCCGAGACAGAATGAGAACTTCTCAGAGTCGACAGAAGAGCTACGCGGACAAAAGAAGACGAGATCTAAAGTTTGCAATATGTGATCACATGTTTATAAAGATAGCACCTATGAAGGGTGTTATGAGATTCGGAAAGAAAGGCAAAATTAGTCTAAGATTCATTGGACCATTTGAGATACTCAAAAGAGTGTGAGCGTTAGCATATTGAGTGGCGTTGCCACCTAATCTCGCAGGAGTCCACAATATCTTTCACATATCGATGCTCCGCAAGTACATGTCAAAACCTTCACATGTACTGAACTTTGAGCCACTGCAACTTTCACCAAATTTGTCTTATGAGGAGAGGCCTACTCAAATCTTGGACAGTCAAGAGACAAGGTTGCGGAACAAGGTAATAAAAATGGTCAAAGTCCAGTGGCTTAATCACTCGGAGGAAGAAGCCACTTAAGAGACTGAGTCAGAGATGAGGAATCGCAATCCCAAACTATTCGGTAAGTCCTAATTTTGAGGAAAAATTTTTTTTGGGGGAGGATTTGTAACTTCAAAAAAGTCAACCCACGTAAACCACGTGCATGCAAATGATTTAAATTGCTTAATTGTTATATTTAATTATTTTAAATGATTACTTGATGTATATTATAGGATTGAAGGTCGAATTGCATGATTTCATGAGAATTGAAGATATTATCCGAATATTCGATAATAGGTTGGGGAAAGGAGACCGGAGACGACCAAGATAAAATATTTGTTTTTCAATAAATATTTTTAAGGCTAATTAATATGATTAAATATAATTAATTTTTTCTAAAAATAGTAGAGTCCAAATTATTTTACGAGACGAGCACGATTTTATTCGGGAAGCCAGTTTTGGGCAATCGAGCGACTTTTAAAGGACCAAAAGTATTATTTTTGAAAAATAATTTTTTATAAACTTTTATTTTCAATTAAATAGGTGTTATTGAGCCTAATTTACCTAAGATTAGTAGGCTCAATTGCTCCTAAACTCAAAGACCGAAAACCCAAGCCCTTTAACATGAAAATTTTAAAGGTATAAAATTGAAACATAGGGTCTTCCTAAGCCTCACATTAGCCAAAAATTCGCACACAACACACACCATATTTCAAGATTTTGAGGAAAAAACAAGGAGTTCTCGTCGTCCGTTCGTCCTTCTTCGCACCCCACGCCAACGATCATATATTCGAGTGTTCTAAAACGCAAAGGCACGCTTCTAAACTTCTTTCACGCAACATTCAAATCATATTATGCTTGTTTTAATTATTTTTGCATGAAAAATATTGAAGCATGAACCGTTTAACGATAGAAAAATATTCTCAGAGTTTTGATGATTTTACGCTTGTTTGAAAAATGTTATGATATCTAATAACATGCTGCAAATAAGAGGTGTTTAAGGGACGGGAAAAGAGTCATTAAGGGACGATATGTGGGCTGGAACCGAGCTTCAAGGGAAGCAACTTTCTAGGGCTTCTCGTTGGGGTGGGAGGCTACGGCTTGAAGGAACTCGCCAGGGCTCGGTCGGGGCTTGGTCATGGGCCTAGACTGGATGTGACTAATGCTAGGAGAGGTCCTAGCATGGCTGGACTCGGTGGCTGCAGCGAAGAGAGAGTCCACGCACACAAGGACTCTTACCCGTGCATGCGGCGGTTGGATTATTCAAGGGGGTGCGCGGCTGAGGTAGTGGTAATCTAGGCTGCTCCTGCAGAGTCTAGGGATGATGGCATGGGGTCAGGGCTCGGGTTGGTGCAGCTTGGTCCATGGTGGCTCGATGAAAGAGGGTCGCGGCTAAGTGTTGTTCCCAGGGACTTCTCGCTTGGACTGGGGCCGATGCGTTAGTCCAGGGGTGGTCCAGGTGGGGTCCAGGAGGGCTAGGGTCAGTTCTTGTCAAGGGTGGCTCGGTGGTGGCTCGTTGTATGGGTGAGGCCGAGAGTCCTAGAGAGCTTAGGGTTCGAACATGGATTGGTGAAGAGAGCAGCTCGAACCGTGGGTCCACGGGGGTCGATTCGTGGTTCACGAGGGTAGTATAGGTATGAAAAGTCTACGTTTAATGTTTGGGAAGAAAATATTGAGTTTTGAATTAATTCGAAATTTAAACGCTTAGTAATTAAGAAAATAAATCAAAAAGCCCGAGTTTACGTCAAATAAAAATAAGAAGTCAAATTTAAGCTTAAATAATTATTTGCTATATTCCCGAGTCAATAAAAGTGAGAAAAAGACCAAATCATGGATTTTTGAGTCTAGGGGCGAAACAGTCAATTTACACCTGTGTAGTACAAAAAGGTTTGGCAGTGTCCCGAAAAATCATAACACGTTCTAAATGATATTTTAAAACGTTTGGATTTTACGATTTATGATAAAGCTATGCAATTTTTACTGATAAAATGCTATTTTAAGAATTTGGTAAAGACGCGATATTTTATGATTTAAAAAAAAGAAAAATATTTTGAAATATGTGAATTAACTGTGACAAAAAAGATATGATATATGATTATTGGGAATATCGTGTGGGAGAAGGCCCCATAGAGAGCCCGTTTACGAGAGAATGCCCTAGAGGGAGCCTAACAATCGTATTTCCATTCACGTCGGTGCCTAATGCCTGTCCCCATGCGCAATGGTGAGCTAAGACTGATCACTCGACCACATGATATAGCTAGTCACTTTCAAGGATCAAATTTCGCCCAAAATGATAAATGATTGAAAGCTTTTTGATTTGACGATTTATGATTTAACTATTCCTACAAATTTATGCTAGCTTATTTGAATAAAAGTATGATTTTTAATGCATGTGCTTGTATATGTATTATTTGGTACTCATTTTTAGAATATGCTGAGTCATTAGACTCACTAGGGTTGAATGTTGCAGGTGAGGTAAGATTGAGGGAGGCGTTGACGCTTGAGTGGATCAAGTCTGACAATACACTCCCAAAGGACATTATTTTTTCGCATTATCTTGATAGTCAAAGTTTAAAAGATTTTGTTAATGATTTAATTAGAGATTTTTATATTTTATTTTGAAGTTAGTGTTGATCATGTTAAATGGTTGACGTAGGTTTTTGTTAATTGACGAGTTAGAGATTTTATGCACTTTAAATTTTTAGATGTTAAATTAGCTTTGGATGTTGGGATGTTAAGTCATTTTAAATATGAATTTCGAATATTATGAAAAAAAATTTAATAGGATTTTAAGGTTTAAAAGTAGTGGACGTTTCAGTCTACCTTGAATGAGGGTAATCCTCAATTTATATGTTTTTTAAGAGTGCCTAATGGGCTTGGAAATTTTTAGATAAAGTGGGCCAAATAATAAAGTTGAATTTATAACCCATCATAGGCCTCATGATCTTGACACCGCTGAACATGGGTGATGGAAAGTACATATCTTGGAAAAAATTGGTCTTGAGATGAAGACTGGCTTGGTCGCTGAAAATTAATTATGATGACTAAGTCCAATATTCTAGACCTTGTAGATGGTGTTGACTGGGTAGCTTCATATGTTGATAGTTGGGATATTGTTAGACTTTCCATAGTAGGCAAATTATTTTGTTGAGAAAATAATAATCTTTTATCAGTTTATCTATTTTTTATAGTCGTTGTGACTTATGCATTGACTTGCTGCATTTCTTTTAGTTGATATAACTTCTTGTCGTGATTGCTTCTTATTATTGATTCATGAATAATAACGTAATGCATAACGTGTAATACTTGAGAGTGGATCAGTTTCCCAAGATTTTGTCTCAAAGGGAAGTCTTGGACCAACCTTTTGGGTGCTGAGGTATTCTGAGACTTAATTTTATTGTCGTTACCATTACAAAGTCGACATTTTAACTTTCCCGCGGGGCTGTTCTGGCCTCTTATGCATGGATGACATTTACTAACTTCACATGTATATGACATTTTAGTTAAGCATCGTAAAGGAGAGTTCGCAAAGAAAAACAAAGCGATTACTCGGAGAACACAACAATTTAGTTGGCCTTCAGAACGTTGGGATTACAATCGAAAGTGCTTATAAAAAGTGAAACAAGAAAAATAAAAGATGATAATATGCTTGTTCAACTTTCATCCTAAGTGCAGAACTTTTTCTGTTTGATCGGCTTCATCTTCGATTTTATAATGACGCTGTGGAGCGAATATTTAGATTATATCACTAGCATTGCATCTTTGTGCATTGTACTGTGAGAGGGTTATCGAATTCTTTTCCAATTCAGGGTTCTTCATCGGACTTCTCTGTTTATCTGAATACTTAAGCAAATCAAACAACAGTTCTATGTCATCTAACCAATTCTGACACTCTTCAGACATCTCAGTACCCCTCAAAATCGGCGGTTGAAACGACTGAAATTTCTTCCACTGTATTTCCATCGGAGTTTTTGATATATCTATCTGTCCAACCGAAGTACTGCCCCATTCTGGAATTCTTCTAAGAGGTATATCTGATTACCAAAATCATTAGTAACCCAAATACTACAAACATGTTCCATTCTTTCTCGGATCATCTTACTGCTGATCATGACTCAGATCTGATTCATACTCAATAATACATAATACCAACTCAAATCGGATAATCAGGTAAACATGTATTTCAAAGCAGTAAATCATAGTATCATGCTAGCATACATAATGTAAATCAACATTAAAATAAATCTCATGCTAGCAATCACATGCAAGGAAAGAAAACTCAATCTGCCCCGCTCATTCTCTTCTATCTCAGTCTAAAGGATCTATCGCTCTAATACCACCTGTTGTGGGGACCCGGACGCTAATCATCTTCTTAATCATCTTTGGGATTTAATTATCAATTAAGATAAACAGGGTCTAAATTTTTTTTCTTTTTTTAAAAATGTAAGTGCGGAACGTAATGGAATTTAACTAATATACATCTCAGTATAAAAGTACAATAATGTACCACACTTATTCAAACTAGTCTAAGGTTCAACTACTAAATTTCAAGTATTAAACCAAGTCTACAATAAGTCCGGAATCACCACTCTAACTCATCTTCTCTCATCATCTTCTTGACCCTGATCCTGCCCCACCTGTTGTCATGCACACATACAAAACAAGACAACAGCCGGATACTCCGGTGAGAATAAATCCCAATATAAAACATGTATACATGCATGTACACAATATAAATCATAAAGCATACTATCATGCATAAAATCAATAGCAATAGGTTTCATAGTCTATAAAACTAAATCAAAATAAGCATGCAGTAACAATGGGTTCCATAATCTCTGAAACCAAAATAAAATAAGCATGCAACTCAATTCAATTCATATCTTGACTCAACTCAACTCTAACTCTAGGGATCCCGGTGTGAATAAGACGTCACTGTCTGTCACCTACCCTCCCAATCGGGGTAACGTACGTCTTATTCCTAGACTTCGGCCCTGTCTGTATCGAATGTCTACAATCGGAGGAAATATGCTCCTATGCGTCGATACCACCGAACGTCTAGTTTGGCAAGTCTGCCAATGACTCCTATCTCAATGGTGGAATATAAATCTATAAACCAGGCATCATCATATCAAGAGATTTGTCTATAAGTCTATAAATAAATCAAAATCATATCAAAAGATAAACAACAATTCTAGTATGTGATTTTGTTGGGAAACTCAAATTGAATCTCATTTGAGTTGTATCTTCCCCAAACAAAACATGAATTATACCTTTGTCTTTCCGGTCTGACGAAGACGAAGTCTTGTATTCCAATCTGTCCATACCCAGTCTGGCAATGACAATCACATAAATACAATATCAGTATATAATTCGATTCAAAACCTGTTCTGATCAATACTCAAATCAGTATATAATCTGATCCATATCTGAACAAGGTACAATCTAATTCATATCAACGATATCATCGAAATCATTACTGAATCTGATCACTCTAAATCAACTGATGTTTCGACGGCATAACAATACAGTTTCGATATCCCCGTAAATCTCAACATCACAGATATAATATCAGAATTCATAATCTCAATATCGGTACACTTAAGATCAGTAACAACACAACTCTGATATCAAATCCCAATCAATATCTTTCGAAATTCATAACAATTGTATAAACAATCTATTCTTCAATCTGACTTCAATTATACGATGTCTACTGTATCAGAAACACCATATATGATTCCTATCAAATTCTGACAATATCAAAATTTCAAATCGTGTCTAAACGTAACAAAACTTACGTCAGTTATAGCGTGCATTGATAGGAGTACAGTACCGTGTCCGGATTCAAAAACAAACGGACGGATTTTGCGTAACACTCAAATTCTCACCCGAAAGGAATTGGAGCTTCTTCCCTCGTTTTCCTTCTTCCTTTTTGCTTCTGAAGATTGGCTTGTTTCTTATATATATATATACATACACGTCGCATACTAGAGACCAAGTGGCATTTTTCCATTCTGCAGGCTTTGTGCGCGCATTCTGTCTCGCACATCCCTTCACTCGCGCATATGCGCGTCTCCAGCCGCGCATATGCGCCCAAGGTTCTGGACGTTCCGCGCATGTGCGCGCATTCAAGCCGCGCATATGCGCGCATGGTTCTGTCTTTCTCGCGCATGTGCGCCCATACATGTCGCGCATGTGCACGGGGACTCTTCTTGCACCTCATGTCAAATCTTCTTTCGGCTCTCCCGGTCTGATCCGTTTCATCTATAATCATCTCAATTAATAAATAAATCATTTCAGATTAATCTCAGGTTACAGTAATAAAATCTCGGGCCTTACATTTCTCGCCCCCTAAGATCTGATTTCGCCCCCGAAATCATAGGCACTCAATTCAGATATATCAGAAGAAATGTATAACAGAGTTTAATCAGAACTCATCTCAATTAATCATTCTGAAATCTCAGTCTCATGACAAATTCTATCTTTCAGATAGTCTCTTTGATGCCCTGTCAACTTACTGTATTTTCAATAATAGAATAGTTTTCATTCTGAAATATCTTTCTTGTAGGGATCTGTGATTCTAAATTGGAATAATAATTCAAGAGCATAATATCATAATACCCTTCAAAATAACTCTGACAGAATCAATCTCACAATACTGGCTATACAACATCCGTATATATCAATCAACAGCTCATACCAAATCAATATCATCAGCTGTTATCAAATCTCTTTATCCCAGTCAAGGATATATTTAATCTTTGGCTTCAAATATCAACAGTCATCGTCCGACTTTGGCATATTTAGTCTGTTCATTCGAAGCTGGTTTTCATTCTTTTCTGAATCAGCTTCACTTTCTTTATCAGATTTTTGCTTTTATCAAATTCAATCTCAGATATCACCGTAATATCATTCCTATTCAGAGGAAATCCGCAGTACTCACTGTACAATGTCTCATCTGTAGCTATCTCAATACTCGTTTGATAGCTATCATTATACAATAATTCATATAATGACAATATGTCATGTCAACTTGTGCTAACATCCAGCACTACAACTCCATAAATATCTTTTAATATCTGGATAGTACGCTCTGGCTATCTATCAGTTAGTGGATAATATATGAATGAGTTCATGGTATGTTCTGCCACAATTACAAACTCAATCAAAATTCACAATCTGATATAAACTATTTCAACATTCTGGTCAATCTGACTCTTTCTTTGACATCGATCTTTGTCATCTTGTACAACTATTAGATATAGATTGAACAATCTGTCAATCACGATCATATCATATCACAATCTGGAAAGTATTGTGGTTGTCTCATTACGAAATTCATCGAAATATACTCCCCATGTCTAGTCAGAATTATACAAATTCTGTAATAAATCTTCTGATTTCTATCTTTATGTGTTCATTTATTGACAATTCAAACATTTTAGTACAATTTCTGCCAACATTTTAATACAATTTCTATCATAACTGATTTAATCTGTCTATATCAAAACTGTCTGTCTAAATATTATCCATTCTCAGTTACCAAAATGAAAACTGAATCCACTATTGTGTGTTTCTGACACTATCTGTCATTTCAGATTCGAACTATTTGGTACAAACAAATCAGTTAATAATATAAATAAAAAAAATACCTACCTGGTATTCGGTTCTGACTATCGATATCAAATTCTGTCGTGCAAATCTGACACATTTGACATCATACGATAATCATTCTCATACAGTAAAAATCACATATCTTTCACTCTGATCGATGCTCTGCTCTGATTATCGAAATTAAGTTCTAAACATTCTGGTTAAATCTCTGAACTGCCGAAATTCTCGAATTCAGCTCTGATTCGGTTTGAATAATCTGTATCAAACACTGACTCAGAATAACAGTACTATCAAATCAGATTCACAATATCGCTAATCTATACTGATCTAGTGAGTTCAGTAAACTCATAAAACAGCAATTTCTGGCAATATTGTCATTTCTGACTAATCAATCACGTCTTCATGTCGTTATGATCAACTGCTATATATCATCTGCAAATATAATATGCCCTCAAACAATATAAGCTGTCTCAAATATGGTTTTTAGAACAAGAACAATACTCAAGCAGATACAAAACAACAATCGTATAAGATAATCTGCCAACTCAGACCAAAAATAAATTTCTGACATTTCTGAAATTTCTGATCTTTCTGATATCGATATCGTTCTCAGTCACTGATCACAATCTCAACTGTGTCAAAATCAATCGGTATATTAACTTCAGATATCGCTTATTCTGAATACAATCTGTTTCAAGCAAGATTCTTATCTGAATAATTTTTGTATACAATAATCACAGTTCTCAGAGTATTCAATACAATCTTCAGATATTCGATTCAATCAATCAGATGCTGCGAATATATCCACATATCATAGATATAATAAGCATAAATCATTAGAATACCTCTGAACACAGGATTTATCAATCTATAGACAGAACTAAATATTTCCAAGAGAAGCACTAAATCAGATGTAACTCTTGGTCAGTATTCTTCTACCGATATTTCAATTTTTTCAATTCATGCAGTGACATTCTGTACATTCAATATCATTCTGTACTGAATTCTAAAACACAAACAGTACCTGGTATCAATTCAATTCTGAAATTTATCTTTCTAATACAAAACAAATCTGGAATCTTATCTGGCAAACATCAGCCAACGCGTACATCACTGGCAGATCTGCCAATGCTAGGCTCGATTTCAGTACATCTACTGAATACATAAGGATACCATCTGCTCTTTTCTGTATCAATCGAGTCATAAACAATACAGATATCAAAGGAATTCTAGATCTAGAATCCTTACCGTGGAATTTCTACTCATCAGCTCTATCTGGTCTGAATCTTATATTTTTCTGGAAGGAATCTACAATAGTTCTGTACTTGTTCAGCATATTAATATCAATAATGCGGTCAAATCAGAAACACAAGTACATCATAATCTAACTCGACCTCATTCTCATCTTACTGTAGTATACGATATTTCACAGAAATCTCTGATATCAATCTTTCTTTCCCAAAAAAAGTAAGGGAATCAATACTACCGTACAAACAGACTCAACAGATACAGCATATCTCAATGCAACTCAGTCAAAGATAATCGTAGGAAATGCATTAGTATAGATCAATACCTATGCAATATAATCATAAAAGAACAGTACATGCCACTATATCATCAGGTGTGTCCTGTGTCTGTTCCTCGGTCTTCTGCTCCCTAAAATCTTCGGGAACTTCTCTGAGGACAAACTCTAGCAAAGTGTCCCGGCTGTCTACAAATATGACAACTACCAGTCACTCCCTGGCATTGCTCTGTGGAATGTCTCCCTCCGCAAATCCTGCAATACACTCCAGTATAACTTGGGCTGGAACCACTGGAGCTAGATGAATCGCTCAGTCCGCTCCCTAACTTCTTAAACTGTTTCTTTCGAGCTTTCAACAAATCTTGCTTTCCACTCGTACTGCCTTTATCAAGTCTAAGAGGGAGTTGCTGTGTCGGGAGTTGAATCACATCTAACCTTTCTCGTTGTCGAATCAGACTCACCTCAGCTCTCTTTGCCCTACTCAAAGTATCAGCAAAATGGTAAGGTCGCTGCATATTTATCAATGCAACTATCTCTGAATTCAATCCTTTGATGAACTGCTCAGCTACAGCTTCATCATTCCCAGCTATCTGAGGAACAAAACGCAGTAGAGTAGAGAATTTAGCAACTTATTCTTCAATATTCCGTTGGCCTTGTCTCAAATTCTCAAACTTTACTCTTTTATCCTCCCGATACGAAACTGAGAAAAATCTTCGATAGAATTCAGCTTTGCAGACTTCCCACGTGATCACAGTACCACGTTGTTCTAATATTCCTTTGATTGTAATCCACCAACTCCTGGCGGCCTCTCGTAACTGGTTGGGCACCAATTTAATTATCTGTTTATCTGAATACTTAAGCAAATCAAACAACAGTTCTATGTCATCTAACCAATTCTGACACTCTTCAGACATCTCAGTACCCCTCAAAATCGGCGGTTGAAACGACTGAAATTTCTTCAACTGTATTTCCATCGGAGTTTCTGATATATCTATCTGTCCAACCGAAGTACTGCCCCATTCTGGAATTCTTCTAAGAGGTATATCTGATTACCAAAATCATTAGTAACCCAAATACTACAAACATGTTCCATTCTTTCTCGGATCATCTTACTGCTGATCATGACTCAGATCTGATTCATACTCAATAATACATAATACCAACTCAAATCGGATAATCAGGTAAACATGTATTTCAAAGCAGTAAATCATAGTATCATGCTAGCATACATAATGTAAATCAACATTAAAATAAATCTCATGCTAGCAATCACATGCAAGGAAAGAAAACTCAATCTGCCCCGCTCATTCTCTTCTATCTCAGTCTAAAGGATCTATCGCTCTAATACCACCTGTTGTGGGGACCCGGACGCTAATCATCTTCTTAATCATCTTTGGGATTTAATTATCAATTAAGATAAACAGGGTCTAAATTTTTTTTCTTTTTTTAAAAATGTAAGTGCGGAACGTAATGGAATTTAACTAATATACATCTCAGTATAAAAGTACAATAATGTACCACACTTATTCAAACTAGTCTAAGGTTCAACTACTAAATTTCAAGTATTAAACCAAGTCTACAATAAGTCCGGAATCACCACTCTAACTCATCTTCTCTCATCATCTTCTTGACCCTGATCCTGCCCCACCTGTTGTCATGCACACATACAAAACAAGACAACAGCCGGATACTCCGGTGAGAATAAATCCCAATATAAAACATGTATACATGCATGTACACAATATAAATCATAAAGCATACTATCATGCATAAAATCAATAGCAATAGGTTTCATAGTCTATAAAACTAAATCAAAATAAGCATGCAGTAACAATGGGTTCCATAATATCTGAAACCAAAATAAAATAAGCATGCAACTCAATTCAATTCATATCTTGACTCAACTCAACTCTAACTCTAGGGATCCCGGTGTGAATAAGACGTCACTGTCTGTCACCTACCCTCCCAATCGGGGTAACGTACGTCTTATTCCTAGACTTCGGCCCTGTCTGTATCGAATGTCTACAATCGGAGGAAATCTGCTCCTATGCGTCGATACCACCGAACGTCTAGTTTGGCAAGTCTGCCAATGACTCCTATCTCAATGCTGGAATATAAATCTATAAACCAGGCATCATCATATCAAGAGATTTGTCTATAAGTCTATAAATAAATCAAAATCATATCAAAAGATAAACAACAATTCTAGTATGTGATTTTGTTGGGAAACTCAAATTGAATCTCATTTGAGTTGTATCTTCCCCAAACAAAACATGAATTATACCTTTGTCTTTCCGGTCTGACGAAGACGAAGTCTTGTATTCCAATCTGTCCATACTCAGTCTGGCAATGACAATCACATAAATACAATATCAGTATGTAATTCGATTCAAAACCTGTTCTGATCAATACTCAAATAAGTATATAATCTGATCCATATCTGAACAAGGTACAATCTAATTCATATCAACGATATCATCGAAATCATTACTGAATCTGATCACTCTAAATCAACTGATGTTTCGACGGCATAACAATACAGTTTCGATATCCCCGTAAATCTCAACATCACAGATATAATATCAGAATTCATAATCTCAATATCTGTACACTTAAGATCAGTAACAACACAACTCTGATATCAAATCCCAATCAATATCTTTCGAAATTCATAACAATTGTATAAACAATCTATTCTTCAATCTGACTTCAATTATACGATGTCTACTATATCAGAAACACCATATATGATTCCTATCAAATTCTGACAATATCAAAATTTCAAATCGTGTCTAAACGTAACAAAACTTACGTCAGTTATAGCGTGCATTGATAGGAGTACAGTACCGTGTCCGGATTCAAAAACAAACGGACGGATTTTGCGTAACACTCAAATTCTCACCCGAAAGGAATTGGAGCTTCTTCCCTCGTTTTCCTTCTTCCTTTTTGCTTCTGAAGATTGGCTTGTTTCTTATATATATATATATATACATACACGTCGCATACTAGAGACCAAGTGGCATTTTTCCATTCTGCATGCCGCGCGCATATGTGCGCACAAAGCCGCGCATATGCGCCGGAGGTTCGGCCCGACACCTTCCGCATTTATCTTCTCGCGCATATGCGCGACATATCTCGCGCATATGCGTGAGATGTTCTGTCTCGCACATCCCTTCACTCGCGCATATGCGTGCCTCCAGCCGCGCATATGCGCCCAAGGTTCTGGACGTTCCGCGCATGTGCGCGCATGGTTCTGTCTTCCTCGCGCATGTGCGTCCATACATGTCGCGCATGTGCGCGGGGACTCTTCTTGCACCTCATGTCAAATCTTCTTTCGGCTCTCCCGGTCTGATCCGTTTCATCTATAATCATCTCAATTAATAAATAAATCATTTCAGATTAATCTCATATTACAGTAATAAAATATCGGGCCTTACAGATTCTATTGCCCGGAATAAGTTGAGGCTGGGTCTTTCTAATATGTCACTTCATGAGGAAGGAGACTTCACAAAAAAAAACTTTTGTCATCCTCGTTGTATGATGTGGGCATTATCTATTACTAACTTTAGGAATGCATAGCTTTCGAAATCTACTAAGACCTTCTTCACCCAAAATTTAGATGTTACAACCAAGATAATTAGTGTGTCATCATGTTTGCTTTGAGGAACTTCAAATCTTCATTTTGAAGGATAAATTTTCTTGCGCTTTAGCTATCTTAAACATTGGCTGAAATCAGATGGCAATTGTGACGAGATGTTCCATCCCAACAATCTGGAGAATAACTTTCATCGTTTTTCTCGTTTCCTCACTAGTAGACCCTGAATTAGCATTGCAATAATGCTACAGTGGGAAAGTTCTTGTCCTCCTTCTCATGACACTTGTTATCTCTCCATTGGTTGTGAGACTTATCACAAATTTCCCAGATATCTTCTGTCACACCCTTACTCTATACTTGACATGATTACCATAATCAAAATAGGATTTGATTGATATATCTGTATTAATGAAGCAATTCCAAACAAGGGGCATCAATTTAACGGTTTATAAAAATTTTGACATGATGTCCATACATTTTGCTTAAACCAAAAACTCAAGCGATACCATATATACAACAACATCAACTATATTTTCATACACAACCATGCACCATATTGTTATACAAATACATATTCTCATATACATGCATACTTTGTATCTTCATAAACATCGTAACACTTGTTCAAACCCTGACATATTTTAGTACTATACATATGTGGAAGCTATACAATAATAAGTCCCAGTTCTTGTCGAGGTGAGGCACGTCACAAGCATCCATTGGCGAACCGGCATCCTATGTCTCTTCACTACCTGATCCTGTAATGCATGAGCTACGTGAGTTTATAAAACTCAATAAGTTGGAACTTGTACGTATCAATATGCGTCGATGGAACATACATATCAACTCGTGACAACAATGAATCTTTAAACCATGTCATATCATAGCATATATTCATGTTCATTTTTGTACTTGAGCCTCATTAGTTGACCTGTACTACCGTGCTTGCTTTATTATATAGCTACTACTGTGTTGGACGTCAGGGAGCAACCTTTGGCAACCCCACGCCCCATGAACATATATTGGCCAATAGGTTTGGTGGACTTAAAACCACCCATGATGTCAACAAGCTCTATATCATGTAAAAATCAGTCCTTTTCTTTTCATGTTCATTCATGTTCATGTTCATGTCATAGCACCGATATTCAATATTCATGAGTTTCTTGCATATTTAATACATAACAATGGAATATGGTGCTACGTTTTCATCAATAAACATACTAACAATGTACATATATCAATAAACAATGGGAAGCATTTGAAATTCATAATATTACTCATGTATTACTTCAAGAACATGCCAACTTACTGTCCAAGCGTAAGAACACCGGTGTGAGACGATGTTTATCAATCCTATGCTGTCAATAAACCAATAGTTCAGTCACTATGTCTCTAGTAGGTGGAAGCTACTCCTTTACATGTAGAACAACTAAAAGAGAAGAAAACTTACACCCTTAGGAACTCCTTATGATGGAGAACTAAGTTCTAGCTTCAAAACTTTGAAAGGAATGAAGAAGGAAGCTTTGGAGGAAGATTTCTTGGTTTTTCTTTCGTGTTGTTGTGAAGGGAAAGAAAAAAACTGATAAAATGGCTTAGAAAATCGATACTTATCTTTTCTTATGCAAAGCGGCGCTCGGGCAGTCATTTTCTACCTCCTGGGTGCGGAACTTTCGGTAAAAATACGAGACTTGTAGTGCACCAGCGCTCGAGCGGTCATTTTCTACCGCTCGGGCACCACCTGTTCTGCCTCTGCGCACTGCTTCATCAAAGATCGCTCCAGAAATAGCTCTTCCCTTCATAATTTGAAAACGTAGTAAACATGAAATTGTAGCCCTATGTCTTGGCTTGAATCTCCAACTGGTTTCATGTCATTTGGAGGTCTGAGTAAAACGTTATACCCAATCTACCAGAATGTGTCATTGTAGGAATGACGATACACACGACACACTTCGGGGCGCTTTTTGCTTGTCTTCCACAATGATTTGGACAAAACTCAACACATGAAAGTTGTAACCTTATATCTTAGCTTTCTAATAGTTATGTCCTCACACAATTTGGATCAATATTCCAATGATTATGCTAAAACACGTAAGAACTACCATATTTTCATCTCATTTCCTACCAACTTCATTACACTATTTCTACCTACACATCTTACTATCACTATTTAGACATATTTTCATTCTCAATACACCATGAACAATATAAAAATCATGTTCAATCTCAATATTGATACCTCAATCATCACGTGAAATCTAATGAGCTAAATAACTACATAATAAACGACATAAATACATTATTATCATTTGTACGAGTAACCGGGCATTACATCTTCACTTGATTTGATGTTCTATTTCAGCTCGTAAGCTGAAACAATCATTTGTGATGCATCATCAAGCTTTTTAGAAGCGACAATACATTCTCCGATTTTTTTTGCTTAATGTTTTCATTAATTAGGTATGGGAGACCTAAGAAGCTCTTCTATTCAGCCACCACTACGTCCATCAAGAGTGCATTAAGAGGAATGTGCTGGGTCTAGGACTTGGAACCGTCCGCTTCTCCTATTCCTTTCTTCCTTCACATTTTTTTTCTTCTCTTTTTCTTTCTATTGAAACATACGGCCCGACAGATTCCTCTATGCATATGTATTTCTTTTCCCTTTCAATTAATTCTTCTGGATTTCTTGGGGATTTCCCTGCTGTTGTTTCTTTAAATCTTCTTTGGTGAAGGTTTTGTTGCATTATTCTAGCAGCAAGTCATGGTTGACACATAAGACCTCGTGAAATACTTGGATGAACTATTGCACATATTCTCGCATAGATTCTTCCTCTTTTTGGATTATAATGAAAAATTATGCCGATGTCTTTGGGTACTTTCTTTTAATATAAAATCGATTAAGTTTTTAGCGAATTGCTCTAAGCTTATTATAGTTATGGGAAGTAGCTTGTTGAAACAAGAGAGGTCAAGACCTGAAAAAGTAGTCCAAAAGATCTTACAGTAAGCAGAATCACTGATATCATACAGGTCTGACTTTGCATCCCATTGTACTCTAGCAAATTCGTTATCTTAATTCCTATAGGTAGTACTTTGACCAAGATGTCATGGGCAAAAAATATACGCCGAGCCGGTAAAATTTTAAGAGAGTTCTTCTATCCTCTAGTAATATGAAGCTCTTGACGAGGAGGTTGTGCATGGCTATCAATCTCGTCCTCCTGTAGTGTTGTCCTCATCCTAGGATTAATGGGTGGCATGTCATTAGTCCAAATCACTTCTCAATATTGTGGAAC
This sequence comes from Primulina tabacum, assembly GCF_025594145.1. Lineage (NCBI taxonomy): Eukaryota > Viridiplantae > Streptophyta > Magnoliopsida > Lamiales > Gesneriaceae > Primulina > Primulina tabacum. Next base: position 5,523,465 of record NC_134561.1, on the reverse strand, counting down.
AGTCTCCATTTGACTAGAATGCAACCTGCTATCGGTTTTGGGTCTATTATTGTAATGACTCAAATCCTTATTTGAATGCAGTACTAATTAAGGCAAGATTAAATATTTGTTAATTAAGAATTATTAACGAAGCGATTGATTGAGGATCAATATGTTGGGATCTATCGAATTTATAATGGACCATCCAATCTACTTCTGATGGATCAGTTCGGGCGCCTTTGAAGGTGCTTCAAACACAATATTCTCAATGAGCTGCAATAGCTCGTGTTCTAAGAATGTAAACACCGATGAATTAGATCGAGTTTGGTTTTAAACCAAGAGGAAAATACTCGAAATAATCCTACGTTAAGAAAGCTAATCAATTTAAAGCTTTTTACTTGTGTAAACTGATTAACTAATATAGGGGGATAAATTCTCGCATATATCAGTTCATTTATGGTGAGAACTGAACTGATAACTCTTCGAATTGATCGATGGTTTCCTATACCGCTTTCTCTCAGCATGTAGGGCCCTTAACTCTTAATCGTTATTACAATGTAATTTGATTAGGGTTAATTAATTACAGCAGAAAACGAGTGAAAATTTTCTTTACAATGAGCCCAAAACGTGTCAACGATAATTATGATACTAAAAATAGTATATAATAAAGTCTCCTCTAAACATATCACATTAGAAAATAAGCCCACACAAAATCAAAATTAACTACATACAATCAACTCATATCCTCGGGACATGATATATACAACATGTGTCTACACAATGATATATGATATGCAATACATGCATGTCATGGGGATATCAAGTCAAATGCCCATCCACTGAGCATGTATCAGAAACAATCGAATAGCTATCAAATCAATGCTCGATCTGGCACACCGGCCTCAATCAAGTATAAGGGATAATCGTATGATAGCGTCGAAAAAGCGCCATCGAATCCCAAATCTCAATCAATCAATCATCGGGGCCACAATGACTGTGTTTTAAGGGCCACCTAATGCCAAACATAGCATCATGCTCACAAACCCCAGAATCAAATCCAATCATATTAAGGTATCCAAGGATCATAGCTCAACGTGCATTTCATGTATCGATATATGAATAAAATGTTGTTTTTTAACAAAATATTTATATTATATATCGATATCCAATCATGAATGTCATGTATGTCATCTCAACTCAAAAAATAAGGCATATAGACACATATTCTCAGTCAAATCAATCAACATATATCATATGACATAGATACATGTCGTATGTTTCTTGGTCGCAACATACCTCAATTTTTCGTCTCTAGTCAATATAACTTTAAAATTTCAGTACAGAAATACTATCTACATAATAAATATCTTCATTTCATTCAACGAATTCAATGAAAATCAACAATTCAAATTCCAAAATTCTTTGAAACTTTGAAAATTCATATCAAATTGAAATCATAACATAATTAAATTCCGACTTTGAAAATTAGTTTCTTGTCGGTTTTTCTATCGCATATATTGAAATCAACTTCAAATACATGATTTTTCAACGATTCAAGAAATAAAAGTTCTGAATCAAGAAGAAGCTTACCTCAAAAGAATGCTCTCGACGCGAGGATTCCAAACATATAATTTGTTTCGAATTTCGTCAACGTTTCGAGGTAGATTCTTATGCGAGAACTCGATTTCCTTTGTTTTTCTCTCGGCACTCGAAGCTTCCAAAAGAATTGTAACAATTCTTTCTTTCTTATCAGCCTTAAATATTGTGCAGCTGAAGTACTCATGCTGGGGGAGCAAAAGAAATCGCCCCTAGTGTGCCGAGTTCTGTCCAAAGAAAGTCTATCGTGCCGCGCTGGGGCGGTAAACAATCTGCGCCCTAGCACGTTGCGTTCTCTCCCAAATGTGCTTTAATGCCGCGCTGGGGCGATCAAACAATGTGCCCTAGCGCGCCATGTTCTGTCCGAAATTCTAGCCATCGAATTAGCAAAAGTGGTCAACATGAAAGTTGTAGATCTATGTCTTGGCTTTCATTTGCTACCAACCTCACTCAATATGGATATCAGACGCGAAAGTTATGCTCATTCTCCTAAAAATGTGTCAGTGTAGAAACTTCAATCCACACGATACACTTCGGGATGATTTTTCCCCTATTTCCAAATGGATTTGAACAAAACTCAAAACATGAAAATTGTAGTACTATGTATTAACTTTTTAATGAATTTGGTTTCATGTCATTTGAAATAATACTCAGATACGTATGCTGAAAATCGTCACATGTGTCACTTTTATACTGCGGTTTAGCTTATTATTCAAATACAATTCATTTACTAATACAATCTTACACTATCAAAACATACTTTCTCTAATACATAACAATCTCATGAATTATAAATAATCAAGGTATGATTTATGATAATAAGATACGAGGTCCTTACATTTCTCCCACACTTAAAAGATTTCGTCCTCGAAATCTTAAGTATTCATATATACATATATAACTTCGGTAAACATTCACTATGTGATCACCAGTTATAATACATATCAAAACTAAAATCAGTAAAAAGATCATTATACATTGAATACAATGGAACAGATAGGATCAAATCAAATAAGTGCGGATATGTTTTTCGCATCTTGCTTTCTAATTCCTACATTGACTCTTCCACACCATGTCCTGTCCATTGTACTCGAACTAGTGGAATCGATTTGTTACGTGATATTTTCTCCTTCCGATCCATAATGCAAACAAGTTGTTCAACATAGGAAAGTGAAGGATCAAGCTCAACCTCATCAGGTTAAAGCACAAGTGATGGATCTGGTTCATACTTTCTCAACATAGAAACATGAAACACATCATGAATGGTTGATAAAGCTGGTGTCAATGTCAACCGATAAACAAGATCCACAACTTGATAGAGGATCTCATATGGACCAACATATCGAGGAGATAATTCCCCTTGCATGCCAAATCGAACAGTGCCTCTGAAGGGAGATATTTTAAAAAACACTTTATCATCTTTCTGGAATTCTAAGGGTTGTCTTCGTTTGTTAGCATAACTCTTTTGACGATCCTGAGCAGCTTTCAATCAATATCGAATTAGCTGAACCTTGTCATTAATTTCCTGTATCATTTCAGGTCCAGTCATCTGTATTTAACCAATTTCATCCCAGAATAACAGTGACCTACATCGTCTACCATATAAAGCTTCAAACGGTGCCATACCAATATTCGTTTGAAAGCTATTATTATAAGAAAATTCTACCAATGGCAAAGCTTTTTTCCAGCCCATTTTGAAATCCATCACAACAGCATGTAACATATCTTCTAAATTTTGAATCGTATGCTCAATCTAGTCATAAGTTTGAGGATGATAAGAAGTACTCATAGCCAAACGCGTACCCATAGATTCTTGGAAACTACTCTAGAATTTAGAAGCAAATCTGGGATCATGATAAGATACAATCGAGACTGGCACACCGTGCAGTCTCATAATATTCTCAATGTATAAACCGACCATTCTCTTATAAGGATAAGTCGGCTCATACGGAATGAAATGTGTAGATTTTGAAAGCCAGTGAATAATAACCTAAATAGCATCACAGCCCTTGGGAGAACGAGATAAATGAGTCACAAAGTCCATAGCAATATGTTCCCAATTCCATTTTGGGATTTAAAGACTATGGAGTAATCCTCCGGTTTCATTCTCTCAGCTTTTACTTGTTTGCAAACAAGTCATTTCGAAATAAATTCAACAATGTTCTTCTTCATACGTCTCCACCAGAATTGAGGTCTCAATGTCAAATAAATTTTCGACATCCAGGGTGAATACTGTATTTGCTACAATGTGCTTTGCGAAGAAGGGCATATTTCAAATCAGAATCATCAGGGACTACCAACCGACCGTTAAGTTGTAAAGAACCATCAGAAGAAATCTGAAATCCAGAAGGATGTCCTGCTGATATCAGTTCTTTAGACTTTTGAATCTGAGCATCGCTTTGTTGGGCCTTTCGTTTTTCAGATATCAGGTTAGGCTCAATTTTCAATGCTGAGACAGTGACAGAATTCCTATTCGAGTGAAAAATCTAGCCAGAAGTACATATCCTCGTGCACTTACCAAGCTAAAACAGAATAATGAACTTACGACTAAGGGCATCCGCAGTAACGTTCACCGATCCAGGGTGATACTGAATCTCACAATCAAAGTCCTTCAGGAGATCCATCCACCTGCGTTGCCTCATTTTTAAATCAGATTGAGAAAATAGATATTTCAGGCTCTTATGGTCCGAATAGATAACAAACTTTTCTCCATACAAATAATGGCGTCAAATATTCAAAACAAACACAATGGCGGCCAATTTCAGATCATGAACAAGATAACTAGTTTCATGATATTTTAATTGATGAGATACATAAGCAACCACCTTGCCATGGTGCATCAGAACATAGCCCAAATCTTTACCAGATGCAGCTATACATACGACAAATCCTCCGGTACCTGAGGGAATAGTATGCACAGGTGCCGTGGTCAATCTCGTCTTCAATTCAAGAAAACTAGCTTCATACTCATCTGACCAAATGAATCTCTGATTTTTATGTATTAGTTGAGTAATAGGTTTATCTATTTTCGAAAATCCTTCAATAAAACGACGATAATAACCTGCTAAACCCATGAAGCTACATATCTCAGGAACATTCATAGATCTAGGCCAATTCAATACAGTTTCAACCTTAGCAGGATCAACAGATATGCCATGTCTCAAAATGACGTGGCCCAAAAATACTATTTTGTCCATCCAAAATTCACATTTGGAAAATTTAGCTATAAATGCCCATTACGAAGAGTTTGAAGTACCAGTCTCAAATGTTCAGCATGATTCTTTTTCGATTACAAATATACAAGAATATCATCAATAAATAAAATAACGAATTGGTCAAGAAAATCTCGAAAGACCCGATTCATTATATCCATAAAGACAGCAGGAGCATTAGTGAGATCGAAAGGCATAACCAAAAACTCATAGTGGCCATACCTGGTACGAAAAGCAATTTTAGACACATCTTCTTCTCGAACTCATACTTGATGATAACCAGAACGAAGATCAATCTTAGAATATACAGAAGTACCCTGAAGCTGATCAAATAAGTCATCAATACGAGGAAGTGGATACTTATTCTTTACAGTAGCCAGGTTCAATTGCCTATAATCAATAGACATTCGCATAGAACCATATTTCTTTAGAACAAATAAAACTGGAGCTCCCCAAGGTGATAAACTCAGTAGAATATATCCCTTATCGAGAAGATTCTGCAATTGTTTTTTCAATTCCAGAGGTGCCATGCAATAAGGAGCTTTCGAAATAGGAGCGGTCTGCGGCACAAGATCAATACTAAATTCAACTTCTTGTTGAGGCAGAAAATCAGGAATCTCATCGGGAAATACATCCGGGAATTCTTTCGCAATAGGAATATCAGATAAAAAGGGTTCCTTCTTAGAAACATCAACAACATAGATAAGATAACCATCATCCCCGTAAAACAAAAGCCGGGACATTTCCAGAGAGGATACCAAAGGAATTTTAGCTTGGGAATCCTTACCATAAAAATTCCACTTGGGTCCATCAACAGTTCGAAATCAAATCAGTCCATGAAAACAATCAGCAGTAGCTTGATTGGTTGTCAAGATATCCATGCCAACAATACAATCAAATTCGTGCATTGGAAGGACAATCAGATTCAAAAATATCACATTATGCTCATATATCAATACACAATTATGCACAACTTGCTCAGACAGAGTAATATTTTCTGCTGGCGTGGCTATCGATAATGTATCATAAAAGGGAGTACACACAATATCATGATATGCGACAAATGCATGAGATATGAATGAGTGATATGCTCGGTATCAAATAAAACACATGCAGGATAATTGCAAAGCATGCAGATACCTGCAATAACACCACCAGGAGCTACTTTTTCCTGATCTTTGGTCATGGCATACACTCTAACTTGGGGAGAGCCATGTACAGTCTGGCTACCAGGTCCTCGATATCGTGGAACATTCGATTGCTAGAAAGAGGGACTAGGAACATCAGGTCTCATCATAATCAAGCCACCTCTAAATCCCGGCTAGGGTTGAGAAGAAGTCGTACCCCTATTTGGACAAACACGAGAGAAATGTCCTTCCTGCCCACAATGATAACAAGTACCAAAAATACCCCGACACTGCTCAATAGCCAATCTCAGCGGCTTCCCATCAAGATTTTGCTCGGTCTTTCAATTGATAGAGAGCAAGTATCATTCTTCGTGGCTTAGAATATTCAATGATATTAAACAAATGCTCGATATCCTTTAACCAGGTCTCTGCTCTTTCTGCACTCTCGGTGCCAAAGAACCTCGGTGGTTTCAAATCTTGAAATCGAGCTATCACCAAAACCATGGACATTCCTTCGATTGTCCAACCATTCTCTCAGTACTACTATTCATAGCAGTTTCATTTGTGGGATCCATCTACAAAATATAGTATTAATATCACAATACATCATCATCATATCAAATCATTAATCTCATCAACAACTCACTCAAACTAAATCAAGCAAGAGTAAGTAATACAAGTAAATCAAACACAAACGGCCAATTCATTTGTGCCTATTTAAGTGTACACAAGACTTAATCGAGCATTCCCAGCTATGCTCTGATACCATATGTTGTGGGGTCCTTAACTTCTAATTGTTATTACAATACAATTTGATTATGGTTAATTAATTATAGTGGAAAACGAGTGAAAATTTTCTTTACAATAAGCCCAAAACGTGTCAACGATAATTATGACACTAAAAATAGTATACAATAAAGTCTCATCTAAGCATATCACATCAGAAAACAAGCCCACACACAATCAAAATCAACTACATACAATCAACTCATATCCTTGGGACATGCCCCGATATACAGATACATATATATACTAGGATAGACCACTCATCCTCAACTCAAATGTGACTTCCTTCAGAATAACCCTCTCCGGTCTCCTGGTAACCTAAAGTACCTGCCATTGTCCACACACAAGGACAACAAAAGCCCCCCTTGGGGGTGAGCAAATCTCTATATGGAACAACCATAATATATACAACATGTGTCTACATAATGATATATGATATGCAATTCATGCATGTCATGGGGATGTAAGGTCAAATTCTCATCCACTGAGCATGTATCAGAACCAATCGAATCGCTATCAAATCAATGCTCGAGCTGTCACACCGACCTCAATCAAGTATAAGGTATAATCATATGATAACGTTGGCAAAGTGCTATCAAATCCCAAATCTCAATGAATCAATCATCGGTGCCACAATGACTATGTTTTAAGGGCCACATAATGCCAAACATAGCATCGTGCTCACAAACCCCATAATCAAATCCAATCATATCAAGGTATCCTAGGATCAAAGCTCAACTTGCATGTCAAGTATCGATGTATGAATAAAATGATGTGTGTTAACAAAATATTTATGTTATACATCGATATTCAATCATGAATGTCATGTATGCCACATAAACTCAACAAATAATGAATATAGACACATATTCTCAGTCAAATCAATCAAACATATATCATATGACACAGATACATGTTGTATGTTACTTGGTCACAACATACCTCAATTCTTCGTCTCTAGTCAATGTAGCTTTAAGATTTCAGTACAAAAATGCTATTTCATAATCAATATCTTCATTTCATTCAAATAATTCAATGAAAATCAACAATTCAAATTCCAAAATTCTTTGAAACTTTGAAAATTCATATCAAATTGAAATCATAACATAATTAAATTCCTACTTTGAAAAATAGTTTCTTTTCGGTTATTCTATCGCATATATTGAAATCAATTTCAAATACATGCTATTTCAACGATTCAAGAAATAAAAGTTCTGAATCAGGAAGAAACTTACCTCAAAAGAACGCTATCGACGCGAGGCTTCCAAATATACAATTTCTTCAATGTTTTGAATTAGATTCGTACGCTAGAACTCGATTTCCTTCGTTTTTATCTTGGCACTCGAAGCTTCTAAAAGAATTGTAACAATTCTTTCATTCTTATCAGCCTTAAATATTGTGCAGTTGAAGTAGTCGCGCTGGGGCGCACAAGAAATCGCACCTTAGCGCTGAGTTCTGTCCAAAGAAAGTCTATCGTGCCGCGCTGGGGAAGTAAAGAATCTGCCCCCTAGCGCCTTGTGTTCTGTCCCAAAATGTGCTTCAATTCCACGCTGGGGCGGTCAAACAATGGTGCCCTAGCGCGCCATGTGCTGTCCGAAATTCTAGGTGTTTAATTAGCAAAAGTGGTCAACATGAAAGTTGTAGATCTATGTCTTGGCTTTCATTTTCCACTGAACACACTCAATTTGGATATCAGAAGCAAAAGATATGCTCTCCCAAAATGTGTTAGTGTAGAAACTTCAATACACACGATACATTTCGGGATGATTTTTCTCCTATTTTCAAATGGATTTGAATAGGAATTTAAACGAACCAAACCGTTCGTGAGCTATTCGAAGCTCGATTCGATAAAAGCTCATTTGAGCTCGTTTAATGAGGCTCGTTAAGATAAACAATATAAACAAACCAAACTCAAGCTTTACAGTATTCGGCTCGTTAGCTCGTGAACATGTTCGTTGGTAAGTTCATGAGTAATCTTTTAGATAAAAAAATAATAGTTTTGTTATTTGATTTATTGATTTTGCATATTATTTATGAAATATATAGAAAAATCTATTAAATTTATTTATTATAATAAATTTACAAATTTTAGTAAGAATAATATATTTTTCTTTAAATATATAGTTTACTTTTTAATTAATTTAATGAAAATTTAAATGTATAACTCATATTTATTAAGCTTGTTTAGGCTCGATAAAGACTTGAATAAGCTCGTGAGCCATGCATATATTCGTTAAATAAAGCTCGAGCTCGGCTCGATTATAAACGAACCAAGCTCAAACATTCAAGAGTTCGGCTCGACTCGATTACATCCCTAGATTTGAACAAAACTCAAAACATGAAAATTGTAGTATTATGTATTAGCTTTTTAATGAAATTGGTTTCATGTAATTTGAACTAATACTCAGATACTTACGCTGAAAACCGACTGGGACACGATGATCTAGACGTCATCAACGGGCTGACGACGGACGCATGTATAATCCTAAAGCCTTAAATAGTGATTTAAGGATCATTAGGAAGAATTTTCAGTAATTCGGGATCTAATATGATAGAAATTTCATTATGATGCTATTGTATAGGTTCAGATGAGTAGACTTTCTATCAATTTATTTTAGTGAGGTACGTGATGTATCGAATGAGATATCCAAGCATACTTTAAACACTTATATGTTGCATATTTATCTGTTGAACGATGCCTATTTTACTATTTTGACATATCACGTTGGGCCTGATATATTTTGAGATATATCTCATTTGTTTGGGTCGCTCAGCCTTGTTCTATATTGTGGACGGTTGGATATTTAGAGCTACAGTGTACAACGGGACCTACTAGCTCTGATGACCCTGGAAATTGTAGGTACACGTCTTGATGATGAGTGTAAGATAAAAAACATGCCTATGTCAGATAGAGAATACATACTCAGACGTCTCTAAACTGAGCATGAGATTCTAGAATTGATCCTTGATATCCGAGCATATTGCATTTCACATGCATCATATCAGATTGTATAATCTAACATTCTCGTATTGAGTTATTTTCAGTCACGACCTTATTTTCACCATGAACACACAATTCCATCGGACAGGTCTTAAGTTAGATGGTTCGGATAGTCAAGGCAGTGGCTAGAGATGTTGGGTTTTCGGTGGTGATCTAGTGGAGGTTTTATTTGGTTTCTCGTATTGTCATTCATTAGTATGAATTTGATATTGATTAATTAACGTTTAAGACTAAGACTATTTCTGCTTTACTTTGGGTTGTAATTTGATTAAGTTATTTATTATTGTTATCAAGTTTATGTTGGTGCATTAAATTTTCGCACCCAAGACTCGGTGGAAGTTTAAAAATTTCAACTCCTTGAAATTTTACTATCTCAACGGGAACACATAATCTGATAATTGTGTTACCCTCAATGGTTCAAGGATACAACTACCTGTGGGTTAAAATCTCCATCCATCGAATCATGGTAAGAATGTCTAGTAGCATTGCTTCATGATCCCCTAGATATCACAGATTGTGCCTGCAAGAATCTTTAGTCATGGTTAACGTACAGTACAGTCCCTTAAACACATATATCCCGAACGAATCTGCAAGGTATATCGAGAATTGCATATAAATTCTATGACGATGTGATTTATCTTTGAGTAATAGTGTCATGGTATACGCAACCGAGGAAACACCTTTCCAAACTACACATGTCTCACTCTGCCCAGAGATTCCTTGCACTATTAACTAATCGGACCACATAGGATATCTTTACCTGTAGGAAAACGATGAATCCTCGACTGCAATGCATTTGCTCCTACGTATTTCGAAACTACACCCAACCTCACCACCTGATAACCCTCAATGGAGTCGGTAAACAGATCAAAGTGCATGCTAGTACGTATAGCCCCTACATTGTCCCGAGTCAAAGGACTAATGGTGTACAACCATAACCACAGACTATTTTACTCGATAAGTGAGGATCACTTGGACAGTCTGAGGGAAGGTTGTTCAGTGCATCATCATATGATCACCCATATGTGTGAATGGACATCTCTATACCATTTCCAATGAAACATGTCATTTACATCACAGATGCTAGTCTCGAGCTTGGACCTTTATCCTTCTTTTAGGCGGCTGATTCAACTAAGAACATGTTTAGAATATACAGTACAATTCCTAATGAGTTTTATAATCTTACATTGCAAGGCAGAACTCATGGTACCTATTGTATATTCAAGGACTTTATCTATGAAACTTGCATGGATATATAGATAAAGTATAATGTCATAATCGAATAAAATCATAAAATATTATTAAAATAAAGATTGTTTTACATTAGATTCATTAAATGCCCAAGCCACAAATTGGCTTGCTGGGCACATACTCTAACAATCTCTCACTTGTCCTATAGCCAACTACCCATCGATCTTAGACTCATTGCTTCGTGATGCTTATCAAGCAATGGTCCTAACAAGGGCTTCGTCAGTGAATCAGCAGTGTTATCTGCTGAGGCGACTCTCTCTATTGATATGTCTTCTCTTTCAGCAAACTCTTGGATTATGTGGAATTTCCTCAATATATGTTTGGATTATTGATGAGACCTCGGTTTCTTCGCTAGCGCAAGTGTTTTCACAGTAGACCCGGACTGGAAAAATTGCTTGAGGAATGACACCGAACTCTTCGATGAAATTCCTAATCCAAACAACCTCTTTTGCTGCAGCCGATGCAGCTATGTATGCGACCTCAGTGGTTGAATCCGATGTGGTGTCTTGCTTGGAACTTTTCCAAGAGACAACACCACCATTGATCTTGAATACAAATCCAGAGTCGATTTCGAATCATCCGCATATGATTGGAAGCTAGAATCGGTGTAACATTCCAATTTTAGTTCTCAACTCCCGTTTACCAAGAACAAATTATTAGTTCTTCTCAAGTACTTAAGAATGTCCTTTACTGCTTTCCAATACAGTGGTCTGGGATTTGACTGATATCTGCTTGCAACGCTCAGTCCATATGCAACATCAAGTCGAGTAGATATCATACCATACATTGTACTGCCTATACCAGACACATATAGAATGCGACTCATGGTTTCTACCCCTTCATCAGTCTTAAGGCACATAGATTTGGATAGAGTCACACCATGAGACATTGGGAGATATCCTCTATTGGACTTCTCCATAGAGATTCTCCTCAGTATGGTATCGATATATGTGGATTGAGTGAGCCCTAGCATCCTCTTTGATCTACCCCTATACATCTGTATTCCTAATATATATGATGCTTCACCCATATCCTTCATGGAGAACTTACCAGCTAACCATACTTTACTTGACTGCAACATTCCTACATTATTTCTAATGAGTAGTATGTCATCAACATAAAGCACTAGGAATGTTACCGCACTCCCACTGACCTTCTTGTACACACAAGTTTCTTCAGGATTGTTGGCAAAATCAAACTCTTTGATAGTGTTGTCAAATCTAGTGTTTCAGTTCCTCGAGGCCTTCTTGATTCCATAAATGAATGCCTGAAGTTTTCATACTTTATGCTCACTTCCTATTAATGTAAATCCTTCAGGTTGGGACATGTAAATCTCTTCCGTAATGTCTCCATTAAGGAACGTTGTCTTCACATTCATCTGCCATATTTTTACGTATATATGATCGTATTATGATTTCCAATGAGTACGCTGCCAAAGAAGGATTAAAGATGGTTAGAACATGAACTAATTTGAAGGAAAATACATGCGGTAATCGATCATGGTAAGGGTCAATCACCTAGGGTTTTTCTAGGACACAACTCACACGCATAGCTTCTAAAGGGGTGCGGCTTGGGCGTGGTCGCTTGGGGCTCAGCCAGGGCTGGTTGGGACTTTACCAAGTTCGTGTACTAGGGTCTGGTAGGGTCCTAGCATGGCTGGGACCCGTGGCTTGTCAATAAGGAAGAGTCCATGATCGCATGGACTCTTCCCATGCTTTTATATGGCGCGGCCGAGAGCTGCAGCATTTTAGGGGTTAAGGGCTTGGATAGATGGTCTAGGTCATGGCTCAGGGTGGTCCAGAGAGGGTCAGGAGGGGTAGGGTCTTGGGAGTGTGCAGGGTGGCTCGACTGGGGCTCGAGCAAAATCATGGAAGAGCAACAGGCGCGGCTGCTGTTTCTTGTGCAGGTGGCTCGCAGCATGGGTTCAAGGGCTTGGGCTGGGTTCGATTGGGTCTTAGCATGGTCCAAGGTCGGTTAGGGTCAGGTGGGCTTGGTGATGGCTCGAGTAGGAGAGTCCTAGAGCCACTAGGAGTCCTAGGCGCGAGGTAGCAGCATGCGCGCAACTCAGGTATCTGCGGTGCAGGGCTTGTGTGGCTCGGTGGTCTTGATTAAGGGTCAAAAATCGAGTTTAAATTAATAAGTTTCAAACCATGGGTCCACGAGGGTGGTTCATGGCTCACAAGAGTAGTTTAGGTAATAAAAATTCTATGTTTAAAGTTTGGGAAGAAAATATTAAAATTTGAATTTATATGGGAATTAAACGCCTCATTAGTTATTAATTAGGAAATTCGATGAAAAGCCTCGAATTTAAGCTTAATAAAATTGTGAAAAATTAGATTTAAGCTTAAATATTTATTTGGGATAAGCCCGTGTCATTAAAAGTAAGAAAAATTTAAAATCGAGAAATAATACGTCTTAGGGGTAAAACAGTCATTTTAAATTTGGGTAATGCGTAAAAGCTTGGCAGCGTCCCAAAGAATCATAAAGCATGTTAAATGATATTTTATGATGTTTAAAAAATGAAAATATGATATTTTATGATTTATGGTAAAGCTGTGCAATTTTTACTGTTAAAATGTTATTTTTGAAAAGTTATGATATTTTATGCTTTTAAAGGAAAAAGAAAAATATTTTGAGGAATGAGAATTGACTGTGACAAATGATATATGATATGTGGGAGATCCGTTTTAAGAAGGAACGGTGAACCTACAGTTTTGTGGAGATGTCGTGAGGGAAAAGGCTCTAGAGGGAGCCCTGTTATGGGAAAAGGCCCCAGATGGAGCCCGAAGATCGTATTTCCATGGCGGTCCCTAGTGCCCGTCCCCATTGGACATGTGGAGCTGAAGGATTATCAGTCGACTAGAGGATAAAAATTATTCACTTTCAAGGATCAAATTTCACCCAAAATGTTAAAGAATTGTAAGCTTTACGATAAAAATGATTTTACGATTTACAATTTAATTATGCTTAAAATTATTTTAAATAAAAGTATGATTTTAATGCATGTGATTGTATAGGTATTATTTTCTATTCATGTTTAGAACGTGCTCAGTCATTAGACTCACTAGGTTTGTATGATGCATGATTTGATGATATTATGGGAGGCGCTGACATTTGAGTGGATCGAGTGCGGCAGTACACTACCGAGAGACAGTTACTTCCGCATTAGCTTGATAGTTAAAAGATTCAAATATTTTTGTTAAGGATTTTATTCGAGATTTTTTGCTTTATTTTGAAGTTTATTATGCCTAGGTTAACGGTAGAAATTGAATTTTGTTTATTGATGATTTATGAATTTTATGCACTTGAGATTTAAAATATTAAGTTATTTTGATTTATAAAAATGTTAATTTAGTTTGAATGGTGATTTTCGAAGTCTATGAAAAAAAATGCAATAGAATTTTAAAGTTAAAAGCGAGATACGTTTCACTTCACATCCATCTGCCATATTATATTGTCACACTATGTTGCTATGGCTAGCAGTATCCGAATGTAATTGAACATCTTGATTGGAGAAAAGGTTTTCTCAAAGTCAATACCTTGCTTTTGAGTATATCTTTTTGCTATCAATCTAGCTTTGAAGGTCACCACCTTTCCATCCGCTTCAAGTTTCATTTTGTAAATCCATTTGCACCAAATGGAAACAATTCCCTCAGGTGAATCTACTAAGGACCATACTCAGTTCAAATACATGAATCCCATCTCGGACTTCATGGCTTCAAGCCATTTAGATTAATCGACATCAGACAATGCTTCCTTGAAATTTCTTGGATTACATCTACGAATGGCTCACCTTAGCCCTCTTCAAGAAGCAGGCTCAACCTATTAGGCGGCCTTGAGATCCTTTCGGATCTCCTAGGAGCTTGTGTTTCTTTTATTTGCTGTTGGGGTGTGGGTTCTGATATTTGTGTAATGGGTTGTTCTCGAATCTCATCGAGTTCTATCATCCCGCCTTTTTTATATAATAGAAACTCATTCTCTAAGAAGGTGTCAATCTTTGAAACAAACGTTTTTGTTTCACTGGGATAATATAAGTAATATCCAACAGATCTCTTTGGATATCCTAAAAAGTAGCGCAAATTGGCTCTACTATTCAATTTTTCTCTCACTGTCTGCTCCACATAAGTAGAACGTCACCATATTCTTAGGTAAGAATATTTTGGCGACTTTCCCATCTATATCTCATATGGAATTTTATCCACTGTCTTTGTATGAACTTGATTCAACAACCTTGCCGTTGTTTCAAGCACATATCCCCAAAATGGCGGCAATTCAGTGAATCTCATCATAGATCCACCATATCCATCAATGTCAGATTATGACGTTCTGACACACCATTCAACTAGGGTATGGCAGGCGGAGTCCACTCTGAGAGAATCTCATTCTCCTTAAGGTAGTCTTGAAACTCAGTACTCAAGTATTCTCCATATCGATCTAATCGAAGTGTTTTAATACTTTTTCCTAATTGTTTCTCTACTTCTGTTCTAAATTATTTGAACTTTTCAAAGGCTTCAGACTTGTATTTCATTAAATACACATATTCAAACCTCGAATGGTAATCGATAAAGGAAATTAAGTATGAATGGCCAAATTTCGTGCTAACACTTAGCGGGCCACACACATCTGTATGGATCAAATCCAACAGATCATGTGTACGTTCCACTTTCCCTAGGAAAGAGGCCTTGGTCATTTTTCTTTTCAGACAAGATTCACATGTCTCTAGAGAGTTTATATCTGCCAAATCAAAAATTCCGTCTCCCACTAGCTTGTGCATCCTTCTTTGAGAAATATGTCCTAGCCTAGCATGCCACAATCGTGTTTGATTTAGACTATCTTGTTTTCTTTTGTTTTTCGTTGTTGTAATCATGTTTACTTGGACTTGTTTGTTTGGAATATCTTTTATTTTTAAGTTATAAAGGTCGTTTTGTATTTCACCCGTTCCAATTAAACATTCATTCTTGTAAATATTGCAAACACCTTTGCTAAATAAACAAGAAAATCCATCTTTATCAAGCATAGAAATGGAAATAATGCTTTTAACTAAATATGGAACAAACAAAACGTCTCTCAAAAGTAACTTAAAATTATTGTCTAATATTAAATAAACGTCTCATATGGCCAGCGCATCAACTCTTGCTTCGTTGCCCATCCTTAGGAAGGTCTCACCCTCCTCCAGTCTTCTACTTCTTATCATCGCCTTAAAATTATTGCAAATATGAGATGCACATCTGGTATCCAATACCCAATAAGTTGAATTAATTGTGACATTCATTTCAATATAGAACATATCAGTGCCAGAACTCTTCTGGGCAAGATATTCCTTGAAATTGCGCATCTAGTGTACAGGATTATTGCAATGGAAGCAATCGACTTTTCTTTTGTCAGGCTTTTCGGGCCCCTTAAAAGTTTTTGCTACCTACTTCTTGTTGGATTTGTTTTTCTTTGAACGATGAGAATGCTTCTTGCACTTCCCTTTAGGCCCTTTATTCGTCCTAGACGAAGAGCCAACGAGGAAAACAAGTTTTTCTTTCTTGATGGTGGCTTCATACCTAGTCAGCAGGTTGAAAAACTCTTCAAGGCTGGCCTCCAACTTGTTCACGTTGAAGTTCACCACAAACCCATCAAACGAAGATGGCAGTGACAGTAGCAAAATGTCTGTGGACAGTTCGTTGGGGATAACAAGGTCCAGGCCCACAAACTTTTTAATGAGCTCAATCATCCTCACGCGGTGCTCATGGACCGTGGCCCCTTCTCGCAAACGTGATGTCATGAGTTCTTTGATAGTAGCATGCCTCAGTGGATGCGTTTGTTCACCGTACAACTCTTGTAGGTGGCCGTAAATGTCAACAGCATTCACAGATTCCTCAAACCGCCTCTACAGCTTGTTTGACATAGGAGCTACCATATTGCTCTTAACTTGCAAGTCATGGTCCCACCATTTTTCAAGCTTAGCTAGCTCATCTGTAGTGACATTTGGATTAGCCGACTCAGGAGGAGCCTTGGTGAACACATATGCTATCTTTTCGGACTTTAAAACAATTTTAAATTCCTCAGCCAATCATGATAATTCGGTCATGTCATCTTGTTTTGATCGAGTATAAGAGATAGTGGGTTTCGAGATGATATTATAAATATACTGAAAAGGAAACAAAATAAATGCTATTGACTATTTTAAAATATTTTTAAGACGTAAAATATAGACTTTTGATTTTACGAATTGCCTCCAACTAAATTGACATTTTCACTACCCTCTAATAAAAATGGAAAATCCAATTTCCTCAATTAGTATGCAAGGCCCAATAGCGAAATATTGATCCCGAATAATATCAATCAATCATAATTTCCAAAAGGTAGAGCCCAATTGCAACTCCTTCCAACACTTACGTAGTTTTTCCTCACGTTTGAGGAGGGTCCAATGATATGATCCTCTTTCTCTTCACATGTCGAGCCCGACCCATCAATGTCGAACCTTAATGGGCTGTCGCCATGAGATCCCCCAATAATATGAGCCGAAGTAATGAGAGTTCCACGTATTTCACATCAAAAATGTCAATGAAAGTCATAGCTTTCCGGCTTCCAGGCCTCCCCAATAATATTATCCAGACTCTGGCAGCGGGTAGCGTTCATCATGCAACCAACATTATGGAATGCAAGGAATTATTAAACTTTCTTTTAATTATCCTTTTAATGGGCTTGATTTAAATTTCGGATCTCATCCAAAATGAGGCATTTTAATTTTAAATATTGTCTCATCATTAATTTTAAAACTCGTGCCATGATTGTTTGTATGATTGTCGAATTCATGCAACTCTTGTTATTATATTAATAATAATGCACATACTGATTATTTATAATATATCACATACATCATAAATAATAAAATATGATCAATAACCGAGAGCTAATTGATCCGTACGAGCCACATATAGATCCATGTCCATAACCTAGGTAAATACAAGGATGCAAATGCAATGTTACATAAACTTCTAATATTTTACATGTCTTTGATCTTCAAAACTCCTTCCGATGATCGGGCCCACCGTCTTCAAATCTTGATCTTCCACTAATTATAATATTTATATTAAATATTCATGGCATATTGGGATACAATTTTAGGGGGTGGTAACGGACTATAAACCAGGTTCACTTTTGAATATTAAATAATCAAAATTACAACACATAAAATATCCTAACATATATCTAGCACATTGTTCATGGCTCTCGATCATGTTTTTACCATATAATATCATATATTATATTAATCCAATAATATCACATATTATCAACAAATCATGTATCTCGTAAATTATCATTAACCGTCATAATTATCAAATTAAATAAACACTTTTATTTAACTTCAAATAATTAAATTTCTTATAAAACACATTTACCATAAATAATTAAAATCTCATTTCATTTATTTAGAAAGAAATTAATTTTATAAAAGAATTTGTAGGGGTAAAATCGTCCGTATTTTCATAAAATATCAATTTAGCCCCTGAATTTTTTGATAATTCATAAAACACCTCGAGGACTCTTCGAAAAAAGTCCCCATCGGGTAGGACTGTATGAGACCATCTCGGGCAGGCTGCCCGAGGCTACCCTTGTTGCCCGAACTGTTCGGGTAGTAGCTTGTGCGATGCTCGAACTTTTCGGTCAGCCTGCGATTGGGCAGAGCAGTCTCCCCCCTTAATTTTTATTTTTTAAATTTAAATTCAAGGGGCAGCGCTACCCGTGCATTGCCCCGAACTTTTTCGGGGAGCCACATGATTTTTTTTTTCAAAAATCAATTTGAGGGGTTGTTTTCTAAAAACTTCTTACGCAGTTAGAAATATAAACTCAACACGATTAAAACACATGATTGAAAACAATATGGCTTTGATACCACTGTTGGTGCATCGTATTCTCGCACCCAAGACGCAGCGGAAGTTTAAAAATTTTAGTTTCAACAATCAAAACATTTCTTGGCCGTCGTGTGTTTAAAATTCCATTCATAGGGTGTAAGGGTTTATATTTGCGTGTATACTAAGCTGGATTCTAAACTATTTTGGTTTTTAAGCAGAGATAGTCTTTCTTGTAAATCCTTACGAGCGACTCTTCAATCTTGATCGCCTCATTAGGTCCACCATCAAAGACTGTCTTCTTTGCTTGGATTGGATTAGAAATCTCAAGAGATTCATGCGTTGAGAGTATGGTCTCCGAATTTCCAAATCTGGAGATGATGAAGCGACGGCGGCATAAGGACGGTGGAAGAACAAGTTGCCGAAAATATTTGTTCTCCAAGAACAAGGGTGGCCGAAACTTATTGTAAGAGAGGAGATTTTTGATGATTTTGTGTGCAAAAACTTGTTATTTTATTTTATTACCCCTCATTGTGTGTGTGTGTGTGTGTGTATATATATTTATATATATATATAATATCTGTAAATGTTAGTAGTCACCACTACTAGTACCAACATTTAATTAGTAAATTCCAAATATAGTAAATAAATGATCCCGAACTCATTATAGCTCTGATCGAAGATCTGAGAGAGCCGATATATCAAGGATACAAGTCATGTTCATATAATGAAAATTAAAAATTTCGAAGATTAAAATTTTCACTTACCATATTGGGCAACTATAAATTTTAGAAAACTCCTTTACAAAACAGGTAGTTCTACTCTCCTTCCTTAATTAGTAATTAAGTTAACTTCCATTTCTTCCATCTTACAGAATCACCTAATAAACTCTTTTATAAGCTTACTGTTTGATATCCATCAAACTATAGTCGCCAAATTTCAACTCATTGAAATTTGGCTATCTCAATGGGAACACAGAATCTGATACTTATACTTGTGTGACCCTCAATGGTTAAAGGATATAGTTAGCCATGGGTTCACATCTCCATATGATTCAAAATAAAATTTATTCTTATTCTTGTTTACCTTAGTTGACTCCATTCTTTTCATCAACTCCTTGATCAAGAATGTCATAACTCATTTCTGATTGCACCCATCGGATTATGGTAAGAGCGTCAAGTAGCATCGTCCCATGATCCCCTAGGTATCACTTATAGTTCCTGCAAGAAAATTTATTACTGGTTAGTGTACAGTATGGTCCCTTCAACACATATATCCCGATCAAATCTGCAACCATTGGTATATCGAGAATTGTATATAAATTAGACGATGATGTGATTTATCTTTGAGTTATAGTGTCATGGTATGTGCAACAGAGTAAACCCCTTTCCAAACTGCACATGTCTTACTCTGACCAAAGATTCCTTGCATTATTAACTCATCAGATCTCGGTGTGTCATCCCCAACGACACTTATTTGAAGTTACAAGGTGTTTTTGAATTATTTGTTTCATTATCGGCGAAGTATCATTGTGTGCTACTGTACTTACTTGATTTGATTGTGATTGGTGGACTTTTTGTGGTTGTGTTTTGTGAAAGATTAGTGTGTGGTGGTAATCTTTGTTGATACAATTGGTAATGGTTCTTGTGAATAACAAAAGAAAGTCGGTAACTCAAGCTGTTCTTTAGGATCAGCTCAAGATCCTAACAAAACACCTTCACGGGGGTATAAACGGGTTAGAATGGGAAAATGGATGAATGTCCTACCGCCTGCCAAATCTGATTAATGGATAATTAACTTTCACAAATAAGACTGAAAAAGATAGTTATAGAGGACTGTGCTAGAAACAAATCATTCCTTGCAAGTATATTCATCACTACCCCACTTTGGAGGTTTTGAATATTAAAATAGAAGTATTTGAGTTGATTAACAATATCGAGTGAGCGTCGTATTTTTCTTTCCTTTGTCCTGCCTATATTGAACTTGTTCAAGAGTTTTATGCGACTTTTGAATTCGTAAACTTGACAATTTCACACTCTCAAGCCCAGGGGCAGTTCAATTTAGGTTGATGGAAAACACATTCAAGTTCTTGATCACTGAACTAAATCTTGTTTATGGTTTTATCACTGTTGACTTTGCAAAAACTTATGAGTATTTGAACAGTGCCTGTGATTTTCATCATAAATTTAATCTCACTGCCCTGTATCGAGCAACTTCCACACAAAAGGACTACAACTTAAGTAAATACAAATATCATTACCTACATAATCCAGCGTGTAAGTACATTCATAGGTTCTTTTCTTTTACTTTTTAGGTCGAAATAATTCTGCAAGTGTGTTAACAAAAGCTGGATTTTTCTTTCTGTGGCGTATGCAAAATTGAATGAAGTAAAATCATGGCAATTGGTTGGTTTCCCAATTCGCTGGTGTGGTAGCTCATAAACGACATTTGATTTTTGGTTCTTTGATCACTGCACTTGCTATTAACATGAATTTGCTTAATCTCAATGATAATGATTTTCAAGCCGCTTGTTCTATGCAACCTTTAAACGCGCGTTGTTTAGAAAGTATGGGACTGATAGAACAGATACATAGTCGTCTATTTTATTCAACCACGTCTTGCAATGGCATGATCCAGCCAACCTAACTCTGACTCGGATGCCTCAGACGAGCCCACCCTAACTCTAACTCGGACGCCTCAGACGAGCCTTTGGAATCACGTGAACCTCCATAACACACATTTTTCACACCTCCTTGAAGACGTTTTGATGTGGAAATTAACGAGATCACGCAGCGAATGACTCAAATGGACCAAAATCAGTTGGAATTTTACAGGCACTTGGGGTTCAAATCACCATTCCCCATCACAGCAATAGATAGCATTGCTCTACGATCCCCAACAATTTTCAGAGGAGTTTTCCAACTTTTCTTGCATTTTTTAATGTCTGAGTTTAGAATCTACTTTTTATGCCACGGAGGACATTGCCACATATAGGTGTGGGGGGGGTATATAGCTTTATTTCTAAGTTTTATTTCTAGTTTTCAGTTTTTCTGCACGTTTGTACAAAACAAAAAAAATAACAAAAAACACAAAAAGGGAGTAAGATTGAGTTAATGTGAGGTCCAAAATGCGATAGCGTAACCTAACTGAATGTGAATTTAGTGAAAATGGATAATGACTAATTAAAGGGTTTAATTGCACGAATCAAATATAGGGTGCATTCTTACACGTTTAAAATGTACTTTTCTACATGAATGCATAAAACTGTGTTTTAAAGGTTATTTGAGACGCGATCGAGAAACGGAAACCGGGGGCCATATGAGGGAAAATATTTTTATTAAATAATTATTTTTAACCGTTTAATATATAGTACATGTTGTGTGGTATTTTTGAAAATGAGGTGTTTTCAGGTGATTTTTATACGCCGAGGCATATTTTTAAACGGTATTCGATTTTCGATGAAAATATGAACTTTTTGAAAACTCGGCTATTATTTTCACAAAATTTCCTTAACAACATATTTTAAATATTATTTAGTGAGATTAATGGGCCTATTATACCATTTTAATGGGCCTAAGCTTCACACATGATTTAGTTACAAAAAAAAATCCCTAAACCCTACCCCAAAACCCTTAAACTCACGCACACCACACATAACACACACAAGAACTCATACTTCATCAAACACACGCACACACACAAGAATTGTAGAAGGGAAGCCACGGTTTTGAAGAGAAAAATCAGCAAGGTCCTCCGTTCGTCGACGTTCTTCGCATCTCAACTCGTTTTCGTGCTTAATAAACGCAAACGCACGCCTTAATCCGTCTTTCTCATCCTTCACACCGTAATATATGCTTGATAGATGTTTGCATGCAAAAACATGATAAACTTGATGTATTTTTTGCTTTTATGGATACCCATGCATATAACTAATGATTTTGTGATTCCAAACTTGTTTTAATTATGCACAAAGGGTCTGCCATGGTAGGATACCTTGGAGGGATGTTTTTCCAACATGTTAAGGGTCCATAGATGCTAAGACAAAGGCTGCACACATAGGGGAGAAGGCTTAAACGAAAACTTCATGTTTTGTGCACAAGGGTTTTGTATCGGAGAAAGCAATCGTGTGGTTCGACCAGGGCTTGACCAAGGCTTGGGATGGATGTGGTCAGGTGTGAGGAAGAGTCCTAGCCATTCTAAGACTCATGCACAGTGGCTAGGGAAGAGTCCATGCGAGATAGGACTCTTCCCATGCGACTCGAGCGCAGCGGCTTTGCGGAGGGAGTCACGGCTTGGTCAGGGGGTCAAGGCTTGGTCTGAGGGTGGTCCTTGAGGGTCATGAGGTTTCGGTCTCAGGTGATGGCTCGGGTGAAGAGTCCTCGTTGATTTAGGGGCCATAGTTGTATGTCTCGGCAGCGGCTCATGCTTGAACTGGTGGCATGGGCTGGGGGATGGTTAATTGTATCAGGTCTGGTCTACAGGGTCCCTAGATGGTCTGGTCAGGGGCTGGCTCAGGGTGGCTCGGGTGTGGTTCGTGTAAAACGTGAGATGGCTCGAGGGGAACTAGCTAGAGTTCGTGATCTTGAAGTTTAATGGTTAAGGGGTCGAACCATGGTCCACGGGGGTTGGTTCATGGTTCACGAGGGAAATTTAGGCATGAAAATTTCATGATAAAAGTTTGGGATTAAAATATTAAAGTTTGAATTAATCCAGGAATTAAACGCTTTATGAATTAGTAAATAGAAAATTAAATCGAAAGCCCCGAATTTAAGCTAAATAAAAATATTAGAAATTAAATTTAAGCTTAAATAATTATTTGGGATGGTCTAGAGTCATTGAAAGTAAGAAAAAGTCAAAATCGAGAAATTCTAAGTCCAAGGATAAAACGGTCATTTTACACCTGAAAAATGTTAGACGTCCTGGCAGTGTCTTGAATGCTGTAAATAATGTTAATATGTTTATTTTAAATGTTTATTGAATTTTATAATGAAACGTTAAAACAAAAAGATGTGGTGCATGATTGGTTTAAAAGAAAAATGATATATATATATATATATGCATGAATTTTTATAAGTAATTAAATTATGAAAAGTTGAAGGAGATTAAATAATTGTGACTAATACAATGATTATGATGATATGATGATTATGATGATACGATGATATGTAAGGCCAATGTTCAGTTGACAGGTGAGAGTGTCGCTGATGTCCCCGCCGCTCGGTACTATGATTACACGTAGATGGATCCATCGACCTTCAGCTGATACGAAAGTCACAATTAACGATCCAAATTAAATAAAAGAAAAATGTATACGTATATGATGAAAGGAAACATGATATGATACGATGAAAGGAAAAATGTTTAAATTTATGCATGTTCATGAAAAGCTATTTTAATTAAAAGTACTTTCACTGTTGCATGTGATTGCATATGTATTACTTGTTATCATGGTTATGGTTTGCTGAGTCAATGGACTCACTAGGTGTGATCGATGCAAGTGAGCATGATGTTGATTTTAATGGAATACTTGATGGTTGAACCAGTTGGACTGAAGGTTCACATAACCCGAGGTCGTCGCTAGTTTTTCGCACTTATGTTTATGATTTATGCTAATGATTTCAGTTACTTTTAAGATTTTATGATTTATAATGCTTTTGAGAGATTTGGAGATGATTTTAGAGTTAAGTTTATATTTGAACTAATGTTAAATTTAAGTTTGGTTGACGATTTACGATTTAATGTTTTGAATTACATTTTTTTGAATTTTCAAATAATAGTTGGTTGGTTTATTTAAAATGATGCAAAAGTATTTTTAAAATATATATACATAGTAAATTCAGCTGAATGGATGGGGAAAAAAATTTCTAATATATTTTAAAGAAAAACGAGTAGTTGACATTTCAGTTAGTATCAGAGCAACGTTCCTGCAAAGGGTTGTGCAACCGCTAGTTCGAAAAGCTCAGTCTTCAAGTCTCAAATTTGTAAATTTAAATGTTTTGTATGATTTTATTGTTAGGACATGCACGGTCACATGAATCATATGTTTAAGTTGCATGCTTATTGAAATCTAATGATGTTCATGTTTAAATTGAATGATAAATGAAATTTACATGTTTCATGGTTAGAAACCGTAGATTAAAATGCATCTTGGTTACGTTTATAATTTGAAAAACGTTCAGATATAATGCCTTCTAGACGCGCACCTAGTACTGATAGGCAAGTTGAGAATACTGAGGATCGTCAAGGGAATGCACCCCCACCTCCTAATAGAGATGCTGCTATTCGTGCACTGGAAGGCATGGCACGCTTCTTTGAGCAGCAGTTTCAGCAGGCTCTGAGGGCACAGCTCGATGTTTATGATCAATTTCGGAGGATAGGTCTGAAGGAATTTTCTGGCACCATCGACCCGTTTGCTGCTGAGGGTTGGATTAGATCACTAGAGGTGCACTTTCATTATCTGAATATGAGAGACGCTGACCGAGTTAGGAGTGCTACTTATATGCTTAGGGATGATGCTTCCCTTTGGTGGGAAGGGGCGAAACATGGGATTGATTTGGCTACACTTACCTAGGTACGATTCAAGGAAATATTATATGAGAAATACATCACTGCCGACGTCCGAGGATGCTTGAAGAGTGAATTCATGAGTCTCCGCCAGGGAGACACGATGGTGGCTGAGTTTGTGAGAAAGTTAGATAGGGGTTATCACTTTGAACCCCTTATTCCTAGAGATGCTGTGGAGAAATTAAGGAACTTCATGGATGGCCTTCGACCTACTATACACCGTGATGTGATGATGATGCGACCGGAAGACTATGCAGCTGCCACTGTCTGTGCATTACAAGCTGAGCAAACCCTGAAAGATATTGATTATGAGATGCAGCGCAAGAGGCAACAGAACCAGCTGAACTCTCGGCCAAATAAAAAGCAATTCACAGGACCTCCTAAAGCCCAAGGGCAGCAAAAGCCCCAAGGGAAAGTGAAAAATTCGGGACAACCAAAGCCACCACAACCTGGAGCACCAAAACCTGTAGAAAGACCACTGTGAAAATAGTGAAATCGCTTACATTTTGGCAAGTTCATGTGGGGGACATACAAGTGCTTCATAAGCAAAGAAGAATGACATAAAGCTACTGATTACGCGAAGAAGAAAGGACCTGCTGTGGGTAGAGATTATGTGATGCACACTAAGGAAGCTGATGAGGAGACGACACGACCCTATCACTGGTAACATAGTTATTTAATGTTTTTATATTGTTTTTATTGCAAAAAATGTTAAATTCGTTATGGGAGTTGATTTGGGATCAAGAAGAACCTAGAAGAAAATAGGTTGCATGCTCTACCATAGTTAAAATTAAGAGATGATAATAGAAACCATAGAAATTGAACAGAATTCTCAGCCTTAATTATGCAAAGGAGATAATTAAATCCAAATAAGAGTTATGTCTTAAAATTATGAGAAATCAAAAATTTGGGCATGAATGGATATTTTCGAAAATTATGAGGGCCAAATTGCAAAATTTGAAACCTAAGGGCTTAAATGCACATAACAAAAATTTTAAGGGGCTAATCAGAGTTTTTGAGAAGTCCAAGGACTGAAATTGAGATAAACCGAAAATTCTAGGATGAATATGGAATTTTCTAAAATTCAGGGACTAAATCGTAAAATTTTAAAAGTCCAGGAGCTGTTTTGCAAATCTTAGGTAATTAGAGGCTTCTTTTGCCAATTCCAAAATCCCAAGTGGTTAAAACAGTAAATTCCAAAATTTTAGGGCCTAATTTGATAAAGTTCAAAATTTATGGGGCCAAAATGCAATGTTTGAAACTTTTGGGGATGAAAATGTGATAGGATCGATTAACGTATCAAGAGTGTTTAGAAGGGGGGGTTGAATAAACACTCACAATTAAAACTGATCTTTTGAATTTTGAGTTCAGTTTGGTGACAAACTGATTCTCGGAATCTTGTTGGTCAATGACAATCAGTTAAACTGAATTAGTTGCGGAAAGTAACTGGCTGAAAGATAGAATACAAAAATAAAATACGCAAGGATTGTTTCTGGATGTTCGGAGATTTAAATTACTCCTACGTCACCCCTTCTATCTGAAGGATAGGATTTCCACTAAAAGACTTTGATCGAATACAAAATTTGTACTGACCCACTTCAGTTTGAACTTCTCACTGCCAAAGACTGAAACTCTTAGTATTACAGAGAATTCTCAGTGCGTAACTGATCTTAGCACTATCAAATTTAACGATTAATACAAGGTGCTAGTGAGCTCAAATTGTAGCCTTGACTGCTACGAATAAATCAAGTAAGAGTGAGCTAAGATTTTGACAGAGTAACAGCAAGCTTTTGAATGAAATGATCTTGTTATTTCTTCAACTTTTCTTCTGTCATATTTATAAGCTTCCCTTCCAACGGTAACTTGGGATATATTTGAATTTTTGTATCCGTTGATTGCCACTTCATTATTCTTTCATTTATTGTAATGCGGCGTCTTAACTGCTTTAGCCGAAATGCGTTGTTCCAAGCTGTATTGATTGAAGTGCGTCGTTCCACATTCAGTTGCAGTCTTTTATGTCTCTTTGTCGGTTGACGTGTTCCAGTTACTGGTAAGGAGAATAACTGAATTTTTAGTTGCGTGTATTCAGTTGCTGAGTTCAGTTTACTCGATCAGTTGGTTCGTATTTTCAGTTGGTTCATATTTTGTCAAACTCCAGAATTTAGTTTCCAATAATTTCCCCCTTTATGGTGTTTGACAAAACTAAGTAAATAATAACTGAACGTCTGAACTCATTGTAGATAAAATAAGAGATTGAATTTCTTGAACTGATAGAAGTCTTGAATTAATAACAGCTGAATCTAATAATCTGATTAACTGCTTTTTAACAAGATGGTTTCTTCTGCTGTTTCTCAAGATGCTCTTTGATTTTTGATTTCTTCCCCCTTTTTGTCAAACAAATCCATCTTCTCAGATAATTTTCGAACGTCAGTGGAAAGAATTTTGATATCGGCGGAGACACTTGAGACAGAAGTTTCCAATCGCTCAACTCGTTGACTGATTATATCCTGAGTTGTATAGAGACTTTGAGCTAGACTTCTGTTATTCTTCATCTCAAGAACAGTTCGGGTAAGAGACTCCATGTTTGTTTGAATGGCTTTCAGTTTTGCGGAGTCATATTCAATTGAAGAATCCAATTTGACAGTATGAGAGAATTGTGTGGATTGAATTTTCTTGATTTCAGTAATCATCTGCTGCATGTTGTGCTGCATATTCTGGATATCTTCAAGGACAATATCCATTTCTGTGGATTGACGAGGAGGTGACTGATAAGATGTTCCCTGTGTTTGATCTTTAGAGGCTTGATCAGAAATTACTAGAGTTCTGTTCTGGACTCCAATTTCAGCAGTTGTAAGATCATGGACTTCTGATTCAATGACTTCTTTTGCAGTCTGAGTTGTAACTACAAGAGTTTGTGCCTCTTGTTGTTCTTGCTCCAAATCTGGGGCTTGCTCTTCAGGTGGAAAATTATCAATGATTAATTGAGTTTTCTCCGATTTAGTTAGTTCTTTTTCTGAAGTTTGGATGGGCACTTCAAATTGTTCTTCAGTTTTAGCAACAAGAGGCTCAACTGGTTCTTTAGATGATATCCAGACCTCTTGTTCTGGTTTCTCAGTTGAAGGATCAATTGATTCAGAATTTTTTGCTTCTTGCTGAGCTTCCAGGGCTACTGTGTGAATTATTTCATCAATATTGGCAAAAGTTAATTCAGCCTCGGAATACATTTGTCTGTCAGCAGATGATTGTGGCATATCCTGAACAGGTTCTTCAGCAATTGGTTGTGGAGATGGCTCTTTCTGCTGGGAGGAAAATGTATCTTCTTTTGTTTTTGAACAAGAGGATTTCTCAGGAAGAACCAATTCCTGATCTTGTTCCCAAAATCTGATTTTCCTTTGTAGGACACTAAGATCTGAGTCCAGTTGAGTGAACACAGCTCTATCATGATATGCTGTTGGACCTATGGGATTGTAGTTGTATTTCAGCTTTTCAACCATTCTTGTCAGCTTTTTGACTCGAATTTGATCAAAGAAATATTTTTGCCTCTCCAATGCCTGAGCAATAGTTGCAGCTTTGACTATATTTAACACAATCTCTTCAATTTTAATAAACTTTTTCAGTTGGAATTTGTGCTTCAGCTCTTTGGAAAAAATTTCAGTCCTAAACCTCTTC
Source organism: Primulina tabacum (assembly GCF_025594145.1). Taxonomy (NCBI): domain Eukaryota; kingdom Viridiplantae; phylum Streptophyta; class Magnoliopsida; order Lamiales; family Gesneriaceae; genus Primulina; species Primulina tabacum. The sequence goes on along the minus strand of NC_134561.1, from coordinate 5,494,439 downwards.
CAGCTATCAAAAGATTTTAGTTTCGATGTGGCAAATGCATTTACCTGTTCCCAAACCAGGTCAATGTGAGTTTGGATGGGATTAGATGGTCTTGGCTTTTCAACTAGCTTGCCTGTTCCTTTATCAGTAGTAAGAATGTGAGGGATATTCAAACCAGAGTGGGTGGTGTCCACTTGTTCCCTCAATATAACGCCTTTAGATCTGGCCAGAGGTAAAATGGTAGGGCGATTTACATGAGTCATGGGAGCTCTTGCTTTAGCAGGTGCCTTTTCTTCAGTAACTGAATCATCAGGTGAAACAACTTGCAAAGGGATAGCATGAATAGGCTGTTGGGCAGGTGATTGAGTCAATCTCTCAGTTGGAATAAATTCCACCGCTGTTATTGGTTTAGTTCTTTGCGTTCTTGGTCTCTTGACAAGCTTAGGAGAAGGAGTTTTCTCCGAATCTGATTCAGTGATAATCAGTTTTCGTTTTGCAGTCTTCAGTTGGGCCAAAGTTTTGGTCTTCTTTATTGGTGTTGGAGCAGGTGGTTGCATTCCAACCTCCTGTTTGGTTTTCAAAAACTGTTTGGGAGAAATGTCCAGTTTGGTCTTTGGCGGCAAGATGTTCTTGGCATTGAATACCTTGAACTTTGATGATTTTCCAGCATTGTCAGCTACCAATCCTTTTAGTTTCAGAAGATAACTGATTGGAATAGCAAAGCCTCTTGACTGTTTGGTAGATTGAAGCATATTCCTCAGAGTATTGAAAATAATATGCCTCCAGTTAGCTTTCTTCTCTCCCATGATGATGGTCATCACTTGGAATTTTTCAAGAGTAAGGGCAGCATAGGAGCCAGCCTTAGCCAATATGCCCTTTGCCACAATGTCGGCTAATAATTGAATTTCTGATTTCAGCTCTTTCTTTGGATCGGAAACTTTGATTTTTCGCCCATCAGCAGACAGCAAAGATTGCATTTCCTCAATGTCAGATGTTTTGACTTCAGAAAACTGACGTACCCATCAGTTGGCAAAGAGAAAATTTCTCCAAAGTCCTCTTCAGATAGGATCAACAGCTGATTATTGAAGGTTATAGAGATACTTCCATCAGTAGTGACGAACCCCTTCAGATAGATTTCATTTACTTTCTTGGGATATATCTCCTGCGAAGATTGTCCCAAAAACATCCTGAGACCAGCAGATTCAATCTTCAGAAAAACGTTCTTAACTTCTGCTTCTTGAACTGATAAAACTGAGTCAAAATCAATGGCCATAGCGTTCAACACGTGAGCTGGGATTTAATTCGCCATTTCGAAAAATAAAACGATCTAAAATTCGTAAAAGATAAGCTCTGGAATTAGTATGCTCTTAGGAATTGATTGTATTCGAAAAAAAAAACTGAATTGAAGCGGGCATAGCACATTTGTTCGTGACTGTTCAAATTCTGGACACGTGTCAGTCCATTCAAAATTAAAAAAAAAACATGTATACGTGTATTGTAAGCGTGTGTACAATTTAAACGGTTCAAATGCTTCCACGTTTTCAAAATAAGATTCATCATTAGATAGTAGACAGTCGTGTCACTTGATTTGGAATATAATATGTTTTAATTAGTTAACTTATATGAGAAGATTAGTGAAATAACCAACTGAATGATCAGTTGTAACACTGTGTCCTTTCAGTTGAGAATTTACTAACATTTGTCTTCTCAGTTAACCTCTTAAAACCATTATTCCTCCTTAATCATTGCATAAAATAATTAAAGCGAATAAATTTAAAGGTCAGAAAGATTATCGTTTGCTGAACCGTTGACGGCCCTTCAGCTTCCATGATATTTGGCTATAAATAGAAGTAACACGGTTAGTTCCAGTCATATTGGTGAAAATATTCAAGATAAAAAAATGACAGATGCGAGTAGCTCGAGTGCTTTGCCATTTTCTTTGGAGACTAGGAAGGCTGTCATAGAAGATGAAGTCTTCTATGAGAGTCTTCATTACTGGGAGAAGCTTCAGAAGCTGGAGTTTCTGTATAATACTGGCGAGGCTACCACTCCCGAGCTGTTGGCAGAGTTGAGAAAATTGCGGGAGCATTTGCACATAGCTGTGTGGGTAGACATCTTTAAGGATGGTCATATCTATCAGCTAATGCTTCAAAAGGAACTGAAGATCCTTAATCGCATAGCTGTTTCTCATAGCTTTGTCAAGACATCTACCTCTGCTTTATCCACTTGGTTGAAAATGTGGATAATTGATGTAGAGGAAAAATATGTTGATGTAATTCGTGCAAATGTTTATGGTTGAATGAAATATTTATCTAAGCTTAATCTTGTTTTTCTCTTTCCTGCAAATGATAATTTTCATAAGTTGTTATATATGGATTGCGAATTTAAACAAATGAACTGATGAAAGACTAATTTATATAATTTGACTATGAACTGAAATCAGTTAAGCGTTAAATAATAAATGACAAATTGATATCAGTTAATAATGAACAACTGATAAATAAGAAGCCTGGGTAAATAAGAGAAACGCTTCAGTTGACTTGAGACTCTTTGGTTTCTTCAACATTTAATGTTATCTATCTGGTTGATAACAATGTTTTGGTATTAGCAATGCTATGGTTTTTGTTTTTTGCAAATAATTTTATTAGTAAAACAACATCAATAATAATTTTAAGATAAGTCAATTAAACCAAGAATATTGCGAAAGTAAGAAAACTTAGTCTCGGGTAATGGTTTGGTGAAGATGTCAGCTGCTTGTTGCTCAGTTGAAATATGCTCCAGTCTAATGTCCTTCTTCAAAGCATGATCTCTAATGAAGTGGTGCCTGACATCTATATGCTTGGTCCTTGAGTGAAGAACTGGATTGTAGGTGATGGCAATTGTGCTTGTATTGTCACAAAATATGGGCGATTCATTTGTAATTACTCCATAATCTCTCAGTTGTTGCTGGATCCAGATCAGTTGTGCACAACAACTACCAGCAGCAAGATATTCTGCTTCAGTTGTTGAGGTAGCTATGGATGTCTGCTTTTTGCTGAACCAAGAGATCAGTCTGTCTCCTAAAAACTGACAAGATCCACTTGTACTTTTACGATCAAGCTTACATCCTGCATAATCTGCATCTGAATATCCAACAAAATTAAAAGTAGAGTCTTTAGAATACCATAACCCAACATTTTGTGTACCCTTAAGATATCTCAAAATTCTTTTAGCAGCTGAGAAATGTGATTGCTTAGGATTTGCTTGAAATCTAGTACACATACAGACAGCAAATACAATATCAGGACGACTGGAAGTTAGGTACAACCATGAACCTATTAATCCTCAATATAATGTCGCCTCAACTGATATTCCCCCTTGATCAGTGTCCAATTTTACTGATGAGCTCATCGGAGTATTTGCAGCTGAACATGATTCCATGCCAAATTTCTTCAGCAGTTCCTTTGTATATTTAGTCTGACTGATGAATATACCAGTTTCCAGTTGCTTCACTTGTAGTCCAAGAAAGAATGTCAGTTCACCCATCATGCTCATTTCAAACTTATCCTGCATTAGCTTAGCAAATTTCTCGCATAATTTGGGGTTAGTTGACCCAAATATGATATCATCATCATAAATTTGAACTAATAAAATGTGATCATTCTTAGTAAATTTGAACAAGGTCTTATCAACTGATCCAATAGAAAAATCATGATCAGTTAGGAATTTTGAAAGAGTTTCGTACCAAGCTCTGGGAGCTTGTTTAAGACCATATAAGGCTTCGTTCAAATGATATACATGATCAGGAAAGTTGTGATTTACAAAACCTGGGTGTTGTTCAATATATACTTCCTCTTGCAACTGGCCATTTAGGAATGCACTTTTTACATCCATTTGATAGACTTTGAAGTTCTTGAATGAAGCATAGATAAGGAATATTCTGATTGCCTCTAGTCTTGCAACTGGTGCATATGTTTCATCGTAATCCATTCCTTCCTCTTTCCTATATCCTTGTGCTACAAGTCTCGCTTTATTGCGCACAAATGAACCATCCTCGTTCAGTTTATTTCTATTTACCCATTTTGTCCCTATAATAGTTTTTGAAATTGGTCTTGGAACTAAGTTCCAGACATTGTTATAAGTGAACTGATTTAGCTCTTCTTGCATTGCATTTACCCAGTTAGGATCAGCAAGAGCTTCATCAGTTTTCTTTGGTTCTAGTTGTGAGACAAAAGCTGAATAGATAAATAAATTTAGCATTTGATTGCGAGTTCTTACTGGATCAGATGGATTTCCTATTACCAGCTCAGGTGGATGTGATTTTCTCCATCTGTACTCAGTATTTGTTGTATTAGCAATTTCTTCAGTTGGTAACTGAACACAGTTTTCAGTCTCAGTTGGTGCTTCGTCAATTGGTATTTGAATGTTATCATTATACTCTATCAACTGATAATTAGCAACGACTTCCTGCACATCTGATTGGTCCAGTACTTCTGGTTTAGGTGTTTGAAGTATGTTTTGATTGCCATGACTTTCATTTTTTTCATCATCTTCCAAACTGATATCTGTAAATCGATCAGCTAGCTCAACTTGATCAGTTGGCTTATCAGTTTGTTGAGTTTCATCGAAATCAACATGAGCAGATTCTTCAACATTTAGGGTTTTCTTGTTGAAGACTATATAAGCTATACTAACTGATGAATATCCAAGAAATATTCCTTCTGCAGATTTAGCATCAAACGTTTTTAAATAATTTTTACCATTATAGAGAATAAAACATCTGCAGCCGAATATTTTGAAATAAGTAATTATACTTTTTCTTCCATGCCAGATCTCATATGGTGTTTTCATATGATTCTTATTAATCATAGATCTGTTCTGAGTGTAACACGCAGTGTTTACTGCCTCTGCCCAAAATATTTGAGAAATACCAGAATCAGCAAGCATCGTTCTAGCAGCTTCTTTAAGGGTCCGATTTCCTCTCTCAGCTACACCATTTTGCTGAGGAGTTCTGGCTGCTGAGAGCTCATGCTTGATTCCAGCATTTTCTAGGAAATTTGAAAGAGATTGATTGATGAATTCAGTTCCTCGATCAGATCTGATTCGATCAATTCCAACTGAATTTTCATTTAAAAGTCTTTTGAAGAGCTTTAGTAGATGCGAAGCAGTATGGTCTTTAGATTTGAGAAAAATAACCCAAGTAAATCTTGAAAAATCATCTACGACTACCAAGGTGTATTTCATTCCCCCTAAGCTCATGACTGGTATAGGACCAAAGAGATCCATGCGCAATAGTTCTAAGCATCGGGATGAAGATTTACAGCCCTTGTTTTTAAAAGAAGATCGTACTTGTTTACCATACTGACATGCTGAGCAAAGTTTTTCTTTTGAAAAGTCTATTTTGGGCAAACCAGTTACAAGTTCATGTTTACTCAGATAGGCAATGGATTTAAAGTTTAAATGACTTAGTCTCTTGTGCCATAACCAGTTTTTAGATGATTTGGAAGCAATAAAACAAACTGGTGCATAAGTTTGATCATTCCAACTGACTTTATATGTTTTTCCACAACGTTTGCCAGATAGTATGATTTTATCAGTTGAAGTTTTGACTGAACATGAATTTTTGTCAAATTGTACTGAGAATCCACTGTCGCATAACTGACTGATGCTAATCAAGTTATACTTCAGGTTTTCTACCAATAGAACATCTTTAAAAGTAAAGTTATCATGGATAAGCTTACCCTTACCCACAGTTCTAACTTTGGAATTGTCCCCGAAACTGATGTTTGGACCACTGTATTTGATCAGTTGAGATAGCACACTAGCATCTCCTGTCATATGTCGCGAACATCCACTGTCCAAATACCATATTGAGTTCTTGTTTGTACCTGTTACCTGCAATCACACACATAATATAACTTGGTACCCATATCTATTTGGGTCCTGAACTTAATAGCCCCATAGGAACCCATACTTGGATTAGTCTAACAGACTTTCTAGTAGCTGTATTCCAAATGGTTTTTCTCGGCTTTTGTGTGCTTGGTGTGTAGTGTACAGATGATACAATATGTGTTTTAGCTTTATTCAACTGATTGTTCAGTCTATATCTTTTCTGAACTGGCTTGCAATTATTGTAATTGAAATAGCTATTCAAATAGTTCTTATGAAATCTTTTTGATGACTGACTTTGTGAATCAGTTGAGAATTTTTCACTGTAACCAATCCCATATCTTCTAGCCTTGTTCATAATCTCAGTAGGTTGCTCAATCAGTTTACTGGGCTCAATTTGTTCTTGTATCACTGCTAGTTTGACAAAGTGAATGTATTTCCATTTGTCTATTTTTAGCTTTGGTTGAGTATCATTTGGATTCATTTCTTCTTGAGTGTTGAACCCTAAACCAGTTTTATCAGAAACTGATTTTTGTGAATTCTGCATCTCATTCAGTGCAGTAGATGACTTGTTCCAAGACTGAATGAGCTCAGTCTATTTTGAGTTTTCAAGAGTCAACTTCTGGATTAATGACTGATTTTTGTCTCTTTCTGCTTTTAGCTCAGCAATTTCCTTTTTTAGACTCAACCCATCAACTGATTCATCAGTTTTGGTTTTATTGTCTGTGGGATCAGTTTTCTTTGCTTTGAGTTTTTCAAATGATGATGCAAGTTTTTGGTACTCATTTACCATGTCATGTAGTTTTAGAATAAGTTCTTCTCGTGTGAAATCAGTTGAGCTGAAATCAAATACCTGTTGACTAGATGATTCTTCTTCTGCATCATTAGCCATTAAGCACTTGACTTCCTCATCATCACTGGAGCTGCATGAGCTTTCTGGTTCTGACTCCTAACTGTCAGTTTCTGCCCATTTAGATTTGTTCTCTTCAGCTAAGAGTACTTCATGTTTCTTCCTGAAGGACTTCTTATCTTCTTTGGGTCTTCTTTTGTGCTCATATGATTTCTTTCTTCTATCATTTGAGCCTTGACTATCCTTCTTCGGTTTAGGACAATCAGCAATAAAGTGGCCTGATTTGCCACAGTTGTAGCAGGCATTTGATTCATCCTTGGAGTTGTTCCTTTGGTATGGCTTCTGGAAGTTTCCTTGGTTCTGTCTCATGAACCTTCGAAATTTTTTGATGAACAGTGACATAGCATCACTGCTCAATTGATCAGCATATTTTTCGACTGAACTGATTGGTTCTGTTCTGACAGCAGTTAGAGCAGTTGTGGCTGCAGGGGTAGATGGTTCTCCTTCTCTGGTCTGCAGCTCGAACTCATAAGCCTTTAAATCAGCAAACAAATCATGAAGTTCAATCTGATTCAGATCTTTGGACTCCCTCATTGCCATGGTCTTGACATCTCATTCCTTGGGAAGACCTCTCATTACCTTTAGTGCAATCTCTTTGTTGGTATACACTTTTCCAAGTGCATTTAACTCATTGATGACACTGCTTACTCTTTCATCATACTCGTGCATTGATTCTCATGCTTTTATTTTGATGTTATCAAACTTTTGAACAACAACAGAAAGTTTATTTTCCTTGGTTTGATCATTTCCTTCATACGGCTGGATCAGCTTCTCCCAAATTTCTTTGGCTGTCTTACACATCTTTATTTTGCTGAAGGTTACTTTGTCCAGCATTTTGTGCAGAATGTCTTTAGCCACATTATCAAGATTTGCTTTTCTTTTATTTTCAGTTGTCCATTCATCTCTGGGCTTTTCTATTCATTGCGGTGCCCCTTCTGTTATAGCAAGTGCTGTATTTGTTTTTAGAATTTTCATGGGTCCATCAGTTATGACATACCACATGTCATCATCTTGTGCAGCTAAATGAGCCTGCATTCTGATTTTCCAATCATCAAATTCTTCTCTGGAGAACATAGGAATTTTGTTGAATGAAGTCATGCTAGCAAGTTTATAGATCAAAAGTATTCAAGAACAAGATTCAACCGCTCTGATAGCACTTGATAGGATCGATTAACGTATCAAGAGTGTTTAGAAGGGGGGGTTGAATAAACACTCACAATTAAAACTGATCTTTTGAATTTTGAGTTCAGTTTGGTGACAAACTGATTCTCGAAATCTTGTTGGTCAATGACAATCAGTTAAACTGAATTAGTTGCGGAAAGTAACTGACTGAAAGATAGAATACAAAAATAAAATACGCAAGGATTGTTTCTGGATGTTCGGAGATTTAAATTACTCCTACGTCACCCCTTCTATCTGAAGGATAGGATTTCCACTAAAAGACTTTGATCGAATACAAAATTTGTACTGACCCACTTCAGTTTGGACTTCTCACTGCCAAAGACTGAAACTCTTAGTATTACAGAGAATTCTCAGTGCGTAACTGATCTTAGCACCATCAAATTTAACGATTAATACAAGGTGCTAGTGAGCTCAAATTGTAGCCTTGACTGCTACGAATAAATCAAGTAAGAGTGAGCTAAGATTTAGACAGAGTAACAGCAAGCTTTTGAATGAAATGATCTTGTTATTTCTTCAGCTTTTCTTCTGTCATATTTATAAGCTTCCCTTCCAACGGTAACTTGGGATATATTTGAATTTTTGTATCCGTTGATTGCCACTTCATTATTCCTTCATTTATTGTAATGCGGCGTCTTAACTGCTTTAGTCGAAATGCGTTGTTCCAAGCTGTATTGATTCAAGTGCGTCGTTCCACATTCAGTTGCAGTCTTTTATGTCTCTTTGTCGGTTGACGTGTTTCAGTTACTGGTAAGGAGAATAACTGAATTTTCAGTTGCGTGGATTCAGTTGCTGAGTTCAGTTTACTCGATCAGTTGGTTCGTATTTTCAGTTGGCTCATATTTTGTCAAACTCCAGAATTTAGTTTTCAACAAAATGATAATTTTGAAACTTTAAGGGGTTAAGGTGAAATTTTTCGAGAAACATTGGGGTCCAAACATTTAATTTTTGAGAATCATGGGAATAGTGATTGAAATTCCTTAAGCACCAACACGAATAGATTTGATGGTGTATTCGTTCGCAGGAAGGATATTCATTCTAGGAGTGGCTGCCTATGCATTGCTGGATTTGAGAGCTACATACTCATTCATATCCAAAACATTCGTCAAACGACTAAATACTATACCCGAGGATACGGGATTGGGCTTCAAAGTTTTTATTCCTTCTGGTGATCACATGGTCACTTCGAGTATTGTGAAAAATCTAGAGCGTTGTTTGCAAAAAGATGTAGTTCGGGCAGATCTTATCGTACTTCTAATGCCTGAATTCGACATCATACTTGAAATGGAATGTCTATCATTGAATGGAGCTTCGATAGATTTTTGGCAGAGGTCAGTGTCTATTCGACCATCCAGTGGGAAATGTTTTGTCTTTGAGGCAGCAAGGAACAAGAAAATGCCGCACATTATTTCTTGCATGTGTGCGAGGAAACTTATGAGACTAGGCTATCACGTTTTTCTAGCAAGTGTTATGTCATCACCCATTCCCGATAGTCAAAAGCTAGAAGATGTTGAGGTCGTCAGAGAATTTCCTAGTGTCTTTCCTGAGAACGCTTCTGGCATTCCACCGGACCGTGAGGTGGAATTTTCTATTGATTTGATGCCGAGAACTATACCGATTTCTTAGGCACCCTACCGCCTAGCTCCCACTGAGATGAAAAAGATAAATGATCAAATTCAAGAATTATTGGACAAGTGTTTTATTCGCCCTAGTTGTTCTCCGTGGGGTGCACCGGTATTATTTGTGAAGAAAAAAGACGGTAGTATACGACTTTGTATAGATCATCGAGAGTTTAATATGATCACCATCAAGAATAAGTATCCCTTACCGAGAATCGAAGACTTATTTGATCAATTCAAGGAGCATCGATATTCTCAAAAATAGATATTCGCTTTGGATATCATCAGTTAAAGGTTAAGGAGTCGGATTTTCATAAAATATTGTTTAGAAATCGATATGGGCATTACGAGTTTATGGTCATGCAATTTGGGTTGACCAATGCGCTAGCGATATTCATGGATTTCATGAATCTCATATTTCAGTCATATCTGGATCAATTTGTTATAGTCTTCATCGATGATATTTTGATCTATTCGAAGATTAAAGAGGAGCATAGTCAGCATTTGAAGACATCACTGCAAATACTGCAAGATATGAAATTATACGCTAAGTTCAGCAAGTGCGAGTTTTGGCTTGAGAGAGCGGCGTTCCTAGGCCATGTTATTTCTAAAGATGGGTTTGAGGTTGATCCGAGTAAAGTGGAGGCATTGAAAGAATGGCCCGTACCTAAGAGGGTAACCGAGATTCGTAGTTTATTGGGACTAGCTGGCTATTACCGAAAGTTCATACAAGGATTCTCTTCTATTTCGATACCATTGACCACCTTGATAAAGAAGAATCCAAAGTTTATATGGGGATCTGAATACCAAGAAAGTTATGACAAGCTGAAGCAAGCTTGGATTTCAGCACCAGTATTATCGATGTCATCGGGGCAAGGAGAGTATATTCTTTATATGGATGCTTCAGAACTTGGTTTGGCCGCAGTTCTGATGCAAAAAGACCGAGTTATAACTTATGCGTCTAGATAGTTGAAGGTTCATGAGAAGAATTACCCGACTCATGACCTCGAGCTTGCAGCGGTAATTTTTGCACTTAAGATTTGGAGACATTACTTATATGGGGAGAAGTACAAGATTTTCACCAACCATAGAAGTTTGAAGTACTTTTTCACCCAAAAAGAGTTGAATATGAAGCAATGAAGATGGTTAGAGTTGGTAAAGGACTACAACTGTGACATTAGCTACAATCCGAGAAAAGGTAATATAGTAGCAGACGCATTGAGTAGGAAGACAACAGTCATTACTCAATTATCACTTCAAAGACCACTGTAGTCCGAGATATAGCGGTTTGAGCTGGCAGTATATGCTAGGGGCAAGGCCCCTAATCTTGCCACCATGACAGTTAAGCCTAATTTGAGGGATATAATTCGTGAGAGACAGTCTTCTGATGAGCAATTGCAAAAGTGGAGATTGAGAAATGAAGCTAAGGGCCGGAAGATGTATTCTGAGGTGGATGGTATAGTTCGATATCGAGATCGACTTTGTGTTCCTAGTGGCGAATCTTTGAGGGAAGTCATTATGAAGGAAGCTCGTGATACTCCCTACTCCATTCATCCTGGAAGTACGAAGATTAACAAGGATCTTCAATTATTGTATTGGTGGTCGGGCATGAAGTCCTGCGATTTGTATCCAAATGTTTGACTTGTCAACAAGTTAAAGCAGAGCATCAGAGGCCAGCAGTAAACTTAAGCCACTTCCTATCCCCGAGTCGAAATGGAAAAATATCACTATGCATTTTGTTGTGGGATTTCCAAGGACTATCAAGGGATTCAATGCCATTTGGGTGATAGTCGATCGTCTTACGAAATCAGCGGATTTTCTACCTATCAAGATGACTGTAGAACCCGTATATCAGTAGACGTATAAGCCATGCATAATTCTAGATTTTTAAATTTAATTGACTTCATTGCATGATTATTTTAAATGCATTTGTTTGAAGTTAATTATTCATTATTTCAGTTCAGTAGTTTGATTTTTAGCATTTCAGTTATTTCAGTGAGGCCGGACCGGAGTCGGAGTTTTGAGATAGAATTTAAGATTCGAGAAATATTTCCAGAAGTTAATTTAGCTAGCAACCAAGTTCATTTAAGTTAGAAAGGGAGGTTTGAGGATTTAATTTAATTATTTGAGGTGATTAAGAAATGAACTCATTTAAGTTATTTAATTAAGGGGTTAGCTCACTAAAATTATTTAAAGGATTAGTAAGGCTTTCAAGGATTATTAGTTGACTAGATAATCAACATTTCCCTTTATTTTATCATGCATTTTTTGGCCACCCTTAGTGCTAGAAGATTCATTTTCCAACTCATCAACTTTGACCAATTCTTTGCATGTAATTAGTAGGATAATTCTAGGATTTTTGGGAGCACAATTTAATTAATTAATGGACATATCCTAGACTAGAAAATAAGCAAAATTTCGGCCACTACCTCCTAGAAGCATCCACCAACTCATTTGATATCAATTCAAAATTTAAAATTCAAAAATGAGAAGACTTGGTCTTGATTCTTTCCTTATATCTTGCACCCACTTCCCTCACCCTCCTAACCATCATTCCCCCTCCCTTAGTCACGAAATTCAGAGTGTTTTTGAGAGAGGAAAACCGTGGGAATTCAGTAGGAAGCAAGGGAGAAAAATCGAGAGCAAGAAAGGTAGACAAGAAGCGCTCCACCTCCTCCGTGCCGCGTCGTCGTTGTTTCGTTCGTTTTCTTTCAAAACGAAACCAGGCATGTCTAGATTTCTTTCAAACCTCAATCAAGTCATATTATCATTTATATTTCAGTAAATGATCATGTTTATTCAAGTAAAAATCGAGATCCATGTCAAAACATTTTGAAACCACACATGCAGAATTTTCGAATTCCTTGGCAAGCTTCACGGTTTCTTTTGTTTTGTGAGTTTCAGGTATTGGATCGACTCCAGGCTCCCAAGGCGGCTTATATACATGTAGTAGGATGCATTAGGACCATGTTGGTCCATTCAAACCAGCCCCATGCTTGCTGGAATTCAGAATGACAGCAAGTCCCCATAGGTGCAGAAATGTTGTTCGAAAAATTCAGTTTGTTGTCATGGAGGAAGGATCTGATCTTGGCTGCCCCAAAGGCCTATAGCCATGGTTGGATCACTTCCCTAGCATGTCTAAGACGTGACTAAGTTGCCCTTTTGGTGGCTTGGTCCATGGTTCATCGGTTTTTAATAAAAACATCACAACAGCCCCTATACCCCTTCGGCTACTTCGGTTGGACAGCTTTTGGTTCGTTTCTTTTGGTTGCTTGGTATGGATCTTGGTTGGCCTATGGCCCTTAGCCACGGTTCATATCATGCTCCTAGATGTCTAGATCGTGCCATGGTCAATCAAATGGCCATTGGAACGACACGAGACATCGATCATAGCATAAACACTACACACGCATTCAAGATGCTCTCGGTTGGACCCTTCGGTTGAGTTATGGTGTGATGCGGATTGTGGCTGGCCTAGGGCCCTTAGCCATGGTTCAAATCATTCCTTGGGATGTTGGTAAGAGTCTCTGGTCGGTGGTTCACGCCCCTAATGGCCGATAGTCTCGAAACCAACGCGAGTCTTGTAGTTGCGCAGCTGCTGGAAATTACAGCAAGTTTCTGTGTCGTTTAGAAGGCTTTGTTTGAGTTCTTGGTTGGCTTTTAGCCCATGTCCTTGGACTGGACAGTGTCTCATTGAGTTGGGAAGGTCATGTTTTCGACCGTTCGTCATTTGTATCATTTTTGAGGTCGTACGAGAATTTACGGTGCAATGTGCCAAATTGACTCTCGAAAGAGCGTTTCGTGTTTTGGCCTCCATTTCACCTAGATTTCGACCCTATCATTTTAGGAGCATTATTTTATGATTTTTCAGCATATTTTAATCATGAATATACGTCGGTTCAGTGTCGGTTCAAGTTGGCTCGGAGTCATGATTAAATGCGAAGTCATTAGGCGTCATAGTCGCATCTTTTGAACGTAAATTGCATAGTTGGTCATGTTTAAGCTATTGCATATTTTTCATGGCACAGTTAGGTTGCAGCGAGCCTGGGAACGATCCAATCCAATCCAGTTGGTAAAATTACAGGATTTTTCATTACGTCAGTTAATTATGTTACGTGCATGAAAACAGAAAATGATTATTTTTGAGATTTATGCGATATGGCTTGTGGTTCATTCACTATGTGGGAGTGTTATTTTATACGGTCGTCAGTGACCGATCAGTTCAGTATGGTACCACCCGGTCGCCAGTGACCGGCCAGCTCAGTTCAGTTTCAGCCTCCCCGGTAGCCAGTTACCGATCAGTTCAGCTTAGTGCAGTGGCCACAGGCGTAAAACATAATCTCGACAGAAAATTTTATCAGTTATTTCAGTATAGGCTCCAAGGAGCAAATATTTTTACAGTGATTTCCAGTTCAATTATGCACGTATTATAATTGCTCAGTACAGATTATTTTCAGTATGCCTCAGGACAGGATATGTTAACTCATGCATATTTTAAATTCAGATTTTTACTCGTTACCTGCGATATATGCATGCTGAGTCTTTAGGCTCACTAGACTTGATTGTTGTAGGTACTGATGAGGCCAGGGCCGAGGGCGGGGACCAGTGAGCCAGCTTAGGTCGGCAGTAGTGGCACCCGAGGACCTCAGAGCCGCAGTTGTTAATTTTTTTTCCGCAAACAATTTTATCAGTCGTTGGATATTTTTAAATCGTTGTTGTTGGCAAAACTTTAATTTTCTTCCGCTGCAATATTTTGAAATATTGAACTTGATTCACCAGTGATTTTATGAATGAGGCCATTTAAGTTCTTTTAAAAAGAAAATTTTTAATTTTCCGCAAATTTTCAAGAAAGGGGTTTTAGGCCCTTCACAGTTGGTATCAGAGCGGTGGTTCTGTATAGGGTTTCACTACTACTGACCGCGAGAAGCTCACGAATCCACGTCTTCGGTCTGTAAGTTTTTCAGTTCAGCATTTTGTTCAGCATTTTAGTTAAAGCATGAATTAGTTTGTCAGCATGCTTCCAGATTTTCAGTATTTCAGAGTTCATTTAAAATAAATTATGGAATTATGCATGTTAGTTACGTATTGGTTATGTTGGAACAGTATGCCCCCTAGACGCATTTTAGAGCGCAACAGAGAGGAGGAGCCTCGCCGAGAAGACAGGGAGGAGCGTAGACCAGAGGGAGACCTACCACCTCCTCCACCGCCCCCACCGGATATGAGTGCCCAGATGTTAGCTGGGATGGCACAGTTCTTCGCACAGTTTGCGGGGGGCAATGCCGCAGCCGTAGCCGCAGCCGCAGCCAGGCCGACAGGGCCCGAGGCTGTTTATGAGCGATTCATGAAGATGCGCCCGAAGGAATTCTCTGGGACATCTGACCCCATGGTTGCTGAGGGATGGATCAAATCCCTCGAGGTTATCTTCGAGTTCATGGAGCTGGGAGACGCAGACCGAGTCCGATGTGCCACCTACCTGTTCACTGGAGACGCCCGCTTATGGTGGGAAGGAGCTTCGGTAGCCCTGACATTGGCTACACTTTCTTGGACCCGCTTTACGGAGGTTTTCTACTCCAAGTATTTTGCTGAGGAGGTTTGCACCAGGCTGACCACCGAGTTCATGAGTCTGAGACAGGGGGATATGTCGGTTACGGAGTTTATACGTAAGTTCGAGAGGGGCTGTCACTTTGTGCCCCTGATAGCGAATGATGCCAGAGCCAAGCTGATGCACTTCCTGGTGGGTTTACGGCCGATCTTGCGCCGGGATGTTAGGGTATCTGACCCTGCTACTTATGAGGTTGCCGTCTCCAAGGCCTTAGCCGCAGAGCAGGATCTGCGGGATATCGAGAGGGATCGCCAGGGAAAGCGCCCAGTCCAGGCACCGCACCGCCCTCCTCCTCATCAGCATCAGCAGCAGAATAAGAGGCCTTTTCATGGACCGCCCAGGAACTGAGGCCAGCAGCAGCAGCAGCAGCAGCAGCGGGGACGCCCAGCCCCGAGGACTCAGGAGCACCCAGTTTGTCCCAGGTGCTCACGTCGCCATCCTGGAGCATGTATGGCTGACTCAGGAAAGTGTTTTAAGTGTGGCAGTCCAGACCACATGTTGCTGCAGTGTCCTCAGAGTAATCTGCCTACCCAAGGCAGAGTTTTTGCTCTCCATGCCGCGGAAACCAACCCGGAGACTATGTTGTTGACAGGTACCTTTAAACTTTAAGTTATTATTTGAATTTTCGCGTTTTGGGAATCGGGATTTAGATTTTGAACTTAGAACTGTTATAGGATTGCATGCTCTACTCAGATTTATTTCGGGGAAATTAAGCTAGAGGAACCTAGACCTTTGCATGTCTATAAGTTTAGATCTTGTAGTGGGATTCAACTTAGAGCTCCGCTCTTTCAGGGAGAATTTTTATATCTGGTTCCGCTACCAAGGCCTTGATAGATTTAGGGGCCACTCACTCATTTATTTCGGAGGTCTTTGCAAACTTTCTCAAGATCCAGACCATTGGGCTAGATACAGCCTTTTCAGTAGTGTTGCCGTCAGGCGAGGAGATGGCAGCCACCAATGTTATCCGAGATATAGACCTTGAGCTGCACGGTAATCTTGTTTATGCGGGTCTGATTGTGCTACCGATGCCGGAATTTGACATCATCCTAGGGATGGACTGGCTATTGAGGAACAGAGTGTTGATAGACTTCCAGCGGAGATCCGTTCTTGTCCGACCGCCTGGAATGGAGCAGTTCTTATTTGAGCCGGACAGGTACTTTCCTTTACCGCACATTATTCCTTATGTTCAGGCTAGGAAGCTCATGCATAGAGGGTGTCGGGCATTTCTAGCAACCTTTTTATCTGTCCCCGAGGAACCCAGCCAGTCAGCCTCAGATGTTCCGTTTGTCAGAGATTTCTTAGACGTTTTTCCCGAAGACGTCTCTGGTATGCCACCCGAGAGAGAGGTGGAGTTTTCCATTGAGCTTATGCCAGGTACGACTCCGATATCCAAAGCGCCGTACCGGCTAGCATCGACAGAGATGGCAGAGCTTAAGAAGCAGATCCAGGAACTTCTTGACAAGGAGTTCATTCGCCCGAGCTTTTCTCCATGGGGCGCGCCAGTCTTATTCGTGAAAAAGAAGGATGGCACGATGAGGCTTTGCATTGACTACCGGGAGTTGAACAGGGTTACAGTGAAGAATAAATACCCACTGCCGAGGATTGAGGATCTGTTTGACCAGTTGCAGGGAGCTTCGATTTTCTCCAAGATAGATCTGCGTTCCGGTTATCACCAGTTGAGGGTGAGAGGTGCTGATGTTTCGAAGACAGCTTTCAGGACTCGTTATGGTCACTACGAGTTCCTTGTGATGCCGTTCGGTCTGACGAATGTGCCAGCGATCTTCATGGATCTCATGAATCGCGTATTTCAGCCGTACCTCGACCAGTTTGTGATAGTGTTCATAGATGACATTCTCGTCTACTCCAAGAATCGGGAGGAGCACAGCAGGCATCTGACCACAGTGTTGCAGACATTGCAAAAGCACAAATTATTCGCAAAGTTCAGTAAGTGCAAATTTTGGTTAGAGAAGGTGGCGTTCTTGGGCCACATTATTTCTAGCAGTGGCATTGAGGTAGACCCGGCGAAAGTTGTAGCAGTCAGAGATTGGGTTGTGCCTCAGAATGCATCCGAGATCCGCAGTTTCCTTGGGCTAGCAGGATATTACAGAAAATTCATTCAGGGATTCTCATCCATTGCCGTTCCACTCACAGCACTGACCAAGAAAAATGTGAAGTTTGTGTGGAGCGAGGAGTGTCAGAAGAGCTTCGATACTTTGAAGCAAGCTCTTATCTCAGCACCCGTTTTGGCTGTACCGTCAGGATCCGGCGAGTTTGTCCTTTATACCGATGCTTCGAAGCTTGGTTTAGGTGCAGTTTTGATGCAGCATGGGAGAGTGATAGCGTATGCTTCTCGACAGCTGAAAATCCACGAGAAGAATTACCCTACCCATGATCTGGAGTTAGCGGCCGTAGTTTTTGCTTTGAAGATTTGGAGGCACTATCTGTATGGAGAGAAGTGCCAGATCTTTACCGACCATAAAAGCCTCAAGTATTTCTTTACGCAGAAGGAGCTGAACATGCGTCAGAGGCGTTGGTTGGAGCTTGTGAAAGACTACGATTGTGACATTAGCTACCACCTGGGTAAAGCTAATGTAGTTGCGGATGCTTTGAGCAGGAAAGTCG
The DNA here is from genome assembly GCF_025594145.1 of Primulina tabacum. NCBI lineage: Eukaryota > Viridiplantae > Streptophyta > Magnoliopsida > Lamiales > Gesneriaceae > Primulina > Primulina tabacum. The sequence goes on along the minus strand of NC_134561.1, from coordinate 5,476,660 downwards.
CAGTGATGGCTCATTTGACGATGCAGAAACCTCTTCAGATTGAGATGCAGAGGTTTGATCTTGAGACTTACCCTCGAGGTAGAGTTCCTCGTTTATCTACCTTGACTATCCAGTCCTCTCTTATTGACCGTATCCGCAGCGGTCAGGCAGCAGATGAGCAGTTGGCACAGTGGAAGAAGAGAGATGAAGCCAAGGGCAGTGTTTTGTATTCAGTCAGCGACGGTATTGTGAGATACCGAGATAGGATATGGGTTCCTAGCAGTGATTCTATCCGAGTAGACATCTTATCAGAGGCCCATACGTCCCCGTACTCCATTCACCCTGGGAGTACGAAGATGTACAAAGATCTGCAGCTATTGTATTGGTGGCCAGGGATGAAGAAGGACATCAGGCATTTTGTATCCGAGTGCCTGACTTGCCAGTTAGTGAAGGCCGAGCATCAGAGACCAGCAGGTTTGCTCAAGCCTCTTCCTATTACCGAGTGGAAGTGGGAGAGCATTACCATGGACTTTGTGACCGGATTGCCGAGGTCAGCCAGAGGATTGAATGCTATCTGGGTGATTGTAGATCGTCTTACCAAATCAGCGCACTTCTTGCCTATTAAGACGACTTTCACCATGGTTCAGTATGCAGAGCTGTATATCCGAGAGATAGTCCGACTCCACGGTATTCCAGTTTCTATCGTATCCGACAGAGATCCCAGATTCACTTCCTCGTTTTGGAAGAGTTTGCATTCGACTTTGGGTACGAAGTTGCTGTTTAGCACAGCTTTCCATCCGCAGACAGATGGACAGTCGGAGCGAGTTATTCAGATCTTAGAGGATCTTCTCCGTGCTTGCGTCATTGATTTCTCTGGGAGTTGGGAGTCGAACTTACCATTGGTAGAGTTCACCTATAACAACAGTTTCCAGTCGTCTATAGGTATGGCTCCGTATGAGGCGCTGTATGGCCGCAAGTGTAGATCTCCTGTTCATTGGGATGAAGTAGGAGAGAGAGCAGAGTTGGGTCCAGAGATTGTTCAGCAGGCAGCAGATGTAGTAGTCAAGATCCGTGATAAAATGAGGACTGCTCAGAGCCGACAGAAGAGTTATGCCGATCAGCGGAGGAGAGACTTAGAATTTGCAGTGGGCGATCATGTCTTCGTGAAAGTGGCACCTATGAAGGGTGTCATGAGATTTGGCAAGAAAGGGAAGCTCAGTCCGAGATTCATTGGACCGTTTGAGATCCTTGACAGAGTTGGGACGCTTGCTTATCGTGTGGCTCTTCCGCCGAATCTGGCCGGAGTACACAATGTCTTTCACGTCTCCATGCTGAGGAAGTATATGGCAAATCCTTCGCATGTGCTGAATTTCGAGCCGTTGCAGCTTACTCCGAACTTATCTTATGAGGAGAGACCCGTGCAGATCCTAGACAGACAGGAGAAGAAACTTCGGAACAAGTTGGTTAAGCGAGTCAAAGTCAAATGGCTCAACCATTCAGAGGAGGAAGCTACGTGGGAGTCTGAGCCGGAGATGAGAAGTCGATACCCTGAGTTATTCGGTGAGTTCTAATTTCGAGGACGAAATTTATTTAAGGGGGGAAGGATTGTAGAACCCGTATATCAGTAGACGTATAAGCCATGCATAATTCTAGATTTTTAAATTTAATTGACTTCATTGCATGATTATTTTAAATGCATTTGTTTGAAGTTAATTATTCATTATTTCAGTTCAGTAGTTTGATTTTTAGCATTTCAGTTATTTCAGTGAGGCCGGACCGGAGTCGGAGTTTTGAGATAGAATTTAAGATTCGAGAAATATTTCCAGAAGTTAATTTAGCTAGCAACCAAGTTCATTTAAGTTAGAAAGGGAGGTTTGAGGATTTAATTTAATTATTTGAGGTGATTAAGAAATGAACTCATTTAAGTTATTTAATTAAGGGGTTAGCTCACTAAAATTATTTAAAGGATTAGTAAGGCTTTCAAGGATTATTAGTTGACTAGATAATCAACATTTCCCTTTATTTTATCATGCATTTTTTGGCCACCCTTAGTGCTAGAAGATTCATTTTCCAACTCATCAACTTTGACCAATTCTTTGCGTGTAATTAGTAGGATAATTCTAGGATTTTTGGGAGCACAATTTAATTAATTAATGGACATATCCTAGACTAGAAAATAAGCAAAATTTCGGCCACTACCTCCTAGAAGCATCCACCAACTCATTTGATATCAATTCAAAATTTAAAATTCAAAAATGAGAAGACTTGGTCTTGATTCTTTCCTTATATCTTGCACCCACTTCCCTCACCCTCCTAACCATCATTCCCCCTCCCTTAGTCACGAAATTCAGAGTGTTTTTGAGAGAGGAAAACCGTGGGAATTCAGTAGGAAGCAAGGGAGAAAAATCGAGAGCAAGAAAGGTAGACAAGAAGCGCTCCACCTCCTCCGTGCCGCGTCGTCGTTGTTTCGTTCGTTTTCTTTCAAAACGAAACCAGGCATGTCTAGATTTCTTTCAAACCTCAATCAAGTCATATTATCATTTATTTTTCAGTACATGATCATGTTTTTTCAAGTAAAAATCGAGATCCATGTCAAAACATTTTGAAATCACACATGCAGAATTTTCGAATTCCTTGGCAAGCTTCACGGTTTCTTTTGTTTTGTGAGTTTCAGGTATTGGATCGACTCCAAGCTCCCAAGGCGGCTTATATACATGTAGTAGGATGCATTAGGACCATGTTGGTCCATTCAAACCAGCCCCATGCTTGCTGGAAATTCAGAATGACAGCAAGTCCCCATAGGTGCAGAAATGTTGTTCGAAAAATTCAGTTTGTTGTCATGGAGGAAGGATCTGATCTTGGCTGCCCCAAGGGCCTATAGCCATGGTTGGATCACTTTCCTAGCATGTCTAAGACGTGACTAAGTTGCCCTTTTGGTGGCTTGGTCCATGGTTCATCGGTTTTTAATAAAAACATCACAACAGCCCCTATACCCCTTCAGCTACTTCGGTTGGACAGCTTTTGGTTCGTTTCTTTTGGTTGCTTGGTATGGATCTTGGTTGGCCTATGGCCCTTAGCCACGGTTCATATCATGCTCCTAGATGTCTAGATCGTGCCATGGTCAATCAAATGGCCATTGGAACGACACGAGACATCGATCATAGCATAAACACTACACACGCATTCAAGATGCTCTCGGTTGGACCCTTCGGTTGAGTTATGGTGTGATGCGGATTGTGGCTGGCCTAGGGCCCTTAGCCATGGTTCAAATCATTCCTTGGGATGTTGGTAAGAGTCTCTGGTCGGTGGTTCACGCCCCTAATGGCCGATAGTCTCGAAACCAACGCGAGTCTTGTAGTTGCGCAGCTGCTGGAAATTACAGCAAGTTGCTGTGTCGTTTAGAAGGCTTGTTTGAGTTCTTGGTTGGCTTTTAGCCCATGGACTTGGACTGGACAGTGCCTCATTGAGTTGGGAAGGTCATGTTTTCGACCGTTTGTCATTTGGATCATATTTGAGGTCGTACGAGAATATACGGTGCAATGTGCCAAATTGACTCTCGAAAGAGCGTTTCGTGTTTTGGCCTCCATTTCACCTAGATTTCGACCCTATCATTTTAGGAGCATTATTTTATGATTTTTCAGCGTATTTTAATCATGACTATACGTCGGTTCAGTGTTGGTTCAAGTTGGCTCGGAGTCATGATTAAATGCGAAGTCATTAGGCGTCATAGTCGCATCTTTTGAACGTAAATTGCATAGTTGGCCATGTTTAAGCTATTGCATATTTTTCATGGCACAGTTAGGTTGCAGCGAGCCTGGGAACGATCCAATCCAATCCAGTTGGTAAAATTACAGGATTTTTCATTACGTCAGTTAATTATGTTACGTGCATGAAAACAGAAAATGATTATTTTTGAGATTTATGCGATATGGCTTGTGGTTCATTCACTATGTGGGAGTGTTATTTTATACGGTCGCCAGTGACCGATCAGTTCAGTATGGTACCACCCGGTCGCCAGTGACCGGCCAGCTCAGTTCAGTTTCAGCCTCCCCGGTAGCCAGTTACCGATCAGTTCAGCTTAGTGCAGTGGCCACAGGCGTAAAACATAATCTCGACAGAAAATTTTATCAGTTATTTCAGTACAGGCTCCAAGGAGCAAATATTTTTACAGTGATTTCCAGTTCAATTATGCACGTATTATAATTGCTCAGTACAGATTATTTTCAGTATGCCTCAGGACAGGATATGTTAACTCATGCATATTTTAAATTCAGATTTTTACTCGTTACCTGCGATATATGCATGCTGAGTCTTTAGGCTCACTAGACTTGATTGTTGTAGGTACTGATGAGGCCAGGGCCGAGGGCGGGGACCAGTGAGCCAGCTTAGGTCGGCAGTAGTGGCACCCGAGGACCTCAGAGCAGCAGTTGTTAATTTTTTTTCCGCAAACAATTTTATCAGTCGGTGGATATTTTTAAATCGTTGTTGTTGGCAAAACTTTAATTTTCTTCCGCTGCAATATTTTGAAATATTGAACTTGATTCACCAGTGATTTTATGAATGAGGCCATTTAAGTTCTTTTAAAAAGAAAATTTTTAATTTTCCGTAAATTTTCAAGAAAGGAGTTTTAGGCCCTTCACAATGACATTCACCATGACACAGTATGCCGAGCTATATATACGAGAGATAGTTCGATTGCATGGGATTCCAGTGTCTATTGTTTCTGATAGAGATCCGAGGTTCACATCGTCTTTTTGGAAGAGTCTACATGCAACGATGGGGACTAAGTTTTTATTCAGTACATTATTCCATCCTCAAACCGATGATCAGTCTGAAAGGGGGATTCAAATATTGGAAGATCTACTTCAAGCTTGTGTGATTGATTTTCAAGGAAGTTGAGAACCGAAGTTACCTCTAGTGGAATTTATTTATAATAATAGCTATCAATCATCAATAGGAATGACTCCTTATGAGGCACTCTATGGGAGGAAGTGTAGATCACCCATACATTGGGACAAGGTTGGTGAAACAGGAGAATTTGGTCCGGACTTGATAAAACAAATAGCGGAGCTAGTAGTCAAAATCCGGGATAGGATAAAGACTGCACAAAGCCGACAGAAAAGCTAAGATGATAAGCATCGATGAGAGTTGGAGTTTGCAGTGGGTGATCACGTATTTGTAAAAGTAGCACCCCTGAAGGGCATTATGAGATTTGGCAAGAAAGGCAAGCTCAGTCCGAGGTTCATAGGGCCGTTTGATATTTTGGAGAGGGTTGGAACACTAGCCTATAGAGTAGCGTTTGCATTGATGCTAGCGAGAGTAAATAATGTATTCCACATCTCGATGCTGTGAAAATATATGTCAAACACTTCACATGTACTAAATTACGAGTCGCTGCAGTTGACTCCAAATATGTCATAAAAGGAAATACCTACACAAATCCTAGGAAGACAAGAAAGAAGATGTAATGTACCATACTTTTTACTACTTAAAATTTACGGAAAAATTAAAAAATTTCTTATATAAAAGGCGAACCTTCAAAATTCGATAAAATAAACTGTTCATCCCCAAATATTGTTGCAACAAAAGATCTCAAATGAAGTTTACTAAAAGTACTTGTTTAAAACTCATAATCGATAACATGAAATCAGAGTATTTTGGACAGTTCATAAACTCTTAAAAACTGGGCGGTCCTCAGGTCTAGCCTCCTGCTCAGTCCAAGCCAGCTCCTTGGTCCCCACCTCCCGTCTCCTCAAGTGCATCCTCACCTGCATCGATCAAGTCTAGTGAGTCTAAAGACTCAACACGTATAAACTGGAAGTAGCGAGTAATATGTAATAAAATCACATGCGACTTTAAAATACATCATACATACCGGAACTTTAACATGCGTACAAGAGCTTGAACTTACATACATACATAGACGTGCTATAACGTGAAATTTTTCTTGAACATGCTTGCATACTTGTACATACATGATCATACATAAACTTCATCATTTGCGTAGATGCATGATTCAAAGCAAGTGACCCATATATAAATACGCCTGATAAGACTAAACCACAGTACTGGGCTGACAGGGAAGATTTACTGCCACATACATGAGATCCCCGTTCATGCTTTAACGGTTGGATTGGTGCCCGTTCATGCTTTAACGCTTTCCAATCCTGATCTAAACCCCTTCATGCTTTAACGGGGTGGATTGGTCCCCGGTCATGTTTTACTGCTTTCCAATCCCATACATAATTGGTCACAAGACATTTAGCATACCTTAAAAACTTGAAATATTTTCTTTGCACGTCAAACATACTTACTTGGCGTTGAGGGATTCGTTGGATCTCGTTTGGGGCCGCTGCTGCACAAACTAACATGAGTTTGAAACACTTAACTTGCATAACTTAGACTTAGGTACTCAAGCTCACCACCGAAGTGAATAAGTAGCTTATGACATTCTAGTTCCCTCGGGACTTGACCTCTTTTAATCATCGTACTAACCATTATCTTGAACCCCAAAACAAAACCTGATGTGAAGTCTAAATTATTTTTTTCAAAATAAGAAGTACACGGACCCCGTGCCCGGGTCCGTGTATGGGTCCGTGTAGGTTCGCAAAAGAAATGCTTGAAAAGAAGTAAGGACACGGACCCCGTGCTAGGGTCCGTCTAGGGGTCCGTGTATGCTTGCAAATTTGACACTTCAAAAGAAAAATAGGCACGGACCCCGTGTAAGGGTCCGTCTAGGGGTCCGTGTACCTGCGGTAATTGCAAACCCACGAAAATTCAATACAGGTGGTGCTTAATATTCATAACTCGAGTGAACGGACTATGACCCGACACCTCGAGACCCATCCTAGGATGCTACTACCTTGTTCCAAACTCATACAAACACCCCCAAGCAAAGACATCCAACCTACGATACAATACAACTCAAAAACACGGAAATTGACACCAAATCGTTTCCTACGACTTCTAATAAATTCAATTGCCTATCGACACTAACCGGCATACCAAATGCCAACCCAACATCATACTAAACATACCTAAATGCAGCAACGATCACCCGTCGATCCTCAACGAAGCCTGCAACAATAAAACTTCAAGAACACATCAATAACATAATTTTTCAGAAAACGCATTTGGAGCAGTCCCACAAAAATGATCATATCTCACTCAATATTTATCCAAATATTTCGAATTTTATATCAAATCGAAGGTATCAAAAAGTTCTACGTTTCTTACTTGAAAGTTTTTCCAAAATCTTGACCGAAAAATCGTAGTTTTTAAAAGACCAGTAAAAACGAGATTTGAGATCCCAAAAATGGTTTCAAAAGTGATCCAAACATGATTGCTCAAACTTCTACACATCACACATGTATTTTCTCGCATGAAAACATCTCAACACATAGTATGACTAGATCGATGCAGGAAAAACAGAATATACATGCCTTTTGAGAATTGAAAATACCGAAACGATGACTCCGACGCGGGAAGGAAGCGAGGGTTGATCCGGGACGAACGTGACGCGATCTCCTTGAAATAAACTCACAAAAACTTGCAGGGAAATTTTCAGAGAGTGGGGCGACTGCTCTCTTTCTTTGGAACCTTAGGTTTTGCTCTCAAAATAATAAAAATCTGAATGGAAATATGTGTGTGTGTGAAACGGTTTTGTGTGTGTGTGTAAGTGTGGGTGTGTGCGTGTGTTTAAAGAAATTAGGGGAATAAAATTGCTTAATTAGTAATCAACAATTAATTTAAAATACTAACTCTCCCATAATTTTAATAAAATCTCTAAATTTAAAACAACTTACACAAGTGTCAAAACTTTTAAAAGTTTAAATATCATAAAATACTACATAAATAATTTGGTTTTAATAATGATAAAACCAAATAAATTATTTAAAATGTCTCATCCTTAACTTAAAATAAAACACCACGTTTAAAATTGCCAAACTCGTCGCCGGTCTTTTATCTTCGATCCCGCATCGATAATCGCCTGAATTATGAAACTCGATAAAACAATTAACGTGCATCACATAAACACGAAAATAATGCAATTTAATAAATCATGCATCACAAAAAAAATCATTTTAAATTTAAATAAATTATTTAACAATTAAATAAATATATGGGTTTTACGTGTACTGATTTTGGGCTCTACAATTCATCACCCACTTATATAAATTTCGTCCTCGAAATTAAATCTTACCAAATAACTCTGGGTAGCGGATTCTCATATCTGCATCGGTCTCCCAAGTGGCTTCCTCCACTGCTTGATTCAGCCACCGGACTTTGACCAACTTGGTCACCTTGTTCCGAAGTCTGCGCTCCTGTCTGTCTAGGATTTGGACGGATCTTTCCTCATATGACAGGTCTGGAGCAAGCTGTAACGGTTCAGAGCTCAACACATGCGAAGGATTTGCTAGGTACTTTCTCAGCATCGAGACATGGAACACATTGTGTATCCCGGCCAGATTCGGCGCGAGGGCAACACAGTAAGCTAGTGTCCCAACTCTGTCAAGAATCTCGAACGGTCCAATAAACCTCGAACTCAGCTTGCCTCTTTTCCCAAATCTCATAACACCCTTCATAGGTGCTATCTTTATAAAAACGTACTCACATACTGCAAACTCGAGATCTCTCCTCATCTTATCAGCATAACTCTTGGGCCGACTCTGGGCGGTCTTCATTCCCTCTCGGATCTTGACCACCACATCTGCAGTCTGCTCTACTATCTCCGGACCAAGTTCTGCTCTCTCTCCGACTTCATCCCAATGAATCGACGATCTGCACTTCCTCCCATACAATGCCTCGTAGGGAGCCATACCAATAGATGCTTGAAAACTGTTGTTGTAGGTAAACTCCACTAGAGGTAGTTTTGATTCCCAACTCCCTTGGAAATCGATTATACAGGCTCGCAATAAATCTTCCAAAACCTGAATCACTCGCTCAGACTGGCCATCTGTCTGCGGGTGAAAAGCCGTACTAAAAAGCAGCTTCGTCCCCATGGCTGCATGTAAGCTCTTCCAGAAGAACGACGTAAACCTCGGGTCCCTGTCGGACACAATAGAAACTGGGATTCCGTGCAAATGAACTATCTCCCTGATATAAAGCTCCGCATACTATGTCATGGAGAAAGTCGTCTTCACTGGCAAAAAGTGCGCTGACTTGGTACTATAACCCAAATAGCATTGAATCTTCTGACTGACTTCGGCAACCTAACCACGAAGTCCATGGTGATATTCTCCCATTTCCACTCGGGGATAGGGAGTTGTTTAAGCATCCCTGCTGGTCTCTGATGTTCTGCCTTCATTTGTTGACAAGTCAGACATTCAGACACAAATCGGCGGATGTCTCTCTTCATCCCTGGCCACCAATACTAAATCTGCAAATCCTTGTACATCTTGGTACCTCCTGGATGAATGGAATAAGGAAGATGCATGTGCCTCTGTCAAAATATTCTCTCTGATCGAATCAACACTAGGCACCCACATTCTACCTCTGTAACTCACAATACCATCGAACACTGTGTAGAGTACACTGCCCTTGGCTTCGTCTTTCAGTTTCCATTTCTATAACTGTTCATCTGAAGACTGTCCTGCACGGATTCGGTCTAGTAAGAAAGACTGAACTGTCAAATTAGACAGTTTAGGAGCTCTGCCCTTAGGATAAACCTCTAGCCCAAATCTTTGAATCTCTGACTGAAGAGATCTCAATACTGACAGTTGTGCTACGACTGCAACTTTACGGCTCAAGGCATCTGCCACAACATTAGTTTTCCCTGGATGGTAGCTAATTTCACAATCGTAGTCCTTTACCAACTCCAACCACCGTCTCTGTCTCATATTCAGTTCTTTCTGCGTGAAGAAATACTTGAGACTCTTGTGATCGGTAAATATCTGGCATTTCTCTCCGTACAAGTAGTGTCTCCAAATCTTCAAGGCAAAGACAACGCCGGCTAACTCAAGGTCATGAGTCGGGTAGTTCTTCTCATGCACCTTCAACTGTCTGGAAGCATAAGCTATAACCCAACCCTGCTGCGTCAACACTACGTCTAATCCGTGCTTAGATGCATCAGTGTATAGCACAAAATCTCCTTGCCCTGTTGGCATGGCTAACACTGGAGCTGAAATGAGAGCTTGCTTCAAGGTATCAAAGCTCCTCTGACATTCATCACTCCACTCAAATTTAGCATTTTTCTTAGTCAGTGAAGTGAGCGGCACTGCTATCGACGAAAATCCCTGAATAAACTTACGGTAGTAACCGGCTAATCCCAGAAAGCTGCGGATCTCTGATGCATTCTTTGGCTCAATCCATTCCTTAACAGCTGCCACCTTAGCTGGATCCACCTCAATTCCACTACTAGACACTATGTGACCCAAAAACGCTACCTTCTCCAACCAGAATTCACACTTACTGAACTTCGCAAATAACTTGCGACTCTGCAGGATCTGCAAAACTGTCCTCAAATGTTGGTTGTGCTCCTCATGGCTCTTCGAGTAGATAAGGATATCGTCAATGAATACTATGACGAATTGATCTAGGTAGGGCTGGACTACTCGATTCATGATGTCCATGAAAATCGCTGGAGCATTCGTTAGTCCGAATGGCATCACTAAGAACTCGTAATGCTCGTATCTGGTTCTGAAGGCTGTCTTAAGGACATCGGCACCTTTTACCACGCTAGTAGCTAACAATTCTTCCCCTGATGGGACTGTCACTGAGTAGCTCACGTTGAGTCCAATAGACTTGACGTCCAGGTGACTAGCGAATGTCTCCGAAATAAAGGAGTGGGTGGCTCCTGAGTCTATCAGGGCCTTCGTGGCTAGTCTCTTTATGAAAATATTTCCTGTGAGGCATCAGCACAACACAAAAACTTATACCCGAACAATTCTAATCATAACCTCAACCACAGAAGAAAACCTCTACCCAAGTCACCAAAATATTACTAGCACACTAGTAATTTCAAATAAAATTTGAAACATGCATGGCAAAACAATACTGCACTTATTTAAATAAGTTTACCGGTCAGTAATGTCATGTCTGGGTTTGCCTCTTGAGCATGCATGGCGAATACTCTGCCCTGAGTCAGCTGCCTCCACTGTGGGCACTCCTTCAGCATGTGGTCACTGGCTCCACATTTAAAGCATTTCCCTGATCCCCATAGACACTGCCCCGGATGCTGGCGGTTGCACTTCGGGCACACTGGCTGCTCACCCGGCCTCTGTGGCGCCTTCTGCTGTGGCATAGGACCTTTGCCCTTTGGCGGTCCCTGATATGGCTTCTTCCCTGGATGTCCTTGTAAAGGCTTCTTGAACGGAGGTCGCTGTTGATGCTGCTGCAGCTGCTGTGGAGCCTGATAGGGCCTCTTGCCTTGTCTGTCAGCCTCCATATCCCTCTGCTCGTATTCTGCTGCCAAAGCTCTAGACAAGGCAACTGCATATGTAGTAGGAACAGCGACTCGGACATCTCGGCGTAAGAGTGGCCGCAACCCATCCATGAAATGCCTCAACTTCCCTTGGGCATCATTAGCTATCAGGGGTACAAAGTGACACCCCCTTTCAAACTTCCTCATGAACTCAGCTGCGCTGCTGTCTCCCTGACGTAACGTCATGAACTCCCTGGTCAGTCTGGATCGTACTTCTTCAGTGAAGTACTTGGAGTAGAATACCTCTTTAAATCCACTCCATGTCAGTGTTTGTAAGTTAACTGACACTAATGCACTATCCCACCACAGTCTGGCGTCTCCTGCTAGCAGGAATGTGGCACATCTGACTCTATCTGCATCTGTCAGTTCCATAAAGTCCAAGATTACCTCGATGGACTTAATCCATCCCTCGGCTATCATCGGGTCAGTGGTCTCCAAAAACTCCTTAGGATTCATCATTCTGAATCTCTCGTATACCGTCTCTGGTCTGGGCTTAGCCCCTGCATCCACTGTCGCCTGGTTCCCCACAAACTGTGCGAAGAACTGAGTCATTCCCACAAGCATATGTGCCTGCATATCCGGGGGTGGAGGAGGTGGAGCGTCTCTCCCTTCCTCTTGAGCCTCTCTATCTTCATCCCTAGCTTCCCGGTTAATTATGCGTCTAGGAGGCATACTGTTCCAATAATTTACCCAACACGTAAATCCCATATGCATGAACATGATATCAATAGTATAAGATGCACGTAAATCGAACTTAAAACATGGACATGCTCAAATCATGACTTAATGCTTAGTACATAACATAACTCAAAACATTAAAACTTACAGACTTGAGGTGTGACTTCGTGAGCTTCTTGCGACTAGCAGTAGGCATAACCCTTTACAAGAACACCACTCTGATACCAACTGTAACGTACCGTACTTTTTACTACTTAAAATTTGCGAAAAAATTAAAAATTTTCTTAAATAAAAGGCAAACCTTCAAAATTCGATAAAATAAACTGTTCATCCCCAAATATTGTTGCAACAAAAGATCTTAAATGAAGTTTACTAAAAGTACTTGTTTAAAACTCATAATCGATAACATAAAATTAGAGTATTTTGGACAGTTCATAAACTCTTAAAAACTGGGCGATCCTCGGGTCTATAGCCTCCTGCTCAGTCCAAGCCAGCTCCTTGGTCCCCCACCTCCCGTCTCCTCAAGTGCATCCTCACCTACATCGATCAAGTTTAGTGAGTATAAAGACTCAACACGTATTGTAACGCCCAGATTCGACGACTGTCCTCACTGTACCACGACGAGTCTTTCCAGCGTGCTTATGTCCTCACTCACACGCACCCTGGAAAACTTCCCAGGAGGTCACCCATCTCAAAATTGCCCCAAGTCAAGTACGCTTAACTTTGGAGTTCTTATGTGATGAGCTACCGAAAAGAAGATGCACCTTCGTGATATGAGTAGTACAAATCAAATCTTTTAAGCCATCTTCAACTGTACAGTCCATTACATTGAACAGTCTCAGAATCCCTCGCATTCCCGTGTGGGATCGGTTCATTCATGTTCCCTCCACCTAGAAGCCTGCCATGAGCCGCTCATTGTCCGTGCAACCTCATGGCACCGGCGATCACCCCCCGCCCTCTTCGGCCCCGGGCCTCACATGCCCACCAGCTTCCACTTGGTTCGTCCCCGAACCACACCGTACTAAGAGAGGTAGGCTCTGATACCAACTGTAACGCCCCAAATTTGACGAATGTCCTCACTGTACCACGACGAGTCTTTCCAGCGTGCTTATGTCCTCACTCACACGCATCCTGGAAAACTTCCCAGGAGGTCACCCATCCCAAAATTGCCCCAAGTCAAGCACGCTTAACTTTGGAGTTCTTATGTGATGAGCTACCGAAAAGAAGATGCACCTTCGTGATATGAGTAGTACAAATCAAATCTTTTAAGCCATCTTCAACTGTACAGTCCATTACATTGAACAGTCTCGAAATCCCTCTCATTCCCATGTGGTATCGGTTCATTCATGTTCCCTCCACCTAGAAGCCTGTCAGGAGCCGCTCATTGTCTGTGCAACCTCACGGCACCGGCGATCACCCCCCGCCCTCTTCGGCCCTGGGCCTCACACGTATAAACTGGAAGTAGCGAGTAATACGTAATAAAATCACATGCGACTTTAAAATACATCATACATACCGGAACTTTAACATGCGTACAAGAGCTTGAACTTACATACATACATAGACGTGTTATAACGTTAAACTTTTCTTGAACATGCTTGCATACTTGTACGTACATGAACATACATAAACTTCATCATTTGCGTAGATGCATGTTTCAAAGCAAGTGACTCATACATAAATACGCCTAATCAGACTAAACCACAGTACTGGGCTGACAGGGAAGATTTACTGCCACATACATGAGATCCCCGTTCATGCTTTAACGGTTGGATTGGTGCCCGTTCATGCTTTAACGCTTTCCAATCCTGATCTAAACCCCTTCATGCTTTAACGGGGTGGATTGGTCCCCGGTCATGCTTTACTGCTTTCCAATCCCATACATAATTGGTCACAAGACATTTAGCATACCTCAAAAACTTGAAATATTTTCTTTGCACGTCAAACATACTTACTTGGCGTTGAGGGATTCGTTGGATCTCGCTTGGGGCCGCTGCTTTACAAACTAACATGAGTTTGAAATACTTAACTTGCATAACTTAGACTTAGGTACTCAAGCTCACCACCGAAGTGAATAAGTAGCTTATGACATTCTAGTTCCCTCGGGACTTGACCTATTTTAATCATCGTACTAACCATTATCTTGAACCCCAAAACAAAACCTGATGTGAAGTCTAAACTATTTTTTTCAAAATAAGAAGTACAAAGACCCCGTGCCCGGGTCAGTGTATGGGTCCGTGTAGGTTCGCAAAAGAAATGCTTGAAAAGAAGTAAGGACACGGACCCCGTGCTAGGGTCCGTGTAGGCTCGCTAATTTGACACTTCAAAGGAAACATAGGCAAGGACCCCATGTAAGGGTCCGTCTAGGGGTCCGTGTACCAGCGGTAATTGCAAACCCACGAAAACTCAATACAGGTGGTGCTTAATATTCATAACTCGATTGAACGGACTATGAACCGACACCTCGAGACCCATCCTAGGATGCTACTACCTTGTTCCAAACCCATACAAACACCCCCAAACAAAGACATCCAACCTACGACACAATACAACTCAAAAACACGGAAATTGACACCAAATCGTTTCCTACGACTTCTAATAAATTCAAGTGCCTATCGACACTAACCGGCATACCAAATGCCAACCCAACATCATGCTAAACATACCTAAATGCAGCAACGATCACCCGTCGATCCTCAACGAACCCTGCAACAATAAAACTTCAAGAACACATCAATAACATAATTTTTCAGAAAAAGCATTTTGAGCAGTCCCACAAAAATAATCATATCTCACTCAATTTTATCCAAATATTTCGAATTTATATCAAATCGAAGGTATCAAAAAGTTCTACGTTTCTTACATTGAAAGTTTTCCCAAAATCTTGACCGAAAAATCACAGTTTTTAAAAGACCAGTAAAAACGAGATTTGAGATCCCAAAAATGGTTTCAAAAGTGATCCAAACATGATTGCTCAAACTTCTACACATCACACATGTATTTTCGCGCATGAAAACATCGCAACACATAATATGACTAGTTCGATGCAGGAAAAACAGAATATACATGCCTTTTGATAATTGAAAATACCAAAACGACGACTCCGACGCGGGAAGGAAGCGATGGTTAATCCGGGACGAACGTGGCGCGATCTCCTTGAAATAAACTCACAAAAACTTGCAGGGAAATTTTCAAAGAGTGGGGCGGCTGCTCTCTTTCTTTGGAACCTTAGGTTTTGCTTTCAAAATAATAAAAATCTGAATGGAAATATGTGTGTGTGAAACGGTTTTGTGTGTGTGTGTAAGTGTGGGTGTGTGCGTGTGTTTAATAGAAATTAGGGGAATAAAATTGCTTAATTAGTAATCAACAATTAATTTAAAATACTAACTCTCCCCTAATTTTAATAAAATCTCTAAATTTAAAACAACTTACACAAGTGTCAAAACTTTTAAAAGTTTAAAGATCATAAAATACTACATAAATAATTTGGTTTTAATAATGATAAAACCAAATAAATTATTTAAAATGTCTCATCCTTAACTTAAAATAAAACACTACGTTTAAAATTGCCAAACTCGTCGCCGGTCTTTTATCTTCGATCCCGCATCGATAATCGCCTGAATTATGAAACTCGATAAAACAATTAACGTGCATCACATAAACACGAAAATAATGCAATTTAATAAATCATGCATCACAAAAAAAATCATTTTAAATTTAAATAAATGATTTAACATTAAATAAATACATCGGTTTTACGTGTACTGATTTTGAGCTCTACAGAAGACTCTGAAACAAAGTTATTCCAATGGTCAACCTCAAGTGGCTAAACCACTCGAAGGAAGAAGCTACTTAGGAAAATGAGAAGGACATGAGGAGTCGCTACCCGGATTTATTTGGTAAGTTTTAATTTCGAGGATGAAATTTTATTTAAGGGATGGAGGAATTGTAAGGTCCAAAATACGATAGCGTAACAGAACTACATGCGAATCTAGGAAAAATGAAAAATGACTAATTAAAGGGTTTTAATTGGACGAATTAAATCTATTGTGCATGCTTACATATTTAAAATGTAATTTTCTATATAAATGCATAAAACTGTGTTTTAAAGGTTATTTTAGACGCGAACGAGGAACGGAGACCGGGGGTCGTATGAGGGAAAATATTTTTATTAATTAATTATTTTTAATTGTATAATATATAGTACATGTTGTGTGGTATTTTCGAAAATGAGGTGTTTTGAGTTGATTTTTATACGCCGAGACGTATTTTTCAACGGTATTCGATTTTCGACAAAAATATAAACTTTCTGATAACTCGGCTATTAATTTCACAAACTTTCATAAACAAAATACTTTAAATATTACTTAATGGCCTTAATGTGCCTATTATTCCATGTTAAAGGGCCTAAGCTTGTACCCATGATTTAATTAAAAAATAAAAAGCCCTAAACCCCACCCCAAAACCCTTAAAATCACGCACACCACACACAACACACACAAGAACTCCTACTTCATCAAACACATGCACACAACAAGAATTGTAGAAGGTAAGCCACGGTTTTGAAGAGAAAATTAGTAAGGTCCTCTGTTCGTCGACGTTCTTCGCATCTCAACTCGTTTTCGTGCTTAATAAACGTAAAGGCAAACCTTAATCCCTTTTTCTCATCCTTCACACCTAATATATTCTTGATAGACGTTTTCATGCAAAACATGATAAACTTGATATATTTTTCGCTTTTATGGATACTCATGCATATAACTAATGGTTTTGTGATTCCAAACTTGTTTTAATGATGTACAAAGGGGTTGCCATAGTAGGATATCTTGGAAGGATGTTTTTCCAACATGTTAAGGGTCCATAGATGCTAAGACAAAGGCTGCACACCTAGGGAGAAGGCTTGAACAAAAACTTCATGTTTTGTGCACTAGGTTTTTGGCTAAGAGGAAGCAATCGTGCAGCTTGACCAGGGGTTGACATGGCCTCGGGATGGACGTGGTTAGGTGTGAGGAAGATTCCTAGCATGGCTAGGACTCATGTGCAGCCGCTATTGAAGAGTCTACGCGAGATAGGACTCTTCCCATGCGACCCGAGGGCAGTGGCTGTGCGGAAGGAGTCACGACTTGGCCAGGAGTCTAGGATGGATCTGAGGGTGGTCCAGTGAGGGTCATGAGGATTGGGCTCGGGTGGTGGCTCGGGTGAAGAGTCCTCGTTGAGTTAGGGGTCCTAGTTGTATGCCTCGGTCGCGGCTCATGCTTGAACTGGTAGCGTGGGCTGGGGCTGGTTAAGTGGGTCAGGGCTGGTCTATATGGTCTCTAGGTGGTCTGGTCAGGGGTTGGCTCGAGGTGGCTCGGGTGTGGTTCGAGTAAAACGTGAGATGGCTCGAGGGGAACTAGCTAGGGTTCGTGATCTTGATGCTTAATGGTTAAAGGGTCGAACCATGGTCCATGGAGGTCGGTTCATGGTTCACGAGGGTAATTTAGGTATGAAAAGTTCATGATAAAAGTTTGGAATTAAATATTAAAGTTTGAACTAATCCGAGAATTAAACGCTTTATGAATTAATAAATAGAAAATTAAATCGAAAGCCTCGAATTTAAGCTAAATGAAAATATTAAAATTAAATTTATGCTTAAATGGGATGGTCTAGAGTCAATGAAAAAAGAAAAAGTCAAAATTATGAAATTCTAAGTCCAAGGGTAAATCGATCATTTTACACCTGAAAAATGTTAGACGTCCTGGCAGTGCCCCGAATTCTGTAAATAATATTAATATGTTTATTTTAAATATTTATGAAATTATATGATGAAACGTTAAAGCTAAAAGACATGTTGCATGCTTGGTTTAAAAGAAAAATTATTATATGTGTATGAATTTTTATAAGTGATGTATGAAAGTTGAAGGAGATCAAGTGATTGTGACTAATACGATGATCGATGATTATGATGATATGTAAGGCCAAGATTAGGTTGACGCGTGAGAGTGTTGCTGATGTCCCTGCTGCCCAGTACTGTGGTTACACGTAGATTGATCTATTGACCTTCAGCTGATACGAAAGTCAGAATTAGCGATCCGAATTCAATAAAAAGAAAACGTATACATATATGATGAAAGAAAACATGATATGATCCGATGAAAAGAAAAATGTTAAGTTTATATATATTCATGAAAAGCTATTTTATTTAAAACTATTTTCACTATTGCATGTGATTTTACATGTATTACTTGTTATAATTGTAAGGTCCAAAAAAATAAGATGACGTAATTCAACAGCATGCAAATCTAGGGAAAATGGAAAATGACTAATAAATGGTTTTATTGGCATGAATTAATTATGATATGCTTGATTACATGTTTAAAAATAGGGTTTAATGTTAGAATTCATAAAATTGTATTTTTAAAGGTTATTCAAGATGCGATCGAGGAATGGAGACCGGTGGCTGAAAAAGGGAAAAGTTTTTATTAAATAATTGTTTTTAATTATTTAAAACAAGGTTTATGCTAGATGATATTTTTGGAGAATGAGGTGTTTTGAAGTGATTTTATATGTCGAAACGTGTTTTTAAACAGTATTCGATTTTTGATGAAAATATGAATTTTTTGAGAACTCGGCTAATAATTTCACAAAGTTTTCTAAACAAAATATTTTAAATATTCACTAATGGGCTTAATGGGCCTATTGTACTATGATTAATGGGTCTAAGCTTGCACACATGTTTTATATTAAACTTTAAGCCATAAACCCTAACCTAAAAATTGCAAACAAACGCCCCACCCCTCTCAAACACACTAGAACTCCTCCTAGCAGCATAAACACACGCACACACGAAAATAGTAGAAGGGAGAGCCAAAGTCTTGAGGAAGTAATCAGCCTAGAGTTTCTACGTCGTCGTTCTTCGTATCGCCAACACGTTTTCGTACGTAAATTACGCAAAGACACGCCTTAACTTTCTTTCAAACATCTTTCACACCATATTATGCATATTTGTTTAACTTTGCATGAAAATTTTTTTTGCACAAGTTCTATTTTTGTTTCTATGGGCATACATGAATATAACTTGTGTTTTGTTAATGTAAAACCCTTCCTAATGATGCATAAAGGGGCTGCCATAGTAGGATAACATGGTGGGACGTTTTCCAACACAATAAGGGTCCCTAGGTGCCAAACCAAAGGCTACACATGCATAGGGGAAGGCTTGAACGAGGGTATCATGTTATGGGCACTAGGGTTCGGCTAGGAAAAATCAGAGCGTGCTGCTCGATCAGGGCTCGGGATGGACGTGGTCAAGTACGAGGAAGATTCCTAGCCATGCTAGGACTCAAGCGCGACAGCTGGGAAGATCCCATGTGCGATGGGACTCTTTCCATGCAGCCGAGGGTTGTGCCGTGCAAAGGGGAGCCACTTTTTGGCTGGGGTACAGGCTAGGTCTAAGGGTGGTCTAGTGAGGGTCTCGAGGGGTTGGCTTGGTAGGTGGCTCGGGCGAGGAGTTCTAGTGGCGTTAGGAGGCCTAAGCGCAAAGATGAAGGCGCGCAGGTTCTTGTTCAGGCAGGAGGCTGCAGCGTGGGCTAGAGGCTGGTTCAAGGGGTCAAGTCTGGTCGGTAGGGTCCATAGGTTGTCTGGGCAGAGTTTGGCTCGATGTGGTTCGGGCTTAGCTCGATGAAAACGGGAGATGTTTCGAGGGTAAGCTAGCTAGGGTTTGGGTTTTTGAAATATATGGTTAAGGGGTCGAACCATAGTACACTGGGGTCGATTCATGGTTCACGAGGGTAATTTAGGTAAAAAAGTCAATGTTTATAGTTTGGGAATAAAATAATAAAGTTCGAATTATTTCAGGAATTAAACGCTCTACGAGTTAATATTTATGAAATTAAAAAGAAAACCTCGTATTTAAGCTAAATAAAAGTATTAAAAATTTAATTTAAGCTTAAATAAATATTTGGGATGGTTTAGAGTCAATGAAAGTAATAAAAATTCAAAATCAAGAAATTCTAAGTTTAGGGGTAAAACAGTCATTTTACACCAAAAATTGTTAGACGTCCCGGCAGTACTCTGAACACTATAATATATGCTAAAATGTTTATTTTAAATATTTATGGAATTTTATGATGAAACGTTAAAGCTAAAATATGTGTTTAATACTTGGATTCAAAGAAAAATGATATATATATGCATGAATTTTTATAAATGATGAAAATATGAAAAGTTGCAGTTGGTGAAATAATTATCACTAATACTGATTATGATGATACGATGATTATGATGATATGTAAGGCCAAGGTTCAGTTGACGGATGAGAGTATCGCTGATGTCCCCGCCACCCCGTACTGTGGTTACACGTAGATGGATCAATCGACCTTCAGCTGATACGAAATTCACAATTAACGATCTGAATTCAATAAAAGTAAAATGTATACGAATATGATGAAAAGAGAAATGTATATGATGAAAGAAAAAAATATTTAAGTTTATGCATGTTCATGAAAAACTATTTTATGTAAAAGTATTTTCACTGTTGCATTTTATTGTATATGTATTACTTGCTATCATGGTTTAGATTTGCTGAGTCAATAAACTCACTAGGTGTGATTGATGCAGTGAACATGATATTGACGTTGTTGAGGGACTTGATGGTTGACCTTGCTGGATTGAAGTTGCACATAATCCAAGGACCAACGCTAGTTCTCCGCAATTTAAGTTAAATTTATTATTTAAGTCTACGTTAAAGCTTTTGTGACTTTTAAGATGCTTTTGAGAGATTTTTGAGAGGATGTTAGAGTTAGTTTTTTTTTTTTTTGAAAAAATTGCTAAGTTTAGATTTGGTAAACGAATGACGATTTTATGTTTTGATTCTTTCCTTTGAATTTTCAAATAATAGTTGGTTGATTTATTTTAAATAATAAAAATATATTTTAAAAATATATTTATATATATGTATGGTTTCGACCGATGAGATAGAAAAAAAATTTCTAGTACTTTTTAAGAAAACGAGTAGTGGACGTTTCAATTGGTATCAGAGCAATGTTCCTGTAAAGGATTGTGCCACCGTCAGTGCCGGAAAGCTCAGTCGTCAAGCCTCAATCTATAAGTTTAATTGCTTTACATGTTTTTTATGGTGATACCTACATGATTACATGGATTATATGTTTACATTACATGTTTAATAGTTTTTCGAGATTAAATGTTATATATGCTTAAAGTTGCTCAAAAGGAGATTAGTATATGTTGCATGATTCGAAAACCTAGATTTAAATGCATGTTGGTTAATTTTAGAATTTGGAAAAAGTTAAGATACAATGCCTCCTAGACGCGCACCTAGTACCGATAGGCAAGCCAAGAAGATTGAGGATCGTTAAGGGAATGCACCCCCACCTTCTAATGGGGATGCTGTAATTCATGCACTAGAGGACATGGCACGTTATTTTGAACAGCAGTTTCAGCAAGTTCCAAGGTCACAACACGATGTTTATGATCAGTTCCGGAGGCTAGGCCCGAAAGAATTTTATGGCACCACCGATCCATTTTCTGCTGAGGGTTGGATTCGATCTTTTGAGGTTCACTTCCGCTATCTGAATATGGGAGACGCTGATCGAGTTAGGTGTGCTACTTATATATTTAGAGACGATTCTTCCCTTTGGTGAGAAGGGGCGGAGCATGGGATTTATTTGGCAAAGCTTACTTGGGTTCGATTCAAGGAAATATTCTACGAGAAATACTTCACTGCTGATGTCCGAGGATGCTTGAAGAGAGAGTTTATGAGTCTCTGCCAGGGGACATGACTGTGGCCGAGTTTGTGAGGAAGTTAGATAGGGGTCGTCACTTTGTGACCCCTCATTGCTAGGGATGCTGCTGAGAAATTTAGGCACTTTCTGGATGGCCTACTACCTACTATACGTCGTGATGTGATGATGATGCGACCGACGGACTATACAGCTGCCACTGCCTATGCATTCCAAGCTGAGCAAGCCTTGAAAGTTATTGATTATGAGATGCAGCGCAAGAGACAACAGCACACAAAATTCCCAGCCAAATAAAAAGTCATATATGGGACCTCCTAGACTTCAAGGGCAGCAAAAACCCCAAGGGCAAGTGAAGAAGCCAGGACCGCCAAAGCCACCACGACCTAGAGCACCAAAACCTGTTGAAAGGCCACTGTGCAAGGAGTTCAATCGCTTACATTTTGGAAAGTGCATGTGGGTGGCATATAAGTGCTTCATATGCAAAGAAGAAGGGCATAAAGCTGCGGATTGCCTGAAGAAGAAAGCACCAACTATGGGAAGAGCTTATGTTACGCATGCTGAGGAAGCTGAGAAGGAGCAAGACACGACTTTAATAACTGGTAACCTAGTTATTTAACGTTTTTATTTTTCTTTTGTTGCATAAAATATTAAATTGGTTATGAAAATTGATTTGGAGGTCAAGGAGAACCTAGTGGAAATAGGTTTGCATGCTCTACCTTAGTTGGAATTAAGAGATGACAATAGAAACCATAGAAATTGAACTTGAAGTATGAGCCTTAATTATGTAAGGGAAGTATTTAATTCCAAATAAAAGTGTTAAGGCATTAAAATTGATAAAAAAAAATCAAAACTTTGGGCATGATCGGATATTTTCGAAACTATGAGGACCAAATTGCAATTATCCAAAAACTTAAGGGACTTAATTGTAAATAACCAAATTCAGAGACTAAAGCATAATTTCCGAAACTTTTGTGGCTAAATGAATTTTTTTGAAAATATAGGGACCAAATTGTATTTTCAAAATTTAAGGGGCCAGAAATGAAATTTTTGAAACTTTTGGGGGCAAAATTGACATTTTCGAAAATTCCAAAGGTGAAAATGGGATTTTCGAAAAATTAGAAGGGATAAAATGCAATTTTTACAATAAATACTAAGGCGTGTACTTTTTGAAAATTTGGGAAAAATAATGATAGAAATTCCTTAAACTTCAAACATGGATAGATTTAAAGGCATTTACGTCGCAGGAAGGATATTCATCATTGCTGGATTCGAGAGCTACACACTCATACATATCAGAGACATTCGTCAAGCGACTAAATATTATACCCGAGGATATGGGTTTGGGCTTCAAAGTTTCTTCCTTCTAGTGATCAAATGATCACTTCGAGGATTGTAAAGAATCTGGAACTTCGTTTGCAAAAAGATGTGGTTCGGGCAGATCTCATTGTACTTTCTATGCCTGAATTTGACATCATACTTTGCATGGATTGGATATCATTGAATGGATCTTCGATAGATTTTCGGCAGAGGTCAGTGTCTATTGGACCACCTAGCGGAAAATCTTTTGTCTTTGAGGCAGTGAGGAACAAGCAAATGCCACACATTATCTCTTGTATGTGCGCGAGGATGTTGAGATCGTCAGAGACTTTCCTAGCGTCTTTCCTGAGGATGTTTCTGGCATTCCACCAGATCGTGAGGTGGAATTTTCTATTGAGTTGATGTCGGGCACTGTACCCATTTCTAAAGCACCCTATCGTCTAGCACCTGCCGAAACGAAAGAGTTGAAATATCAAATTCAATTGCTGGACAAGGGTTTTATTCGCCCTAGTTGTTCTTCGTGGGACGCACCAGTATTTTTTGTTAAGATGAAGAATGGTAGTATGCGACTCTGCATTGATTATCGATTGCTGAACATAGTCACCATCAACAATAAATATCTTATATCTAGAATCGAAGACTTATTTGATCAATTGAAAGGAGCGTCGATATTCTCGAAGATAGATCTTCGTTCGGGATACCGTCAGTTCAAAGTGAAAGAGTCTGATGTTCATAAGACAACATTTAGAACTCGATATGGGCATTATGAGTTTATGATCATGTCATTTGGGTTGACCAATGCACCAGCGATATTCATGGATCTCATGAATCACGTATTTCAACCATATCTTGATCAATTCGTTATAGTTTTCATCGATAATATTTTGATCTATTCAAAGAGTGTAAGGAGCAGCATAGTCGGCATTTGAGGACGGCACTGCAAATACTGCAAGATACGAAGTTATACGCTAAGTTCAGAAAGTACGAGTTTTGGTATGAGCGAGTGGCGTTCTTAGGCCACATATTTCTACAGATGAGGTTTAGGTTGATCCGATTAAAGTCGAGACAGTTAAAGAATGGCCCGTACCTAAGAGCGTAACCGAGATCCGTAGTTTCTTGGGTCTAGCTGTCTATTACCAGAAGTTTATTCAAGGATTCTCATCTATTGAGGTACCCATGACTGCCTTGACAAAGAAGAATGCAAAATTTATACGGGGATCCGAATGTCAAGAAAGTTTTGAAAAGTTGAAGCAAGCTTTGATCTCAGCGCCAGTATTATCGATGCCATCGGGTTAAGGAGAGTTTGTTCTTTATACAGACACTTCAAAACTTGGTTTGGACGCAGTTTTGATGCAAAATGGTCGAATTATAGCCTATGCATCTAGATAATTGAATGTTCATGAGAAAAATTACCCCACACATGATCTTGAGCTCGCCGCAGTGGTATTTGCACTGAAGATTTGGAGACCAATAACATATGAATTAACCCACCGTAAAAGAATTTAAAGTTGGCAAAAGAAAATTCAAATAAAAATAGTGATAAATTTAATATGAATAAATTAAAAACTTGACACGATAATGTTCCATATTAATGCTATGTTGTGCTATCATAGCATATTTAACCAAAATAAATCAACGAACTAAATTTATAAATTGCAGATATTTCGGTTGTTAGATTTTAGGATTAATTGTTTTCACAAAACAAAAATGATATATTTAATTAATATGAAACATTATCATGTCAAGTTAGTTATTGATAAGTTTTGACTGGATGCTGAGTTTAATCAATTAAATTAAGAAAACACAAGGATTTTAGTGCCTATCTCTATAATTCTAACGTGAAAAGCCTATATAAATCAAATGTTAACCAATGAAAAGTGATACAATTGAAGATTGGAACACCATTGAATCAGAATTTACTCATATTGAATTCTTTATTTAATTTCACTCACCTCGATGGATTAATTTCTCGTTTTAAAATTTATTATTTCCCATAGCGTGCTAATTTTAATCTTATTAATCTATTTGGTTTCTATCCAAAAAAATCCCCCCCTTTAATTTGTTTTTCAACGAAAGAAATCCACCATTCTATGTGGATTCGACCATACTTATCATTATACTTATTTTATTTAGAGAGTAGGAATTTAAGTTTGGTGGCTCAACGACAGCACATCACTTGTTTTCATGGATATTATGCTATGAGGTTTGTCATTTTCAATGTCTAATCATTAAACAACGCTGGTGTCCTTGACTCTGAACCTAGGGTGTGAAAGTATGATTGAACAAACCTGGTGTCATAAGGGCACCCACAAATAAATGATAGCAAAGTAAACATTAATGTTTTATAAGCTCAAATCACATTTCCATTTAAATCTAATTGAATTCTCGAAAACGAATCAGTTCGATCATTAGATTTAGCACAAATTTTATGTCCATCAAACCGAAGATAGAGGGTTGAGTGACTCTCACCCATAGGGTTATCTCATGGTATAAAATGCTCAACATGATATGCATTCAACATAATAATCGTGACATAAAATATGCAACGAAATATGTGCCAAAGTAAAATGCAACACATAGAAATTCATACTCAGCTAGTATCTCGGATAACACTTGCGTTCCTATACAAGGATGTAAAAACCAACAGACAACGTTACTATATGATCACCCTCCACTATAACCAAACTCTTGACTATCAATAATTCTATGGATCTATACATGCGACCGTCGTTAGCCCGTTGATATCGAAACATCGTCCCTCAAAATTCCGTAGCGCCTTGCTACTCGCTCGTCCTCGATAACATTTCTAGAAAACAATAAAATATATGCTATAACCGATAAAGAATTCTACAAAATCTGAATGATAAATGAAATATAAATGGCCTATTTATAAACGGAGTTGGGAAGTTCCGAAGTCTGCATGATGTGACGTGTCATCGTCGTCTTGACACCTAAGTGGAAAACTAGCTACGGAACATCCCATCATTGGATCGGCATATCCGAATTGATACGTGTCACTTCTGAAAAAGTCTCCTTGCTGGCCATGCTAGATCAGAAGGTCCAATAGTACTTCGGACGGTCTGAGCTGATCGGTGGCTCCGATCTCACTTTAGTGGTTCCAAACCAACTGATTCTTAATTACTATATTTTTCTTAATTAATGATCTCTTAATCATGTTTAACATTAAATATGTAAAATGGAGCTCAAGTCACCACAAAATCAGTGGCGGAGCCAGGAATCTGATTTTACCCGGGATAGAATTTAAAACTCTAAAATCCTTTGATATTTTAAATTGATATACCCGGGCTAATATCAAATTTATCCAAAATTATACAAAAATTCACATATAAATTTTTTTAAACAAAATTGGACCAACCCGGATGAAAAGTACTGTGGCTCCGCCCCTGCACAAAATAACTCATACAAAAAAATATTCAAATTTGTATCCTACTTATTTACTTTATAACTATAATATTGGATTATAAATCCTTAAGCTTATGATTTCGGTTTATGATTAAAAAGGAACAAACCTAAACGAAATATCTATGTATTTGATGGTGTAAAATGAAAGGGGAGTGAATGTTTTCATAATTAAAGATGGCAAATTATTCTTGTAAGATTTGTTTTATAAAAAAAATTAAAAATTCATTAATTTTGTGTGGAGATTATGTTTTTTCATTGTTTAAATGGGAATTAAGTAGATGCTATTTGTTCATGGTCAAGAATGATAATTATATTTTAAGTGCTTAATTGTGTGATTGAGGTTTCACATGATAGAGCTATGCGAAAAAAGGGAAGTTCAACTTTGGTATACTTATTTGACAATGCAAAACGTTAGAAGGAAAGTATATTAAACATAGCTATATTTTAAATCAACTGCATATATATTTATAAATATAGAGAGGGAGTCTTGTTACCCTGCAGCGTGTAGGGTAATCATTGGGGGCCTTGCTTAATTTTTATTTTTAAAAAAAATTATGTGAATTTTAAATTTTTTTTAAAAAAATAAAAAGAATATAATAACACTTGGGCGCACACAAACATGCACACCTATGTACAATTTTTTTATGTTTTATCACACCTAATATGTGAGTGTAATTTCATCGATAGTCACGTAAGTGTGCAAACGGATATGCAGTATATCAAATATATATATATATATATATATTTGATCACTGGTTCCAACAGTGGTCGAGCCTCCCTAGGGCATGTCTCAGACCCAACAAGATCTGGTCCATGGAATTTAATTCACGTAACCTGAATGCATGCAATTCAGGATTTTTATTTAAATTATGTGTTTAGTTATTTTTGTTCATGTTATGCATAATTCACGCATGATAGAATTTAATTCATGAAATTTTAAAAGTTCATACATTAAGGTTTCTAGGTGCACTTCGCGCTCGAATGAGGAACGGAGATCGGAGAATTATCAGTAAGATTATTTTTTTATTACATAGCTAATTTTTATAAATTATTATAAGATTTTTTAAAGGCATTATTCAAGAATTGGGCTTTGTTGGGTATTTTTACCCGCCATGACATAATTTTTAACGGTACATAAAGTTTTTCGAAACGAGGGGCTTTTTGAGGGTTCGGCTAATATTTTCAAAAACTTTCCAACATGAAATATTTTTCGGGGATATGTTTGGACATAAAAGGCCTACTTTTAAGCTTGTTGGGCTTAAAACCCTTTTTAAACTTTTAGTTAGCAATTTGGGGTCCATTAGTTTATTTGTTAACTATTTTAATAATGCCTAAGTAACCCTAAACCTAATATCATTCACCCCACCAGCCGACACCGCTTCAAATCAGAGTGCTCCCTCGGTTTTCAGCGCCTCCCCCAGCTGCAAGTCTCGGCCACTTCATTTCTTGCAAAAAGAAATTCTTCTGGCGCTCTCCCGACGTTCGTCCTTCATCGTTCTTGCATCAAAATCACCAAGGCACGCATGTATTCTCTTTTATGTATCATTCACGCCATATTTATGTTAAATGTGTGTTAAACCATGCAATATATCTCGATCCAGCCTTGCACGTGATTATTTATCGGTTTTGTTCTCGTTTCTTGCTTTACACGATCACTACTCATGTTTTTCTTGTGTGTTGTGCAAAGGGCTGCCATGTTCAAGCTGTTAAGGGGCTGTGCGAAAGGGGTTTAGGTGATGTCATGTATGCTGGGGCCGCGATCTGTCCTTGTTGGTGAGAAGGGTCGGCGGCTTTGAGGTTTATGTGGTGTCCTTGGTAGCCGAGAGTGAGGGGTGATGGGTTCAGGAGATGTGGGCGATCTAGCAGTGCGAGAACCATTCCTAACCTTGGAACAGACCCTGGTGGGGATGAGCTATGGTCTGGAATGGTGCGAACACAGCTGGGCGTGGTTGTGTGCTCGATCGAGTGAGGAGGAAAGCATGGTGTGTGTGATGCTCGCATCCCAAGTGCGTGCGTGCTAGGGTGTGCATGGGGTTGGGGCCGTGAGTTTTGTAGGTCCAGGAAGATGTCAAGGTGGGCTTGGAGGGGTTGAGGAGTGACCGGTCTTGTTAGGTGCAAGCTAGGATCAAATCTTGGGGTATTAGTTGCATTAGGGTTCGAACTTGTCACTTGTGCAATTCCAGCGGCTGTCAGTTTTAGTTGGAAGGACTTAAGGGGTCTGGAACAATAAATGTAACGGATGGTCTAGTTTTTTTAAGACATGTTTTGAGTTAGGAAAAATTTGGTTAAGTTTCGAGTCGATTCGGGTTAAAATCGGTACCCCGGTCCAAGTTTTTAAAACAAATCGGTTAAGTTATGAAATGAGCTCGAGTTTATGTCTAAGAATGGTTTTAAATATGTTTTGGGACATTTGAAGGAGTTTGGTAATCTTCGGGTCAATTTCAAATGTCCAGGGGTAATACGGTAAATTTTGGGTTTCCAGGGGCAAAATGGTCATTTTGCAGCAGAGGTGAGATTTTGGTCCTGGCAGCGCCTTGAGCACAATTTTACAATATTTTAAATGTGTATGCATCATGATCGCGATTTTAAGATTTTAATAAAACATACGTTGCCTGCTTGGATTTAAAGAAAATTGTATATGTGCATGATGTTTATAAGTAATGAAAATGATGATGTTTTGAATTTTGAGAATCAGTCGTGACTATCGAAATATATGTAAATGCATAAGACATATATGTAAATGATGATGATGAGGCTTAGGCACAGTGGATGGGTAGTCATGTCACTGATGTCTGACAGCCGCCAGGTACCTCGGTTCTATGTATGATGGATCCATCGTAAATGATAATGTACGATAGTCAAATCCAATTAACTGAATTCACCAATGATGAATGATGATTGATGAATGATGAAAGATGATTAACGATGAACTGTTTTTACACGTCACGATTTCATATGACACGTTTACATTAAGCTTTAAAAGTTCATGAAAGATATGTTGAGTATGATATTTTTAACTTCTGTGTGCTATGTATAGATATTTGTTATTTATGGTACATGTGTGTTGAGTCTTTAGACTCACTAGGTATGTGTGATGCAGGTGAATTCGATGTCGAGGGGACTGGAGGTGCTGAACGCTGAGTCGGAAGACCTGGTGGGCGACACGACCCGAGGACCTCATGATTTCTGCACATTCACGACTTTATGTTATTGAGAGGATATGAACATTTTATGCTGTTTTATTTTACTGGTTGATGTTAGGATTTTTACTCGCTTTTACTCCGCTATATTCTTACTGGTAAATACTTATGATTATTGTTAAATGATATTTTTAATTAGGACTACATGCATGAAAACTAAGTTTCAAAACGTGACCTTTATATATATAAATATATAAAATTCCGCACTTTTAAAACGGTAGACGTTACACAATTCTTCCACAAAGTAACAATCGACTCTCGACTTAACCCGACCAGCACTCGACTCTAGTCTCAAGACAACACCCCCTTGGCATCAAAACTCGGCAGCCTCTTGCAACAATCCATTAAAATGTGAGCAACAAACATTAGAATGCATTATTTTCATGTAAATCTTGCAAAGAATGAAGCTACAAGATAAACCAACGTTTTCTTCATGCAATAACATTGATAACAGCATACTATGGGCTTGAATGAAGAGGCAAAAAAAAAGATACATGTGTTCCTTAGCGTTTAAACAATTAAAAGCTTGAAGATACGCGCTTGGGACGTGAAACGGAGAGGCAGGAAAAGTTTTCTTGAAGAAACCACCAATGGCCGAGACTTGCTGCTGAAATTCACGAGGGAGAGGCTGCTGAAAGGTGGGGTATGGTGTGCGGCTGCTAGGTTTGCATTAGGTTTAGGGTTACTTAGGTAGGGTTTAAATAAAATTTACATGCACAAATGGGCCCTAATTAAAACTTAAATGGATTGAAAAGGATTTTGAGCCCGTTAAGCATTAAAACAAACCTATCAAGCCTAATAACACTACCGAAAAATATTCCGTTTTGATACGTTTTAAAAAATATTGTTCGAGCCCTGAAAAAGTCATCTGAATCGTTAAAATTTGCGAACCGGTAAAAATATGATCCGGCGAGTAAAAATACCCACCAAGGCCCAATTTTTGAAAAACACCCTTAAAACACTTAAAATTAATTAATTAAAATTAATCATTTAATAAAAATATTTTTCTGATAATCTCCGGTTTACGTTTCTCGTTTGAGCGTGAAATGTAACTTAAAACACTAATGCATGAAACTTTAAAATAATCATGAAATAAACTCTAACCATATAATAATCATACATAAAATTCATAAAAATCTTTAAACACAACTTTTAAATAAAACTCTAAATTGCATGCATTCAGGTTACGTAGATCGAATTTCTTAACAATAAAATATATGCTAGAACCGACAAAGAATTCTGCAAAATCTGTATAATAAATGAAATATAAATGGCCTATTTATAAACGGAGTTCGGAAGTTCCGAATTCTGCATGATGTGACGTGTCATCGTCGTCTCAACAACTAGGTGGAACACTAGCTACGGAATATCCCATCATTGGATCGATAGATCCGAACTGCTACGTTTCACTTCTGAAAAAGTCTCCTTGCTGGCCATGCTGGATCAGAAGGTCCAATAGTACTTCGGACGGTCTGAACTGATCGGTGGCTCCGATCTCACTTCAGTGGTTCCAAACCAACTGATTCTTAATTACTATATTTTTCTTAATTAATGATCTCTTAATCATGTTTAACATTAAATATGTAAAATGGAGCTCAAGTCACCACAAAATAACTCATACAAAAAATATTCAAATATATATCCTACTTATTTACATTATAACTATAATATTGGATTATAAATCCTTAATATCAGCTTATGATTTTGGTTTATGATTAAAAAGGAACGAACCTAAACGAAATATATATGTATTTGATGGTGTAAAATGAAAGGGGAGTGAATGTTTTCATAATTAAAGAGGGCAAATTATTCTTGTAAGACTTGTTTTTTTTAAGGAAAAAAATTCATTAATTTTGTGTGGAGATCATGTTTTTTCATTGTTTCAATGGGAATTAAGTAGATGCTATTTGTTCATGGTCAAGAATGATAATTATATTTTAAGTGCTTAATTGTGTGATTGAGGTTTCACATGATAGAGCTATGCGAAAAAAGGGAAGTTCAACTTTGGTATTACCTATTTGACGATGCAAAACGTTAAAAGGAAGGTATATTAAACCTAACTATATATGTTTAATTTCTTTATTTGTTTGAATAGACTTTTTGCGTTTTAACTTCATAAATTCAAGTTTCCTTTTTATTTTTTATTTGTTTAATAATGATGGATTTTTCCAGATTTGAGAAGGAATTACAAACTTTAAATTTTTTAAGCAATCATGTTTAAGTTCGAATTTAGTAAGTCATAAAATCTTGAATTTGAATTTATAAGTTTATAACGCTTAAAATTTGTTAAAATTTTCAGTTTTTTAAGTAATCACGCTTAAATCAAAATTTAACAATATATAAAATATTGAATTTTGATTTCTAATTCTACAACGCTTAGAACTTAGAGGACTTTAAATTCTTTAAATAAAGAACACTTAAATCAAGACTTAGAATATATAAGATCTTGAATTTGGATTTATAATTTTTTAATGTTTATAATTTGAAAAGCTATGATTACCCAAAATTGTGAAAGAAAGCAATCTCATTGAGAAAGAACCTATATTCTCAATAAGAACCACACATAAAAGGAAGGATACAACTCCTTACGAATTGTAAAAATGTCACAAATTTTTCTACGAATATCTTAAAGTGTGGGGGTGTTTGTCAAATGCAAAGTGCCTACGTTAAAACAAATGAAATTTTTTAGATAGAAATTGTTTCATCTCATATAGAAATCACTTATCATTAGTTGCAAATAATATATTATCCATATATGCAGTTGGTGAAATAATTATCACTAATACTGATTATGATGATACGATGATTATGATGATATGTAAGGCCAAGGTTCAGTTGACGGATGAGAGTATCGCTGATGTCCCCGCCACCCCGTACTGTGGTTACACGTAGATGGATCAATCGACCTTCAGCTGATACGAAATTCACAATTAACGATCTGAATTCAATAAAAGTAAAATGTATACGAATATGATGAAAAGAGAAATGTATATGATGAAAGAAAAAAATATTTAAGTTTATGCATGTTCATGAAAAACTATTTTATGTAAAAGTATTTTCACTGTTGCATTTTATTGTATATGTATTACTTGCTATCATGGTTTAGATTTGCTGAGTCAATAAACTCACTAGGTGTGATTGATGCAGTGAACATGATATTGACGTTGTTGAGGGACTTGATGATTGACCTTGCTGGATTGAAGTTGCACATAATCCAAGGACCAACGCTAGTTCTCCGCAATTTAAGTTAAATTTATTATTTAAGTCTACGTTAAAGCTTTTGTGACTTTTAAGATGCTTTTGAGAGATTTTTGAGAGGATGTTAGAGTTGGTTTTTTTTTTTTTTGAAAAAATTGCTAAGTTTAGATTTGGTAAACGAATGACGATTTTATGTTTTGATTCTTTCCTTTGAATTTTCAAATAATAGTTGGTTGATTTATTTTAAATAATAAAAATATATTTTAAAAATATATTTATATATATGTATGGTTTCGACCGATGAGATAGAAAAAAAATTTCTAGTACTTTTTAAGAAAACGAGTAGTGGACGTTTCAATTGGTATCAGAGCAATGTTCCTGTAAAGGATTGTGCCACCGTCAGTGCCAGAAAGCTCAGTCGTCAAGCCTCAATCTATAAGTTTAATTGCTTTACATGTTTTTTATGGTGATACCTACATGATTACATGGATTATATGTTTACATTACATGTTTAATAGTTTTTCGAGATTAAATGTTATATATGCTTAAAGTTGCTCAAAAGGAGATTAGTATATGTTGCATGATTCGAAAACCTAGATTTAAATGCATGTTGGTTAATTTTAGAATTTGGAAAAAGTTAAGATACAATGCCTCCTAGACGCGCACCTAGTACCGATAGGCAAGCCAAGAAGATTGAGGATCGTTAAGGGAATGCACCCCCACCTTCTAATGGGGATGCTGTAATTCATGCACTAGAGGACATGGCACGTTTCTTTGAACAGCAGTTTCAGCAAGTTCCAAGGTCACAACACGATGTTTATGATCAGTTCCGGAGGCTAGGCCCGAAAGAATTTTATGGCACCACCGATCCATTTTCTGCTGAGGGTTGGATTCGATCTTTTGAGGTTCACTTCCGCTATCTGAATATGGGAGACGCTGATCGAGTTAGGTGTGCTACTTATATATTTAGAGACGATTCTTCCCTTTGGTGAGAAGGGGCGGAGCATGGGATTTATTTGGCAAAGCTTACTTGGGTTCGATTCAAGGAAATATTCTACGAGAAATACTTCACTGCTGATGTCCGAGGATGCTTGAAGAGAGAGTTTATGAGTCTCTGCCAGGGGACATGACTGTGGCCGAGTTTGTGAGGAAGTTAGATAGGGGTCGTCACTTTGTGACCCCTCATTGCTAGGGATGCTGCTGAGAAATTTAGGCACTTTCTGGATGGCCTACTACCTACTATACGTCGTGATGTGATGATGATGCGACCGACGGACTATACAGCTGCCACTGCCTATGCATTCCAAGCTGAGCAAGCCTTGAAAGTTATTGATTATGAGATGCAGCGCAAGAGACAACAGCACACAAAATTCCCAGCCAAATAAAAAGTCATATATGGGACCTCCTAGACTTCAAGGGCAGCAAAAACCCCAAGGGCAAGTGAAGAAGCCAGGACCGCCAAAGCCACCACGACCTAGAGCACCAAAACCTGTTGAAAGGCCACTGTGCAAGGAGTTCAATCGCTTACATTTTGGAAAGTGCATGTGGGTGGCATATAAGTGCTTCATATGCAAAGAAGAAGGGCATAAAGCTGCGGATTGCCTGAAGAAGAAAGCACCAACTATGGGAAGAGCTTATGTTACGCATGCTGAGGAAGCTGAGAAGGAGCAAGACACGACTTTAATAACTGGTAACCTAGTTATTTAACGTTTTTATTTTTCTTTTGTTGCATAAAATATTAAATTGGTTATGAAAATTGATTTGGAGGTCAAGGAGAACCTAGTGGAAATAGGTTTGCATGCTCTACCTTAGTTGGAATTAAGAGATGACAATAGAAACCATAGAAATTGAACTTGAAGTATGAGCCTTAATTATGTAAGGGAAGTATTTAATTCCAAATAAAAGTGTTAAGGCATTAAAATTGATAAAAAAAAATCAAAACTTTGGGCATGATCGGATATTTTCGAAACTATGAGGACCAAATTGCAATTATCCAAAAACTTAAGGGACTTAATTGTAAATAACCAAATTCAGAGACTAAAGCATAATTTCCGAAACTTTTGTGGCTAAATGAATTTTTTTGAAAATATAGGGACCAAATTGTATTTTCAAAATTTAAGGGGCCAGAAATGAAATTTTTGAAACTTTTGGGGGCAAAATTGACATTTTCGAAAATTCCAAAGGTGAAAATGGGATTTTCGAAAAATTAGAAGGGATAAAATGCAATTTTTACAATAAATACTAAGGCGTGTACTTTTTGAAAATTTGGGAAAAATAATGATAGAAATTCCTTAAACTTCAAACATGGATAGATTTAAAGGCATTTACGTCGCAGGAAGGATATTCATCATTGCTGGATTCGAGAGCTACACACTCATACATATCAGAGACATTCGTCAAGCGACTAAATATTATACCCGAGGATATGGGTTTGGGCTTCAAAGTTTCTTCCTTCTAGTGATCAAATGATCACTTCGAGGATTGTAAAGAATCTGGAACTTCGTTTGCAAAAAGATGTGGTTCGGGCAGATCTCATTGTACTTTCTATGCCTGAATTTGACATCATACTTTGCATGGATTGGATATCATTGAATGGATCTTCGATAGATTTTCGGCAGAGGTCAGTGTCTATTGGACCACCTAGCGGAAAATCTTTTGTCTTTGAGGCAGTGAGGAACAAGCAAATGCCACACATTATCTCTTGTATGTGCGCGAGGATGTTGAGATCGTCAGAGACTTTCCTAGCGTCTTTCCTGAGGATGTTTCTGGCATTCCACCAGATCGTGAGGTGGAATTTTCTATTGAGTTGATGTCGGGCACTGTACCCATTTCTAAAGCACCCTATCGTCTAGCACCCGCCGAAACGAAAGAGTTGAAATATCAAATTCAATTGCTGGACAAGGGTTTTATTCGCCCTAGTTGTTCTTCGTGGGACGCACCAGTATTTTTTGTTAAGATGAAGAATGGTAGTATGCGACTCTGCATTGATTATCGATTGCTGAACATAGTCACCATCAACAATAAATATCTTATATCTAGAATTGAAGACTTATTTGATCAATTGAAAGGAGCGTCGATATTCTCGAAGATAGATCTTCGTTCGGGATACCGTCAGTTCAAAGTGAAAGAGTCTGATGTTCATAAGACAACATTTAGAACTCGATATGGGCATTATGAGTTTATGATCATGTCATTTGGGTTGACCAATGCACCAGCGATATTCATGGATCTCATGAATCACGTATTTCAACCATATCTTGATCAATTCGTTATAGTTTTCATCGATAATATTTTGATCTATTCAAAGAGTGTAAGGAGCAGCATAGTCGGCATTTGAGGACGGCACTGCAAATACTGCAAGATACGAAGTTATACGCTAAGTTCAGAAAGTACGAGTTTTGGTATGAGCGAGTGGCGTTCTTAGGCCACATATTTCTACAGATGAGGTTTAGGTTGATCCGATTAAAGTCGAGACAGTTAAAGAATGGCCCGTACCTAAGAGCGTAACCGAGATCCGTAGTTTCTTGGGTCTAGCTGTCTATTACCAGAAGTTTATTCAAGGATTCTCATCTATTGAGGTACCCATGACTGCCTTGACAAAGAAGAATGCAAAATTTATACGGGGATCCGAATGTCAAGAAAGTTTTGAAAAGTTGAAGCAAGCTTTGATCTCAGCGCCAGTATTATCGATGCCATCGGGTTAAGGAGAGTTTGTTCTTTATACAGACACTTCAAAACTTGGTTTGGACGCAGTTTTGATGCAAAATGGTCGAATTATAGCCTATGCATCTAGATAATTGAATGTTCATGAGAAAAATTACCCCACACATGATCTTGAGCTCGCCGCAGTGGTATTTGCACTGAAGATTTGGAGACCAATAACATATGAATTAACCCACCGTAAAAGAATTTAAAGTTGGCAAAAGAAAATTCAAATAAAAATAGTGATAAATTTAATATGAATAAATTAAAAACTTGACACGATAATGTTCCATATTAATGCTATGTTGTGCTATCATAGCATATTTAACCAAAATAAATCAACGAACTAAATTTATAAATTGCAGATATTTCGGTTGTTAGATTTTAGGATTAATTGTTTTCACAAAACAAAAATGATATATTTAATTAATATGAAACATTATCATGTCAAGTTAGTTATTGATAAGTTTTGACTGGATGCTGAGTTTAATCAATTAAATTAAGAAAACACAAGGATTTTAGTGCCTATCTCTATAATTCTAACGTGAAAAGCCTATATAAATCAAATGTTAACCAATGAAAAGTGATACAATTGAAGATTGGAACACCATTGAATCAGAATTTACTCATATTGAATTCTTTATTTAATTTCACTCACCTCGATGGATTAATTTCTCGTTTTAAAATTTATTATTTCCCATAGCGTGCTAATTTTAATCTTATTAATCTATTTGGTTTCTATCCAAAAAAATCCCCCCCTTTAATTTGTTTTTCAACGAAAGAAATCCACCATTCTATGTGGATTCGACCATACTTATCATTATACTTATTTTATTTAGAGAGTAGGAATTTAAGTTTGGTGGCTCAACGACAGCACATCACTTGTTTTCATGGATATTATGCTATGAGGTTTGTCATTTTCAATGTCTAATCATTAAACAACGCTGGTGTCCTTGACTCTGAACCTAGGGTGTGAAAGTATGATTGAACAAACCTGGTGTCATAAGGGCACCCACAAATAAATGATAGCAAAGTAAACATTAATGTTTTATAAGCTCAAATCACATTTCCATTTAAATCTAATTGAATTCTCGAAAACGAATCAGTTCGATCATTAGATTTAGCACAAATTTTATGTCCATCAAACCGAAGATAGAGGGTTGAGTGACTCTCACCCATAGGGTTATCTCATGGTATAAAATGCTCAACATGATATGCATTCAACATAATAATCGTGACATAAAATATGCAACGAAATATGTGCCAAAGTAAAATGCAACACATAGAAATTCATACTCAGCTAGTATCTCGGATAACACTTGCGTTCCTATACAAGGATGTAAAAACCAACAGACAACGTTACTATATGATCACCCTCCACTATAACCAAACTCTTGACTATCAATAATTCTATGGATCTATACATGCGACCGTCGTTAGCCCGTTGATATCGAAACATCGTCCCTCAAAATTCCGTAGCGCCTTGCTACTCGCTCGTCCTCGATAACATTTCTAGAAAACAATAAAATATATGCTATAACCGATAAAGAATTCTACAAAATCTGAATGATAAATGAAATATAAATGGCCTATTTATAAACGGAGTTGGGAAGTTCCGAAGTCTGCATGATGTGACGTGTCATCGTCGTCTTGACACCTAAGTGGAAAACTAGCTACGGAACATCCCATCATTGGATCGGCATATCCGAATTGATACGTGTCACTTCTGAAAAAGTCTCCTTGCTGGCCATGCTAGATCAGAAGGTCCAATAGTACTTCGGACGGTCTGAGCTGATCGGTGGCTCCGATCTCACTTTAGTGGTTCCAAACCAACTGATTCTTAATTACTATATTTTTCTTAATTAATGATCTCTTAATCATGTTTAACATTAAATATGTAAAATGGAGCTCAAGTCACCACAAAATCAGTGGCGGAGCCAGGAATCTGATTTTACCCGGGATAGAATTTAAAACTCTAAAATCCTTTGATATTTTAAATTGATATACCCGGGCTAATATCAAATTTATCCAAAATTATACAAAAATTCACATATAAATTTTTTTAAACAAAATTGGACCAACCCGGATGAAAAGTACTGTGGCTCCGCCCCTGCACAAAATAACTCATACAAAAAAATATTCAAATTTGTATCCTACTTATTTACTTTATAACTATAATATTGGATTATAAATCCTTAAGCTTATGATTTCGGTTTATGATTAAAAAGGAACAAACCTAAACGAAATATCTATGTATTTGATGGTGTAAAATGAAAGGGGAGTGAATGTTTTCATAATTAAAGATGGCAAATTATTCTTGTAAGATTTGTTTTATAAAAAAAATTAAAAATTCATTAATTTTGTGTGGAGATTATGTTTTTTCATTGTTTAAATGGGAATTAAGTAGATGCTATTTGTTCATGGTCAAGAATGATAATTATATTTTAAGTGCTTAATTGTGTGATTGAGGTTTCACATGATAGAGCTATGCGAAAAAAGGGAAGTTCAACTTTGGTATACTTATTTGACAATGCAAAACGTTAGAAGGAAAGTATATTAAACATAGCTATATTTTAAATCAACTGCATATATATTTATAAATATAGAGAGGGAGTCTTGTTACCCTGCAGCGTGTAGGGTAATCATTGGGGGCCTTGCTTAATTTTTATTTTTAAAAAAAATTATGTGAATTTTAAATTTTTTTTAAAAAAATAAAAAGAATATAATAACACTTGGGCGCACACAAACATGCACACCTATGTACAATTTTTTTATGTTTTATCACACCTAATATGTGAGTGTAATTTCATCGATAGTCACGTAAGTGTGCAAACGGATATGCAGTATATCAAATATATATATATATATATATTTGATCACTGGTTCCAACAGTGGTCGAGCCTCCCTAGGGCATGTCTCAGACCCAACAAGATCTGGTCCATGGAATTTAATTCACGTAACCTGAATGCATGCAATTCAGGATTTTTATTTAAATTATGTGTTTAGTTATTTTTGTTCATGTTATGCATAATTCACGCATGATAGAATTTAATTCATGAAATTTTAAAAGTTCATACATTAAGGTTTCTAGGTGCACTTCGCGCTCGAATGAGGAACGGAGATCGGAGAATTATCAGTAAGATTATTTTTTTATTACATAGCTAATTTTTATAAATTATTATAAGATTTTTTAAAGGCATTATTCAAGAATTGGGCTTTGTTGGGTATTTTTACCCGCCATGACATAATTTTTAACGGTACATAAAGTTTTTCGAAACGAGGGGCTTTTTGAGGGTTCGGCTAATATTTTCAAAAACTTTCCAACATGAAATATTTTTCGGGGATATGTTTGGACATAAAAGGCCTACTTTTAAGCTTGTTGGGCTTAAAACCCTTTTTAAACTTTTAGTTAGCAATTTGGGGTCCATTAGTTTATTTGTTAACTATTTTAATAATGCCTAAGTAACCCTAAACCTAATATCATTCACCCCACCAGCCGACACCGCTTCAAATCAGAGTGCTCCCTCGGTTTTCAGCGCCTCCCCCAGCTGCAAGTCTCGGCCACTTCATTTCTTGCAAAAAGAAATTCTTCTGGCGCTCTCCCGACGTTCGTCCTTCATCGTTCTTGCATCAAAATCACCAAGGCACGCATGTATTCTCTTTTATGTATCATTCACGCCATATTTATGTTAAATGTGTGTTAAACCATGCAATATATCTCGATCCAGCCTTGCACGTGATTATTTATCGGTTTTGTTCTCGTTTCTTGCTTTACACGATCACTACTCATGTTTTTCTTGTGTGTTGTGCAAAGGGCTGCCATGTTCAAGCTGTTAAGGGGCTGTGCGAAAGGGGTTTAGGTGATGTCATGTATGCTGGGGCCGCGATCTGTCCTTGTTGGTGAGAAGGGTCGGCGGCTTTGAGGTTTATGTGGTGTCCTTGGTAGCCGAGAGTGAGGGGTGATGGGTTCAGGAGATGTGGGCGATCTAGCAGTGCGAGAACCATTCCTAACCTTGGAACAGACCCTGGTGGGGATGAGCTATGGTCTGGAATGGTGCGAACACAGCTGGGCGTGGTTGTGTGCTCGATCGAGTGAGGAGGAAAGCATGGTGTGTGTGATGCTCGCATCCCAAGTGCGTGCGTGCTAGGGTGTGCATGGGGTTGGGGCCGTGAGTTTTGTAGGTCCAGGAAGATGTCAAGGTGGGCTTGGAGGGGTTGAGGAGTGACCGGTCTTGTTAGGTGCAAGCTAGGATCAAATCTTGGGGTATTAGTTGCATTAGGGTTCGAACTTGTCACTTGTGCAATTCCAGCGG
This sequence comes from Primulina tabacum, assembly GCF_025594145.1. Taxonomy (NCBI): domain Eukaryota; kingdom Viridiplantae; phylum Streptophyta; class Magnoliopsida; order Lamiales; family Gesneriaceae; genus Primulina; species Primulina tabacum. The sequence continues at coordinate 5,435,691 of NC_134561.1, read as the reverse complement.
CTGTCAGTTTTAGTTGGAAGGACTTAAGGGGTCTGGAACAATAAATGTAACGGATGGTCTAGTTTTTTTAAGACATGTTTTGAGTTAGGAAAAATTTGGTTAAGTTTCGAGTCGATTCGGGTTAAAATCGGTACCCCGGTCCAAGTTTTTAAAACAAATCGGTTAAGTTATGAAATGAGCTCGAGTTTATGTCTAAGAATGGTTTTAAATATGTTTTGGGACATTTGAAGGAGTTTGGTAATCTTCGGGTCAATTTCAAATGTCCAGGGGTAATACGGTAAATTTTGGGTTTCCAGGGGCAAAATGGTCATTTTGCAGCAGAGGTGAGATTTTGGTCCTGGCAGCGCCTTGAGCACAATTTTACAATATTTTAAATGTGTATGCATCATGATCGCGATTTTAAGATTTTAATAAAACATACGTTGCCTGCTTGGATTTAAAGAAAATTGTATATGTGCATGATGTTTATAAGTAATGAAAATGATGATGTTTTGAATTTTGAGAATCAGTCGTGACTATCGAAATATATGTAAATGCATAAGACATATATGTAAATGATGATGATGAGGCTTAGGCACAGTGGATGGGTAGTCATGTCACTGATGTCTGACAGCCGCCAGGTACCTCGGTTCTATGTATGATGGATCCATCGTAAATGATAATGTACGATAGTCAAATCCAATTAACTGAATTCACCAATGATGAATGATGATTGATGAATGATGAAAGATGATTAACGATGAACTGTTTTTACACGTCACGATTTCATATGACACGTTTACATTAAGCTTTAAAAGTTCATGAAAGATATGTTGAGTATGATATTTTTAACTTCTGTGTGCTATGTATAGATATTTGTTATTTATGGTACATGTGTGTTGAGTCTTTAGACTCACTAGGTATGTGTGATGCAGGTGAATTCGATGTCGAGGGGACTGGAGGTGCTGAACGCTGAGTCGGAAGACCTGGTGGGCGACACGACCCGAGGACCTCATGATTTCTGCACATTCACGACTTTATGTTATTGAGAGGATATGAACATTTTATGCTGTTTTATTTTACTGGTTGATGTTAGGATTTTTACTCGCTTTTACTCCGCTATATTCTTACTGGTAAATACTTATGATTATTGTTAAATGATATTTTTAATTAGGACTACATGCATGAAAACTAAGTTTCAAAACGTGACCTTTATATATATAAATATATAAAATTCCGCACTTTTAAAACGGTAGACGTTACACAATTCTTCCACAAAGTAACAATCGACTCTCGACTTAACCCGACCAGCACTCGACTCTAGTCTCAAGACAACACCTTACCACTGTGTTCAGCCCCTTGGCATCAAAACTCGGCAGCCTCTTGCAACAATCCATTAAAATGTGAGCAACAAACATTAGAATGCATTATTTTCATGTAAATCTTGCAAAGAATGAAGCTACAAGATAAACCAACGTTTTCTTCATGCAATAACATTGATAACAGCATACTATGGGCTTGAATGAAGAGGCAAAAAAAAAGATACATGTGTTCCTTAGCGTTTAAACAATTAAAAGCTTGAAGATACGCGCTTGGGACGTGAAACGGAGAGGCAGGAAAAGTTTTCTTGAAGAAACCACCAATGGCCGAGACTTGCTGCTGAAATTCACGAGGGAGAGGCTGCTGAAAGGTGGGGTATGGTGTGCGGCTGCTAGGTTTGCATTAGGTTTAGGGTTACTTAGGTAGGGTTTAAATAAAATTTACATGCACAAATGGGCCCTAATTAAAACTTAAATGGATTGAAAAGGATTTTGAGCCCGTTAAGCATTAAAACAAACCTATCAAGCCTAATAACACTACCGAAAAATATTCCGTTTTGATACGTTTTAAAAAATATTGTTCGAGCCCTGAAAAAGTCATCTGAATCGTTAAAATTTGCGAACCGGTAAAAATATGATCCGGCGAGTAAAAATACCCACCAAGGCCCAATTTTTGAAAAACACCCTTAAAACACTTAAAATTAATTAATTAAAATTAATCATTTAATAAAAATATTTTTCTGATAATCTCCGGTTTACGTTTCTCGTTTGAGCGTGAAATGTAACTTAAAACACTAATGCATGAAACTTTAAAATAATCATGAAATAAACTCTAACCATATAATAATCATACATAAAATTCATAAAAATCTTTAAACACAACTTTTAAATAAAACTCTAAATTGCATGCATTCAGGTTACGTAGATCGAATTTCTTAACAATAAAATATATGCTAGAACCGACAAAGAATTCTGCAAAATCTGTATAATAAATGAAATATAAATGGCCTATTTATAAACGGAGTTCGGAAGTTCCGAATTCTGCATGATGTGACGTGTCATCGTCGTCTCAACAACTAGGTGGAACACTAGCTACGGAATATCCCATCATTGGATCGATAGATCCGAACTGCTACGTTTCACTTCTGAAAAAGTCTCCTTGCTGGCCATGCTGGATCAGAAGGTCCAATAGTACTTCGGACGGTCTGAACTGATCGGTGGCTCCGATCTCACTTCAGTGGTTCCAAACCAACTGATTCTTAATTACTATATTTTTCTTAATTAATGATCTCTTAATCATGTTTAACATTAAATATGTAAAATGGAGCTCAAGTCACCACAAAATAACTCATACAAAAAATATTCAAATATATATCCTACTTATTTACATTATAACTATAATATTGGATTATAAATCCTTAATATCAGCTTATGATTTTGGTTTATGATTAAAAAGGAACGAACCTAAACGAAATATATATGTATTTGATGGTGTAAAATGAAAGGGGAGTGAATGTTTTCATAATTAAAGAGGGCAAATTATTCTTGTAAGACTTGTTTTTTTTAAGGAAAAAAATTCATTAATTTTGTGTGGAGATCATGTTTTTTCATTGTTTCAATGGGAATTAAGTAGATGCTATTTGTTCATGGTCAAGAATGATAATTATATTTTAAGTGCTTAATTGTGTGATTGAGGTTTCACATGATAGAGCTATGCGAAAAAAGGGAAGTTCAACTTTGGTATTACCTATTTGACGATGCAAAACGTTAAAAGGAAGGTATATTAAACCTAACTATATATGTTTAATTTCTTTATTTGTTTGAATAGACTTTTTGCGTTTTAACTTCATAAATTCAAGTTTCCTTTTTATTTTTTATTTGTTTAATAATGATGGATTTTTCCAGATTTGAGAAGGAATTACAAACTTTAAATTTTTTAAGCAATCATGTTTAAGTTCGAATTTAGTAAGTCATAAAATCTTGAATTTGAATTTATAAGTTTATAACGCTTAAAATTTGTTAAAATTTTCAGTTTTTTAAGTAATCACGCTTAAATCAAAATTTAACAATATATAAAATATTGAATTTTGATTTCTAATTCTACAACGCTTAGAACTTAGAGGACTTTAAATTCTTTAAATAAAGAACACTTAAATCAAGACTTAGAATATATAAGATCTTGAATTTGGATTTATAATTTTTTAATGTTTATAATTTGAAAAGCTATGATTACCCAAAATTGTGAAAGAAAGCAATCTCATTGAGAAAGAACCTATATTCTCAATAAGAACCACACATAAAAGGAAGGATACAACTCCTTACGAATTGTAAAAATGTCACAAATTTTTCTACGAATATCTTAAAGTGTGGGGGTGTTTGTCAAATGCAAAGTGCCTACGTTAAAACAAATGAAATTTTTTAGATAGAAATTGTTTCATCTCATATAGAAATCACTTATCATTAGTTGCAAATAATATATTATCCATATATGGGATAATGAAACAAATCTTACTCACACTAACCTTCTGGATATACATTGATCCATGATGATCTCTACAAAATCAAATGAAGAGATGACATCATGAAATTTTATATACCACCGACGGGAGGCTTGTTTCAATCTATATATGGATTTCTTAAGCTTGCATATACCAATTGCTCACCGTCACTAGATAAAAATCCTTTTGATTGTTTCATATAAATCTTTTCCTCTAGATCACTATCGAGAAACGTCGTTTTTACATTCATTTGTTGCAACTCAAGGTCAAAATGTACAATTAATGCCATATTTATTCGAAAAGAATCTTTCTTAGAAACAAGAGAAAATGTATCCTTATAGACAATTCCTTCCTTTTGAATGAATCCCTTAGCAACGAATCTTGCTTTATATCTTTCAATGTTGCTCAATGAGTCTTTCTTTGTTTTGAAGACCCACTTGCATCCAATGATCCTCGCACCATTAGGCAAATGAACAAGGTCCAAACCCGATAATTTCGATTCACTACAACTTATGGTTTGTGGAAACATTTCAAGGTCATTTTCAACTCCTATGTTAAATTTTGATTCTTGCAAATACACAATATTGTCACTAGGTATTTTTTATTTTCTTATTCTAGTATATATTTTTAAGTTTTCATCTTGAGGAGCTTCTTGATCAATTGTTTGGTCAACAATTGTTTCGTGTCCCTCATTAATAGTTCGATTGACTAGATTTTCATTAACATCTTGTGGATCTTCAACAATTGGTTGTCCATCACCTGTTGGGGCTTGAGGGGTACGAAAGACAACCAGTTGATAAATTTAACAAGAGGTTTGATCATTACTATGATCTTCTTCAAGAATTAAATCTTGTAGGTTATCACTCTCGATAAACAAGTTATTCTCAAGAAATTTCTCTATTTCTTAACTCCACAATTCTAGTGCTATGAGATGGACAATAGAATTTGTACCCCCCGTGGATTTTTAAGCATACCCAAAAAAATATCCACTTATAATTCTTGGGTCCAGTTTCTTTTCTTGTGGGTCATAAAGTCTCACTTCAGACGAGCATCCCCTAATGCATATATGTTGCAAACTCGTTTTCCAACTTTTTCATAATTCAAATGGCATCTTTGGAACAACCTTGGTTCGAACTCGGTTTAATGTATACACTGCCGTTTTAAGAGCTTCAATCCACAAGGTCTTGGGAAGTTTGGATTTACTCCTCATATTCCTAAACATGTCTATTTAAGTTCAGTTTCTTCTTTCAGCCACACTATTTTGGTCCGGAGGACCAGTCATGGTATATTGGGCAACATTCTCATTTTCTTGAAGAAACTTTGCAAATGGCTCAAGAGCTTGTCCATTTTCAACGTATCTACCATAATATTCACAACCTCTATCAGACCTTACCATCTTAATTTGTTTATTACATTATTTTTCTACTTCATCCTTAAAACCTTAAAGGCACCAAACGCTTCGCTTATTATGAAGTAAGTAGATAATGAGTAAATTCACATAATTATTCAAAAATTGAAATGAATATCCAATTGGTACAAGACTTAAAATTGAAATTAAATTTTTAGAAAAACTTGGAACATAAAATGTTTTCTCCAAAGCCAAAATAAAACCATTATTCAATAATAAATTTCAAGTCCGTATAGCCTCTACATGTGAACGCATCTTGTTTCCCTAATAGATGTTCCGCTCACTTCTCATTTTCTTTATTAGGCTTTGCATACCTTGCAAGGAATTTGTGATATGGATTATAGAACTAGAGGTAATCCACCACATGTTATAAATCGTATTAACCATATTAGATTCATAACAAACAAATGAAATAAGAGTATATTTTTTCTCAAGAGAATGTGAAGGATCGTTTGCTGAGCATCTTTCGGATGCTTCAAACAAAATATTCTCCAAGAGTTGCAAAAGCTCGTGTTCTAAGAATGTTAACACCGATGAATTAAATCGAGTTTGGTTAAAACCAAGCGGAAGAAACTCAAAGTAATCATTCGTGAAGAAAACTGTTATATTAGAAAACGTTTTAACTTATGTAAATTGAATAACCGAAAAAAGATAGATTAGTTTTTGCATTCATCAGTTCAATTATGGTAACAACTGAACTGACGGATATTCTAACTGATCCAAACAGTTTGAAAACAATAATTAATCAGTTAAATACACAAGATATGTTTATGGATGTTCTTAGACTTAACTGCTTCTACGTCACCCCTTCTACCGCCTCGGGTAGAATCCACTAGAAAACTTTGATTTATACAAACAATTGTACAAACCCACTAAGCTAGGACTTACACTACTGTCTAAACTGAACTCCTAGCTACGACTGAAGGCGCACCTTCCAGCCAACACTTCTTTAACGTCTATGTGTCAAAGACTACATACACAAGTTTAACGTCTTTGTGCAAGATTATATTTGAGTGGTTGAGAGAATTTGTGTGTAAGAACTGAACAAGGATGTTCTCACACACTGAGGGAAAGTGGCTTCTAATCTAAGCAGATAACACGTTAAAGTGTCCCTATAGGCGGAATGCTTCTGAAAGCATATATGCAATGTGCGTGCCTTTTCTTATATCTCTTGAAGAAGCTTTTTGTTTTATATCTCGTTCTTTTTCTTCAGCTTCTTCTTGTTGTCACTTTGAATCTTCACTGATCTTCTCTTTATATAGGCGAAAAAACTAAACGTACAGTGAGACTCATTTGTTTTATTCCGTTGCATCTAGAATTCGTTTCTTGGACTTTGTATCTCGACTTTTCGACTGCCTTTCTGAAATGTTTTGTCTTTAATGCTCTAATACAACGTCTATTATTGTCCTTTGACTGGACAATTGCTTTTGTACCTTTGCGCACAGCTGGATTTCACTTAAATCAGCTTGTCTTGATCTGCAACTGATTGCTCCTAACTGATGTTCTGAATTGGTCAGTTGAACTGGTCTTCAGTTGGTCTGGTGAAATCAGTTGACTCGTCAGTTGAACTGATTTCACTCTTGTTCAGTTGAGCTGGTCAGCTAGGCTCTTCATCAGTTGAACACTCCTTCGGCTGACCAGGCTTCTGAGGTTCTCCCGCTGAGCCACCTATCAGCTGAACATTCATTTGAACTCATTTACGATACATCAGTTGAACTGGTTCAGTTTGGTTGATCAGTTGATGCTTTCAGTTGGCGTCTTCGACAGCTTCAGTTTTGGCTCGTAACTGATTATTTCAGTTTCAGCTATCTGCGCACTGAGGTAGATTATTAGAATTAAAATAACAAGTTTTGTTAACATCAAAATCAAGCAATGATTGCGAACATGAGATGTTCCAACACAATGTTTAAATTTGGTGCAATCCTTCTCCACGTGTCTCGTCTTTTTACAGAAGAAACACTTGGACTCTTTCTTAATGTCAGGTTGAGGTGAAATTTTTTCTTTCCCTTTTCTCTTTAATTTGACTTGCTTATTAGACTTTCTTTGTGCAGTCAGAAAAACATTATCACTCTTTTCCATCAACAACCTTCTTCCTCTTGAACACACATGGTCTTCAATTCATTGATTGATCACTTATGTTATAAGAAGTTTTGAAGGGCCCATATTTCTGTAGAAGAGTGCGTAAAATGAAGTGCACGAGAAAGTTATCAGATATTTCCACTTCAAGTGTTTTCAATCGAGCCACTATGTCCCTCATCTTGATAATGTGGTCTCGCACACCTTTCACACTTGTGAGCCTTATTGAAAAATCTCCATTATCATGGTGCTGGTAAGGACCTTGTCTGAAGTTGCAAATTGTTCATCAATTGCCTTATTTATGTCCTTGACCTTTCCATGCCCCTCAATCGAATGACGAATACCAACAAATATCTTTGTCTTTATAAACGTAACACAGAGATGATTATCCCTCACACTTTTCATAAAGATCAACCTCATCAGATTCAACAAATTCATCTATGGTAGATGTTCGTTCTTCCTTGTGGGATAGTCAATATCCATTTATCCTAGGAGAACTCTTTCCTTCAAGACTTTATAATTATTGAAACGTCTTCCCTTTTTCGTTTTCTTAAAAAGTACTAGAAATTTTTTTTTCTTCCCTCGTAATTAAATATACTTATATACAAACGTTTTAAATACCTTGTCACCATTTTTAAAATAAAACATCCTACTGGTGCTTAAAAATCCAAAGAGAGAAGTCAAACATGAAATCGTAAATCGTTTACCAAACCTAAAAAGCAATAATTATTTGAAAAGTGTAGCCCATACTACCTCTCAAAAATCTCTCAAAATCATAAAGTAAAATGTCGTAGAAATCTTTAACTTAAAGTGATAAACTTAAATGCGGAAATAGAAGCCCTGGCCCTCGGGTTATGTGCACCGACAGTCCAGCAAGTCACCCGTCAAGACCTCCAATATCATTGCCATTAATCCCACCTGCATCAACACATCTAGTGAGTCTAAAGACTCAACACGTCCTATCTTTGGTAACAAGTAATACGTAATACAGTTAACATATAACAGTGAAAAATACTTATACTTAAAATATCATTTTCATGAAGATGCATAAACTTAAACTTAAACATTTTCGTAAACATTTTCGTGATGCATAAAAACATTTTCAAAATACATAAACATATCACTTAAACATATTCATATTCATGTCCATATTCGTATTCATACTCATGTTCGTGTTTGTTGAATTCAGATCGTTGATTGTGACTTTCATATACGTGTTAGGCGATAGATCCATCTACATGTAACCACACTATTGGGCGGCGGGGGACACCAGCAACACTCTCACTGGTCAACTGGGCCCTGGCCTTACGTATTATCATATCATCGTATACATATACATATACATATCCGTATCCAAGAAAATACGATCGTCGGGCTCCCACTGGGACCATAACCCTCACGATATCTCCAACTTATCATCGTGTTAGTCACAATCCCTTCAAATCCTTCAACATATTATCATCACTTAATAAAAATCATGCATATAACATTTTTCATTTTAAACCAAGCATGCAACATGTCTTTTAATGTTATTGTTTCATCATGAAAATCCATATGCATTTAAAATGAACATTTTAACATTTTAAATAATAAACATATAAAATAATCATTTTACCCTGTAAACATTCATAAACATTAAAAATAATCATATTAGCATATAAAACAGCAAATAGGGCACTGCCATGACGTTAATTAATTTTCCGGTGTAAAAAGACCGTTTTACCCCTGGACGTGTCATTTTTCGTTTTTGACTTTTTCTTAATTTTCTTGACTCTAACATGTCCCAAATAATTATTAAAGCCTAAATTAAAATTCCCATAATTTTATTTAGCCTAGAAACTAGGCTTTTTAATTAATTCGTAATTGGACGTTTTTGAAGGCGTTTTAATTCCGAAAAATCCCAAACTTTAATATAAAATTCCTAAATTCTAAATTTAGTCTTTTTATATTATTTTAGCCCTTATGAACCATGAATCGACCCCCGTGAACCATTTTTCAATTTTAATGAGTTCCAAACCCTAAATTGACACAAAATCTTCGACCCCGAGCCAACTTTCGATTTTCACGAGTTACCCCCGAACCATGTCGATTCAAAACTTGGCCAACATCCTAAAGTAACCTACTGGACCCAAGGATCCCACGGAAACCATCCCTAACACCAAAATCGAACAACCTCAGCAAGTATCTAAAGTGGCCGAGAATTGCTTAAGGACAAGGACTCTTGTTCTAGCGTCTAGGACTCTATGCGTTAGCCCAACCACCGAACCAACCTATCGTGCCCTGACTTAAGACCCTAAGGACTCACTCAAACCCAGCCTTCGAACCCAGGCAGAGCCCCACACCCCCTGCGCCACAGCTGAACCCTGCGCACCCTTACTGCACTCTTGGGTAAGAGTCCTTGTCAACAAGGACTCCTCCTAGCCCACTTGTGTGGGGCCCTTAGCTCCTAATCGTTATTACAATGCAATCTGATTAGGGTTAACTAATTACAGCGGAAAACGAGTTTAAAATTTCTTTACAATGAGCCCAAAATATTTCTTCTATAACTTAAATACTGAAAATAGTATTTAATCTCAAATCATAAAACATGCCCACACGTAATCAAAACCAATCATATACAAACAACTCATATCCTCGGGACATGCCCCGGTATATAGATACATATATATATATACTGGGAACAAGACATAAACATAAAACCTCAGCCCAAGCTGTGGCTCCCTCCAGAAGTACCCTCTCTGGTCTCCTGATATCCTGGAGTACCTGCCATTGTCCACATTCAAAGACAACAACAGCCCCCCTTGGGGGTGAGCAAAGCTCCGTATGGAAATACCAATCATATATACCACAAGTATCTAAACAATGATATATGGTATGCAATGCATGTATGTCGTGGAGGTATCAGGTCAAATTCTCATCCACTGAGCACATGTAAGAATCAATCGAATCGCTATCAAATCAATGCTCGAGCTGGCACACCGGCCAATATGGGATACTCGTATGATAGCGTCGGCAAAGCGCCATCAAGTCCCAAATCTCATATCCAATCATATGGGGCCACAATTGTCTATGCTTTACGGGTCATATAATACCGGCATAGCGATTGTGTTCACAAACCCCGGAATCCAATCATATCGTATCAGGGTATCCAAAGAGCATAGCTCAACGTGCATGTCATGTATCGATGTATGCATAAAATGATGTGTGTTAACAAAACCTTTATTTTATACATCGATATCTCAATCTCAATGTCATGTATGCCACATCAATCAACAAATAAGGCATATAGACACATAATCTCATTCCAATCAATCAAATCAATCCGACATATATCATATAATACAGATACCTGTCGTATGTTACCCGGTCGCAACATACCTCAATTCTTCGTTCCAGTTGATGTAGCTTGAAGATATCAGTATAATAATTTATCTACATCAATAACATACTCATTTCAATCAATAACCTGATTCAAAATCAATAATATAAGTTCCAAATATCTTTTGAAACTTTGAAAATTCATATCAAATTAAAATCATAACATAATTCAATTCCGACTTCGAATACGAGTTTCTTGTCGGTTATTCTATCACATATAGGAATTTATACTTCAAATACATGCTATTTCAGCACTTTCATATTTAGAGCTGCTGAAACTAGAAGAAATTTAACTCAAAAGGAAGCTCTCGACGCGAGGATTCCGAATATATAATTTGTTTCAAGTTTGGACAACGTTTCGAGGTGATTTCGGACGATAGAAATCAATTCCTCTTGTTTCCCTTCGAAGCTTCAGAGGAAATGAAGGGATACATATGGACAAATTCATCCTTATCACTCCTTAAATCGTGTGCTACAGAGGTATTCGCGCATATGCGCGACATGTTCTGCCCGCGCGCGCAGTTCTGCGCGGGTGCGCGCCTTGATCTGTCCAAAACACTATTTTAGGTTTCGAATTAGCAAAACTGGTAAACAGGAAAGTTGTAGATCTATGTCTTGGCTTTCATTTACCACTGACCTCACTCAATTTGGATATCGGATGCGAGAGTTATGCCCATTCTCCCAAAATGTGTCATTGTAGGAACTACAACGCACACGATACACTTCGGGATGATTTTGCCCATATTTCCAAATGGATTTGGACAAAACTCAATACATGAAAGTTTTAGTATTATGTATTATCTTTCCAATGAAATTAGCCTCATGTCATTTGGACCAATACTCTGTTAATTATGCTAAAAACCGTAACATGTGTCACTTTTCTGTTGCGGTTCATCACATGTTTCAAATACAAATCAATTTCTAATATAATCTTTCATCCTCACCACCTATTTTCTCACTTTCATTGTCATGATATACATCATATACATAACCACATGACAATTTCATGAATTATCGACAATCAACATAGGATTTACGATAATACGATACACGGTCCTTACATTTCTCCCCCACTTAAAAGATTTCGTCCTCGAAATCTCAAGTGTCCATATATACATAACATTGGCAAACATATAGTACGTCACCAATTATAGTATATATCAAAACTAAAATCAGTAAATGGATCACTATACATTGAATACAATGGAACAGATGGAAGAGAATCAAACAAATGCGGATATGAATCTCGCATCTTGCTCTCCAATTCCCACGTCGACTCTTCCACCCCATGTCGTGTCCATTGCACTCGAACTAGCGGAATCGATTTATTAAGCAATAGTTTCTCCTTCCGATCCATAATACGAACGGGTTGTTCGACATAGGAAAGAGAAGGATCAAGTTCAACCTCATCAGGTGCAAGTACATGTGATGGATCTGGTTCATATTTCCTCAGCATAGAAACATGAAACACATCATGAATAGCAAATAGAGCTGGTGGCAATGCCAATCGATACGCAAGATCACCAACTCGATCCAGAATCTCGTATGGACCAACATAACGAGGAGATAATTTCCCTCGCATGCCAAATCGAACAGTGCCTCTAAAGGGAGATATTTTCAAAAATACTCTGTCATCTTTCTGGAATTCCAAGGGTCGTCTTCGTTTATTCTCATAACTCGTTTGACGATCCTGAGCAGCTTTCATCCGCTGCCGAATTAACTGAAGCTTATCATTCATTTCCTGTATCATTTCAGGTCCAGTCAATTGTCTCTCACCAATTTCATCCCAGAATAACGGTGATCTACATCGTCTCCCATATAGAGCTTCAAACGGTGCCATACCGATACTCGTCTGAAAGCTATTATTATAAGAAAATTCGACCAATGGTAAGGCATCTTTCCATCCCATTCTGAAGTCCATCACAACAGCACGCAACATATCCTCTAACGTTTGAATCGTACGCTCGGTCTGGCCATCAGTTTGAGGATGATAAGCAGTACTCATAGCCAAACGCATACCCATCGCTTCCTGAAAACTACCCCAGAATTTAGAAGCAAATCTGGGATCACGATCAGATACAATCGAGACTGGCACACCGTGCAGTCTCACCACATTCTCAATGTATAAATGGGCCATTCTCTTATAAGGATAAGTCCGCTCATACGAAATAAAATGTGCAGATTTCGAAAGCCGATCAATAATAACCCAAATAGCATCACAGCCCTTGGGCGAACGAGGTAAATGAGTCACGAAGTCCATAGCAATATGTTCCCAATTCCACTTTGAGATTTCGAGACTATGGAGTAAACCTCCAGGTTTCATTCTTTCGGCTTTCACTTGCTGGCAGACAAGACATTTCGAAATAAACTCAACAATGTCTTTCTTCATACGTTTCCACCAGAATTGAGGTCTCAATGTCAAATGCATCTTTCGACCTCCAGGGTGAATACTGTATTTACTACAATGTGCTTCTCGAAGAAGGGCAGATTTCAAATCAGAATCATCAGGAACTACCAGCCGACCATTAAGTCGTAAAGAACCATCAGAAGAAATTTGAAATCCAGACTGATGTCCAGCAGATACAAGTTCTTTCGACTTTTGGATCTGTGCATCGCTTCGTTGGGCCTTTCGTATTTTCGATATTAAGTTCGGCTCAATTTGCAATGCTGAGACAGTGACAGAATTCCAATTCGAGTGAAAAGTCCAGCCAGAAGTACATATATCCTCGTGTACTTTGGCGACACAAACAAAGGCTAAAACAGAATCATAAACTTTCCGACTAAGGGCATCCGCAGTAACATTCACCGATCCAGGGTGATATTGAATCTCACAATCAAAATCCTTCAGGAGATCCATCCACCTGCGTTGCCTCATATTCAAATCAGATTGAGAAAAGAGGTATTTCAGACTTTTATGGTCCGAATAAATAACAAACTTTTCTCCGTACAAATAATGGCGCCAAATCTTCAGAGCAAACACAATGGCGGCCAATTCGAGATCATGAACAGGATAACGAGTTTCATGAGATTTCAATTGACGAGATGCATAAGCAACCACTTTGCCATGTTGCATCAAAACACAGCCCAAACCTTTACCAGACGCATCTGTACACACCACAAATCCTCCGGTACCTGAGGGAATAGTAAGCACAGGTGCTGTGGTCATTCTCGTCTTCAATTCAAGAAAACTAGCTTCACATTCATCTGACCAAATGAATCGCTGATTCTTCTGTGTCAGTTGAGTAATAGGTTTAGCTATTTTCGAAAATCCTTCAATAAAACGACGATAATATCCCGCTAAACCCATGAAGCTATGGATCTCAGGAACATTCGTAGGTCTCGGCCAATTCAATACAGCTGCGACCTTCGCAGGATCAACAGATATGCCATGTCTCGAAATGACGTGGCCTAGAAATACCACTTTGTCCATCCAGAATTCACATTTGGACAATTTGGCTTATAAGTGACTAGTACGAAGAATTTGAAGCACCAGTCTCAAATGTTCAGCATGCTCCTTTTTCGATTTCGAATACACAAGAATATCATCAATAAATACAATAACGAATCGGTCAAGATAATCTCGGAAGACACGATTCATTAGATCCATAAAAATAGCAGGAGCATTCGTGAGACCAAAAGGCATAACCAAGAATTCATAGTGGCCATACCTCGTACGAAAAGCAGTTTTGGGCACATCTTCGTCTCGAACACGTACTTGATGATACCCAGAACGAAGATCAATCTTCGAGTATACAGAAGTACCCTGAAGCTGATCAAATAAATCATCAATACGAGGAAGTGGGTACTTGTTCTTCACAGTAGCCCGATTCAATTGTCTATAATCGATACACATTCGCATAGTACCATCTTTCTTTCGAACAAATAAAACTGGAGCTCCCCAAGGTGATACACTCGGTCGAATATATCCTTTATCGAGAAGATCCTGTAATTGTTCTTTCAATTCTTTCAATTCCAGAGATGCCATGCGATAGGGAGCTTTAGATATAGGAGCAGTCCCTGGCATAAGATCAATACTAAACTCAACTTCTCGATGAGGAGGAAAATCGGGAATCTCATCGGGAAATACATCTGGGAATTCTTTCGCAACAGGAATCTCAGATAAAGAAGACTCCTTCTTCGAAATATCAATAGCGTAGATAAGATAACCATCATCTCCGCTAGTCAACAATCAGGACATTTCCAAGGAAGATACCAATGGAATTTTGGCTTGGGAACCCTTGCCATAAAAATTCCACTTGGGTCCATCAATCGATCGAAATCGAACCACCCCATGACAACAATCAACAGTAGCTCGATTTGTCGTCAAGATATCCATGCCAACAATACAATCAAAGTCGTGCATTGGGAGAACAATCAAATTCAAGAACATCACATTATCCTCATATATTAATACACAATTATGCACAACTTGCTCAGACAAAATAATCGTCCCTGCTGGCGTGGCTATCGATAGGGTATCATACAACGGGGTACACTCAATATCGTGAGATGCAACAAATGCATGAGATATGAATGAATGAGATGCTCCTGTATCAAATAAAACATGTGCAGGATAATCGCAAAGCGTGCAAATACCTGCAATCACGCCACCAGGAGCTTCTCTCGCCTGATCCTCGGTCATGGCATACACTCTTACTTGAGGAGGAACTTGGGCACTCTGACCACCCGGTCCTCGATATCGTGGGACACTCGACTGCTGAAAGGATGGAACATGAACAGCAGGTCTCATCATGCTAGGGCCACCTCTAAATCCTGGTTGGGGTTGAGCAGAAGTCGTACCCCTGTTCGGACATACTCGAGAGAAATGGCCTTCCTGCCCACACTGATAACAAGTACCAAACATACCTCGACACTGCTCGATGGTATGTTTACCTCCACAATGACTACAGTAGGGAGCAATCACAGGACTCCCTTTCTGGAATCCACTCGAACTCGAAGAAGACGAAGAAACAGAGCCAGTCTTCTTGAACTTCTTACCCCTCGGCCGCAAAGTAGGCTGCTGAGCTGACACCGGAGGTGGAGGAGTATACTGTGGACCTCCTCTCCTAAGTCCAGCCTCGGCTGCCTTGGCTCATTCAACTGCCTCTGCGTAGCTGGTAGGCAATCCAGAAACAACATAAGTATATATAGCAGGATGCAATCCATTCACAAACCTGTTATATTTTGCCTTCGCATTCCCAGCTACGTGAGGTGCGTACTTCAACAACGTAGAAAATTTCGAAGCATATTCTGCAACAGTCATCGTTCCCTACTGCAGATTATTAAATTCATTCTCCTGAGCAATATAATAAGAAGGAGGAGAGTACTGCTCCAAAAACTGGGCCTTGAAGACATCCCAAGTGACTTCAATCCCGGCCACTTTCAGTCCAATCTCAGCGGCTTCCCACCAAGATTTAGCTCGGTCTTTCAACTGATAAAGAGCAAGTTTCAGTCTCCGAGCCTTGGAATACTTAACAATATTAAACAGATGCTCAATATCCTTCAACCAGGCTTCAGCTCTTTCAGCACTCTCAGTGCCAAAGAACCTCGGTGGTTTTAGATCCTGGAATCGAGCCATCACTACATCCATGGACAATCCTTCAAACTGCCCAACTATTCTCTCAGTACTGCTACTCGCAGTTTCATTTGTGGGATCCATCTACAAATCAAAAGATGAATATCACAATTTCATATCAATTTCATAATACCATCATCTCATATCATCAATCTTATCAGATACTTACTCAACTCAAATCAAGTAGGAGCAAGTAATACAAATAAATCAAACACATACGCACAATTCATTTGTGCCTATTCAAGTGTACACAAGACTCAATCGAGCATTCCCAGCTATGCTCTGATACCATACTGTGTGGGACCCTTAGCTCCTAATCGTTATTACAATGCAATCTGATTAGGTTTAACTAATTACAGCGGAAAACGAGTTTAAAATTTCTTTACAATGAGCCCAAAATATTTCTTCTATAACTTAAATACTGAAAATAGTATTTAATCACAAAACATAAAACATGCCCACACGTAATCAAAACCAATCATATACAAACAACTCATATCCTCGGGACGTGACCCGGTATATAGATACATATACATATATACTGGGAACAAGACATAAACATAAAACCTCAGCCCAAGCTGTGGCTCCCTCCAGAAGTACCCTCTCCGGTCTCCTGATATCCTGGAGTACCTGCCATTGTCCACACACAAAGACAACAACAGCCCCCCTTGGGGGTGAGCAAAGCTCCGTATGGAACAACCAATCATATATACCACAAGTATCTAAACAATGATATATGGTATGCAATGCATGTATGTCGTGGAGGTATCAGGTCAAATGCCCTTCCACTGAGCACATGTCAGAATCAATCGAATCGTTATCAAATCAATGCTCGAGCTGGCACACCGGCCAATATGGGATACTCCTATGATAGCGTCGACAAAGCGCCATCAAGTCCCAAATCTCATATCCAATCATATGGGGCCACAATTGTCTATGCTTTACGGGTCATATAATACCGGCATAGCGATTGTGTTCACAAACCCCGGAATCCAATCAAATCATATCAGGGTATCCAAGGAGCGTAGCTCAACGTGCATGTCATGTATCGATGTATGCATAAAATGATGTGTGTTAACAAAACCTTTATTTTATACATCGATATCTCAATCTCCATGTCATGTATGCCACATCAATCAACAAATAAGGCATATAGACACATAATCTCATTCCAATCAATCAAATCAATCCGACATATATCATATAATACAGATACCTGTCGTATGTTACCCGGTCGCAACATACCTCAATTCTTCGTTCCAGTTGATGTAGCTTGAAGATATCAGTATAATAATTTATCTACATCAATAACATACTCATTTCAATCAATAACCTGATTCAAAATCAATAATATAAGTTCCAAATATCTTTTGAAACTTTGAAAATTCATATCAAATCAAAATCATAACATAATTCAATTCCGACTTCGAATACGAGTTTCTTGTCGGTTATTCTATCACATATAGGAATCTCGACTTCAAATACGTGCTATTTCAGCACTTTCGATTTTCACGAGTTACCGCCAAACCATGTCGATTCAAAACTTGGCCAACATCCTAAAGTAACCTACTGGACCCAAGGATCCCACAGAAACCATCCCTAACACCAAAATCGAACCACCTCAGCAAGTATCTAAAGTGGCCGAGAATTGCTTAAGGACAAGGACTCTTGTTCTAGCTTCTAGGACTCTATCCGTTAGCCCAAACACCGAACCAACCTATCGTGCCCTGACCTAAGACCCTAAGGACTCACTCAAACCCAGCCTTCGAACCCAGGCAGAGCCCCACACCCCCTGCGCCACAGCTGAACCCTGCGCACCCTTACTACACTCTTGGGTAGGAGTCCTTGTCAACAAGGACTCCTCCCAGCCCACTTGGCTCGAGTCCTAGCATGGCTAGGACTCCTCCTTGACCCCTCACAGACCCTGGCTAAGCCCTGGACAGAAGCCACGACCCAGCCAAGCCCTTGGAACCCAAAACCGAATCCCTTGCTTCCCACGACAGCAGGTTGCTTACAGCTTGTGTTTAGACTCGGTTTGTGCATGTTTGTGGCTTATCTTAGGACCCTAACCTCATGTAAAACAATGTCTAAACATGTCCTAATCATGGCAGGCCCTTTAACACAAATAACAACACAATTTGGATTGAAATTCATACTTGAAAATTTCATGATGCATGCAAAAAAGAAAATACAGAAAGTAATCCTTGTAAACTTTTCTTTCATGAAAACAATACTATGATGTGGTGATGGTTTAAAGAAAAGAATAGGTGTGCCTTTGCGTAATTAACGCACGATTATTTGTCGACGATTTGCAAAGAACGGAACAAGAACCTTGGCTTGAATTCCTTGTGCTTTTCTCGGTTATTCCTCTTTAATATGTGGTGTGTTGTGTGCCGTGTATTTGGAGTATTTTGAGGTGAGAATTCAGACTTTGAGGCGTGTAAAAGTGTGATGGGGAGAAGGGTTTTAACATATTATATATTAAATCATTCTACTAATAGGGCTTAGGCCTATTAAGCCTCTAAATTAAGCCCATTAATCTTAATTAGAATTTAATACAATATTTTCAAAGTTTTTTGTTTAAGTAAATTTGTGAATTTATTAGGCGGGTTGCCAAAAAGCTCGCATTTTTATTGAAAAATCAATACCGATAAAATTTACGTCCCGACGTATAAAATCAACTCAAAACTCCTTATTTTCAAAAATAAGAAATACCATCAACCATATTTTAAATAATTAAAAACAATTATTTAATAAAAACATTTTCCGTTTTTCAGCCCTCGGTCTCCGTTCCTCGATCGCAACTCGAATAACCTTTAAAAATACATTTTAATGCAACCATATAGAAAAATATATTTTAAACAAATAAGTATGCATAACATAATTAATTAATGCAATTAAAACATTTAATTGAAATACAGGAGCATCTAATAATTCAAATACATGTGGTTCGTGTGGACCTTTAAATTTTCGGGGCGTTACAATTATCCCATTTGAGTTCGGGTATATCACAACTTATATCCATTTATTCTCGTCTTATTACAAAAATATTTTGAGAACATTTCATGTTTTATCAATGTAAATCATGTAAAAAAAATATATGGACATAAAACTTGCTTTTAGGCTAAAGTTTTAATTCGATTAGTTAAAAAAAAAAGAAATTGAAATTTTATCTTAATTAATCACACACAAATACAATAAAAATTTATCTGGTGTAAAATTTGTTATACTCCCATAATTAATTACAATTTTTGTCCATAATGTGATCCAAATCCACTTGATATATAATATTGCATAACAAAGTGTGTTGTAGCTAAACCATAATTATTTAAAAAATCATACGGTTCGCTGGACAACATTTTGGCTCCAATTAATTCTTTATATAATAATTATTAATAAAATAATTAACACTTTTCAAGAGTGTTTCTAGGAAAGATTAGTAGGGCTAATGGGCTCTTGGGCCTAGCATTAGTATCTAGTATGTAAAGAACTCCCTCGTAGTATTGTTTCATGTGTTTTATTAGAATTATTAACACTTAATTATCCATATTATAGATTTTTATAAGCCAAATTTTCATTTAATTTTTTCATAAAATTATGAACCCAAATATAATTTAATATGAACAAGTTCCTCATTTGCATAAAGATTTAACATAAATTTTTTTTGACGGGAACTTGTAGTCTTTATTAAGAAATCAAATGTCTTTCAATACAAGTTCAACAAGTCAAGGTGGAAACTCTCCAGGCACCAAATAAAAAGGTGCAGGAGAAGAAACAGAAAATTTTGCTAATGCGTGTGCAACTGCATTTGCTGATCTTTTAATATGACCAAAGGATGATATCCTTGGGCTAGAAATCAAGCCATTTATCTCAGCCGCAATGGTACCAATGTATCCCAATTCATCTTGTGGTTTGGTGACTGCTTGCACCGCCAAAAGAGGGTCGGTCGCCACATGAATATTTTGGAATCCATTTTCCAATACAATATTCAGTCCTTTTCGTAGCGCCATTAATTTCCCATGTGTTACTGAAATTGGTCGAGGAGTCTCTTGACCAAATGCAAGGAGCAATTTTCCAGTGTGGTCCCGCAATGCCCCCCCAATTGCATAAGAGTTGGACTTTTGGTTGAAAGAAGCGTCCACATCTAGCCGTAGGGTCCCTGGGGTGGGTAATTGTCATATTGCCATTGGATCCCCATAGCTCATAGCAGGTTCTTTCAATTCCATTTGTTCTGCACGCTGATATTCATCTAAGAACTCCAAACATCATTCAAAATTCGAGCTGTGCTCAAGACCCTCAGGATTATGGAGAACTCTGGTTCTTTCCTTCCAGATAGCCCATGAATACACTGCCATCTTCTCAAGCTCCCCCTTCCCCAACTCATGCATTAACCAGCAGCAGGTGTCCAGAATCTCTTGTCCATGAATTCGGTGAGTTATATGCCAAAAATCTGATTTCTTCCAGGCGGCCCTGCTAGTTGTGCACTCAAATAGAGCATGGTTCGTCGTTTCCATTCCAAAATTACATACTGGACGCGGTGGTCGTTTGTTGGAACATGGTGGAATAGAAGATTCCATCTCGTTGGGATGAAACTTTCCACCAAAAAATCCGGACTTTTGGGGGAAATAAATCATAATGTTTGACATATCTTAACCAAATAGTTCAAACATGTAAAATATCCATGATTTTTTTGTGAGATAATATTTCAAAGGAACAAAAAATTTAAAAATTCAAAATTTTTTAAAATATTGTACCAGCCAAACATTACCTAATATTTTCAACACAATTTTCGAATTCGAACCCGAACCCTAACCCAATTTTCGATCTCATCCTCGCCACATTCTCCGGTGAAATCACCGGCCGTCAACCATCACCCATGGATGGTTAACCTCTCTCATATATATCTTAATGAAATATGTTGATCATAATTAAATTATTTTATAGGCTTAAATAAAATAATCTACACCCACGTCATAAAAAACGATTATAAAAATTAATATAAATTTATTCTCCAAACAATCTCAACAAATTTAAAATTGTGAATAACTATATATATGGATGAGCCATCAATGCATTAGGCAATGAATAAGGATGCATTAGTATTTGTGGAGTGGAATTTACGCAAAGTTTGCCTCAGCAGATTTCCACTAATTCTGTGCTTCGTATATTGATGGTGCATGCGTATGCAAATTGCGCCAAGGAATCCCAATAATCGAAATTAACGAAATTATCTCTCCAAATAAATTTGCGCCGCAAATTCATTAGTTTTATATCTTATCGAATCTCGTACCAGTAAGTTGGCATCTGGGAATACATATACATATATACATATATATATATATATTATTTAGTATCCACTACGAGTTGGTCTGATATTCGACAACATAAAGTTTACGTTGCTCGTATATAGGACAGTGGTTATTTATGTTTTAACGTATTTATAAGTTGGCAAAAAAATATATGTATCAATAATTTCATAGTCAAAATGAATTTTTACGAGTTTTCCACTCAATATAATGTTAAATTACCTATCAACCTAAGACTTTTACATTTTATTCAAATATAAAATATTTTATGACTAACATTCAAAATACTGGATTTTTCAAAGTTTACCACTATTGAAACATTTTTAAAATGGATAGTTTTTAATCAACATTTGAAAGTTCGACACTATATTAATAAATTCTAAAAATAGGGTAAATAAACTGATAAAAAAATAGTAAAACATGATTTTATTCATTTCGGCTAAAAGATTTAGGTATTTCAACTAGAAAATCATATAAAATGAACTGCAAAGATGCATTGAACAATATTTTTGGTTAATCTATTTTATACCCATGAGTAAATAGATGAAATAAAGTATTATTATTATTTTTATTACGTAGGAACACACAATCGCTACCTTTTGATATACATTGGGTAAATACTCGAACTAACATAATAACATGCAAATCACGTTAACCAGGTAAACCACACTTGCAAGCCATGTGCGACAGACTCACTCGAAAAGTGTTGGCATTGAGAATCGAACTCTTGACCACTGGCCAAATACTCACCTTCTTCACCAACTCGAACACCAATTATTATTTCTTATTTTTCATTACTTGTATCTTGTGTTTACAAAATCATATCGAATATTTTTATTTCATTAAAGATCTAACCTCTTATGTCCTCTAGTTCATCAATCTCATAACTTGGAAGATAAAAGAGGAATAGAAATACAAAATAAATTTAAAATTATTACCACATTCCCAAATAAGTGATCCTCTCTTGTATTGCAATTCTAAGAGTGAAAAAATCACAATCCACATACAAGTACAATAACAACACATCAATAAATTAAACAGAGAAAATACAGTAATGTTGGAACATTTCATGTTCACAATCTTGATTTTAATTTTAAAAAAAAACTTGTTATTTTGTTTTTAATGAATTTATCTAAGTGCGCAGAAGCTGAAACTGATCAGAAATCGAACTAATCAGTTATCGAGCCAAAGTTGAAGCTATCGAAATGCAAAACTGAAAGCGCCAACTGATTTTCCAAACTGAATCAGTTCTGATATATCAAATACCAGTTCAACTGATTGTCCAGCTGATAGGTGGTTCAGCAAAAGACTTCAGAAGCCCGGTCAGCTAATGAAGAGCTCAACTGATGAATACCCCAGCTGACTACTTCAACTGAAGCAATGAAATCAGTTCATATGAAGAGCCAACTGATGTCACCAAATCAGTTCAAGATCATTTCAACTGACTAGTTCACAACATTGGTTAGGAATCAATCAGTTTGCAGAATACAACAATCTTATTAAAATGGAATCCAGTTGTGCGCATTGAGGAAAAACTTTTGTTCAGTCAAAGGACAATAATGGACGTTGCAGCAGAGCTTAAGCGGTTAAAAGTTCAAGATTATCCGCGGCGTACACGTGCACGCTGTTAATACTGTTATCAATGGCGTGCATATGTACGCTGTTAATACAACTTTTCGCAGCGTGCACGTGTACGCCGTTAATAGGCATAAAACAACAAAATATGAGCGACGGTTTTCGACAAAACAGTCCCAAATCGGCGACTGTAAAGAAAAGCAAAACCGTCGCTAATTTAGCGACGGTCTTAAATTTTAGCGATGATTTTACAATTTCGCGACAGTTCCAAAACCATCGCTAAATTTTGCGTAAATATAAAAAAAAATTTACTTTTATAATTTAATAAATTTTTATAAAAAATACAATACAACTATAATAATAATACTATCTTAATTAACAATTAAAAAATTAACCAAAAATTGAAACAAAAACAGGTATCTAAATCGAAACTAAAATCATATAAGTGTTGTGAAGTGGTGTGGAGAAAAATGGAACGGAGATCGGGTATAAATAAAGAATTTGCGATTTTTTAGCGACGGTTTGTTACTAAACTGTCGCCGATGTACGTCCAACCGTCACTGATTTAAATCGGCGACTGTTTCTTTTAAACCGTCGCTAAATGTGGCCTTAATCGGTGATGGTTTCTTCTCAACCGTCGCTAAATGTGGTCTAAAAATCGTCGCAACTTTAAAATTAGCGACAGATTTACTAAAACCGTCGCTAATTTAAAATTCAAACTCATTTTCCGCAGCATGCTAATAATATGCATGCCGTGAATAATACTATTGACGGCATGCGATTAATGTACGCCGTTAATGTCTGAACACGATTTTTTTTTAAAAAAAAATAATTTACTTTTAACAGCACACATAAACTTGCACGTCGTTAATAATACTATTAACGGCGTGCCTTTATTGCGCGCTGTTATTTATATAATTTACTAACAATACACATAAATGCATGCTGCGGATATTACTATTCGCAGCGTGCTTTTAATGCACGCCGTCAATAGTAATATCCGCAGCGTGCTTTTAATGCACTCCGTTAATAGTATCAAGTTACTATCCGCAGCGTGCTTTTAATGCACGCCGTTAATAGTAATATCCGCAGCGTGCTTTTAATGCACGCCGTTAATAGTATCAAGTGCAACACTATTAACGACGCACATATGGGTGCACGCCGTGAAAAGTAGTATTCGCAGCGTGCTTTTAATGCACGCTGTTGATGAGGTGCTGCGGAAAATCATTTTTCTTGTAGTGATATTTCGAGGAATGGAATCAAATTGCAACGAACATATTTGATGAGTCTTGGTGTACGGTCTCATTGCCTCTATAAATACCATACCAAGATCATCAATATATAAGTGTGTGGAAAAATATACAAGTGTTAAAAACAAGAGAGAAGGGCACGCTCAACGCATATCAGCTTATAAGAAGCAATCGGCCCAGATTTGAGGGAACACTTCAAAAGTGTTATCAGCTTAGTGTGTGAGAACACTTTTGTAATGTATTCATAAATCAATTCTCACACATGCACACACCATCACTCACATAAATACAGAGAGTTGAGCTTAATGAATAGCTAAGTGAGTCGTGTACGAATACATTAAACTTGTGTATGCAGTCTTTGACAATTAGACATTAAACAAGTGTCGACTGGAAGGTGTTGCCTTCAGTCTAGGCTAGGAGTTTAGTTATGCAGTAGTGTAATTCTTAAGCTGAGTGGGTTTGTACTATTGGTGATCAAATTTTTTTATTAACCGCCCGAACCGAATTGCAACGCACCATTTTTCATAATATTTATAAAAACCGCGATTAAAAATATTAATCATAAACTGCACCGCATACGCGGTTCGGTTATTTTTTTTCCAAGAACCGTACCAAACCGCACCGCTTAAGCCGCTTGCCATAATATTGGACCTAGAATTATAATAAATTGTAAACAATATATTCAAATAGAAAAGTCATCGTTCATTATATCCCAACTCTTTTCAAAATTATTATTCTTACAAATAAAACTTATCTTTTTCTTAATTATTCTTCATATTAGTCTTTTATTAAAGTATTTTTTTTTTTTTGCTACAGTGTTTTGTTTGAAGTTTGAAATTAAAAAAAAAAGATAAAATAATGTAAATGTCATTTTTGTTTTAAATGTATTGTGTTGTTAAATTATTAACTTAGTTTTGAATCTTGATTATTGTTTTATCTATTTTGATCTTTATAAGCTTTGAACCATATTTTATATTTGAAGACAATATATTTTTATTGTTTTCAAATAAATTAGAATATATGTTCTAATATTTTTCGTTAAAAAAACCGTAAACCGACCGCAACCGCTTGAAACCGCTCAAAATCGTAAGACTAATTTTTCATGTAAAACAGCAATTAATTTTTCAAAATAATAACCGACCGCATATGGCAATTCGGTTTGAATTTTTTTTAAAAAACCGCAAAATCGCACCGTGATCACCCCTAGTTTGTACAAAGCATTGTATAAATCAAGGTTTTCTAGTGGAACCTACCCGAGGTGGTAGAAGGGGTGACGTAGAAGTAGTTGAAGTTTCCTAACATCCATAAACATATATTGTGTACTTAACTGTTTAACTATTGTTTTCAAACTGATTTGATCAGTTCGAGCTGTTATCAGTTCAGTTATCACCATAACTGGACTGATATATGCAAAACTAATCCCCCTTATTTCAGTTATTCTTATTACACAAGTTAAAAGACTTTCAAACTAGTTAGTTTTTTTAACGAAGGATTACTTCGAGTATTTTTCACTTGGTTTAAAACCAAACTCGATTTAATTCATTGGTGTTTACATTCTTAGAACACGAGCTATTGTAACTTATTGAGAATATTGTGTTTGAAGCACCTTCGAAGGTGTCTAAACCGATCCTTCAAGTAACTTTATAAACTATATTATATATAGTATAGATATGAATATCTTAAAAATTAATAGCAAATAGATTAATATTCCTAAAGAATTTCAAAATTTTGAGATTGGTCCATGAGGCGATCACCTCAAAGACTCAATTGAAAAATTCGTTTTTTTTCCTCGAAAATTTAAGGTTGCATTGGATTTGAAATATATAGATTTTGATTATATTTTTTTTAACAATGAAACAATAGATGAAATCATAAATTCACATATTACTTATTTACACAATTTTTTTATACGAAGTAAAATGAATTTAAAATAAATCAATTATTAGATAAACTTGAAATCCATCATAACTAACATGAAAACATTATATAAACATGGAAGATGTGAATTTGAAGTTTTATTGTTTTCTTTCACTAAACTACAAAAATGCATTTGAATTATTTGAAATATATGGATTTGAAATCCATGAATCCAAACACAACCCAAGTGGATTTATCTTGAAGATTAATTTGATCTGCTCAGTCATCTGATATGTAACTTATTATTGGATTAAACATATATGAACGATAGTAGTATTGAGATGGTTGACTGATAGGTATTGTTTTTACGTGTTTTATTGCATTAGTTTTGTGTGTGTTTGCATTGTGTGTACGTGCATTTCATATACATTTTTGTTCATTTTAGAATTAGCATATGCATATGATAGTGTCTAACTCGTACGTGATGAATTTGCAGGTGAAATGACCAAAGAACCAAAATCGAGAAAGAAATATGCAAGCCACAAGAGGTTGGGCAGAAGACCTCATGCTAGGGCGGTAATTCTTGACCTCACTAGCGCGAGCACAGCAAAAATAGGATGCCGGGTAGAAAACCTCGTGCTAGGGCGGTAAAACTTGACCACCCAGCGTGAGAGGCATGTGAAGCGATCAACATTGCAGAAGACCTCGCGCTAGCGCGAGTAAATAAGGCAAGTTTTATAATTGGCTTGTATTCAACTTGGAAGATGTATGGCTGTACAAAGGAACCCTTAGGACGATTTTTCATACCAACTCGTAATGGATACCACCGCCGGAGCACGACGAGTACCACCGCGCTAGGCGGATGAACCTGGAGTACCACCCCCGGAGCAGGACGAGGACGAGCATTGTTCAGGGTAGTTCACTGTTTCTCCTTCTTTTCGTTGTTATTTTCTGCTGAATTATGTTTTTTAAGTTATCATCGTTGTTTCATTATGTCCTTTACATTATATTTGTTTCTGTGTTAGGCATCTTTGTGTCGTTTATGTGTTTCAATCTTTTGTGCAATGGGGACATTGCACACACTTAGTATGAGGGGGTAGGTTGGGTTGTGCATATAATTTGTTGTTAATTGATGGTGAAGCAAATACGTTGGTAGCCGATGATGATTTGGGGATTGATGAATTACATGTTTCTTAGTCTTGTCACTCGTTATTAATACCCTATCTGGTAAAAGCATGCACTTTTGTTTGAATTGAGGAATTTTATATGCACAAATAGCGGGTTTTGGTAGTTGTGTGAATGATAGTCGAGTTTAAACATTTGTGGGAGAAACTGGAAAGACATGAGATGCGAGTAGAACTCGAATGAATGTCTGTTGAAAGGAGTGATTGACCAGTAGCATGAACTTGAGTAGAAAAACTTAGTAAACATGTAATAACCTTCTTCTGAATCGTGCATAGAACCTAAAAATTCGTCCCTAGGCCAAATAAATGAACATTCCTTATACTCAGAGCCTAGAAAGTATATATGATAAAATTATGCACTGATAAAAAAAAAGTGAAAAACAAAAGGGGATGTAAGGTGTGGGGGAGCCATAAAAGGGATGAAATCCTATCCTTAGGCTGAAAAGATGGAGATGTAAGGCGTTAAGGAATGTCGGATTAAAATTCTGACAAGTGCATGATGAAAATTATCGGTGTACTCCCAATCTTTTTGGACCACTTGAGCACATGTTGACATTACCCCTAAATATCATTGTGCAACCATGAAATTCTACTACATTGTGTTTATTGGTTGATCACGAATAGAAACAGAACTCAAGAGAGTGAAAACTTGCGTTGAATTGTTGATTTTGGTGATTCACATGATTTGCGAACAAAGCTATCTGAAGTACAAGCTAGTAGAACCTACAGCACACATACGAACATGTTCTTTGTCTAAATAAAAGGCTATTGGTGCTTTAAAAGATTTGATAATAGGTGTTGTGATTTGACTGATGGGATGTAGTTCAAAAAATCCCAGAAGCAAGAGACGCCAGTTGCTGTTTCGCCATCGATTTGGTTGGTTTAGTACTTTTATTTGGTGTTTTATTTTGTGTCTTAGTTGTGGTTTATGACCTATTTTGCTTGAGGTCAAGCAAAAGGTCAGTCTGAGGAGGTTGATAGGTATTGTTTATTCGTGTTTTATTGCATTAATTTTGTGTGTGTTTGCATTGTATGTGCATGCATTTCATATACATTTTATTCGTTTTAGAATTAGCATATGATCGTGTCTAACTCGTACGTGATGAATTTGCAGGTGAAATGACCGAAGAACTGAAATCGGGACAGAAATATGCAAGCCACAAGAAGTTGGGTAGAAGACCTCGTGCTAGAGCGGTAATTCTTGACCGCCGCAGCGCGAGCACAACAAAAATATGATGTCCGGTAGAACACCTCGCGCTAGGGCGGTAAAACTTGACCGCCCAGCAGGAGAGGCATGTGAAGCGATCAACATTGCAGAAGACCTCGTGTTAGGGCGGTAAAACTTGACCGCCCCAGTGCGAGTAAATAAGGAAAGTTTCCTAATTGGTTTGTATTCAACTTGGAAGGTGTATGGCCGCACAAAGGAACCCTATGGACGATTTTTTAGACATTATTCAGCAGCCACAAAGCTTTGGAGAAGACAAAAAAGGCTTGGAAGAGCCATTGAGGAAGATTTCAAGATTTCCTAGCAACATTCCTCGCTTTTTCGTCACAAATACTATATTTAGTTCAATTTCTCTTATTTAAATATTATTTGGCTTAATTTGAACATGAATTCCAGTAGATAATTTTCATTATTTGTTGGGATTTAAGGGGATCTTACCCCGAAACCGAGTTTAGTTAATTCATCTATCGACTTTTGATTTATTCTTGATTGTGCTCTTTTTTTTCGTTATTGAAGCATAGCTAACTTTAATAACGATTTCATATTGATAGTGAGTTCGAGAGAATAGCCTGTGATAGGAACGAGTAGCATAATCCGTTGATTTACAATTTACATAGAAATATGAAGTCGGATACACGTCGATAATCATAGTCCAGTAGGTCGAAAGCTAGAGGATTTCATTGAACGACATACAATTTGTAATGCCTGAAGTAAATATTACAAGTTGTTGATTTAGTAATTTGAGATTACTAAATAATTAATTAATTTTAAATAGGAAAATATGACATATGTTGGTCATATAAAGTTCAAATGATTTGAAATTTGGATATAATGTAGAAAACTCAAAGATATAGAAGTTTCATGTTTTGAGTTTTGGAAAGTTTGATCGTTTGACTGGTCCAAAGGGATATACCGGTCTTAAAATGTTAAATATTATTTATTATATTATATTATTTTATTTTATTAATATAATATAATATAATATTTAAAAAAAATTAAAAAAAAAGATAAAGATGAAACACGTTAACTGAAAGAAAGAATGATCCAGTGAGCAAACGAGAGGTGAGAGAAACGGAGACAGAAGGTTTTCGATTTTTCTTTCGATCGTGCGACTTATCAGTTTATCCAATCGACGAACCGACTTCAGTTCTGGAATCGTTGACACGAGATCTTCGATTTGAGATATAAATTTTATAGTTTTAGTGATGTTTGAAATTCGTCGATTTCTGGAATAAATTCGATAAATTGTTAAATCATACTGAAATTGAAGATTGTTGAGTAGTGTATGATTTTAACGAAGTAGAGAAGATTATAGTGGTGTTATTTTGAATTATTCTCAATTTATTATAATTAGGGATTTTTAATCGTTGGATTGAGATTGGAGAGTTGTTTGTCAGTTGTTATTAATTCTGATTATATATTCGGAGTCTACGAAGTATAGGCTACACGTTGATATAAAGTTTTCGTAATTTGACGGATGTTGTAAAATAGCCTATTATTTGATGTTAAATTAATTAGGGTGTATTTGATGGTATTATTGTGAGTTAAATACACCAGAATATTAAATTGTTGAGCGATAATAATTTATAATCGAGTTTTATATTTTGTTGAAGTAACTGTTGTTGGGCTATTTGATGTTATATATTGAGGCTGTTATGATTATGTTGATACTGTAATGCCCGAGAATTCGATTATGGTAATCTGATATGACTTATTGATGATGAATTAATATGATTATAGACGGACCACGCCGAGATCGGATTGGGCAAAGCATATGATTTAGGTGATATTCGGACAGAATGTCTGGCGTCCGAGCGGTAGAAAATGACCGCCCGAGCGCCAGTGTTTAACCTGATGAGCATTTGGGCAGAAAGTATGGCGCCTGAGCAGTAATCTTTAACCGCCCGAGCGCCAATGTTCAACAATTAGACTTCTTGGACAGAACACGCTGCGCCCGAGCGGTATTATGCGACCGCCCGAGCGCCGCTTGATAAACATGAAAAGCAAGCCACTTTTCTTGACCTCGCAAATTGATATATAAAATTGATTCCTTCATTTCCTCCGGCAAGAAATCGAGGAGAAGCTTCAGAGAATTCTTAAGAAAAATCCTTACGCCTTTATATTTTGATCCGTCTGTCCGATTTTGAATCCGACTTCAGTACTGTGTTCCTATCGATGCAGGCTTCTACATGACGTAAGTTTTGTTACGTTTAGATATGATTTGAAATTATGATATTGTCAGAATTGAATAGGAATCATATATGGTGTTTCTGATACAGTAGACATCGTATAATTGAAGTCAGATTAAAGAACAGACTATTTCTGTAATTGTTATGATTTTCGGAATCGATTTGACTGAGATTCGATATCAGATTTGTATTATCATTGAAATTATGAGTTATACCGGTATTGATTATGAGTTCTGGTATTATTTCTAAGATGTTGGGATTTACGGGGTTATCGAGACTGTATTGTTATGTCGTCGAAACCTCAGTAGATTGATATTGATCAGATTTACGATTGACTGAGATTGTATTGTTGTACTGTATGTCGATTGACATTGATCAGATAGTATGTTGATTTGAGTATTGATCAGAACAGGTTCTGAACTGAGTTATGTACTGATATTGTATCTATTCAATTGTCATTATCAGATTGGGTATAGACAGAGTTGAATTCGATACTTCGTCTTCGTCGGACCGAGAAGATAAAGGTATAAATTAATGTTGAGTTGGGATTGCACAACTCGAGTGAGGTTTGGCTCGAGTTTCCCTAAATCACATACTTTACCTTATTGTATTGATTTGATTGATGTACTTGTTCTCTTGATTATAGACAGCAGGTATTAGACGAGTAATCTTGTGACAGAAGTGCCTGATAGTGGTGGGATCGCCACGGGCACATTGCACGATGTCACAAGATAGTGTATTGACGATAGGACCACAGTCCATGACGGTTAGGTCAGGACACTAGATGTTTGGTTATATCGACTTGGATAGAACTGGAGTCTTTTCTATTACTGTTGGTCGATATAGGAATACCGACATCGTTACATCTGGATGTTTGGCTATCGATGTGGATAGAAAGGTGGCTTCTTCTATTACTGGTGATCGGTACCGTATCGATGTGGATAGAATCGTAACTCTTCTATTACTGATGATCGATATCATATCGATGTGGATAGAATCGAAGTTTCTTCTATTACTGGTGATCGATACTATACCGATGTGGATAGAATCCGAGCTTCTTCTATTACTGGTGATCGATATCCTATCGACGTGGATAGAACTGGAGTCTTTTCTATTACTGTTGGTCGATATGGGAATGCCAACTTCTGAAAATCGGGATCCCTAGACTAGGATTGAGTCTAGTCTTAAATGTGGAGTCATGAGTCTAATTGACAGTTTATATTGAGTTACATTGATTATGTTCCTGAATATGGTACATGATGAATTATGTTCCTGATGATGGTACATGTTTAGAACAGGATTTATTCTTGATATGGATTTATATTCTGATTTGAATACATGTTAGACATATCTGTTATATGCTTTTATATTATTTTTATGATTGCATGTATAAATGATTTATACTGAGAATGTAATTCTCACCGGAGTTATCCGGCTGTTTTCTTGTTTGTATGTGTGCATGGCAACAGGTGGGATAGGATCAGGGTCAAGAAGAGAACGAGGCTGGACTAGATAGCGTGAAGATCCGGGCTTCGAAGCAACTTAGGATTCAGCACTGATATATAGTTGAACCTAGTTGAATTCTTGTAGATAATACAAGATTTATATTTTTATGTTTAGTATGTAATCTGAATTGAATTACATTACGTTTCCGCTTTGTATTTTAAAAAAAAATTAGACCCTGTTTATTATAATTGTTTGAATTATTTCTAAAGACGATTAAGGAATGAATTAGCGTCCGGGTCCCCACAGATACGGTGACATTGATCTGATAATTGTTGTTGAATTATTTAGATACATCACACGCCTCGGGATCAAAGAAATAGCCAGATTATTTATATACTCGATTATCAGGTACGTGTTGACGTACGAGCATATGTTGTTATTGTTTAGTATTGATGAATACTATTGTGTTGAACGACGATAAATCACTGGATTTGGGTGATATGGTATTATATTTGTTGTTTATTATTGTTGATGTTGTTGGTTATCGTTGTTGGGAGACGTCTCGTTGATGTTGTCACGTTGATGTTGTTCGTTCAACGATATTGCTGTCGCCGGTGTTGGGGTGCGACGTATCGTTGATGTTGTTATTCGTTCGACGATATTGCTGTCGCCGGTGTTGGGGTGCGACGTATCATCGATGTTGTTGTTCGTTCGACGATATTGCTGTCGCCGGTGTTGGGGTGCGACGTATCGTCGATGTTGTTGCATTGTGACGTTGTTGAGGTTGTTGTTGGCTGATTGTTCAGAAACGGCAAAGGGGGTATTTCTATTATGATTTCAGTTATATTTTAGGTTGTTAATATAACTGTTATGTATTACGATGATGATTGCTGTATATGCTCACCCTTTGAGGGCTGTTTCTGTTGGGCAGGTTACAGGACTATGCGTGAGACAGGATAGTGGTGAAGGACTAGGTGTGTCTAGTCAAACAGTCTTGTAGTTGATAGTAGATAGAGACAGTATAGCTTATTGTCTTATTTGAGTTGTATGTGTGTATTTATTATACTGTTTCTGCTACACTGACGTAGATAATGGGGTGATTGCACTATTTTGTCGTATATGCATTATATTATTACATCGTCGAAAAGAAAAATTTTTATGCATATGACGTCACATGTTGCATGATTACGGGCGAGGTTTGAGGCGCCACACAATTAACCTTTGATAAATAATTAAAGAAATTTAATTACCTCACTGCGTTGAATTAGTTTGAGATAGCTTAAGATGACACGTTCAATTGGATAGGAAATCCCGTCGAAAGCGTAGTTCATTGTCGAGCGAATTAAGTAAATTAATCAGTGGTAGGTGAATCGAGATTCTCAATAAATTAATTTCTCATTAAAACTTTAATCAATTATTTTAGCTTATTTATTTCATCATTTAATTTGTGAATCAATTTGGTGAGTTTTTATTTAATCATTATAGCAGTCAACAATCATTCAAATTATCGTTGCTAAGGGTTGAATAACTGAGAATAACAATTGCGAAGTACAGTCTCTAAAGGAACGATACTCGTATTCTCGCAAACTATATAATTACTTGACATCGTGCACTTGCGATTATTTCAAGCTTAAATATTATAAATTTTTACTAAAGAGTTCAAAGTGCAAGTTTTGCTCGATCATTGACATCATGGGAAGTTCTCATGTGTCAAGCTGTTGAAGTTGTGGCGCTTAATCTGGTTGACTAGGTGAACATTAAAAAAGTGATGCCAGATTTTAATGGGTAATACTATCTCTGCTAGAGACAAGATCGACGGTAGGTAAAGGATAAGACTGATCTCTAAGAGATATGAGACAACACCGGTAGATAGACACTCAGCTTCCACATTCATGAGACTAACAGCTTGACTAATTAGTACCCAAGTATGTATACACTGCTCTGTCACGATTATAAGTAAATAAAGTTGTGTATTAACTAATAGCTATAACTTTTGGTCTAGTGGTATCTCATACGTCAAATTGCTGACGTTGGACTGCTTGATCTGGTTGGCTAGGTGTGTTGTAAAAGAGTGACGCAAGATCTCAATGGGTAATACTATATTAGAGAAATAGTAAGAATGATATCTAAGAGAAATGAAATAACATTAGAAGATAGAAATACAACTCCCAAACTCATCGGCTTAACATCCCAACACGTTAACACCTAACTATGTGCACTTTACGTTGCCACGAGTATAAAATAATAAAATTGTGCCTTGTCTGATAGCTATAATTTTTGGTTTAGTGATAAGCACTTGATCATAACACATACATTACCCTGTTTAATTAAGCAAAAAATTTCCCAAATGTGAGACGATTTTTCGAAAACTATATCATTTGTCCTTCTACTCAACACGTACATTAGGTTTATGTCATATATACCCTATTGGGTTATGTAGACATTTACCTAATCGTCAATATTTACGTTCACTTGTTTATGGAAGTATGTCTTCCAATGAATACGAATCATACATATACATTAAAATTTAATTTCATGCTCGATATAAAATTTACATGTTATAAAATATTTATCCATGATCATGTTGGACCTCATACCACAAGAATCAAGCATATATTCTAAATATTTTGTACAATTTTTGGTGGATCCGGCCTAATCGTGATGAAGACATCTCTATAAAGTTTGGTGATATGAAATTAATTATTAATTTGTAGATTATAGATATTTTATTTTGTTGCATAGAATATATATATATATATATATATATATATATATACTCGGATTCAACTAGGATTGAGGACCACTTCTTACATTATCATGTCTTTCTTTAACTTGTCCTCCACAAATCTCCTACATGTATTCTATATACACATCTCTTTCGTTAGATGTTTATTCGAAAGTGTATCAACGTGTTTCATGTACGATGATACATTAACCACATCTTGTTTCGTTATGGTTAACGGGTTGCATGATGTAATTATGATATAGACTTTGTCCTTCTGTTTTCCTTAAGAATAATGGAATTTTGCGTCTTATCACGATGTTTTTTTATTGTTACGATAGATTTTTTCGTTACCCTTGAGTCGAATTAGTAGCCAGAATGCACGGAGTTTCAAGGGATTACTCACATGAAAAACAGAACACATACACAAAACAAAATTTCTTCATGCACTACATTGATCATAGGAAAGTACAAGAGGTGACTCATATACAATGTCGTACACACAACATGTTGAGTCAGAAGAACCAAAAGGTAATTCGCATGACAACATAATAGGTGTACATGTTACAATGATCATAGGAAAACAAGAAGTAAGTCATTTGCATCTAGAGATGTAATCGAGCCGAGTCAACCTGTTATTTAACGAATATATTTATGTCTAGCTTATAAGCTTATTCAAGATTTTATCAAGTTTAAACGAACTTAATAAAAATAAATTATACATTTAGATATTCATTACAAACTAAATTATATATAAATTTATAGAAAAATACAATATTCTTATTAAAATTTGTAATTTTATTCTAACAAATAAATTTAATAGATTTTTCTATATTTGTCATTAGTAAATGTGTAAAATTTATAAATCAAATATAAAAATATTATGCTTTCATCTAAGAACTGACTCTTTAGCCTACTAATGAACATACCAATACAAATAAAGAAAAATTCCAACAAATACAGATGATCAACATGCATAATGAAATATCAATACTAATTACAAAATTCACAAATAACATACATATATAACATGCAATAACAAAAAAGAACTACACATAAGCATCCAAGTTCATTATTAGGAAGCTTTTGCGAAATTATTTCAAAATTGAAGGAATGTATGCACCCGAAGTCCTTAGCTAATTCAACTGTACAACTTAGTCGAGCTTGTGTAATGCGACACAATAAACACCGAGCCACGCCTCATCCATGGCTAAAATAGCATGCACCGGACACAACACGTGGGGCTACACGAATTAGGCACGGTTGATACGAGGATCCATGACCCTAAAAGTTTTTAGCCCGGATAGTATCAAATTCCTTGCTCCACCACCGGCCGTACTGGAGCAAGGGAAGCTCTGTCCATGCTGATCCATGTCCCATCGATATAGCAAGAATGCTAATACCAAGGGTCCATGGTCCTAAAAATTTCGACTTTTAACCATTTTCAAAATATTTTTAATGCAGAACTGTTGAACATCTATGCTGTCAAATTTATTGCCGACACTTCTAGATATACACGCACTGACACATGTGTGTATACACATTTTATTTTCAAAGTGTGTAAATTTGCACCACTAATGCACTCCAAATCTTTGGATATATTAAATGAGACAAGTCAAAAAATAGGAGGAGATGAGCAAAAACAAAAAGTAGAGGCAAACATGATGTGAGCAAATGGGGGTATTAGACTTCCCACTAATGCCTTGGAATCGCAATCCATGTGGAATCCAACAGCCTAGGAATATTTATTGTTTGATTCCTTCTCCCAATTGGTTGGGGATTTCTTTATATTTAGCTCAAGTATTAATGTGTTTGCACCTAAAAACAAAACCAAAAAATTTAAGTTTTTTTTTTCGCATTCATTTTTTGTTATAAGAAAACTTACACGATATCG
This sequence comes from Primulina tabacum, assembly GCF_025594145.1. Classification (NCBI taxonomy): domain Eukaryota; kingdom Viridiplantae; phylum Streptophyta; class Magnoliopsida; order Lamiales; family Gesneriaceae; genus Primulina; species Primulina tabacum. The sequence goes on along the minus strand of NC_134561.1, from coordinate 5,398,810 downwards.
AATGTTTATCATTTTATTCGACGAAATTTTCTGATTATTATATATTGATTTGTGTATTTTAAGTAGATTTTGTATCAAATGTGCGATCATTGCTAGCTTGCTATCTATGGTAGAAGAGGGAATAAAACATGCATCTTTATTCACAAGAACCAAAGTATTAGTTCATTTAGTGGATTTTGTGGATTTTGCAAAAGGGTAATATCTAGGAATTCGGTGCCTAAAATCAGTTTGAAATTCCATCATCCATTTGCGTAGATGGGATACGTCGTGACATCATATTCTCTTGTCATTATATATATATATATATATATATATATATATAATAAAAAAATAATATAATAGATATATTTTTGGATATAAAATTGGAAAAAAATATAGTTTTGATTATTAGTATTTTATTATTTTCTTTAATTCACGAGCTGTTTATGAGCTTAATATTTTAGTAATATAATATGAGTATATATTAAATAAATATATTTTGAGTCATTCAAGTACTTTTTTCGAGCAATAGTTCGAATAGTTTGGGAACATGTTCGAATCTTTCGAGTCTGAACTCGAATTCGAACTTTAATTTGATCCGAACTTGAGCAAAAATTTTAAAGTTTTGAATTTCGAAGCGAGCTCGAACTCGAATCTAACTAATTCGAGCTTTCAAAATTTCATCATATTTGCCTCGATTCGGTTCATTTACACCTGTAGGTGTAACTCTCTAAAATTCCAAAAATATCTCTATTATATGATTTTTTTCAATTTTCCCATGTCTTCCTTCTGATGACTTATCTTATCCAAAAAAAATTGATTGAGAAACAACCTCATGTTTTAAAATAATTACTGAAAGCGTATTTTAAAAAAAATTAAAAATTGTTTAATTATATACTCCTATGAAATCTAATGATTGCTGGAAAATATCTGATGACTATTAACTACACGTGTTTTCAAATCTTCAGTACAAAATACTCGTAATTAAAAATACATGTATGAACAAGAGTGTGTTCGCTTAAAATTTGAGAATACAAGGAACTAATAAATCAGTTTTTGCATCTGACTTTTTAGCAATCTCGAGATTTTACGATGATAAAATATACAATTAACCCTTAAATAATTATTTCTTTTTTACAGGTAATACTCATAGCAACAAAAATCAATTTAAAAAAAAAATTATATAAACACGCGAGTCGCGTAAAAATGATCGCTAGTATACATATAGTGTGTGTGCGTTCAATTAGATATAATCAAAATCATTAGGTATATTTCAAGCATTATATGGTGAGTATAAGATTTGGGACTTGTGGACATTGGTGGTGATGGGAATTTGAAATTTCGACTGGCATTTAATTAGTGAACCACATTAATCAGATATGGAATAATCAATATATATATATATATATATATATATATATATTTTAAGAAATCAAACTTCCATGGTTGGCTATATTTAAAGATACTTTTTATGTATTGGCACTCTCCATAGTATTAATGATATATTTGTTTCGTGTGGAACTTTATTTCTCTAAATAAAAATGTTTGTATCATAAATAAAGGACTTGATATTTGTGTAGTTTGTGTGAAGTATGATATACCTATGAAATACTTTCTTTTATGATATTCGTCTCTAAATATGTTCTTGGTCGACCAGTTGTCTAACGAATGCATAGTAAGTAATTCTAAGTTGTGTATAAGTTGAAATACTTTCTTTTATGATATTCGTCTCTAAATATGTTCTTGGTCGACCAGTTGTCTAACGAATGCATTGTAAGTAATTCTAAGTTGTGTATAAATTGGTGCATTATAATTAGAGATTCATCGTTGTATGGAGTCATATTTATTCTCTCAAGCGAATAGTTATAAAAAAAATTAGATAGGTCACCGGTTAAAACGGATTGGGCTCACCCAAATTAGCCAAATAGACGGATTGAATTAAAAATTTCTCTGCTCTTCCGAACGAGGGTTTCTCCACCTTGTTCGGAGATATGACAGGTCGGGGGCCAACCCCAAAATATGACTAAAAATTGGTAGGTCGATCGAAACTTTGACCTTACTTAACCTCAAAAGCTAACTCAAGGTGGATGATTATCCAAATTCATTTATATAACTCACCGAGATTTTATCCAATCGATATGAGACAACTAACAAACATGTCCAGCCAATTTGCAGGGGATTGGTCAAACCTAGTTGTCGACAGAGGAATAGTCAAAGAAAGTAGGGACAACACGTTTTTCAGCATTTGAAAAGAATTTAAACACGGGGTTGACATATTTGACTGAAGACGCGTATAAAACGTGTTTTCACACGGACAAGGGGCTCTATAAATAGAGCTCCCACTTTCATTTTGAAATTATCCATTTTTCGAGTTTTTTCTTATCCTATAGCATTTGAGTGTTAGTTCTATAATATTTGTGATGTGTTTTGTTCTCTTGTATTAAGAGAGTGTGTGTTCTCTTTGGAAACATAGTGAGTGAGTTGTACACCACAAAATATTATAGTGGAATTCTTTTCATTTTGCCCGTGGTTTTTACCCTAATAATTTTTAGGGTTTTTCACGTAAATCTCGGTGTCGAGTTTATTCTTTATTTTCGGGTTTATTATCTCAAATTTCGCACGAGGGATCAACAAGTGGTATCAGAGCCTTGATTTAAAATTTCTTAAAATTCTAAGTATGCTCTGTGGTTGCAGCCTGGACTGATCTTCCACATCAGAAAAGATTTTTTGAGATTTTTTATTTAAGGCGGGATTATTTTGTCCAATCTACTAAAATTGTTGTAGACATAATGGTGGGAAGGTACGAGATAGCAAAGTTCAATGGAAGCAATTTTTAGCTGTGAAAAATAAAGATACAAGCAGTTTTAAGAAAGGAGAATTGTTTGGCGGCTATTGGAGATAGACCGGTGGAAATTACAGACGATGGAAAGTGGAGTGAGATGAATGACAATGCTGTTGCCAATTTACACTTGGCTATAGCAGACGAAGTATTGTCAAGTATCTCTGAGATAAAAACAGCAAAAGTTATCTGGGATACTCTGACAACTTTATGTACGAGATCAAATCGCTACACAACATGATTTTCCTAAAGAGAAGGCTTTATACTCTTCGGATGGCGGAATCCTCATCGATGACCGAATATATCAACACAATAAATACTCTATTTGTCCAACTCACTTCCATGGGGCATAAAATAGGGGAAAATGAATGTGTGGAGCTTCTACTTCAAAGTCTATCAGATTCATATGATCAACTTATCATCAACATAACTAACAATATTCTTATGGGTTTTCAAAGATTCGACGATGTCTTAACTACGGTTCTCGGAGAAGAAAGCCGGCACAAGAATAAGGAAGATAGGTTTGTAACTTCGAAGCAGGCAGAGGGTTTACCAATGATAAGAGAAAGATTTACGGACCGTGGCTCCAGTGGAAGCCAAAGACGAGATAGATCAAAGTCAAAAAGTAAGAAGAAAAATATTTACTGCTTTAAATGTGGCGGTAAAGGGCACTTCAAGAAAGAGTGTATGAGTATCGAGAAGAGTTCTCAAGGAAATGTGGCCAGTAAGTACTTCACGCAGTGATGAAATATTATTCAGCGAAGCAGCAGCAGTTGCAGAAGGCAGACACAAATTTTGTGATACATGGTTATGGATTCAGAAGAGACGTGGCACATGACGTCTCGGAGAGAATGGTTTGATCATTATGAATCAGTCTCAAGAGGATCTGTATTCATGAAAAATGATCATGCCTTGGAAATCGCTGGGATCGGTACTATCAAAATTAAAATGTTTGATGGCACCATTCGCACCATACATGAGGTACGATATGTGAAAAGACTGCCGAAGAATCTTTTGTCTTTGGGGCAATTGGATGACATCGGGTGTAAAAACCGTATCGAGAAAGGGATCATGAAAATTGTGAAGGGTGTGCTTGTAGTTATGAAGACGAAAAAAGTTGCTGCAAATATGTATGTACTTTTGGGTAAAACACATAAAGAGATGGAACTAGCTGTTGCATCAATTGGTTCAGGAGAAGAATTAACAGTGTTATGTCATAGAAAACTCGGGCATATGTTAGAACGAGGGTTGAAAATTCTCTCAGAACGGAAGCTGCTGCCGGGACTTACAAAAGTGTCACTACCTTTTTGTGAGCACTGTGTTACCAGTAAACAACACAGATTAAAGTTTGGCACTTCTACTGCCTGGAGCAAAAGCATATTGGAGCTGATTCATTCGGATGTTTGGAAAGCACCGGTTGTATCCCTAGTAGGAGCGAGATACTTTGTGTCGTCATTGATGATTTCTTTAGGAGATGTTGGGTGTATCCAATTAAGAAGAAATCAGATGTTTTTCAGATCTTCAAAGATTTCAAAGCGCGGGTTGAACTTGATTCTGAAAAGAAAATCAAGTGTTTGAGGACTGACAATGGAGGAGAATATATCAGTGATGAGTTGATGCATTTTGTCAACATGAGGGCATCAAAAGATAGTCCACGACGGCTTACACACCTCAACAGAATGAAGTGACAGAGCGGACGAAAAGAACCTTGTTGGACAGAACAAGAGCTATGTTGAGGACTGCGGGTCTAGACAAGTCATTTTAGGCAGAAGCAGTCAAAACCGCTTGTTATATTATCAATCGTTCTCCGTCACTAGCGATTGATCTGAAGACTCCGATGGAGATGTCGACCTAGAAGCCGACAAATTATTCTCATTTCCATACATTTGGAAGTCCTGTGTAAGTTCTGTACAATGAGCAAGAAAGATCGAAGTTGGATTCGAAATCCAGAAAATGTATCTTCTTTGGTTATGCTGATGGAGTAAAGGGGTTTCGCTTATGGGATCTTACTGTTCACAAGCTTGTCATCATCATGGATTTTATTTTCGAGGAAGATAAAGTATAGGGAGACAAATGCATATTGAATTCAGAAACTACTATATTTCAGGTGAAAAATAAGATGGACGAAGGTCAAGTTTCTTGTGAAGCAGTACCAGAGCACGAAGAACAAGAACATGTTGAGTATGAGATTTCCAATGTGAGGCAGTCAATTGAGACATAAGACCACCAAGTTGGCTTTCAGATTATGTCACTGAAAACAATATTGCATATTGTCTATTATCAGAGGATGGTGAGCCATCGAGTTTCCACGAGGCTACTCAAAGCTCGGATGTATCCATGTGGATGATAGAAATGCAAGAAAAGTTGGAGGCATTAGATAGGAATAAAACTTGGGATCTTGTTACACTACCACGAGGGAGGAAAGCCATTGGTAACAGATGAGTCTATAAGATCAAGCGTGATGGCAATAACCAAGTGGAGCGGTATCGTGCTAGATTGGTGGTAAAAGAGTGTGTGTTCTCTTTGGAAACATAGTGAGTGAGTTTTACACCACAAAATATTATAGTGGAATTATTTTCATCTTTCCCGTGGTTTTTACGCTAATAATTTTTAGGGGTTTTTCACGTAAATCACGGTGTCCAGTTTATTCTTATTATCTCAAATTCCGCACGAGGGACCAACACTAGTATGTAATTTTTTACCATAACAAGTCGCATATATGTTTCGAAGAGGTTGGTTTTTCTAGGTACATATACGAACTTAGCGCTATATTTTTTTTTGAAGGTAAACTCGTAACTTTATTGATTAAAATCATCCATTACAAGATTAACCAACCAAAAAAGAAATTCATCATTCATCCAAACAAAAGGTGAAGGCGAAGAACAAGCAAAACGAGCAACATTACTCGACGATCGACAGACATGAATGCATTCAGAGATTGCAGGTCTCTTCAATCGCTCCTTGATGTCCGTTGCACAAAGTCCAATATAGCCAAAATCATCTTGTTCGGTAGTGACTGCTTGCACTGCCAATAGAGAATCAGATGCTACTTGTACATCAGTAAAACCTTTGTCGTAGAGAAGAAGAATTCCTTCCCGGATCGCTAGTAATTCACCATGTACTACTGATAAGGGTTGGTTTATCTGCTTACCAAAAGCCGATACTAAATTTGTGACTCTCCACGTTCAAATCCGATACTAAATTTGTGACTCTACTGATAAGGGTTGGTTTATCTGCTTGATTGTCTTGAACTACCCCACAGATACTAAATTTGTGACTCTCCACGTTCACAGCCGCATCCACATTAAGCTTGAATGAGCAATGCCTTGGCGGTGACCATATCTTCTCTTGATTTCCTTTAAAAGATATATCAGCTATTTTCTCTTTGTTTCTGGCTTTGTGAAAATCAGATAGAAGCGTTGTGCTCCAGGAAACATCAGCTGCTAGTGGTTTCTTCTTATCACTATGGAGGAAATTTTGCTTTTCTCGCCAAACCGTCCATGTGTGACTAGCAAAGTTCTCAAAGTCTGACTTAGTTAATTTCTCTTTCAACCATAGACAAAGTTCCAAGGTGCAAGATTGTGAGCCACCTCATTGGACAGGAGCAAATAGAGTGTTCTACCACAAATGTTTGATTGCAGCGTAGAAAAAAAGAGCATGGCACGTTGAATCCATCGGGAAGTTGCACAAACTACAAGATTCATTAACCGACACATGTTGCCTATAAAGGTTTTGGTTCGTCGGAATACAATCATGTGAGATATTCCACCAAAATATACGTATTTTCGGTGGAATAGATAGGTTCCAAATAAAGGACCACCATTCTTCATTAGGATGCACCGACTGATATATTGGAGTTAAGAATAACTCACGTTGAAGTCGGCACCCATCTTTTACCGTATACCGGCCCTTCGCATCATATTTCCAGAATAAGGAGTCACGCACCCCAGTATCATGCAGTGGGATTTTGAGAATTTCACCTGCTACATAAGGATTGAATCTGGTTGACATCAAATCCTTATCCCATCCTCCATTCCGAATCAGCGTACTAATAGACTGTTCTGGATCCCAAGTAGCGCTTGAATCACCGAGTTTATTTTGCATGCTTGGTATCCATTGGTCCTCAAAGATATTAATATTTTTTCCATCGCCCACTCTCCAAATTAAGCCCTTCACCGGGATTTCTCTACTCCATAAGATCGATCTCCAAATGTATGAGGGGTTATTGCCCAAGCTTGCTTGTAACACCGGACTATGTCTAAAGTACCTTCCTTTCAAAACTCTACCAACTAGAGAGTCAGGACACCGAATGAGGCGCCATAATTGTTTGGCTAGCAAAGATCTTTTAAATTCAGCTAGTTTCCTGAATCCAAGGCCTCCCCTACCTTTAGGTTGGCATAGGAAATCCCAAGATCGCCAATGTAATTTCCTCTTACCATTATCAACTCCCCACCAAAAATTCGCACTTTCCCGTTCAATATTATCACAGACCAGGGTGGGTATATTAAAACAAGACATAGCAAAGGTGGGAACAGCTTGAAGAATCGATTTGATTAGTATCTCCTTCCCCCCAGTGGAAAACCATTTGTTACCCCACCCTTGGATTAGCTGAATCACTCTATTCATCAGATATTTAAATTGGAGTCTCTTGCTTTTCAAAGAGATGGTCGGGAGTCCCAAATATAAATCATGGTGATGGACAACAGGAATAGTTAAGATATTCTTTATCGTATCCATTAGCAATATATGAGTATTGGGGCTGAAAGATAGAGCTGACTTATCATAATTGACTAGCTGTCCCGAAGCCTTTTCATAAATGGATAAACACTCCTTCGCCTGTGCTCCTGCCTCCATTGTCGCGCTAAAGAACACCAGACTGCCATCTGCAAAGAACAGGTGAGAAACTGATGGGCTAGTAGGTTCTATTTTTACTCTTTGGAATAAACCCCTGTGTTCATATGCATGAAATAGTGAAGAAAGACCATGAGCACACAATACAAAAAGATAGGGAGAAAGTGGGTCTCCCTGATGCAATCCTCGGGTTGGTTTAATAGGGCCTGCCACTTCCTGGTTTATTCTGAAATAATATGAGACATATTTGACACAATTCATCACCCTCTCAACCCAACTATACTCAAAACCCAGTCTGATCATCATCTGCTGCAGAAACTTCCATTCCACTCGGTCATAGGCTTTAATCATGTCCAGTTTAAGGGCTGCAAATCCCCTTTGACCAGTTTTCCTACTTCTCAACCAGTGCAAAATTTCAAAACCCACAATAATATTTTCTGTAATAAGGCGACCCGGGATAAAAGCACTTTGAGAATCCTCGATAATTTTAGAGAGAACTGGCCTAAATCGATTGGTGAGGGACCGTGAGACAATTTTGTAGCAGACATTACATAAACTGATTGGGCGAAACTCTTTCATAAGCATCTGATTTTTTGTTTTAGGAATGAGAGTGACAAGCGTGTCATTCCAAGCCTGGAGTGTGGCACCCTCGTTGAGCAACCGGAATACCGCATCTGTAACATCCCCACCAACTACATCCCAAAACTTCTGGTAAAAGAGAGCAGATAATCCATCAGGGCCAGAGGCTTTATCAGGGTGCATTTCAAACAGAGAACGTCTAACCTCATTTGCATTGAACGGAGCACATAGTATCTGATTCGTCTGATTATCAATCTTCGGCTCAACAGTGGCCAAAACTCTTCCAATCTCATCGTCCGATGGGCTAGACGATGTGAATAAAGAATCAAAATAATCTAGTACAATGGCCGAAATTCCTTCCCTGTCAGTACACCAGTCTCCATGGCTTGAGATCAAACCCGTTAATAAATTCTGATTTCTGCGACAAGAGGCTCTCGAGTGGAAGTATTTAGTATTACGTTCCCCTTCTTTGAGCCAAGATATTCTACTTCTCTGTTTCCAATACATCTCCTCCTGGGTTGCTAAGTCTTCTATTTCCCTTTCTAGACTTTTTATTTGAATCACATTATCGGACCACTGTGCACTTGTTCTCAAATGATTCACTTGTGCACGTCTAGATTTCAGTCGTTTTGGTACTCGACGAAGCCTCTCTGCATCCCAACTGGTCAGTGAATTTTTGCAAGCAGCAATACGCTCCAGGAGAAATAAATTAATATCTCGGTTACCCCACCCTTGCTCAACCACCTCCCTGCACTCGTCTTCCATCAACCATCCTTTTTCAAACCGAAATGGCAACCCCGGGTTCTTTTTACCTGCTCGGAAGTGAATCCTTAAGTCATATAAATTCATGCAAATTGGTCTGTGATCTGAATGATAGAACTCCAATGAAAGTGCTCGAGCCGCTGGGAATAGCATGCGCCACTTCAGATTTGCCACAAATCGATCGAGTCTTTCGAAAATAATATTGTCTGAATCTCTTCTGTTAACCCATGTAAAAAACTCGCCTGTACCGTGTAAGTCTTGGAGTTCACATAGTTCGAGCGCTTCTCGGAATGCTTGCATCTGTCTCGGAACTCGTCTATTACCACCCAGCTTTTCACTATCATAACAGATTTCATTGAAGTCCCCACCTACGAGCCAAGGTAAATCCCTGAGCTCTGCTATGTCTTTAAGGCACAGCAGAAATTCCCAAGAGAAATGGCGCATGGGCACTTCCGGATGTCCATAAAATCCAGTGAAGCGCCAAATTTGTTCCGACTCATAGACAAGACAATCTATATGTCCATCTGAATATGATTTAATAGTGACGGCTGCTAATTCATGTCAAAATACTACAAGCCCTCCACTCCGACCTCTACAATCCACCATAAAGCTCCCTGAAAAAACCAACTTATGTTTCCACCACCTGCAACTAGCCTCTCTCATTTTGGTTTCACACAAAAATAAGAGAGTGGTTCTCTTTTCAGCGACAAGGCGCCGTAATTCCCGGAATTCCCGGGGCTTCCCAAGCCCCCGAGTATTCCAATTTATTATATTCATGGAGACTGACGGGGTTGCAATGCAACTGCCGCCGCATTATCATTCACAGTTGGAGCCTCTTCACCATTCCTTGCTCGTTTCTTATTAGGGCTATTGTACTCAGATTCTGTACCATAATTTTCCAGCAGCTGTCTCTTCGCGCCTGTACCAGAGAATGAGTCCGAAGCATGGGGAGTTTTCGAACTCTTTATTCTTGCCCTTCACTTCCACTTCTTCGATTCAGTTGTAGGACTTTTTCTTGTCTGTAGCCCAACACTTGCCAAATCTGTTAGTACTGGTCTCTAAACTTGCCCAACATTTTGAGGCTGTTCGGATGGTTGTTTGAACATCCGAGCTGGGTTATTCGTGAGATCCACTCTTTTTTTTCCCCATTTAGAGCCGTACTCCCCACTGCATGCTGAATTATCATACGTTTGTCCTTATGCTGATATTCATTAGTTATAATTGATATCTGATTCCAGGTGAGTCAAGGCTTGAGAGTCAGGCTGGTTCGAAGCTTCTGGAGATTTCTCATCATTTCGTGGACCATCTTGTTTAACCCCACCAGTTCTACTGCCCCGGACACTCCCAACGTGGGAAGATGCCCTCATCCACGCTCCAAAACCAAGATTCACTTTGTTAGCTGATTCTTCATCACAGTCTCGAAGTGAGTGGCCTAACCTTCCACACGCATAACAGAAATCTGGAAGCTTTTCATACACAAGTAAAATAATGATGTCCTCTTCCTCCCTCATGACACTAATACGCATGCATTTTCTCAGCGGCTTTGTGATATCAAGACGGATTATAATTCTGGCAAAGCGACCCAGGCAAGTCCCATTCTCCCCTCGATCCACCTCAATAACCTGCCCTATTTGATGTCCAAGCTTTGTTAATAGATCTTCATGCATAAACGCTAATGGAATATTATGAAGTTGAAACCATATATTTGTTTCCTTAAAAGACATGGATCTTGGATTGCTCAACCCAGTCAATTCTTTAAACACCAGGAGGTTTCGAGAAAAATTCCATGGTCCACCAATCAAGACCCTATTCCAATCACGATGGGAATAAAACTCAAAGACATAAGTATTCTCACATGTCGCCTCGATGATCATGTGCCTCTCAGTCTGTAGCGTACGAGGCATTTGTTGTCGAAATGCTTCTCGATTAATGGTCTTTGATGAGAATACTTTGGCTACTAAACAGCGAGATAAACGTTCCTCCCCTATCCGGACGTCCGCTTCTTCGAGGTTCACAATTTCATTCGGATCTGTGCAAGAGAGTTTCATCTCGTTCACTAAACGGCAATCTCATCCGGATCCATTGTAACGTGAATCTGAAAACCAACGTATGAATCAAAGGATCATACGAATCAAACCTGTGCAGACAGGCGGCCAGCTCTCATACGAGTCGCAACCCTAGAGAGAATCCTAATGTTAATGTGTGTGTGTGTATCGAACTTAGCGCTATAGAATGTACACATAATTATTGAATTATATTATGGTATCCACAAGGGTATACGTGCCAAATTAAGACCAAGATTCCAAAAATTGCAAAATGCGACAAAGTATCGCTGTCTTATAAAAATTTAAATAGATATAATTGGAGGTTTAAACATAAAAAAATATTTTTAATCTCTATTTTAATTTTGTATATATCATATCCAATCAAAACAAAAAATGGGTATTTACAAGAAGCGAAAAATCGACGACTAAGCATGATTAAATGTGAACCGTGAAGAAAAAATTTTTTTTTTTGTATAAGCGTAAAAAAATGTCAATCCTTTGAATGACCATATTAAGTAAGGATGGCAGTTTTTTCCGAACCCGACGGAAAATCCGGTACTCGATTCGAATCGAGAATAGTATAGAAGAGATTTTTTACCCGAATAAATGAATAAGTGATCGGATATGGAGATTTCGGGTATGAAGATAGAGACAGGACGATGATGAATTTAATAAATGGGGACAGTGGACAGGTATATGAAATTCTACTCAAACCCTACTCATTGACATTCTTGATATTAAGCATGGAAAAAAACAATATTTTGAACAAAAAATTTAGTTAATCATTTTTATTTTTTAATAAATTTTAATATTTAAAATCTATTTTAAATAAAAAAATTAATAATATAACTTTAAAAAAACAATGCATTGAATGAAATTTTATCTCCGAGCCTTCCTTTCTTTGCAAATAAAGGACAACACTTGATCTAACAACGATGGACAAAAGTTATATTTCACACAATTAGTAATTTTGGGACTCGTGTGTTTGATAACATGAAAATTTATGCATTTATTCTTAAAATTTTAAGTTTTTGTAATATTTAATTTATTAAATTAAATTATATATTTAAAGTTATAGTAAAAATTAAAAAAATGTTTTTAATTTGTTAGACTTAATTTAATTGTGGTGATGAGAATCAAAACAAGTAGGTCGCGATAGCTAAAACCAGAAGACTATATAAAAGCAGAAGCTATTGTATCACGTTAAAAAAAACAGTACTTTTCGAGTACTTATCAGCTTAGAAAAATCAGAAGCAGAACGTAGCTTTATAAGCAGAACTTAGTTTAAGGAGAAGTAACTTAACGTCTTTTGTTTGATCGTTACTATCTTAAATGTTACCGTTACTTTACCTAGTATTAAAGAAACTCAAGGAAGTCGAAACTTATCTTTTCCTATGAAAGGCAGCGCTCGGGCGGTAGTTTTCTACCGCTCGAGCGTGGAAAATTCTGTCCAAGTACAGAATTTTTGGTGCACTGGCGCTCGGGCGGTAAAATCTTACCGCTCGAGCGCGGGACATTCTGCCTGTGCGCACAGTGTCGTCAAAGTTCGCTCCAGAAACGTCTCTTCCCTTCATAATCTGAAAAAATGGTAAACATAAAAGTTGTAGCTCTATGTCTTGAATTGAATCTCCAATTAATTTCATGTCATTTTGAGGTCTGAGTAAAAAGTTATGCTCCTTCTACCAAAATGTGTCACTGTATGAATGACGATACACACGACACACTTTGGGGCACTTTTGGCTTGTCTTCCACAATAGTTTGGACAAAACCAAAAACATGAAAATTGTAGCATTATATCTTAACTTTCTAATGGTTGTAGCCTCACACAATTTGGATCAATATTCAAATCATTATGCTAAAACCCATAAGAATTACCATATTTTCATCCCATTTCTTGCAGTCCCATACCAACTTTCATTATACTACTTTACCTACACATCTTTTACTACTTTACCTACACATCTTACTATCATTATTTAGACACCTATTGATTCTCAATACACTATTGATAATCTAGAAATCATATTCAATCTCAATATCGATACATCAATCAATATGTAAATCATAATGAGCTAAATAACTACAGAATAAATGATATAAGTGCATTATTATCACTTGTACGAGTAACCAGACATTACAATTTTCCCCTCCTTCAAAGAATTTCGTCCTCGAAATTTGACGTACCATATAGTTCAGGATATCTCTGTTGAACCTCGTCTTCTCGCTCCCAAGTTGCTTCTTCAATTGCATGATTGCGCCATAATAGTTTCACTAAGGGTATTTCCTTGCCTCGCAACACTTTTGATTTCATGTCGAGGATTTGGACCGGTCGTTCTTCATACGAGAGATTCGATGCAATCTCCAATGGTTCGTAATGAAGAATATGAGAAGGATTGGTCAAATACTTCCGTAGCAGAAACGTGAAAAACATTATGAATATTTGATAAGTTCGGTGGTAAAGCAACTCGGTAGGCCCTGTCTCCTATTCTGTCCAAGATTTCAAAAGGACCGATATATCTTGGACTTAATTTTCCCTTCTTACCGAAACGAAAAATGCCCTTCAATGGTGATATTTTTACAAATACATGGTCACCGACCTTAAATTCCAATTTACGACATCGCACATCGGCATAACTTTTCTGTCGGCTCTGGGCAGTGTGCATTTTTTCTTTAATCTTGGTTACCAATTCGGCTGTCTGTTGTACCAATTCAGGGCCTAATAACTTTCTTTCTCCTATTTCATCCCAATGTACTGGAGATCGACATTTCCTACCATATAATGCAGTATATGGTGCCATTCCAATGCTTGAATGATAATTATTGTTATATGTAAACTCAGTTAATGGTAGTTTACTGTCCCAACTACCAGGAAAATCAATAGTATAGGCCCTCAACATATCTTTTAAGATTTGATTCACTCGTTCTGATTGTCCATCAGTTTGAGGGTGGAATGCTGTACTAAATGCTAATCGAGTTCCCATAGTATGATGTAAAATTTTCCAAAATACAGACGTAAACTTGGGATCTCTATTAGATACAATGGACACTAAGATGCCATGAAGCCTCACTATCTCTTTGATATATTCTTCAGCATATTGATTCATCGTGTATGTGGTTTTTACCGGAAGAAAGTAAGCCGATCAACAATAACCCATATATCATTGAATGCTCTTTGTGTTCTTGGTAACCCAAGAATGAAATCCATTGTAATGTGTTCCCATTTCCATTCAGGAATAGGCAATGGTTTCAAGTGTCCTGCTGGTCTTTGATGTTCTGTTTTGACATGTTGACAAGTTAGACATTGTGAAACAAATTGAGCAATGTCCTTTTTCATACCTGGCCACCAAAATAATGGTTTCAAATCTTTGTACATTTCCGTGCCTCCTGGATGGATCGAGTAGGGTGTAGCATGTGCATCTATAAGAATGTCGTTTCTGATCGTTCTTTGCTTTGGCACACACAATCTACCCCGATATGTCCAAATTTCTTTCCCATTCAATTCAAAGTTCCGATTTCCTTTTTCTTCATCTCGTTGTTTCAGTTGTTGTAATTCATTATCCGCATTTTGTTCGGCCTTAATCCTATCTGCAAGTGTTGGTCGAACCATGAGGGATAATAATCGGATGCCGCTATAAACCAACGGTAATAACCAGCTAACCCAAGAAAACTACGTACCTCAGTAACAGTAGTTGGGGTTAGCCAGTTATTAACAGCTTCAATCTTTCTTGGATCCACAGATATGCCTTCTTTTGAGATGATATGGCCCAAGAATGCTACTTGTTCAAGCCAAAATTCACATTTATTTTATTTAACATATAAATGTTTATCTTTCAAAGTCTGCAAAACTAGTTTCAGATGTTCTCGATGCTCCTCTTCAGTTCGTGAGTAGATGAGAATATCATCTATAAACACAATCACGAACTTGTCTAAAAATGGCTTGAAAATTATGTTCATTAAATCAATAAAAGCAGCGGGTGCATTCGTTAGTCCGAATGGCATTACAAGAAATTCATAATGCTCATACCTCGTTCGCAAGGCAGTTTTTGAGATATCATCTGTCTTTACTTTTATTTGATAATAGCATGATCGTAAATCAATCTTCGAAAAGATAGCAGCTTCTTGTAATTGATCAAACAAATCATCAATCTTGGGGAGTGGATATCTATTCTTGATTGTCACTTTGTTCAACTCCCTATAATCAATACATAGACGAAGAGTATTGTCTTTCTTTTTCACAAATAAAACAAGTGCACCCCACGGTGAAAAGCTCGGTCTAATAAACCCTTTATCAAGTAACTCATGTAACTGTTCTTTTAATTCTTTCATTTCTGTAGGAGCTAATCGATAAGGAGCTTTTGAGATCGGATGAGTTCCCGTCACAACATCAATCACAAATTCGATCTCTCTATCTGGGGGTAAGCCTCTTACATCATCAGGAAATAACTCTGGAAATTCACAAACAACATCTGTATCTTTTAATTCACGAACATGTGAGTCAATAGTTAAAACAGATGATAAATATCCTTAACACCCCTTCTGTAGTAATTTACAAGCCTTCATACAAGAGATTATCCGAAGAGGTAAGGATATACATGCACTTGCTACTGTGAATGGTTCAGCTCCTAATGGTGCAAACTTGATCATCTTCATGCCACAGTCAATAGTAACTCTGTACTTCGAGAGCCAATCCATTCCCAGCATCACATCAAAATCAGTCATGTTCAGAACTATTAAATTGGCATAAATCTGATGGCCTTGGACATATATTGGACACCCTCGCACAATCTGATCCATCAGTAATTCTTGCCTGGAAGGTAAAGCTATGGCGAGTTGTGTCTCTGTTGTACTTGCTATAATGCCCAGTCTCCTTACAAACGATTCCGAAATAAAGGAATGCGTGGCTCCTGAGTCTAGTAAAACAATAGCAGTAATACCAGAAATCAAGAACATACCAATGATCATCAATGTATCCGCATCCACTTCCTCTTTGGTCATGGAGAAAAGGCGTCCCTGTACTTTCTCAGAACTTACTGGACAATTCCTGGCGAGATTCCCTGGCTTTTTGCAATGATAACAAACATTGGAACCTTGCATACATTCACCGCCATGGAGTTTGCTTAGGACAAGGTGGTCTGTCCTGTTCTTTACGTGGAGGGGGACCCTTACCACGGGGTTCCTCTGGTCGAGTACCTTTACTATCGGTCTTTTTGCTTTGTCATGTTGCTTGGTTCCTTTGAAAGTACTGCTGCCTTCGCTGTTGTCTGTCTCTGTCAATATCTTGTTCATCATGTTCTACCATAAGTGCTCTTTCCACTATCTCCCCATAGGTAACAACTTTCGACATAAGTACATCTCGTTTAATTTCAGAGCGAAGTCCCCGCATGAAGTGTTCGCCCTTACTTGTATCATCCTGTGCAATATGGTACATATTGGACTCAAGCCTCGAATTGTTGTATGTATTAAGTCATTGACATGGTTCCTTGTTTCAGATTAAGGAAATCACTGGCTTTCTTGGCTCGTACATCTTTGCTAAAATATTTTTTGTAAAACGGGGATTTAAATGTATCCCATGTCAATGGTCTCGCAGGTAATGCCACCCTTGCACTCTCCCACCATATTCTTGCATGCTTTGTTAATAAAAAGATGGCACAAGTTACTTTGTCTGCATCTTCCATATGAAGGTAGGAGAAGATGGACTCCAAGGATTTAATACATTCTTCTGCTATTGCCGGATCAGTGCTTCCCATGAATTCAGGAGGATTCAGACGTCGAAAGCGATCATATACATCTGTTTGAACAGGCCCTTGTCTAGGTATCATGGCTTGTGCGTGTGCCTGCTCATGAGTAGTCTGTTGCATCTCAAGTAATTGTTGTATCTGCTCCCCATGAACTTTTGCTTGTTGTTGGAGCAGCTGAGCAAAATCATCTATAGGTCGTAGCGCACTGCCTTCACCTTCGACTGCTGGGTCCTTGCCCTTAGATGACTCTCCTTCATGTACCTTGCGTTTAGGTGGCATGGTCTTTTATCTTAACCTACATATAGGTCACGTAGAAACACATAGCTTAGCATAAACTAAGGTGTACAAAGATACTTACTTGCCGAGTTCCCCAGGTATGGATGAAGAGCAGTGTCTTCCCTGTAGAAGAACCGTGGGCTCTGATACCACTCTAAAATGTCACACCCTTACTCTATACTCTATACATATAGTGGAACTTGTTTCAAACCCTGACATAACATCTACTACAATACATATGTGAAAGCTATACAATAAGATGTCCAGGTTCTTGTCGAGGTGAGGCACGTCACAAGCATCCATTGGCGAACCGGCATCCTATGTATCTTCATTACCTGATCCGGTAATACATGAGCTACGTGAGTTTATAAAACTCAATAAGTTGGCACTTATACGTATCAATATGCATAGAAAGAACATACATATCAAGTCGTGATCAACAATGAAACTTTAAACAATGTCATATCATACCGTATATTCATGTTCATGTTTGTACTTGAGCCTCATTAGTAGACCTGTACTATTGTACTTGCTTTATTATATAGCTACTACTGTGTTGGACGTCAGGGAGCAGCTTTGGCAACCCCACGCCCCATGAACATATATTGGCCAATATGTTTGGTGGACTTAAAACTACCCATGATGTCAACAAGCTCTATATCATATAAAATCAGTCTTTTTCCTTTCATGTTCATGACATAGCACCTATCTTCAATGTTCATGAGTTTCATTCATATTTAATACATAACAATGGACTATGGTGCTATGTTTTCATCAATAAACATACTAACAATGTACATATATCAATAAAGAATGGGAAGAATTTTAAATTCATAATATTACTCATGTATTACTTCAAGAACATGTCAACTTACAGTCCAAGCGTATGAATATTGGTTTGAGAAGATGTTTCTCGCTCCTATACTGTCAAATGTATCAATAATTCAATTACTATGTCTATACTAGGTGAAATTTACCCCTCTACATGTAGAACAACTAAAAGAGAAGAAAACTTACACCCTTAAGAAGTTCTTGTGATGGAGAATTAAGTTCTAACTTCAAAATAATGAAGGAAAGGATGAAATGAGCTTTTGGAGGAAGATTTCTTTTATATCTTTCGTGTTTAGCTGTGAAATGAGGTTGTGGAATGGTAAAGAAACTCAAGGAAGTCGAACCTTATCTTTTCCTATGAAAGACGATGCCCGGACAGTAGTTTTCTACCGCTCGAGCGCGGGACATTCTGTCTCTGCGCATAGTGTCGTCAAAGATTGTTCCATTAACGTCTCGTCCCTTAATAATCTGAAAAAGTGGTAAGCATGAAAGTTGTCGCTCTATGTCTTGGCTTGAATCTCCAATTAGTTTAATGTCATTTAGAGGTCTGAGTAAAGAGTTATGCTCCTTCTATCAAAATGTGTCATTGTAGGAATGACGATACACACGACACACTTCGGGGCACTTTTGGCTTGTCTTCCACAATGATTCGGACAAAACCCAAAACACGAAAGTTGTAGCATTATATCTTAGCTTTGTAATGGTTGTGGCCTCACACAATTTGGATCAATATTCAAATCACTATGCTAAAATCCGTAAGAACTATCATATTTTTATCCCATTTCCTGCAGTCCCATAACTAATTTCATTACACTACTTTACCTACACATATTAATGTCATTATTTAGACACCTATTGATTCTCAATAAACTATTGACAATATAGAAATCATATTCAATCTCAATATCGATACCTCAATCAATATGTAAAGCATAATGAGCTAAATAACTACATAATAAATGACGTAAGCGCATTATTATCATTTGTACGAGTAACCGGGCATTACAGTTACTTACCTAGTACAAGTATTAATTGCACCACTAATGCTGTACGAAATCATTTAATACGCCTTACCAGTTTTTGTATAAAGCAAAGACTGATTATTCTGAAAGCTTTCTGCAGGAACTTTTTTAGGTAATAAAGCTGATTCCATCAGAAGTAAAAAGAAGCCGTTTTTTTTAAGTTGGACTCAAGCTTTCTATATATAAGAAGATCAATCCTTTATAGAAAAACAACGTTATTATCATTATCAACGCAACGATTATTTCAACGTGAGTGTGAGCTATCATCAACTACTACTTATCTTCAAAGCTCAACCTACAGAAAAGCAGCACACACTTCATTATCAATATCCGGTCTTTTGAGATCATTATGTGTTGCTGCTGTTTCGAAAACCTCTTCAAGATAAACATCTAACTATATCATTGAGAAGAATTTGTAAACTGGAAAAGAGTCTTTTCCAAAACTTTCTTTTATTCGTTTTACAGAGTTGTGTAACTAAGAATTTTAGTAGGCTAAGGGTAAGCCCTACTGAAGTGGGTGTGTACAAGTGTTGTACTGTAAAATCCAAAGTCTTTTAGTGATACCTTCTGGAAACAGAAGAAGGGGAGACGTAGAAGATTTTATCTTCGAACTTCCAAAAACAACCACTGTTATACTGCCTACTGTTTAATTATTTATCTTCGTGCTCCATTGGATCATTTTCGCACTTATTGTGATCTCCTGGACTTACATTCGAACTAAATCAGCTATAATCTCTAACAGGATTCTAGCACCCTTTGCAAAATCGTTAAACAAAGGAAAAAGTTTATCCACCCCCCCTCTAAACTCCTTATCGATCCCCAACAAGTGGTATTAGAGCAGATTTTTCTTGTTTTAAATATTTACAACAGATATGGCACATTTCAGCAAAGTTCCCATGTTCTCAAAAGAAGACTTCGATGACTGGAAGATCCGCATGCAAGCTCATCTTGCAGCTCAGAACGATGATATGTGGTTTGTCATCACAGATGGTCCCCTGAAAATTTTAAAGCCAAATACAGCTATTGCTGTTACTGAGGGGGCACCACAAATGGTTGAGAAGCACAGAAGTGAATGGACTGGCGAGGACAAAAAGAAAGCCAATCTAGACAATGTTACGAAGGACATTCTCTACAAAACACATGATAAGAACACATTCAGCAAGATTAAGATGTGTTCTACTACAAAAGAGATTTGGGAAAAACTCATCCAAATATATGAAGGAAATGAACAGAAAAAGGAGAATAAGTTGTCTGTAGCAATGCATAATTTTGAGAATCTGAAGATGAAAGCTGGAGAAACTCTGAGCGAGTTTGATGAACGTTTCAGCAGCTTGGTAAATGAGTTAGCAGCTCTGGGGAAAGAATATGAAAACAGAGAAATAGCACTCAAAGTTATGAGAGCTTTACCCAGAGAATGAGATGTAAAAACTATGGCTATGAGAGTATTTAAAGATCTGAACAAGTTAGAACTACACGACTTGTTTGCAGACTTAAAAGCCTATGAGTTTGAACTGGAAGTGAGAAGTGGAGAAGAGCCCTCATCAAAACCACCTACCAAGGCTCTTACTGCTACTAATACTACTACTGCTGCTACTACTACTACTGCTACTGCTTCAGTTGTTCCTAGTGCATCACCTTCTACTTCCATTGAAAGCACATCTGAAAAGACTGCTTAACAAATCAGCGAAGATGCAATGTCTTCATTTGTGAAGAAATTTTCCAGATTCATGAAGAATAATCATCAAGCTTACCAGGATCCTAACCGAAACTTTAAGAAGGATTCACCACCTGGTGACATGGCGTGTTTCAACTGTGGAAAAGTCGGGCATTTCATCGCTGATTGCCCTAAGCCAAAGAAGGATGATCAAAAGAAAAAGGAATACAGGAGGAATGCTAAGAAATCCAAAAGAGATCGCAAAGCGATGATTGCAGAAGAAAGCAAGTCAAAATGGACAGATTCTAGTTCTGAGTCTTCTGACTCAGAAAGTCATTCCAGTGATAGCGATGCATATGAGATCAAATGTCTCATGGCAGACACTGAATCAACCTCAACATCTGGAGAGGTATTTGACTTTGACTCTAATGAATTTACACGAACTGATTTGGTTAAAGCACTGCATGACATGGTGGAAGAGTACTCGAGACTTTCTCAGTCATTCGAGGAAGTTAAGATTGAAAATCAAAACTTAAAGGATCAAGTCAGTAAGTTCACTTGTCTACAAGAGAATAGCTGCAATGATTTAAAAGTTGAGATAAGTAAATTGAGAACTGAGAATGAAAGAGTAAATGCAGATTACCAGACGATGAAGTCTGAGAACCAGAAGTTATCTATTCTTGTAAATGCATGGAACAAGTCTTCTGTTTCACTAGAGAAGATGCAAGAATTGCAGAAGCAATCTGGAGATAGGAGTAGTCTCAGATTCAGCAATAGTGAAAGCACTTCTGAAATCAGTACTAAGCCAGAACTGGATACAAGCAAAGGGAAATACATTCGTTTTGTTAAATCCAGTGTGGTATATGAACCATTAGTACCAACTGTTCAAATTGAAAGGTTTGTATATCAGACGAACAGAAGAAAGCATTATGGTCTGGGTTATGTTGAACCTAAAGGAAGAATCCACTAGAGTTTTGGATCCAGTAGAGGATTCAACTCAGGAGGACCACCCTCTATGAAGGTTAAAAACAACTAGTAGTATAATTCTAGGTTATGTTTGCTGTTTGTATTTGTGCAAAATTTCAATCTAACCATAAGCAATCACATTATATTGCTATTAAATGTATTCTGAAATATTTGAAGGGTACTCAAAATATTGGCCTATGGTATCCCAATGATTCTTCTTTCAATCTTATTGGATATTCAAATGCTGACTATGCAGGTTGCAAACTGGATAAAAAATGCACACGTGGTTTTTGTCAATTTCTTGGTGATAGGTTGATCTTATGGTTTAGTAAGAAGCAGACTTCTATATCTACGTCTACTGCTGAAGCAGAATATCTTGCTGCTGGAAGCTGCTGTTCTCAAATACAGTGGATGCAACAACAACTTAAGACTATGGAGTTCAAGCCTCTGAATCACCTATATTCTGTGAAAAACCAGTGCTATAGCAATCATACATAATCCAGTACTTCATTCCAGAACAAAGCACATTGATATCAGACATCATTTCATTAGAGATCATATGCTGAAGAAGGACATTCGTCTGGAATACGTTTCTACTGATCAACAAACAGCAGACATCTTCACAAAGCCTCTGCCTGAGAATAAGTTTTCTTATTTTCGAAATATAGTTGGGTTAATTGATTTAACTTGAGTATATCGTTGCTATCACTTTGTTAAATTATTATCAGTTATATATTATTCAACTAACGATAGTTTGTTTTAGAAGTAAAGAGACAACTTACTGCAACTATTGATATTTCATTAAGAATAAAATCGAAACCATACAACGTCATTCAGTTCTCTTCCTACAGCATCTTGCCAAACATTTAACCAATTAATCAGTTCATGGCAATGTAGTTCTCTGAAGAACTCTGAAGTAGAGATCTTCTCAAGCTAATGCCACTCTTTCCACAGCAGCACATGCAACAGAACTACATCATTAGCAAGCTGTGAAACGTGACAGACGTCAAAACGCCTAAAGTACTTTCTTGCTACAGCTCTCTGCTTGGTAGTAGGAACTAAACCATGTCGTTGAATAGGCTGGAGATCTTGAACTTTAACCCAAGAAGACATGACCTTCATCCAGACGTATTCTTCGATGTTTTTCTTCACAGTTTCCAAATAAGAAAGTGTCCTTTGTGTCACTAAGTTATGAGTGCTGCTGCAGGCATCCGAAATGCTTGAACGAGACATACTGAATTCTTGTTATATGACATTTTTTTCTTATCTTATTTATAGACATGCTACATTTAATATGGAGAAGATGAAGAGACTAAAGTCATTTGAAACGTCTTTTGACTTACTCAGACTGAGTTTTTCTTACCCTTTCTTTTTATTTATTTGCATTAAGTAAAAGCAGTAGATAAACAAGAGATATGAAAAAATGAGATATTTCATTCATAAAACCAGATGCATTACATTATCTAATCTATTACATTTGTTGATTTCAGCAGTACTAAGAACTTCAGCAGGAACCTAACTAAGGTCTACTGGAATCATCACCCTCTCTTTTCATGATCGTGGTTGCTGAACTGGATGATTCCTCATACTGTCAAGAAAATACTCGATTTATACATCGAGATATTTCTTCCAAGTCTTCATATCTTGGAAAAGGATGTCTTCAGACATCATCTTACGAGAAGCTGGAAGTTGCCTTTGTAACTCATCTGCTGAATCAGACTCTGGAGATGACTCCGAGAGAATATTTGCATCATTCATTTGTTTTGATTTGTTATTTGTATAAATGACTTAGTATGTGAGCTTGCAGGTATTTATATTAAGCATCGGGGAAGCTAAAGAGTCACTTGACTAATCATTTCATGCACGAATATGAAGAGTCACATGTCTTTCCCTCAAATCTCGTATCTTTGCATTTATTAGTTGCATTAATTGAGGGGGAACAATATTTTATTCTGACTATTATTTCCGTGCTTTAGCAGAAGCAGAAGAAGGTTTGTCTTTACGATAAAACAATGTGTCTACTGGTTTTTATCAAAGTGCTGAAGATATTTCAGTACTTTATGACTTATAGTAGATATTATCATAAAACGACAAATCCTCTTCTGATTTTTTTTAGTAGCCGCTTGGATAGCCCGCTTCTCTCATTTTTTAAAAAAAATTTGGCGTAACTGACACTCTACTTTTAACTTTTCAAAAACTCAACCGCAAACATACTGACACGTGTCCTTATGTTTCTCTGACGGCTGTACATTTTGAATATTAACCGTCTTTTCGATCTCATTTCACCTTTTTACGATTTCAGACTTTTGCTTACTAGCTACAGCTTTCTCTCGCATTCATCTACTACAGAATCTACTTCGAATTCTTTTTGTTTGCAGAAATGGCTGGAGCTTACACTTTAAATGCTTATCAAGTCAACTTTACATCGGTTCTGACCATCAAAGACGAGAATCTTGTTAAGATGTTCAAAAAAATTGAAAAATCTGGTCTCCGAAGGTTTTTAGAAGCACCTGCTGTCATATACAAGACTGCTCTCTTGGATTTCTACGTTAAAGCAACCGTCGAGGAAGGGAAATCATTCATTCCTAGGGAGGTGCATATATCTCCATTGATGGTGCACTATTGGGATAGACTTTCTTTCTCCCATGCTCAGGTATCTCTGACTTTTCTGATATTTCTAAGGAGGAGATGTCCACTGCTCTTTCCACCTTCTCGGTTTTTGGAGAGGAACTCTCTCCCTCTTGCTTCAATAAGCTTCTGAAAATGGAATATCAAGTGCTTTCCGATATCGTGGCAAAGGCATTTTTGGTCAAAGCTGGCACGTTTGATAAGCTGACCAAGGAGAAGGTACAAGTGATGGTAGCTATCACTTCTGACTTCAAGGTGGACTGGAGTCGATTCTTGTTTAGAATCATGAAAGATATGGTTGTGAGGAAAGCTACTGGTTTTGCTGCTCAGATCAGCACGATGTTAAAGGATGCTGGTTTTCCTCACACTTCTGAACAAGATGCTTCTTTTGTAACTATGACCGATGCTGCAAATGTACTTTCTTTGAGGCCAAAGCCAACTATGGCAGAGTTTGTTGTTCTGAAAAAAGATATTGGTGATGCTCAAACTGAGGCTCAAGTGCCTCAAAAGAAAATCAAAATAAAAAGAGTGGTTGTCTCCACTGATTCGGATAAAACAGTATTGGAGGAGTCTGCTGCTCCAATCAAAGCATCACTTCCTACCACCCCTAGCAAGAAAAAGGCTCGCACAGTTCTCTTTCTCAAGAAAAAAGCAGCCATTTCTGATTTAGACATTGTCCCTTTGAGACAAGTATTTCCAGAAGCCACCGCATCCCAACCAGAATCTGTCCCAGTTTCCAAACCAGCAGTCACATCTTCTGCCACCACCTCTACTTCTGTTCCGAATTTCAGACCCTCGTCTGGAGTTGTTATTCGAGAATCAACTGCAGGGTTTTCTGCTTTTAGATCCGTACTGCCTGCCTACTCTTCAGATAAAGGCAAAGGAGAACTTGTTGCAGAAGCACAATCACTTGGCACCAAATCATCTGTTCACACTGCTATTGATATTCACTTGGAGGAGATTGAGAAATCTGCCAGTGAAGGCATATCTTTCTTTGATGATTGGCATAAGTTTTGAGTTTTCCATCCAATCACATATTTTAGAACACCAGGTACATATGGTAAAATGATAAAGAATAAAGAGAAGGTGTTTGATCTTGCCAAAACTGACAATGTGATTGAGGCAATGAGAAGACGAAGCTTCATTCTTGAGCAGCTGAAATGACAGGAGCTGGAATCTGTTTTAAAGACTCTTCAGTCTAATTTTGACGCTATGATTCCAACTGCTGCTCAGGATCAGAATGTGAGCCATTTTTTGACTGACCGACTGCAAGTGATGAACGAGCAACTTCTTGCTCAAGAACAGGCATTTGGAGAGCCTGTACAGTATTCAGTAGGCTTCATTCCAAACTTTACTCAGACTAAGCCAGTTGAGGAAAGGACTATAGCTTTCTCAGAAGCTAAGGTTTCCAGTACTCCTGCATCTCCGAAGATGCCTACTCATTCATCATCACTTCTCTCTGTTCGAGAATTGGCTTCAGTTGATAAAGTCATTCAATCTATCGTTCTTACTGTCTCTACTGCACCAGAAGCATCTCAAGCTGATGATGTGGTCCAACTAGAAGCTCGACCAGTAGACCAACTCTTGGCAGAATCAGATGCTGCCCCCATCTCAGTCACTGCAGAATCTAGAGGTTTTATCTGCTGAACATCAAGAAAAAATGGAAGCTATTCTAAATGTTCAATCTGAATCTATTCCAACCGCGGAGCAACTGAAAGACACGGAAGCTGTCCAACCAGATGAAAGTGCAGCTACTGAAACAACTACTGCTGGAGGCACTTCTACAGAACAGATTACTGCTCCTTCTCAGCTCAAACAGAAGATGCTCCTTATACTGCCTTGACTCTCCTTCCCTCAAGATCTCCAGCTCGTACTGCTCAACTTGAATCGATCAGACAGCGTATGCTCGAAGGAACACCTTCCCCAGCAGGAGCACCATTTGATCTTGAATTCGAGATAGATATTTTGAGGAGAAATCTTGATAATATGTCAGAGATTGTTAAACAGTTGTCTTTTGAACGTGCTGGTGAGGTTAGTGCCACCAGATTCTTCCATGACCGCATCTCAAAAGAATTCACTCGCATGGAAGAATCTTTGGCCAAATTGCATGTCGAAACAAGCATGTTCAGACAAAATGTTGTCTCAAGTCATGCCAGCATCTTGCTTGGTCATTCAGACATCATTAAAACTGTCTCTGGACATGATTCGGCTATTCAATCAGTCTCCACCAAAGTATAGGACTTGGACTCGAAACTTGTAACTATTGACGCGAAGATTGAGTCTCAATCTCAATATATTATTTATCTAAATGAACGAGTTTCGAATCAGGCACCATTTCTGGAGATGCTGAATAATGGCATCCTTACTCTTACTGGCCGGGTGGACAACTTACTCACTCATATTCTAGCCAATGATGCCAAAAATTGGGAAGCATAACGCAGAGAAGAAGGCAGATCTGGAGGTCATCATGCAGAATCCTCCTTCAGAAACCAAGATCCTCAGGATGAGGAAACAATGTTCAGAGACATTGGAACTGATGATTAAATTATTTTGAACTCTATTTTATTGTTTGTTTGTTTATCGATTATGTTATCTGCTATCTACTTTCATATTCTTCGATACTAACATCTAGGTTTTGGCATCACTGTAAAGGGTGAAATTGTTAGACTTAATTTAATTGTGGTGATGAAAGTCAAAACCAGTAGGTCGCGATAGCTAAAACCAGAAGACTATATAAAAGCAGAAGCTAACATATCACGTTAACAAAATCAGTACTCTTCGAGTACTTATCAGCTTAGAAAAACCAGAAGCAGAACGTAGCTTTATAAGCAGAACTTAGTTTACGGAGAAGTGACTTAACGTCTTTTGCTTGATCGTTACTATCTTAAATGTTATCGTTACTTTACCTAGTACAAGTATTAATTGCAACATTAATGTTGTACGAATCATTTAATACGCCTTACCAGTTTTGGTATAAAGCAAAGACTGATTATTCTGAAAGCTTTCTGCAGGAACCTTTTTAGGTAATAAAATTGATTCCATCAGAAGTCAAAAGAAGCCGTTTTTGTTTACGTTGGACTCAAGCTTTCTATATATAAGAAGATCAATCTTTTATAGAAAAACAACGTTATTATCATTATCAACGCAACGATTATTCCAACGTGAGTTTGAGCTATCATCAACTACTACTTATCTTCAAAGCTCAACCTACAGAAAAGCAGCACACACTTTATTATCAATATCCGATCTTTTGAGATCATTTTGTGCTACTGCTGTTTCGAAAACCTCTTCAAGATAAACATCTTACTATATCATTGAGAAGAGTTTGTAAACTGAAAAAGAGTCTTTTCCAGAACATTATTGTATTCATTTTACGAAGTTGTGTAACAAAGAGTTTTAGTAGGCTAAGGGTAAGCCCTACTGAAGTGGGTGTGTACAAGTGTTGTACTGTAAAATCCAAAGTCTTTTAATGATACCTTCTGGAAACAGAAGAAGGGGAGACGTAGAAGATTTTATCTTCGAACTTCAGAAACAACCACTGTTATACTGCCTACTGTTTTATTATTTATCTTCATACTCCATTGGATCGTTTTCGCACTTATTGTGATCTGCTGGACTTATATTCGAACAAGATCAGCTATAATCTCTAACAGGATTCTAGCACCCTATGCAAAATTGTTAAACAAAGGAAAGAGTTTATTCACCCCCCCTCTAAACTCCTTATCGATCCCCAACAAAATCTTACACTTAATATGTACTAAGTCCGTCTAAGTTTGTAAAGCTTGAATTTTGATCGTAACACTTAATCAGGCTTCACGCTTTTTAGAATTTTGCATAAAACAACCATAAAGCATTTGCGTCGTTGAGGTTTTATTTCTCGTTGAAGACAAAGATTATTTAAATTTAGGCTCATTTTTTTTATTTTTTTGTCAAGAAAAAAGTATACTATTATATATTTTATTATTCAAAACTTTAAATGGAATTTAATTTTTATATAAAAAATTTTCGCTTTTTTCTCATTTAATGTAGTTATCAGAAAAAATTTAAAATTTTTTTATCTAAAAACTATCATTTTTCGTGTTTAATATTTGTCAGAATTGTTTAGTATGTTTAGAGGGGGTGAATAAACACTGTCAATTTCTTCTTTTCTTCTATAAATGATATTCGTTCTTAACCAGTGTTAAGCAGTCAAGAGCCAATCTCAATTTTTTGAGTACAGTAGACCACTTCAAGTGTGGAAAAGGTCCACCATACTCGGTAAAACAAAAAAACAGTAGAAGTACTTTAAAATAAGGAAAGTAATTGTTTATGGAAATTCGAAGGAAAAACTCATTTTACGTATTTCCATCTTCTATTTCCAGAAGATATCATTAGAAGACTTGACAATTACAACAACTGCAAGTATCCATTTCAATTGAGCTTATCTATTGTCTACTGAAACTCTTAATACTCAATTTCAATATTTAAACTATGAATTTCTAGGAAAAATTCTTTCCACATATTACAACTGTACTCACGATTTAAACAATGAGATCGTTATTATTTGTATGGTGAGTAATGCAACAGTAAAAATTGATCCTTAACTTGATCAGAATCATCTTTCAGTGGGTGTTGAAATTTGTAACTCCTTGAATGCTTGGTACTTGTGAGTTCTTTGCGAGTTTTTCGAGAATGCGATAGGGTTTCTTGAATCACATTTAAGCCTTTTTCATAATGATGTCTCAATGTTCGAATTTGAACGATTATAGAGAATTCAATTAATGGCCATGTACCGAAAATGACAAGGATAAGTCTAATTAGTAGGCTTTATACTAAAAATATCATACAACATTAATTATCATGGTTAACTTCATTAAATTGTCGGAATGTCGTTTTCTCGTAACCAAGAAAGCAACGAAAGTTTAAAATTTCAAAGAAATTTTCATTTTGACAATCAGAATATTATTGGGCATCTTAATCCTTCAAGTAAGTCTCTATGAACTATCTACTGGATTAACCACCTTTTTTTCGTTCTCCGAATTAAGTTATGATTAATAACTGAGTTCTTTATCTAGATTGTCCTAGAAAACTAGACAAAATTATGAATTAATAATAGATGGTCGGAAGATGATGGAAACTAGACGGCGGTGAGGCAATGCACCATGGTTCTATGATGGTCAAGCGTGGAATATGTGTTAGGGTCGGGAAATAGTTTAGAGGAAGGTTAATAAACTCTTAAAGAATTTACATTTTAAAAATTTGTTTAGAATCTTTTTTAGACGGTTGAAATTTTTCTCGAACGATTAGAAATATGGATCACTTAAAAATGCGGAAGACAGTTCAAAATTTCTAATGATAATTACAACTGGTTGGCTAGATTGTTAACAAGAAACGGTTTAAAATATAAGAGATTGCATAGAGTAAAGACACATGATTTTTATGGATGTTCTGATATATAACTCCTACGTCACCCCTTATTCCTTTTAAGAAAATATTCCACTAAAAGACTTTGGCTTTACAAACTGTTGCATCAGCAGCACACTCCAATCAGAACTTATCACACTGTCTGTGTTGGAACTCTTAGTGATCACTTTACACTTCTTGATGTTTAAGAACCATCGGTTCACTAGACCACTTATTAAATCAAATAACCCAACGGTTACCGATATACTCTAGACGTTTCCAAGGTTTGTGTTCCTCGAGAAACTCTAGTCTAAGAATCAGTTGATCTGATTCTTTCCCGGGAATTCTTTTGATACGAACTTCTAATTCTCCGATATTAATCAGTCCTTGGTAAGTTCCTATCGTAGGTTGTTCCAAATAGTATATGGTATTACAAGAAAATTGATTCCTTTGTTTCATAATATCAAATACAATTTCTACTTCCTTCCACCCTTCTGGGCATCTAAGCTTTCCTATGGTGGAAAAGCTTTTTGGCTCCTGTTGGGTTTCTTGGACAGGTGGGGAAAAGTTTTTCCCCACCTGTAACTTGTAATTCTATCTCCCTGAAAAGATAGTCTCCTTGATTCAAATCTAAGACTCTGATTCTTTTGTAGAATCGATTTGTCTTGTATTTGGATATTTGTTTCTTGTATTAAAAGAAACTCAACTCTTTCTGGATAAATTGTTTGGGAAACTTTTTCAAATATCTCAGGTATTTCAATGAAGTCATCTCTAATAAAAAATTCTGAATGATGTGTATTAGATAGAGCATATGAAATCGGATATGTAATAGAATATGGTCTATTACCTTCTTTCATCAGCCTTTTTTCCTTGAAATTTTGGTGCAATGTCAAGGCTCGGCTAAAATCTCGATCTGCCAGGTTGTAGGCTATTCTTGGATAGATTACTCCTACAATCTTGCATGCACAGAGATTTCCTGAGATAGTTCCTAGTACTGAATCTTGAAGGTTCCCCATCCTTTTATCGCATATAGCAATATCAATGAGTGAATCTATTTCTTCTTTGAAAGTAGCTTTTATCATAATCTGGATTGCTCCAGTATGAATCCAGGACATAGTCATTGCTACTTCTATCTTGAGCTTTTGTAATTCCTCCTTAATTTCTTCGGAAGGAATTAACTGCATCTCCATTCTATTTCCTGTAAGTTCCATTGGGATTGTCATTTCCCTTCTAGAAACTTTATAGATTAGATGATGCTTTCTGTTTCTTAGACCAAGACTTCCTAAGAACTTTTCTACCTGTCCTGTAGAGAATCCTTGATATATCTGTAGACTAGGATTTTCTCTCATGATTCTTTGAACCATATTATGAGATATTGTTGTCTGGCTAAATAATCCAGACAAATCTTCATGTGTTTCGTGTCGAAACACTTCGTCTTCGGTCAGATTCCGATTCAGTTCCATTTGAATCTCCCTGACTCAAGGCTTCTTCTTCTTAATATATACTTTCATCTGAGGCAATATCCTCGAATCGGTATACCTAAATAAGATCTTGGTAATAAACTGCTTCTTCAATATCTGGGGTTAGATCGAAGCGTTTAATACCTCATTTTTCATTTTCTGGACAGTTGGTCGAGATATGCCCTCTTGCTCCACATGTCCAGCAATTACAATCTTTGATACTTTCATTAGCTCGAGTATGAGCTCTCCTGAAATTTTTCTTCGTAGGTGTTATTCCTGTGCTTCGAGATGTACTCGATACTTGGGATGATATACTACTTCTTGATGGTCCACTTCTTTGCCCAGATTTATAAGATCTGGCTTTTTGTCTAGACCAAACAGTTCTTGGTTTCCAAGAACTTCTTCCACTTCGAGCATAAGGATGAGTCCTAAAACTTTTCCTCTTATGCTTCTGTGGCTTACTTCCAATAATTGTTGGAAGATCATTTTCTTTACAACACAAAAGATTTCTTTTGTTAATACCCCTTAAGCGTTTGTAATTCTTTTGTAATGCTGTCATATGACATCATTCTGCCAATTTTCCTTTGAGAAAAGAGGCTCTTCGTGCCAACGTATCTGGGTTTCCAGGTACATATTCCCTTATGAGCATTTCTCTCCAGGGACTTGGCATTTTAGCGAAGAAAAGCTGCATAGCTATATCTTCTTCGACTCCTGAATTCCATCTATATTTAGTGAATAACATAATGTATTCATCCACTAAACATATATCATGTAATTCAAGACTATACAAAGCTTGGGTATATTTCTTCCTCTTCTCTGTATCTTGACTGTTAAAATAGTTTACCCCTATAAATTGTGCTTTAAATAGGGTAGCCATTTTTCCAGCGATCTCACTGCGAGATTCACCGGCTAGGACTGAATCTTTTGTATCTAATAAAGTCATGTCCCAAGCAATTTTAATTGATCACATAAGACTCATTTCTAAAAGTTTAATGAATCCTTCTCTGTTAAGATCAAGTGTTCCTGCAGCGATTCTCATAGCAGATGTCCAGTCATCTATGAGATCTTCTCTGTTTTTGAAATCTAATACATCAAGATTAAGCATAACCTCGTAAGGATGTACAGGATCTAAAACAATTTTTCCATTTTGTGTTTGGTGCAAGGGAATTTGACTTCTTCTTGTCCTTGTTCCCGCTGGGTGTGATCCTCCACCAGTATGGAAATCGGGTTGATATTCTCTCATGTTTATATTTTGAGATCCCACACTTTCCCTTTGTGGTTCTTGAGAAGATGACCAGGCTATAGCAGGTGTTTCACCTCCTGCTGTGTTCATCTTCAGATCTACAACTTTAAGATTTGCGAAAGATTCCGCAAGTTCTTGTAGATCCTCTAGACCAATCCTTTCTAAAGTTGTCATCAGATTAATTTCTTTTCTGAGACATATTTAATTAGATTGATCATCTTTTCTTCTTCAGTCAAAGGTTTTGACACCACTTTGACCTTCCTTTGTTGATGTGACAAAGGTTCAGTACCAAATGATGGTGGTAACCTGTCACACCCTTACTCTATAATTAGCATAATTACCATAACCAAAATAAGGTTTGAATGATAGAACTATAGTATGAAGCAAATCAAACAAGAGGCATCACTTTGACGGTTTATAAAAATTTTGGCATGATGTCCCTATATTTTGTATAAGCCAAAAACTCAATTCAAGCAACAACCTCAAGCATATTTTGTATCATCATAACCATCGTAAAAACTTGTTCAAACCCTGACATATTTTAGTACAATACATATGCGAAAGCTATACAATAATAAGTCCCGGTTCTTGTCGAGGTGAGGCACGTCACAAGCATCCATTGGCGAACCGGCATCCTACGTCTCTTCACTACCTGATCCTGTAATACATGAGCTACGTGAGTTTATAAAACTCAATAAATTGGCACTTGTACATATCAATATGCATCGAAAGAACATACATATCAAGTCGTGACAACAATGAATCTTTAAACTATGTCATATCATAGCATATATTCATGTTCATTTTTGTACTTGAGCCTCATTAGTTGACCTGTACTACCGTGCTTGCTTTATTATATAGCTACTACTGTGTTGGACGTCAGGGAGCAACCTTTGGCAACCCCACGCCCCATGAACATATATGTGCCAATAGCTTTGGTGGACTTAAAACCACCCATGATGTCAACAAGCTCTATATCATGTAAAAAAATCAATCTTTTTCCTTTCATGTTCATGTTCATGTTCATAACATAGCACCCCTCTTCAATATTCATGAGTTCCTTACGTATTTAATACATAACAATGGAATATGGTGCTATGTTTTCATCAATAAACATACTAACAATGTACATATAGCAATAATCAATGGAAAGTATTTGAAAACATAATACTACTCATGTATTACTTCAAGAACATGCCAACTTACAGTCCAAGCTTACGAACACTGGTTCGAGACGGTGTTTCTCGCTCCTATACTGTCAAATACATCAATAAATCTATCACTATGTATATACTAGGTGAAAATCACTCATGTACTTGTAGAACAACTAAAAGAGAAGAAAACTTACAACTATAAGATGTTCTTGTGATGGAGAATTAAGTTATCACTTCAAAATGATGAAGGAGAAGAAGAAAAAGCTGATGGGAAGTGTTTTATAGGTTTTTCTCTCGAGATTTGCTGTGAAGGAATTGATAACTTTGTGAAGATGTGCAGAAAAGTCAAAGCTTATCCCCTTAAATACACAGCGGCGCTCGAGCGACGACATATTACCGCTCGGGCGCCAAACATTCTGCCCAAAAGATGAAAAATTCGTGCACCGGCGCTCGGGCGGTCATTTTCTACCGCTCGGACGCCAAATTCTCTAGAAAAATACTGAAATTGTAATGTACCGGCGCTCGGGCGGTCATATTCTACCGCTCGGGCGCCACATGTTCTGCCCTGCACACTGTTTCATCAAAAGGTGCTCCAGCAACGGCTCTTCCGTTCATAATCTGAAAAAGTGGTAAACAGGAAAGTTGTAGCCCCTATGTCTTGGCTTGAATCTCCAATTGGTTTCATGGCATTTGGAGGTCTGAGTAAAAAGTTATGCTCATTCTCCCAACATGTGTCATTGTAGGAGTGATGATACACATGACCCATTTCGGGGCGCTTTTGGCTTGTCTTCCACAGTGATTTGAACAAAACTCAAAACATGAAAGTTGTAACATCATATCTTAGCTTTCTAATGGTTAAGGCCTCACACAATTTGGATCAATATTCAAATCATTATGCTAAAACCCGTAACAACTACCACAATTTCGTCTCATTTCCTGCAGTCCTATACCAACTTTCATTACACTACTTCTACCTACACCTCTTACTACCACTATTTTAACACATATTTATTCTCAATACATCATATAAAATATAAAACTCATGTTCAATCTCAATATACATCAATCATTACGTGAAATCTGATGAGCTAAATAACTATATAATAAACGACATAAACGCATTATTATCATTTGTACGAGTAACCGGGCATTACAATTCTCCCCTCCTTCAAAGAATTTCGTCCTCGAAATTTGACGTACCATATAGTTCGGGATATCTCTGTTGGATCTCATCTTCTCGCTCCCAAGTTGCTTCTTCAATTGCATGGTTGCGCCACAGTAGTTTTACCAAGGGTATTTCCTTGCCTCGTAACACTTTTGATTTCCTATCGAGGATTTGGACCGGTCGTTCTTCATATGAGAGATTCGATGCAAGTTCCAATGGTTCATAATGAAGAACGTGAGAAGGGTTGGCCAAATACTTTCGTAGCAATGAAACGTGAAAAATATTATAAACATTTGACAAGTTCGGTGGTAAAGCAACTCGGTAGGCTCCGTCTCCTATTCTTTCCAAGATTTCAAATGGACCGATATATCTTGGACTCAATTTTCCTTTCTTACCAAAACGCAAAATGTCCTTCAATGGTGATATCTTTACAAATACATGGTCGCCAACCTGAAATTCCAATCGACGACGTCGCACATCAGCATAGCTTTTCTGTTGACTCTGGGCAGTGTGCATTCTTTCTCTGATCTTGGTTACCAATTCAGCTGTCTGTTGTACCAATTCAAGGCCTAATAATTTCCTTTCTCCTATTTCATCCCAATGTAATAGAGATCGACATTTTCTACCATATAATGCAGTATATGGTGTCATTCCAATGCTTGACTGATAGCTATTGTTATATGTAAACTCAGCCAACGGTAGTTTACTGTCCCAACTACCTGGGAAGTCAATAGTACATGCCCTCAACATATCTTCTAAGATCTGATTCACTCGTTCTGATTGTCCATCAGTTTGAGGGTGGAATGCTGTGCTGAATGACAATCGAGTTCCCATAGCATGATGCAAGCTTTTCCAAAATGCAGATGTAAATTTGGGATCTCTATCTGATACAATGGACACTGAGATTCCATGAAGCTTCACTATCTCTTTGATGTATTCTTCAGCGTATTGATTCATCGTGTATGTGGTTTTCACCGGAAGAAAGTGAGCTGATTTTGTAAGTCGATCCACAATAACCCATATAGCATTGAATCCTCTTTGTGTTCTTGGCAAACCAAGGATGAAATCCATTGTGATATGTTCCCATTTCCACTCAGGAATGGGTAGTGGTTTCAGGAGTCCTGCTGGTCTTTGATGTTCAGTCTTGACCTGTTGACAAGTTAGACATTGTGCAACAAATTGAGCAATGTCCTTTTTCATACCTGGCCACCAAAATAATGGTTTCAAATACTTGTACATTTTTGTGCCTCTTGGATGGATCGAATAAAGAGTAGCATGAGCATCAATAAGAATGTCGGTTCTAATCGTTCCTTGCTTTGGCACACACAATCTCCCTCGATATGTCCATATTCCTTCCCCATTCAATTCAAAGTTCAAATTTCCTTTTTCTTTATCTCGCTGCCTCAATTGCTGTAATTCATTATCTGTATTTTGTTCGACCTTAATCTTGTCTGCAAGCGTTGGTCGAATCATGAGGGATGATAACTGGATTACAGCCCCTTTTGGAATAACATAAATCTTCAAGTTCTGTAAATCCCATAAAATTTGTTCTTGTATTTGCATTGCAGCAATAGAACTGCACTTTCGACTTAATGCATCCGCAACCACATTGGCTTTACCTGGATGATAGTTAATAACACAATCATAATCTTTTACTAATTCCAACCAACGTCGTTGTCTCATATTCAATTCTTTTTGCGTGAATAAATATTTCAAACTCTTGTGGTCCGTGTATATTTCACACCGTTCGCCATACAGATAATGGCGCCATATTTTCAACGCAAATACCACTGCTGCCAGTTCTAAATCATGTGTGGGATAGTTCTTTTCATATTCCTTCAAATGTCTTGAGGCATAAGCAATCACCTTCCCGTGCTGCATTAAAACAGCTCCTAAACCTTGTTTCGAAGCATCACTGTATACCACAAAATCTCCTGGTCCTTCTGGTATAGCAAGGACTGGTGCTGATGTCAATTTTGCCTTTAACTCTTGAAAATTGTGATCACATGCTTCGTTCCATACAAATTTCACATTCTTTCTTGTTAAAGCAGTCAAAGGCAATGCTATCTTAGAAAATCCCGCTATAAACCGACGGTAATAACCAGCTAACCCAAGAAAACTACGTACCTCGATAACAGTGGTAGGTCGTAGCCAGTTATTAACAGCTTCAATCTTACTTGGATCCACTGATATGCCTTTTTTTGAAATGATATGACCCAAGAATGATACTTGTTCAAACCAAAATTCACATTTCTTCCATTTGGCATATAAATGTTTATCTTTCAAAGTTTTCAAAACTAATTCCAGATGTTCTCGATGCTCCTCTACAGTTCGTGAGTAGATGAGAATATCATCTATAAACACAATCACGAACTTTTCTAGAAATGGCTTGAAAATTCTGTTCATTAAATCCATGAAAGCAGCTGGTGCATTCATTAGTCCAAATGGCATTACAAGAAATTCATAATGCCCGTACCTGGTTCGGAAGGCAGTCTTTGAGATATCATCTGATTTCACTTTTAGTTGATGATAGCCTGATCGTAAATCAATCTTCGAAAAAATGGCAGCTCCTTGTAATTGATCAAACAAATCATCAATTCTGGGGAGTGGATACTTATTTTTGATTTTCACCTTGTTCAACTCCCTATAATCAATACACAAACGAAGGGTACCGTCTTTTTTTTTCACAAACAAAACAGGTGCACCCCACGGTGAAAAGCTCGGTCTAATAAACCCTTTATCAAGCAACTCCTGTAACTGTTCTTTCAATTCTTTCATTTCTGTAGGAGCTAATCGATAAGGAGCTTTTGAGATCGGATGAGTCCCTGCCACAACATCAATTACAAATTCGATCTCTCTATCTGGGGGTAAGCCTGTTACATCATCAGGAAATACCTCTGAAATTCACAAACAACATCTGTATCTTTTAACTCACAAACAGGTGGATCAATAGTTAACACAGATGATAAATATCCTTGACACCCCTTCTGTAGTAATTTACAAGCCTTCATACAAGAGATTATCCGAAGAGGTAAGGATATACCTGCACTTGTTACTGTGAATGGTTCAGCTCCTGCTGGTGCAAACTTGATCATCTTTTTGCCACAATCAATAGTAACTCTGTACTTCGAGAGCCAATCCATTCCCAATATCACATCAAAATCAGTCATTCTTAGAACTATCAAGTCAGCATACATCTGATGGCCTTGGACATATATTGGACACCCTCGCACAATCTGATCTGTCTGTAATTCTTGCCCGGAAGGTAAGGCTATAGCGAGTTGTGTCTCTGTTGTACTTGCTGTAATGCCCAGTCTCCTTACAAACGATTCCGAAATAAAGGAATGTGTGGCTCCTGAATCTAGTAAAACAATAGCAGTAATACCTGAAATCAAGAACATACAGGTGATCATCGATGTATCCGCATCCACTTCTTCTTTGGTCATGGAGAAAAGGCGTCCCTGTACTTTCTCAGAACTTCCTGGACAATTCTTGGCGAGATGCCCTGGCTTCTTGCAACGATAACAGACATTAGAACCTTGCATACATTCCCCGCCATGAAGTTTGCCACATTTAGGACAAGGTGGTCTGTCTTGTTCTTTACGTGGAGGGGGACCCTTTCCACGTGATTCCTCTAGTCTAGTACCTCTGTTATCGGTCTTTTTGCCTTGTCCTGTTCCTTGACTCTTCTGAAAGTACTGCTGCCTTCGTTGATGCCTGTCTCTGTCAATGTCTTGCTCATCCTGTTCAGCCATGAGTGCTCTTTCCACTATCTCCCCATACGTAGCAACTTTCGACATTCGTACATCTCTTTTAATTTTAGAGCGAAGTCCCCGCATGAAATTTTCGCCCTTACTGGTGTCATCTTGTGCAATATATGGTACATATTGGACTCCGGCCTCAAATTGTTGTATGTATTCCGTCATTGACATGGTCCCTTGCTTCAAATTCAAGAAGTCACTGGCTTTCTTGGCTCGTACATCTTTACTGAAATACTTGTTGTAAAACACAGTTTTGAAAGTTCCACATGTCAATGGTCCAACCGGTAATGCAACTCTAGCACTCTCCCACCATATCC
This sequence comes from Primulina tabacum, assembly GCF_025594145.1. NCBI lineage: Eukaryota > Viridiplantae > Streptophyta > Magnoliopsida > Lamiales > Gesneriaceae > Primulina > Primulina tabacum. The sequence goes on along the minus strand of NC_134561.1, from coordinate 5,360,158 downwards.
TTGCATGCTTTGTTAACAAAAAGATAGCACAAGTGACTTTATCAGCATCTTCCATATGAAGATAGGAGAAGATGGACTCCATTGACTTAATCCACTCTTCTGCTACTGCTGGATCAGTGCTTCCCATGAATTCAGGAGGATTCAGACGTCGGAAACGATCATAAACATCGGTTTGAACAGGCCCATGTCGGTGTACTATGGCTTGTGCTTGTGCCTGCTCATGTGTAGTCCGTTGCATCTCCAGTAATTGTTGTATCTGCTCCCCATGAACTTTCGCTTGTTGTTGGAGCAGCTGAGCAAAATCATCTATAGGTCGTGGTGCACTGCCCTCACCTTCGACTGCTGGGGCCTTGCCCTTAGATGACTCTCCTTCCTGTACCTTACGTTTAGGTGGCATCGTGTTTGATCCTACATATAGATCACAGAGACACATAACTTAGCATAGCATAAACTATGGGACACAAAGATAGTTACTTGCCGAGTTCCCCATGTGTGGATGAAGTGCAGTGTCTTCCCTATCGAAGAACCGTGGGCTCTGATACCATAAAAATATCACACCCTTACTCTATACTTAGCATAATTACCATAATCAAAATAAGGTTTGAATGATATAACTATAGTATGAAGCAAATCAAACAAGAGGCATCACTTTGACGGTTTATAAAAATTTTGGTATGATGTCCCTATATTTTGTATAAGCCAAAAACTCAATTCAAGCAACAACCTCAAGCATATTTTGTATCATCATAACCATCGTAAAAACTTGTTCAAACCCTGACATATTTTAGTACAATACATATGCGGAAGCTATACAATAATAAGTCTCGGTTCTTGTCGAGGTGAGGCACGTCACAAGCATCCATTGGCGAACCGGCATCCTACGTCTCTTCACTACCTGATCCTGTAATACATGAACTACGTGAGTTTATAAAACTCAATAAGTTGGCACTTGTACGTATCAATATGCGTCAAAAGAACATACATATCAAGTCGTGACAACAATGAATCTTTAAACTATGTCATATCATAGCATATATTCATGTTCATTTTTGTACTTGAGCCTCATTAGTTGACATGTACTACCGTGCTTGCTTTATTATATAGCTACTACTGTGTTGGACGTCAGGGAACAACCTTTGGCAACCCCACGCCCCATGAACATATATTGGCCAATAGCTTTGGTGGACTTAAAACCACCCATGATGTCAACAAGCTCTATATCATGTAAAAAAATCAGTCTTTTTCATTTCATGTTCATTTTCATGTTCATAACATAGCACCCCTCTTCAATATTCATGAGTTCTTTACGTATTTAATACATAACAATGGAATATGGTGCTATGTTTTCATCAATAAACATACTAACAATGTACATATAGCAATAATCAATGGAAAGTATTTGAAAACATAATACTACTCATGTATTACTTCAAGAACATGTCAACTTACAGTCCAAGCTTACGAACACTGGTTCGAGACAGTGTTTCTCGCTCCTATACTGTCAAATACATCAATAAATCTATCACTATGTATATACTATGTGAAAATCACTCATGTACATGTAGAACAACTAAAAGAGAAGAAAACTTACACCTATAAGATGTTCTTGTGATGGAGAATTAAGTTATCACTTCAAAATGATGAAGGAGAAGAAGAAAAAGCTGATGGGAAGTGTTTTCTAGGTTTTTCTCTCGAGATTTGCCGTGAAGGAATTGATAACTTTGTGAAGATGTTCAGAAAAGTCGAAGCTTATCCCCTTAAATACACAGCGGCGCTCGGGCGGCAACATATTACCGCTCGGGCGCCAAACATTCTGCCCAAAAGATGAAAAATTCATGCACCGGCGCTCGGGCGGTCATTTTCTACCGCTCGGGCTCCAAACTCTCTGGAAAAATACTGAACTTGTAATGTACCGGCGCTCGGGCGGTCATATTCTACCGCTCGGGCACCACATGTTCTGCCTTGCACACTGTTTCATCAAAGAGTGCTCCAGAAACGGCTCTTCCGTTCATAATCTGAAAAAGTGGTAAACAGGAAAGTTGTAGCCCTATGTCTTGGCTTGAATCTTCAATTGGTTTCATGGCATTTGGAGGTTTGAGTAAAAATTTATGCCCATTCTCCCAACATGTGTCATTGTAGGAGTGACGATACACACGACCCACTTCGGGGCGCTTTTGGCTTGTCTTCCACAATGATTTGGACAAAACTCAAAACATGAAAGTTGTAACATCATATCTTAGCTTTCTAATGGTTAAGGCCTCACACAATTTGGATCAATATTCAAATCATTATGCTAAAACCTGTAACAACTACCACAATTTCGTCTCATTTCCTGCATTCTTATACCAACTTTCATTACACTACTTCTACCTACACCTCTTACTACCACTATTTTAACACATATTTATTCTCAATATATCATAGACAATATAAAACTCATGTTCAATCTCAATATTGATACCTCAATCATTACGTGAAATCTGATGAGCTAAATAACTATATAATAAACGACATAAACGCATTATTATCATTTGTACGAGTAACCGGGCATTACATAACCATCCTCCTGAAGTTCTTTTACTAAAACTTGATTGTTGTTCTAGTTTTTGAATTTTTGTTTGAATATCCTTTAATATTCCAAGAATTTCTTCTTGGTTTTCAAGGATTTTTTCAACTCGTTGAGGTACAAAATATAACATTTTGCCATAATTTTGTACCGTTTTCTGGATTTCCCTAAGATCTGAAGAGAGTTTAGAGGAATCTGGTATTATCTTCAAAAACTTATTGGATTGAATCATATGTTTACCCGAGGGTTCTGTTTCGTCCCTTTCTGCTCCTGATGTCTAACCAAGGTTAGATACTCTTGTGTATATTCCAAAATTTTGGAACAGCTCTTGTAAATTATTCTTCTCGAACCCGAGTTCGGATTCATAATTTTTTCGAAATTCTCCTCCTCAAACATTTAATTACATTGTAAAAATAAATTTGTATATTTGAAATAATTTTACCTCGGCTCTGATACCATTTAAGGCCCAGAAAATCAATCATTAGAAATTACACTTATAAGGGGTATTTTTGTCATTTTTAACCTTTTAGAGAGTTTAAAGAAATGTTTTTAGGTTTAAGGAGTTGGAATAAATTTGAGTTGGGTTTTAGGGATTTATCTACAATTTACCCTTAGAATCTACTGCAAGAATTATTTACTTGTTTATATTATATATATTTATTGTAAATACTCGCATTGAATGCTTTCGGGCACTAGTTTTATATTACACTAGGGATGGATATATGTATGTATATATAAAAAAAATGATTTATTAAAGAATATATTTTTTGTCATATAATTGTTCAATAATGTATCATGAATAAATTTTTGAAATAATTTATGCCGTAAAATCAATTATTTACTTATTATATGTGTGGTTACGTGTATAATAAAATATGGTCAATATCAGAAAGATTTTATGTTCACTTTTTTTAAAACGATCATTTGACATTTAACAATTTTTATTCCCATGTGATTAGTATATTTTAACCATGTTTTATAATTAGGAAGCTCAGTATTAATTAAATAAGGATCTTTCATGTGACTTAATTAATCAAATCAAATTAATTATAAGATTTATTCGATACGACGATTATAATATCAACAGCATATCATTTGATAGTAACCTATAAAAACTAATATATATATATATATATATATATATATATATATATATATATTACTGAATATTAATTTGTTTCCAATCATAATTAAGACGAAATATTTGTAGAAATTTTGTGGTGACATGATCAAGGCGGGCGTTGATCTTCTTGGGCATGACTTGATTGAGATTATTCTATGTTACACCCGGTGGCGGAACCACATTCAAGCCTAGTGGTCAATTTCTTTTATAAAAAAAAATATATATAAATTTTGGATTAATTTGATATTATTTCGGATAAATCAATTTAAAAATATTAAAAGATTCTAGAGTTTAAAATCGTAGCCCGGTAGAGTCATATTCTTGGCTCCACCATTGGTTACACATGAAGTATTTTTGTTCTGATGTGGTCAAAATTTAGCTTTGGATCATCAATATATATGTCAACTTCCATAAAAAAAAATACGAGAGACCCATATGATGTAATGATATTGGAATAAGAAGATAAACACTTCATGTGTAAATCTCCACCAAATTTTATTGTCTAACTAGAACTTCTACTAGTTAGAGTTGTTTTAAGATTCTCCAACCCTATCAAATAATCCATGAATGAGTCATTATTCTATGTAATATTTTCAACTTTTGACGACACGTGTTATAATTAAATAACTATAATTTATTTAATTTAATTATAGATCACTCTATAATATTTCATTGTAATTTTAAATAATAGTCAAAACCATTTAATTACTAGTTAGTTTAGCATATTACTAATTTACTAATTAAATAATTGTGAATCCATTATAATCATGATCGACTCAGATAGCGTCGATGTAACGGAGGTACAAATCTCATTATCATAATAGAAAATAAATACTTCGAAGATCAAAATTTTTCACTTGGTCATATTTGACAGCTGTCTATTTTGGAATTCCTTAACTAAATGAGGCAATTTTACCATTCTCACTAAATTAGCAGTCAAGCTAAATTCGACAACTTCTAGTAGTATTGCACTAATAGTGCCTGCAAGAACCAGTGGATTATGGTTAACACTTAGTACGGTTCTTTCAACATACATATCTCTATCGAATCCGCAATCATTGATATATCGAGAGTTGCAAATAAATTCGATAACGGTGTGATGTATATTTGAGCAATCATACTGTCATTGTATGTGCAACTAACGAAACATATTTCCATAATTCACATGCCTCACTCTAATTTGATATTTTTTGCACTATAAACTCATCAGATCACATAGGATATCTACACACGTAGTCGAGTGGTGAATCCCTGACTACAATGTATCGGCTACTATGTATGTCATCACTACACCCAATCTCACCACCTGATGAGCCTCATGGAGTCGATTAACGAATCAAAGTACGGTTCTAGTATGTAGAGTCTCCATATTATCTCGGGTCAAATGACTAATGATTTAAAACTATAGCCTCATAATTTTCACTCAATAAGTGATCATCACCTGAAAAGTCCAAGGAAGGGTTTTTTGGTGCCTCATCTAATGACCACTCATCTGTATAAATGGACATCTATATTGTAAGGACCGTGTATTGTATTATCGTACATCTAATGTGATTATCGATAATTCAGGAATTTGATATGTGATTATACATTTGATGTATATTATGACAATGAAATTAAGAAAATGAATATTGAAAATGAATTGATGTTGTAAGAGCTCGAGTGGAGAAGCCGGACGCCAATACAATGCAAAATCAATATTGGGACAGAACTAGTGGCGCCCGAGCGGTAGAAAATGACCGCCCGAGCGCCAGTGTGGGAAAAATTGAGGCTCGGACAGAACACTCCGCGCCCGAGCGGTAGTTTTTGACCGCCCGAGCGCGGTGTAAGTAGAACTCGGGGACAGAATGTCTCGCGCTCGGGCGCGAGAATTCTACCGCCCGAGCGCGAGATCGGTGGGGATAAGAATGAGATTTTTGCTTCATTCTTTCTTCATTCCTCGGCTGAGACTTCGAGAAAGAGAAAGAAAAACTAAATTCTTTCGTCCAAATCGACTTCGAAACGCTGTCTAAACGCGAAACAAATTATATATTTGTGATCGTCGCGTCGAGGGCTTCTCACTGAGGAATTTTCTTCTAGTTCCAGCAGCTCTAAATATCAAAGTGCTGGAATAGCATGTATTTGAAATTGAATTCCTGATATGTAGTAGAATAACCGACAAGAAACTTATATTCGAAATCGGAATTGAATTATGATATGAATTTGATTTGATATGAATTTTGATATGAATTTTTGAAGTTTCAAATGATATTTGAAACTCATATTAATGATTTTGGAGTATGTTATTGATTGGAATGAGTAAGTTATTGATGTAGATAAAGTGTAATATCAATATCTTCAGGCTACATCAACTGGAAACGAAGAATTGAGGTATGTTGCGACCGGATAACATACGACAGGTATCTGTATTATATGATATATGTCGGATTGATTTGATTGATTGGAATGAGATTATGTGTCTATATGCCTTATTTGTCGATTGATGTGGCATACATGACATTGAGATTGAGATATCGATGTATAAAATAAATGTTTTGTTAACACACATCATTTTATGCATACATCGATACATGACATGCACGTTGAGCTATGATCCTTGGATACTCTGATATGATTTGATTGGATTCCGGGGTTTGTGAACACAATCGCTATGCCGGTATTATATGATCCGTAAAGCATAGACATTTGTGGCCCCATATGATTGGATATGAGATTTGGGATTTGATGGCGCTTTGCCGACGCTATCATACGAGTATCCCATATTGGCCGGTGTGCCAGCTCGAGCATTGATTTGATAGCGATTCGATTGATTCTGACACGTGCTCAGTGGATGGGCATTTGACCTGATACCTCCACGACATACATACATTGCATACCATATATCATTGTTTATATACTTGTGATATATATGAATGGTTGTTCCATACGGAGCTTTGCTCACCCCCAAGGGGGGCTGTTGTTGTCTTTGTGTGTGGACAATGGCAGGTACTCCAGGATATCAAGAGACCGGAGAGGGTACTTCTGGAGGGAGCCACAGCTTGGGCTGAGGTTTTATGTTTTTTTCCTGTTCCCAGTATATATGTATATGTATCTATATACCGAGGCATGTCCCGAGAATATGATTTGTTTGTATATGAGTGGTTATGACTTGGTGTGGGCATGTTTATGATATGAGATTAAATACTATTTTTAGTATTTAAATTATAGAAGAAATATTTCGGGCTCATTGTAAAGAAATTTTAAACTCGTTTTCCGCTGTAATTAGTTAACCCTAATCAGATTTCATTGTAATAACGATTAGGAGCTAAGGGCCCCACACAGTATGGTATCAGAGCATAGCTTGGAATGCTCGATTGAGTCTTGTGCACACGTAATAGGCACAAATGAATTGTGTGTATGTGTTTGAATTATTTGTATTACTTGCTCTTATCTGATTTGAATTGAGTAAGTATTTGAGATTGACGATATGAGATGATGAGATTATGAAATTGTGATATTCATCTTTTGATTTGTAGATGGATCCCACAAATGAGACTGCGAGTAGCAGTACTGAGAGGATTGTTGGGCAATTTGAAGGATTGTCCATGGATGTGGTGATGGCTCGATTCCAGGATTTGAAACCACCGAGGTTCTTTGGCACTGAGAGTGCTGAAAGAGCTGAGGCCTGGCTGAAAGATATCGAGCACTTGTTTAATATTGTGGAGTATTCCAAGGCTCGGAGACTGAAACTTGCTCTTTATCAGTTGAAGGACCGAGCTAAATCTTGGTGGGAAGCCGCTGAGATTGGTTTGAAAGAAGCCGGGATTGAAGTCACATGGGATGTCTTCAAGGCCCAGTTTTTGGAGTAGTACTCTCCTCCTTCTTATTATACTACTCAGGAGAATGAATTCAATAACCTGCAGCAGGGAACGATGTCTGTTGCGGAGTATGCTTCGAAATTTTCTACTCTGTTGAAGTATGCACCTCACGTAGCTGGGAATGCGAGGGCAAAATATAACAGGTTTGTAAATGGATTACATCCTGTCTTATATACTTATGTTGTTTCTGGATTGCCTACCAGCTACGCAGAGGCAGTTGAACGAGCCAAGGCAGCCGAGGCTGGACTTAGGAGAGGAGGTCCACAGTATACTCCTCCACCTCCGGTGTCAGCTCAGCAGCCTACTTTGAGGCCGAGAGGTAAGAAGTTCAAGAAGACTGGTTCTGTTTCTTCGTCTTCTTCGAGTTCGAATGGATCACAGCGAGGGAGTCCTGTGATTGCTCCCTACTGTAGTCATTGTGGAGGTAAACATACTATCGAGCAGTGTCGAGGTATGTTTGGTACTTGTTATCAATGTGGGCAGGAAGGCCATTTCTCTCGAGTATGTCCGAACAGGGGTACGACTTCTGCTCAACCCCAGCCAGGATTTAGAGGTGGCCCTGGTATGACGAGACCTACTGTTCCTGTTCCATCGTTTCAGCAGTCAAGTGTCCCACGATATCGAGGACCGGGTGGTCAGAGTGCCCAAGTTCCTCCCCAAGTGAGAGTGTACGCCATGACTGAGGATCAGGCGAGAGAAGCTCCTGGAGGCGTGATTGCAGGTATTTGCAGGCTTTGCGATTATCCTGCACGTGTTTTATTTGATACAAGAGCATCTCATTCATTCATATCTCATGCATTTGTTGCATCTCACGATATTGAGTGTACCCCGTTGTATGACACTTTGTCGATAGCCACGCCAGCAGGGAAGATTATTTTGTCTGAAAAAGTTGTGCATAATTGTGTATTGATATATGAGGATAATGTGGTATTTCTGAATTTGATTGTCCTCCCAATGCACGACTTTGATTGTATTGTTGGCATGGATATCTTGACGACAAATCGAGCTACTGTTGATTGTTGTCATGGAGTGGTTCGATTTCGACCGATTGATGGACCCAAGTAGAATTTTTATGGCAAGGGTTCTCAAGCCAAAATTCCATTGGTATCTTCCTTGGAAATGTCCCGATTGTTGACTAGCGGAGATGAGGGTTATCTTATCTACGCTATTGATATTTCGAAGAAGGAGTCTTCTTTATCTGAGATTCATGTTGCGAAAGAATTCCCGGATGTATTTCCCGATGAGATTCCTGATTTTCCTCCTCATCGAGAAGTTGAGTTTAGTATTGATCTTGTGACGGGAACTGCGCCTATTTCTAAAGCTCCCTATCGCATGGCACCATTGGAATTGAAAGAACAATTGCAGGATCTTCTCGACAAGGGGTATATTCGACCGAGTGTATCACCTTGGGGAGCTCCAGTTTTATTTGTTCGAAAGAAAGATGGTACGATGCGAATGTGTATTGATTATAGGCAATTGAATCGCGCTACTGTGAAGAACAAGTACCCACTTCCTCGTATTGATGACTTATTTGATCAGCTTCAGGGTACTTCTGTATACTCTAAGATTGATCTTCGTTCTGGGTATCATCAAGTACGAGTTCGAGACGAAGATGTGCCCAAAACTGCTTTTCGTACGAGGTATGGCCACTATGAATTCTTGGTTATGCCTTTTGGTCTTACAAATGCTCCTGCTATCTTTATGGATTTAATGAATCGTGTCTTCCGACATTATCTTGACCGATTCGTTATCGTCTTTATTGATGATATTCTTGTGTATTCGAAATCGAAAAAGGAGCATGCTGAACATTTGAGACTGGTGCTTCAAATTCTTCGTACTAGTCATTTGCATGCCAAATTGTCCAAATGTGAATTCTGGATGGACAAAGTGGTATTTCTGGGCCACGTCATTTCGAGACATGGCATATCTGTTGATCCTGCGAAGGTCGAAGCTGTATTGAATTGGCCGAGACCTACGAATGTTCCTGAGATCCGTAGCTTCATGGGTTTAGCGGGATATTATCGACGTTTTATCGAGGGATTTTCGAAAATAGCTAAACCTATTACTCAACTGACACAGAAGAATCAGCGATTCATTTGGTCAGATGAATGTGAAGCTAGTTTTCTTGAATTGAAGACGAGATTGACCACAGCACCTGTGCTTACTATTCCTTCAGGTACCGGAGGATTTGTGGTGTGTACAGATGCGTCTGGTAAAGGTTTGGCTGTGTTCTGATGCAACATGGCAAAGTGGTTGCTTATGCATCTCGTCAATTGAAATCTCATGAAACACGTTATCATGTTCATGATCTTGAATTGACCGCCATTGTGTTTGCATTGAAGATCTGGCGCCATTATTTGTACGGAGAAAAGTTTGTTATCTATTCGGACCATAAAAGTCTGAAATATCTCTTTTCTCAATCTGATCTGAATATGAGGCAACGCAGGTGGATGGATCTCTTGAAGGACTTTGATTGTGAGATTCAATATCACCCTGGATCGATGAATGTTACTGCGGATGCCCTTAGTCGGAAAGTTTATGATTCTGTTTTAGCTTCTGTCAGTATCGCCAAAGTACACGAGGATATTTGTACTTCTGGCTGGACTTTTCACTCGAATTGGAATTCTGTCATTGTCTCAGCATTGCAAATTGAGCCGAATTTGATATCGAAGATACGAAAAGCCCAACGAAGCGATGCTCAGATCCAAAAGTCGAAAGAACTGGTATCGGCAGGACATCAATCTGGATTCCAGATTTCTTCTCATGGTTCTTTACGACTTAATGGTCGGCTGGTAGTCCCTGATGATTCTGATTTGAAATATGCCCTTCTTCGAGAAGCACATTGTAGCAAATACAGTATTCACCCTGGAGGTCGAAAGATGTATTTGACATTGAGACCTCAATTCTGGTGGAAACGTATGAAGAAGGACATTGCTGAGTTTATTTCGAAATGTCTTGTCTGCCAGCAAGTAAAAGCCGAGAGAATGAAACCGGGAGGATTGCTCCATAGTCTTGAAATCCCGAAATGGAATTGGGAACATATCGCTATGGATTTTGTGACTCATTTACCTCGTTCGCCCAAGGGCTGTGATGCTATTTGGGTTATTATTGATCGGCTTTCGAAATCTGCGCATTTTATTCCGTATGAACGGACTTATCCCTATAAGATAATGGCCCGTTTATACATTGAGAATGTTGTGAGACTGCATGGTGTGCCAGTCTCGATTGTATCTGATCGTGATCCCAGATTTGCTTCTAAATTCTGGGGTAGTTTTCAGGAGGCGATGGGTACGCGTTTGGTTATGAGTACTGCTTATCATCCTCAAACTGATGGCCAGACCGAGCGTACGATTCAAACGTTAGAGGAGATGTTGCGTGCTGTTGTGATGGATTTCAGAATGGGATGGCAAGATGCCTTACCATTGGTCGAATTTTCTTATAATAATAGCTTTCAGACGAGTATCGGTATGGCACCGTTTGAAGCTCTATATGGGAGACGATGTAGATCACCGTTATTCTGGGATGAGATTGGTGAGAGACAATTGACTGGACCTGAAATGATCCAAGAAATGAACGGTAAGGTTCAGTTGATTTGGGAGCGGATGAAAGCTGCTCAGGATCGTCAAACGAGTTATGCGAATAAACGAAGACGACCCTTGGAATTCCAGAAAGGTGACAGAGTGTTTTTGAAAATATCTCCCTTTAGAGGCACTGTTCGATTTCGCATGCGAGGGAAGTTATCTCCTCGTTATGTTGGACCATATGAGATTCTGGATCGAGTTGGTGATCTTGCATATCGATTGGCATTGCCACCAGCTTTATCTGCTATTCATGATGTGTTTCATGTTTCTATGTTGAGGAAATATGAACCCGATCCATCACATGTACTTGCACCTGACGAGGTTGAACTGGATCCTTCTCTTTCCTATGTCGAACAACCTGTTCGTATTATAGATCGAAAGGAGAAGATATTGCGTAATAAATCGATTCCTCTAGTACGAGTGCAATGGACACGACATGGTGTTGAAGAGCCGACGTGGGAATTGGAGAGCAAAATGCGAGATTCATATCCGCATTTATTTGATGCTAATCCATCTGTTCCATTGTATTCGATGTATTCTGATCCTTTTACTTACTATAACTGGTGACATATATATGTTTGCCAATGTTATGTATATAGAGATGTTTGAGATTTCGAGGATGAAATCTTTTAAGAGGGGGAGAAATGTAAGGACCGTGTATTATATTATCGTACATCTTATGTGATTATCGATAATTCAGGAATTTGATATGTGATTATACATTTGATGTATATTATGACAATGAAATTAAGAAAATGAATATTGAAAATGAATTGATGTGGTAAGAGCTCGAGTGGAGAAGCCGGACGCCAATACAATGCAAAATCAATATTGGGACAGAATTGGTGGCGCCCAAGCGGTAGAAAATGACCGCCCGAGCGCCAGTGTGGGAAAAATTGAGGCTCAGACAGAACACTCCGCGCCCGAGCGGTAGTTTTTGACCGCCCGAGCGCGGTGTAAGTAGAACTCGAGGACAGAATGTCTCGCGCTCGGGCGCGAGAATTCTACCGCCCGAGCGCGAGATCGGTGGGGATAAGAATGAGATTTTTGCTTCATTCTTTCTTCATTCCTCGGCTGAGACTTCGAGAAAGAGAAAGAAAAACTAAATTCTTTCGTCCAAATCGACTTCGAAACGCTGTCTAAACGCGAAACAAATTATATATTTGTGATCGTCGCGTCGAGGGCTTCTCACTGAGGTAATTTTCTTCTAGTTCCAGCAGCTCTAAATATCAAAGTGCTGGAATAGCATGTATTTGAAATTGAATTCCTGATATGTAGTAGAATAACCGACAAGAAACTTATATTCGAAGTCGGAATTGAATTATGATAAGAATTTGATTTGATATGAATTTTTGAAGTTTCAAATGATATTTGAAACTCATATTAATAATTTTGGAGTATGTTATTGATTGGAATGAGTATGTTATTGATGTAGATATATTGTAATATCAATATCTTCAGGCTACATCAACTGGAAACGAAGAATTGAGGTATGTTGTGACCGGGTAACATACGACAGGTATCTGTATTATATGATATATGTCGGATTGATTTGATTGGTTGGAATGAGATTATGTGTCTATATGCCTTATTTGTCGATTGATGTGGCATACATGACATTGAGATTGAGATATCGATGTATAAAATAAATGTTTTGTTAACACACATCATTTTATGCATACATCGATACATGACATGCACGTTGAGCTATGATCCTTGGATACCCTGATATGATTTGATTGGATTCCGGGGTTTGTGAACACAATCGCTATGCCGGTATTATATGACCCGTAAAGCATAGACAATTGTGGCCCCATATGATTGGATGTGAGATTTGGGATTTGATGGCGCTTTGCCGACGCTATCATACGAGTATCCCATATTGGCCGGTGTGCCAGCTCGAGCATTGATTTGATAGCGATTCGATTGATTCTGACATGTGCTCAGTGGATGGGCATTTGACCTGATACCTCCACGACATACATGCATTGCATACCATATATCATTGTTTAGATACTTGTGGTATATATGATTGGTTGTTCCATACGGAGCTTTGCTCACCCACAAGGGGGGCTGTTGTTGTCTTTGTGTATGGACAATGGCAGGTACTCCAGGATATCAGGAGACCGGAGAGGGTACTTCTGGAGGGAGCCACAGCTTGGGCTGAGGTTTTATGTTTTTGTCTTGTTCCCAGTATATATGTATATGTATCTATATACCGAGGCATGTCCCGAGAATATGAGTTGTTTGTATATGAGTGGTTATGACTTGGTGTGGGCATGTTTATGATATGAGATTAAATACTATTTTTAGTGTTTAAATTATAGAAGAAATATTTCGGGCTCATTGTAAAGAAATTTTAAACTCGTTTTCCGCTGTAATTAGTTAACCTTAATCAGATTGCATTGTAATAACGATTATGAGCTAAGGGCCCCACATATATGCCCTTATCAATGAAACGTGATGTTTACATAACATATGATAGTCTCGATTTTGAACGATATTTTTCCTTGTTTAGGTGCCTGAATCAACTAGGAACGAATTTATAATATACGGTACACTTCTTAATTAATTTCATGATCTACGTGCAAGATATAACTCATGGTACTATAATATATCCAAGGACTTTATATATGCATCTTTCATGTGTCTACAGATAATTAAATGTCATAATTAGATAAAATCGTAAAATAAAATAAAGATTGTTTTAGTAATGCCCAAAAAAACTGTACACGTATATCACATGAATAATGGTTAATTAATGATTTAGATGATGCATGATATGTGTTAAATTAATTTAAATGTATATATATATTTATTTTTATGTAATTTAAATATTTTATCGAGTTATAGCTTTCAGGCCAATATTCGATGTCGGACCGGAAAAAGAGACCGGAGACGATTGATGTGCTAAATTTAATGTTAAATTTTTATTTTAAGCCGATAAATTCTGTATTTTAAGAGATTTATTAATTTTAGCATTTAATTGTCAAATTTAATTTATCGCGTAAAATAGAATATTGTTAAGCATTTTAATTAACAAAATTTGAAAGTAGGGGATTCAAATCCTTTCACTCTAGATACAATATTTTTAATAATTATTTTATGTTTTAGTTAATTAAATTGGTTAGTATTTAAGTTATTGATAGAATTTAGGATTTTAAGAATTAATACATTATCATATTTCAAAACTTGAAGGACTTAATTATTATTCATGGCATTAAAAACTTTGGGGAATTAACCTAAAATACCTAGTAAACGTTTTTCTAGTATTATATAAGTGGAGAGTAACCCTAATTCTACCTCACAACACACACACACTCACACTCACGCAACACACACTATGCATACACACATACGACCAAGAGCTTCCAAGTCTGGGGTTTGAGGTTTTGGCTTCTCTTCCTAGCAGCCATCATACCTGAAGCCTTCACCCTACGTTAACCTTGATTATTTTAGTCACTTTTGAAGCAAGAAAACGCAGCAAGCGTTCTGTGTTCGGCCTCCGTCTTCCCCCACTTCAGTATTCGATAATTCGTGCGTTCAAAGGCATGTATAGACCATTCTTTAACGCATCGATCATGTTACTTACTATATTTTGTTATGAAATATACATGAAAACTCGTTGGTTTGATTATGAATGCTAGAACATTATCGAAATCATTTTCGATAAATAATACATAAGAACTTCTCCGTTTCTCGAGTTTTGATAGTAGGATTTACTGGATCAATCCGAAGGCATGCTGCTGTGTATGGTTTTGTTATGGGGTGTGTTTAGATGTTGTTAGGTGGTATGTGATGGGGCGAAAGGCTGTTGGTGCAACAAAATTCGATAGAAGCAGAATTCTGCGAGTAGGAGGGCGATCGTGGCTTCGGCGTACTGTTCAGTGCATGGTTGGACCAGGGCTCGTGGTTAGGGTCTAGGCGGAGTCTTAGTGTCCTGGGGTAATCTTGGTCTGGGTCGTTTATGGTTTGGTTGTACAAAATGAGGGCTGGAGACAAGATGCGCCGCACACGTAGGGGTAGGAAAGGGTCGAACCAGGGTCTCAAGTGATGTCTAAGGGTCGAGTCTAGAGCTTGGTTTGGGTTTGGTTCGAGTTGGAATCGGTGGGGAGTCGTACAGAACGCATACATGTCATAGCGTCATTCCTTGGACAGCTTCTGTTCTATGGTTTCTTTGGCATGTTTTAAAGGGTTCGGACATGGCTCAGGGCTGGTTTAGAGCCTTGGACAGTAGGTTGGGATGTGGTTCACGTGTGGGTCGAGTTTCGAGTCGATTGTTACGTCCTAAGTGGTTCTAATTAATTCGGGAGTCGTACGTGTCCGGATGCATCTTTAGGGGCTGTTATGGTTATTATTTGAGGATGTTGGGGCAGCATGACCGGGGATGATCCAACAAGGTCCACGATATTCGTAAGTATGTATGACGTGCAAAATAATTGTTTTTAAGGTATACGATTTGTCTTGTAGCCAATTATCTGTGTGGGTTGGAAGCCGAAAAACGTGTCTGGACCTTTCCAACCTCTTCGGGGAATTATGTTATGTTAGGGAGTGGACATCCAGTCCAAGAACTATGGTGATCCATGTCGGCTCAGTATTGTGGTTAGTTTTATCAAACGATTTATGTTATGGGTCTCTTGTATTAAACAGAACTCTACGAAAAATGATTTACGATTACAATTATGCATGACAAGCATGAAAATACGAATTTATGAAAACTTTTATGCAGAAAAGTCGCGTTATACATATTTATGCTTATATTATGCTATGTACGAGCTCTCTTTAAATTGCATGAAATTTTTATTACATATTACTTGTTTTTCACGTTTTATGCATGTTGAGTCTTTAGAATCACTAGACTTGATCGATGCAGATGACGTAGATGATGAGACGGGAGGTGGTGACCAGTGAGCAAGCTCATACCAGTGGCAGTGAAAACCCGATGACCTTGTAGATCACGATACTTATGCACGTTTTAAAACTATTTACTCTGATTTTTTTCATTAGTGATGGTGGCAAGCTCGTCGAAACTTGTTACATTATGTTAGACTTTTTCAAATTAAATTATTCATTATTAAATTGAGATTTTTATGATTGTGGTATTCAAATGATGGAGCTTTTATTATTAACTTTATTTTTAAGATGCGTTGTGGTCATTACTTTATTTTAAGAGTTATGCTTATAATAAATTATATAATAAGAAAATTTTAAATTTTTCCGCAAATATTAAAGTAAGTATTATTTTAAGTAACAGGTCTACTGCCAGTTGCGAGAAGCTCAGGAAGTCACGCCTCAAGTCTATAAATTTTTATGATTTTAAATGTATTAAGCGTTAAATATAAGTTTCTTTAACTGCATGTTTAAGTTTTGAATCGTTTTAGTATGTTATATGAGTAATTCGGTTATGCATGTTGGTTATTTGTTGGGTTAAATTTTGGAACAATATGCCTCATAGATGTATGGTTGACCGAGAGAGCCGCAAGGCTCGTGAGGAGGAGAGAGCTACCCCTCCACGTCCTCCACCAGACCTTCAGGCTCAGATACTTGCTGGCATGACCCAATTTTTTGCGCAGTTTTCCAAAAACAATGCCGAGGTGGATAGGAGGACGAGGCCAGAAGCAGTATATGAGTGTTTCTGCAAGATGAACCCTAATGATTTTGGGAGTACGACCGATCCTATGGTGGCTGAGGGATATATTAAGTCCATAGAAGTGATCTTTATCTTTATGGAGTTACAGGACGTTGATAGAGTTAGGTGTGACACCTACTTGCTGAAGGACGATGATTGGTTATGGGGGGAAGGAGTATCAGTGTCGGTGAACCTGCAGACCCTTACTTGGGAGGGCTTCACTGATGTGGTACGCTTCCAACTGACTAAGGAAGTTCATAATGTTGAGACAGGGAGACCGCAATGTGGCAGAGTTCGTGATGAAGTTTGAGCAGGGGTGTCACTTCGTGCCCCTGATAGCTAATGATGCAAGGGAGAAGCTGAGACATTTCATTGATGGTTTACGGCCGATCTTGCGTCGTGATATCCATAAACCATACAGCAGTACCAAACATGGAACCCAACATGGACAATTATTACACTCCAACAATGTTCTTCTCAATAATTGTACTATTTTCCATCAATAGGAATCGAACCATTAAATTTTGTCTGATATGAGTTATGGATCGAGCGTTTGAAGATTTACCAAAAATTATAGCTAGTTATAACAGTACAATTCAAATATTTTAAATCATACCGTGAACCAAACATCAAGGTTCTATCGTTCTACCCAACATAAAATATTCAATTTAAAATATTAATGTAAATAGGTATTGAATTTTAAACTGAAAAGGTTTTGAATTTTTATATCCTCCTCAAAAAATAAAATTCAAGTATTTTAAACAAATAAATTTGGAATTATTAATCTGGTAATTATGTGTCTATGCAAGAGATCACTAGCTATCTCCAAATAATAATATTATATTATTCAAAATACAATTAAAATGTATTTTTTTAATTAACTTTTCAATGAAATATTTTCATAAATATTAAAAGATTTTGGTGTGCAATATAACAATTACAAATATTTTTGTATTTTCTTATATTAAATTAATATTTTAAACCTTTTGATATCTCTAATTTCAAACCGATTTCATACATAGTGTCGTGTCAAGATTTCGTGGAATAGAAATTAATGGATAGGAAGCCTTAGAAATTAATTTTTTTAAAAAAAATACAAATTTTTATTTTATTTTATTAACTTTTTACATAAAACTTCAGTTTTTGCGGGCGTATATACCCACCCATAGGAGCTGTCCATAACTCCAAATGTAGATCGTTAAAAAGTATTCGTCGGCTCGAACGAGACGTGATGTATAGTTGTTGAGCAGGTATTTTGTGTGACGGTCTCACGAATCTTTATCTGTGACACGGATTAACCCTATTGATATTAACAATAAAAAGTAATAATCTTAACATAAAAAGTAATACTTTTTCACGGATGACCCAAATAAAAGATTCGTCTCACAAAATACGACCCGTGAGATCGTCTCACGCAAGTTTTTGTCTATGTTAGTTATTATATGATTTTACAAAATTTTATTTGTATTATTATTATTATCTATAATATTCCAAAAACTACAAATTTTATCATGTTCATATTTATAATAACTTTAACTTTTATAAAAATATTATTTCTAATAAAATTTTAGTTAATGTAATTGTATTTTATTTATAAAAACTAATTAATATTCTTAAAATAACGTGCACTTTTGATCCAGAAACTTCTGGTGAATCAATTTAAGGTTTAATCAACCGGATATATTTTTTTCAATCAGAAAATTATATCGAGGTATCGAAATTTTTTGAACGTAAACATTGGTAACATGAAAGTTCGATGAAAAATGATTAATTAAACGATAAAAATATATATTAAAAATAGATCAAAATCGTGAATTGATTAATAACAAAATTAAAACGAGATATATTTAAATTACGAGATCAAAAATATAATTTGGAGATTAAAGATACCAAATAAGATTCAGTGTCATCTTTCCAACGTCGTTGGAGCTCTTTATAAACACACTCCTTCCCCAATCTCCACCGCTTCACCATCACAGATTCTAGCCCAACACTTACAATGGCGTTTCGCCTTACGCTCTCCAAGCGACTCCTACGCGCCGCCGACAGGCGCCGCCCTTCATTCCCGATCCCCGCCGCCGAAGACTCCCCCATTCCGCCTCAGCACGCGACCGGCGCCACCCCAGCTAACGACACGAGTAAACCCCATCATTTTCACCTCGACTTCCTCACGTCATCCCCTGACTCCACATCCTCCGGTCTCTCCCGCCGCTTCCTCCAGCGCCGCGACATCAACAACCACTCCTCCGCCGTTGGCCTCCCCTCCTTTCTCTCCCTCACCGTCGGAGAAAAGCTCAGGGAGAAGCTGAACTCTCTGCATGTCATCGGGGACCACCGCCTGCGCCTCGAAGGGCTCAGCCCACGTCCACCTGTCCTTCCGCCGCCTCAGCTGCCAGCGGCGTCGGGACTCGGCGTGGATGTGGCGGATGTGAAGAGGATTCTGAGGTGCTTCCAGCTGGAGAGAGTGAGGGAGCGGCTGAGGAATATTCCGGCGAGCACGATTCCGTACATGGAATTGGTAGGAATCTGCGGCGAGGTGTGTGGGAATAGAGAATCGGGGGTGGAGTGTGCTAAGGCTTTGGATCAATCCGGAAACGTCATCGTTTTGGGTGGCCTCGTCTTCCTCCGACCCAACGAGGTACATATATATATAAATAAATTTTTTACTCAATTATTTTAAAATTCAATATAAATTTTTGGAAATTTAAGGCTAAAATATTACTTAAAGTTAGTCGCAGCAAATTTTGATCGGATTTTTCTTAATGTGATCGGATCAAATTTTACAAATATCGATCTCCTAAAAGTTATATCCAAAAACTCGTCTTTAAAAAAAAAAATTTAATATTTTATTACACTATTTAGTTTATTAAACATATTCTTATTATCAAGAAATTAATATTTTACATTATTAATAAAATTATTTCGATACTCTCTTTTTAAGTAAATTTTTTTTAAAAAAAAATTTTTATTTATTTCTAAATATGACATGAAATTGTTAAGCTTGGAGCGGTGGGTTTTGTGATTGAAAACTGATAAGAAGACAAAAAGTCATGCTTTCTTGTTTTTGTTCACAAAACACACACTCGTTACAAAACGTCAAGATTCCTCTAACAAATGATGTCCACGCATGTCCATCTTCCATATTTGTCCCCACACACACACACACACACACACACACACACACACAACTTTTGTATATGTAATGTGAGTAATCGTGGACGTGACATTTATTTATTAGATTTATAATTTTATTATATCTGGTTTTTGTTTTAATTCGTAGGTGACTAAATCGATGGAAAAATTAATTTCAGAATCAGTGGGGACGCCCAATGACCCGAGACGAGAAGAATTGGATGGGCTCGAAGTTCGGAAGGCCCGAATCGATAGAAAGGCCGAGGCCCAAGTACGATTCGAGCTCTATACTGGGCTGGGCTATTTGGTTCTCCAAACATTGGGCTTCATGAGGCTAACTTTTTGGGAGTTGAGTTGGGATGTGATGGAGCCCATTTGCTTCTTTGTGACCTCTCTCCACTTTGCTATGGCATATTTGTTCTTCATGAGGACATCCACAGAACCCTCCTTCGTGGGGTATTTTCAGAGAAGGTTCAATGTTAAGCAAAAGAAGCTAATGAAAATTCAAAATTTTGACATGGAGAGGTATAATCACCTCTCTCGAGTCTTTTATCCCGATAAAAGTTTTATCGACTCTCGGGATAGGGTGTTCGGGACGTTTTGAGGTCGTGTTCTTGCTCGCGCTCGACTTGTTCGTACGTAGAGGTTGTAAACATTACGAAAATCTATTTGAGCTAAAGAGATTAGCTTCTGATGAAGTTAGAATTTGTGTATTTTTATGTATAGACGACGACTATGTTTTAATATATATATGTAACTTTGAGCTTTTCTATAAGAAATCGAGCACATGTTTTGAGGGACGAACTCGGCAGGCAAATAGAAGTGATAATAATGTTAGTAGTCAGGACTACAATATGTATATTATTTTCATTGAATATTATAAAAAAAAGTCTAGAATTAATTAATTAATCTATTAAAAATTAATTAAGAAATTAAATAATGATTATTTAATTTTACACATATGTCTCTACATGTACATATGTAGATGTGTATATATATGTATAGATATATTAATATATATTTTAATATGAGCGGATTCTTGATGAGATCAAGAATCAAAGCTATAAATATTTTAATATGAGTGAGATTACTGATGAGATCAAGAATCAAAGCTATAAATATTTTTATAACGTCTAGTGCTAAAATACTACTAATTTTTTTTTTTTTTTTGAAAGCTATTTTCGAGAATTATTCAGACACATGCATTTAAACGAATCATTCACTACTTAATAAAATTACTGCAATTAAATACTTTAACCTCGTCAAATTCCTAAACTACTGTTTTTAAAGAACTCAGATGTGACGTTCAAAACCCTGTCAATCCAACAACAAAATGTTGGAAACTTAATTTAGAAAATTTGACAAACAGAGCGAATAAAGATTGAACTAACTGATCAATAAGACTGATTAGAACTGATCCAAAATATACACAAACTGTTAGTTTCCTAACGGGAGATTAGTGCGCAGACAAGGAAACTGAACTAAGGTAACTGAATTGTGTAGTTGACTGGATGATCAGTTGTAAGTGATCAGTCTTACTGCAATCACTTGTGAGCTATCAGTCAGTTCTATCGAACTGATAGAATAGTTTGACACGTCATCAATTAAGGAATGTAACTATCAACCGACAACTGTACAAAAGGAGACTATAACATGTAGTGCGAATGCCGCATATCAGCAAAGCTACAGTGTACGACTGTCAGAAGGATATTGACGTGGCAAACAACAGATAGAAAGATTCAAACGTACTTATTGTTACCGTTGGAAGCAAAGCCTATAAATAGCCGAGAAGAGCAGCTGAAAAAACAAGTGACACATAGAACCAAGTTGTTATTCTGCTGAAATCCTCACAAAGCTTTCTCTTCATATTCAAAGATTTCAAAAGCTCACACTTAGTGTAACGCCCCGAAAATTTAAAAGTCCACGCGAACCACATGCACGAATTATTAAATTCTTTTGTATTTTTATTGAATGTTTTAATTGCATAAATTAAAAATATTGTGCATATTTACATGTTTAAAATATATCTTTATACATAATTGCATTAAAATGTATTTTAAAAGGTTATTCGAGTTGCGATCGAGGAACGGAGACCGATGACTGAAAAATAGAAAATGTTTTTATTGGTTATTTGTTTTTAATTATTTAAATTAAGGGTGATGCTTTTTCTTATTTTTTAAAAAAAATATGGGATTTTGAGGTGATTTTATACGTCGGGACGTAATTTTTATCGGTGTTGGTTTTTCAACTAAAATGCAAACGTTTTAGCAACCTGACTAATAAATTCACAAATTTATTTTAACAAAATTATTTTTATTATTTAATTAAAGATTAATGGGCCTAATTAAAACTCTTAATGGGCTTGAGCCTAATTAGTAGTTAATTAAACTATAAAATATGTTAAACCCCTCCCCAAACCCTGGATGACTCACGCCACTCTCAATTTGCACACACCAAAACTCTTGATATCACACGGCACGCACATATTCTTCAAGAAAAAGCATCAAGTTTTGCTTAGAATTTCAAGCCAAGGTCTCGTCGTCAACGTTCTTCGAATCGTCAACGTTTTTTTCCTGCGTTTAAAACGCAAAGGCACGCCATATTCTCCTTTTTCTCATCATTCACACCATAGTATTTTATTTAATTGAATTTTGCATGAAAAACAAGTGACTTGTTATTTATTTTCGTTTTTACATGATCATGGATTTTTAAAGCTTGGTAATTGTTTCAAAATCATGTTTGTATGATGGAAAAGGGGCTGCCATGATTAGGAATTGTTAGGGGATGGTTTTACACAAGTTTAAAGGCCTAGAACACACACAATCGCAGCAAACAAAGGAACATACAAGCTGGAAACGTGGGTATAATTAATTAGTAGGGCCGATGTGCTTGTTTGGTCTTCATGAGTTCGGTTTGTGGCTTGGCTTGGCTGGGGCTGGACCAGGCTGGGCTAGAGTCACGTGAGAGGTCAGGGGAAGAGTCCTAGCCACGCTAGGACTCGAGACCAGGGGCTGGGGAGGAGTCCTAGCAAGCTAGGACTCCACCCGAGAGGTGATCAAGGTAGCAGCGTTTGTGTGCAGCAACTGGTGCAGGGGCTGTGGCTCGGCCAGGGGCTGTGGGGCTGGGCTAGGTTAGGTCCTTAGGGTCCTGAGAGGGTGCATGAGGGTCTGGTTCAAGAGCTGGGTCGTGGGTTAGGTGGCTAAGCAAGGAAACAAGGGTCTTTGTCAAGTGGGTCTTCTCGGCTGTGTTGCTGCAGCTTATGTTGTGTCTTCGGTTTCAGGGGCTGGGGTCGAGTCCATAGGTTCTAAGGGTTCAGTAGGGTCCATAGGAGGTCTGAGTTGAGGTTGGCTCAAGAGGGTTCGCTGCTGGCTCAGCTGGAGGTGGAAAACGTGAGGGAGAAGCTCTTGGCAGCAAGTTAGGCACTTAGGCGTGAAGTTGCTGTCATGTAGTCCAGTGGTTCGCAGCTTGAGTTCTAGGGGCTGGGCTGGTCTAGGCTTGGGCTGAACGTGGTCTAGGGGAGGTTAGGGTCATGAGGGGTCAAGTGGTTAGGGGCTGGAAGTGTCCTAGTTGGGCCAGGAGTCCTAAATATCCTAGGAGACTCACACACAAAACATGCAGTATTTTGAGTCAAGTTCCAGCAGGGATTGTGCGACTTAGGTTCATGTTTTGGGGCTGGGCTTGCACAGTAGGGTCCCTAGATGGGTTGTCTAGGTTTTGGCTCGAGGAGGCTCGGGCGTGGCTCGAGTAAATTGGGAGATGGCTCGGTGTGTTCGTCGAAGGGTCAAAAACGAAAATTTAAGTAGGAAAAATTGATCCAAGGGTCCACGGGGGTGGCTCATGACTTGGAAGGGTAGAATAAATCATAAAAATGTTATGTTTAAAATTTGGGGTCAAAATAACGAGTTTTGGATTTATTCGGAATTTAATCGCCGCACGAAACGCTAATTAACTAGTTAATTGAAACGCCTAGTTTTAAGCTTTATAAAATAATAAAAAATTATATTTAAGCTTAAATAATTATTATAAGTCTAAGTTTTAAATTTGGGAATTTTATATTAAGGTTTGGTTTAATTCGGGATTAAAACGTATTGATACGTCACATTTATAGATTAATTTAAAAGTCCTCGATTTAAACTAAATAAAAATATGAGAAATTTCATCTAAGCTTAAATAATTATTTGGGACATTTTAGAGTCAATGGATTTAAGAAAAATTCAAAGTCAAAAAATTATACGTCCAGGGGTAAAACAGTCTTTTTACACCTAGAAATTAGTAAACGTCATGGCAGTGTCCTGAATGCTGTTTTATGTGATAATATGATTATTTTCAATGGTTATGGATGTTTATGAAATTTTTATATGTTAATA
Organism: Primulina tabacum; assembly: GCF_025594145.1. NCBI lineage: Eukaryota > Viridiplantae > Streptophyta > Magnoliopsida > Lamiales > Gesneriaceae > Primulina > Primulina tabacum. The sequence goes on along the minus strand of NC_134561.1, from coordinate 5,335,903 downwards.
TGTCAATTTTAAATGTTTATGGATTTTTAAGATGTTAATATGTTTAAATGTTTTATGATGTAATATGTTAAAACGTTTATTTTAAATGTTTATGATTTAAATATTTATTTTAAACGTTTATGATGTTAAAATGTTTATTTTAAAACGTTTATTTTTTTTTATGATTTTAATATGTTAAATTATGATTTTTAAATGTTTATGAATTTTATGATTTGAATATGGACATTTAAAAGACATGTTGCATGCTTGGTTTCAAAATAAAAATGATATTATATGCATGTTTTTATTAAGTGATGATAACATGTTGAAGGATGTGAAGGGATTGTGACTACTGAATATATTGGAAATATCGTGAGGGTTATGGTCCCAGTGGGAGCCCGACGATCGTATTTCCTTGGATACGGATACGAATACGTGATACGAATACAAATACGTGATATGAATACGAATATGTTAATACGTTGTCCAGGGCCCAGTTGACCGGTGAGAGTGTTGTTGGTGTCCCCCGCCGCCCAGTACTGTGGTTTTTTTAGATGGATCCATCGCCCAATACGTTTAAGAATACGAGTCACAATCACGATCTGAAATCAACATACACGAACATGAATATGAATATGAATATGAGGACATGAATATGTTGATATGAATATGGATATGTTTATGTTTATATGAAAATGTTTATGCATAAGATTATGAAAATGTTTTTATTTAAAAGTTTTACGCATCATGAGATTTTTACGAAAATGTTTATTTTTATGCATCTTCATGAAAATGATATTTTAAGTACAAGTATTTTTCACTGTTGTATGTTATTTGTATTACGTATTACTCGTTATCAAGAATATGACGTGTTGAGTCTTTAGACTCACTAGGTGTGATTGATGCAGGTGATATTGATTATGAATATGATAATGGAGGTCTTGATAGTTGACTTGACTGGACTGAAGGTGCACATAACCCGAGGACCGACGCTAGTTTTTCGCACTAGTTATTATTTATGATTTTAAGTAATGTTAAAGATATTTTTACGTCTTTTATTTATGTTATGAGATATTTTTGAGAGGTTATAGTATGGGCTATACTTTTCAAATAATGTTTTTAGGTTGGTAAAATGTTTGACGATTTTATGCTTTAAAATATTTTCCTTTGGATTTTTAAATGACAGTTGGATGTTTATTTTAAAATGATGTCAAAAATATTTTATGGTTCGGCCGATGCTAAGTGAGGTTTTAAAAAAAAAATCTAGCACGTTTTAAGAAAACGAATAGCAGACGTTTCACTTAGCATATATATTCATAGCATTCAAGGGTTATACATTGAGCTTACAAGCACAAATATATATCGTTGTATTATTCGATCTTAAAGAGATAAATTGTGCTAAATAGTTTCAGATCAGTTGAGAACTGATAAACTGTATTGAAACTAAGAGTTTCGGTTTGGCATTGTTAAGTCCAAAACTTAAGGAGATCTGTACAAGTCTTGTATTGATCAAAGTCTTTTAGTTAATATCATATCTTATAGATAGAAGGGGTGATATAGGAGTGATTGAAATCTCCGAACATCTATAAATCTTGTGTCTCTTAATTTCAGTTATATTCTATCTGTCAGTCAGTTTGTTTCCGCACTTTCATTAGTTAACTAATTGATATTGACATAACAAGATTCTCGAGTTCAGTTTATCACTAAACTGACTCATTATTCGAAAAGGTGATATAATTACCTAGTGTTTATTCAACCCTCCTTCTAAAGACACTTTCACCTACCAACCGATCCTATCAAGTGGTATCAGAGCAGTTGAATCTTGTTCCTGAATATTCCTACCTACAAAATCTGATCACTACAAGAAAAGTTGGTTTCCGCAGCGTGCAATGTGCGCCGCGGAAGGATATATTGCACGCTGCGACGCACGCTGTAATGTTAAACGCCGTATTAAGTTTGAAACTATTGGCAGCGTGCAGTTTACACTGCGGTTTACTCTAATAACGGCGTGCAAAGTGTGCTATTGATAGTTATCTTTCAGCAGCGTGCAGCACACGCTATGGTTAAAAGTATCAATGTCGTGCAAAACATGCTGTTGATATGTTGAACAATTGGCAGCGTGCATTGCATGCTGCGGTTAAATGTATCAACGTCGTGCAAAACATGCTGTTGATATGTTGACCAATTGGCAGCGTGCATTGCATGCTGCGGTTAAAAGTATCGACGTCATGCAATACATGATGTTGATATGTTGACAAATTGGCAGCGTGCATTGCAAGCTGCGGTTAAAAGTATCCATGGCATGCCTAATATGCTGTTGATAAGGTGAGCTATTGGCACCGTGCAACTGCACGCTGCGACATGTTCAACATTATACAATCTGTGCTGTCTATTTGGTTTATCAGCAACGTGCATCACATTAAATTTTCGATCAATGCATCACAGCGAAGTAGTTATCTCTCGATCATGAAGATTTATCACACCATATCCAACCAATCATAAGAATTAAAGCAAAATAATAAGATATCATAAAAACTAAGTAATTAATGTCAATTCTCCTTTATCCAATAAGACAAAAAACATGATAAAGTAGACAAAATACTCATTAATATGATGGTTTGATGCAATAGTGTCTGTAACTCTAGAACTAATAGGATCTATATCAGTCACACAAAACGATAAATTTAGAAAACTATGCTACTGTGCTTCCAACTGCATCATCTAGAAAAATCATTTCAGAATTCGGTCGAATTAAGTCTACATGCTCCACAAGAACTCTATCAACCCAAACTTTCCAACAAGATCCACCAAGAGGAACGTGATGCACGCCGTTGAAACAAAATACTTTAACAACATATTTTCCGGTACGTCGTTGATAAATATATTTACAGCGTTTTTGTTCTGCACGTCGTGGTTAATATAAGGTGCAACCACATTAACGGCGTGCATTTTAAAGCACGCCTTTAAAAATTACATTAACGGCGTGCTTTTAATGCACGCCGTTAATGTCGTGCCGCAAAAAACCAGTTTTCTTGTAGTGGATCATCATGTCTTCCTTCAACAAAATTCCTATGTTCTCAAGAGAAGAGTTCGATGACTGAAAAATTAGTATGCAGGCTCATCTAGCTGCACAAGATGATGTCATGTGGTATGTCATTACTGACGGACCCATGAGAATACTGAAAGAAAATACTGCTGTTGCCATAACTGATGGTGCATCCCATCGCATTGAAAAGCCAAGAGAAGAATGGACAACAGAGGACAAAAGAAAAGCCAATCTGGACAATGTAGCCAAAGATATCTTGTACAAAACGTTGGATAAAATCACTTTCAACAAAATAAAGATGTGCAAAACTGCAAAAGAAATATGAGAGAAGTTGATTCAGCTCTGCGAAGGAAATGAGCAAACGAAAGAAAATAAACTTTCAGTTGCGGTTCAAAAGTTCGACAATATTAAAATGAAGATTGGTGAATCTATGCACGAATATGATGAAAGAATCAGTGGCATAATGAACGAACTGAATGCACTTGGAAAGGTGTATTCAAATAAAGAAGTTGCACTGAAAGTTGTTCGAGGTCTTCCCATAGAATGGGATGTTAAGACCATGGCCATGCGAGAATCAAAAGACCTAAATAAGGTCGAAATTCATGAATGTGGATGTCTTTGATGTCAGGTCATCATCGTTTCTGATATATGCAAAATTCTGACCGCAGCTCTAAACCTTAATAACTGATCAATGAAAATAGAAAGCTTTATCAGTTGACTATGTTCCTTAATCACTGATCGGGCTTATTTACTAGAAAGTGAAAAGATTTTATCCTGAATGATAGACTTTCTGTAGATCTAAATTAGTCGACCTAGAATCAGTTCGGCTCACGTTATCCTTCTCATTAGCCAATTAGATTTATGAGTTCAGTTTATCTCTGGAATTCAGTTTGTTCCAAACATCAAAAAATAAAATGTTTCAACATATATTTTAAAAAATTTATGAACACGTGCAAATATTAGTATAATTATAATAAATTAAATATATTAAAATTTCATAAAACTACACTAAGTGCAAATATTTTAAATACTTAATTTCTATTTTAAGGTACACTGAACTCAGAACCACATGCAAATCAAAAGTTGAAAATTATTGTTACATATTTTTTTTAAAATATTAAATAATGAAATAAAATATTGAATTGACTTGAATAATTGAAGTTTACTTACAATGAATTTAGTATTTACTTATTTATCGTATTTCGTAAATTAAATCAACAAGTAAGAATTATTTATGTTGATAAATAAAAATATAATTTATTTCTTAATTACTCACTGTGGGGATCTCCATCATCCACTATTAATGTAACATTCATTTATTAAATTTATAATTTTATCGCATGCAATAAATAGGTATAATGTAGTGATACTTTCGTGGATGCTCAAGAAATCAAACATTTATATATAAAATATAATATATAATATTAAGCCAAAATGATGTTGATTTCTCGCTCTAACTCAGCGCTATATTTTTTTTTTGAGAAAAAAAAAATATATATATATATATATGTTTTAATTATATAATTATGTGATTATAATTTAAGTAATTTTTAATAATTAATATCACGACATAAAATTAAAAAAAAGATAACAAATTAAGATCACAACACGAAATAAAAAAGAATGAAAAACACTTAAAATCAAAAACAACGATACAATATAACATTAAATAAGATCATAAACAACAAATTATTCAGTTTAAATATTTTAAATGATAAAATTGAATATTTAACACATAATTTCATCGTTTATATATATTTAATTAATTATTTCAGGTAATTAATATTTTCAACGAGTCTCCATACAAATTAGTTAAGATAGTATTAATCTATTGATATTTTAATTAATATTTTAATAAATATTTTGTGGAGTAAATTAGTTCTTGTAAATAAAATTGAGTACGGCTCTTGTGAAACATTCTCACGGATCCGTGAGACATGTCGATCATATTCATATTTACAATAAAAAAATAGCAGTCTTGACATAAAATATAATATTTTTAATGAATTACCTAAACAGGATATTTGTATCACAAAATTAACTTGTGAGATCGTTTCACGAGAATTTGTGAATAACATAGCTTCATTGCTAATTGCTCAGCTGATTTCTTACTTGCAGACTCTTCGACTGGAAGAGTCACTATGGTTACTGTCAGAGCCTTGTTTTGTTGAGATGTAGATGGTTCTTCTTTAGTTCGGATTCCAAGCTCGAACTTGTATGTTTTGAGATCGGCGAAAAGATCATGAAGCTCCAGCTTGTTCAGATCTTTTGATTCTTGCATCGCCACTGCCTTTACGTCCCATTCTCTGGGAAGTTCTCTCATTACCTTCATGAAAATTTCACGGTTAGAGTATTCTTTACTAAGAGATATAAGTTCAATAATAATGCTGCTAAACCGTTCATCAAACTCGGAGAGAGTTTCTCCCGGCTTCTTTTTGCGTTGTCAAACTTTTGGATTGCAATAGTTAGTTTATTTTCTTTGGCCTGTTGGTTGCCTTCACACAGTTGTGTGAGTTTCTCCCAGATCTCCTTTGCTGTGGAACAAGTTTTAATTGTGGAAAATATATTATTATCTAAAGTTTTATAAAGAGTATCCTTGGCCACGTTGTCAATGTTTGTCTTCTTCTTATCTTCAGCCGTCCATTCAGATCGATGCTTTTCCACCATCTGTGGAGCACCTTCAGTTATATCAACAGCTGAATTTACTTTCAAAATTTTCATAGACCTGTCTGTGATGATGTGAGACCCCGAAAATAAAATAGCTTTGATGGCATTTTGGTAAATAAGTTGAAAAAAATTCAATTTATTTTGATGGCATTTTCGTAAATAAGTTGAAAAATAATGAATTAATTTTAAAGAATAAAATATGACATATCTTGGTCATATGAATTCCAAATGATTTGAGATTTGGATATAACGTAGAAAACTCAAAGATATAGAAGTTTCATGTTTTGAGTTTTGAAAAATTGAATCGTTTGACTGGTCAAAAGTGATATATCGATGTTAAAATGATAAATAGTATATATTATATTATATTATATTATATTAATATAATATTAAAATTAAAAAAAATATATGATAAATATGAAACTTACGTTTCATTCTTCAGAAAGTCAGAAAGAAGGAAGGGGAAGAGAAAAGAAGAACAGAAGGTTTTGAGATTTTTTTCGATCCTGCGACTTATCGATTTATCCAATCGACGAACCGAGTTCAGTTCTGGGATCGTTGACACGAGGTCTTCGATTTGAGGTATAAATTTTATAGTTTTGGTGATGTTTGAAATCCGTCAATTTTTGGAATAAATCCGATAAATTGTGAAATCATACAGAAATTGAAGATTGTTTAGTAGTGTATGATTTTAACGGAGTAGAGAAGATTATAGTGATGTTATTTTGAATTATTCTCAATTTATTATAATTAGAGAATTTTAATCGTAGGGTTGAGATTGAATAATTATTTGTCAGTTATTATTATTAATTCTGATAAATATATGCGGTAGAATAACGGACAAGAAACTCGTATTCAAAGTCGGAATTGAATTATGTTATGATTTCGATTTGATATGAATTTTCAAAGTTTCAAAAGATATTTGAAAATTATATTGATGATTTTGAATGATGTTATTGATTGAAATAAATGTGTTATTGATGTAGATAGAATTTTATATTGATATCTTCAGGCTACATCAACGGGAAACGAAGAATTGAGGTATGTTGCGACCGGGTAACATACAACATGTATCTGTATTATATGATATATGTTGGATTGATTGGAATGAGAATACATGTCTATATGCCTTATTTGTTGAGTTGATGTGACATACATGACATTGAGATTTGATTATCGATGTATAAAATAAATGTTTTGTTAACACACATCGTTTGATGCATACATCGATACCTGACATGCACGTTGAGCTATGATCCTTGGATACCCTGATATGATTTGATTGGATTCTGGGGTTTGTGAACACAATGTTATGTTTGGTATTACATGACCCTTAAAGCATAGACATTTGTGGCCCCGATGATTGGATATGAGATTTGGGATTTGATGGCGCTTTGTCGACGGTATCATACGAGTATCCCTTATTGAGGCCGGTGTGCCAGCTCGAGCATTGATTTGATAGCGATTCGATTGATTCTGACATGTGCTCAGTGGATGGGCATTTGACCTGATACCTCCACGACATACATGCATTGCATATCATATATCATTGTTTAGATATCTGTGGTATATATGATTGGTTGTTCCATACGGAGCTTTGCTCACCCCCAAGGGGGGCTGTTGTTGTCTTTGTGTGTGGACAATGGCAGGTACTCCAGGATATCAGGAGACCGGAGAGGGTACTTCTGGAGGGAGTCACAGCTTGGGCTGAGGTTTTATGTTTTTGTCTTGTTCCCAGTTTATATGTATATGTATCTATATACCGGGGCATGTCCCGAGAATATGAGTTGTTTGTATATGATTGGTTTTGATTACGTGTGGACATGTTTATGACGTGAGATGAAATACTATTTTAGTATTTAAATTATAGAAGAAATATTTCGGGCTTATTGTAAAGAAATTTTAAACTCGTTTTCCGCTGTAATTAGTTAACCCTAATCAGATTGCATTGTAATAAAGATTAGGAGCTAAGGGCCCCACACAGTATGGTATCAGAGCATAGCTGGGAATGCTCGATTGAGTGTTGTGTACACTTGAATAGGCACAAATGAATTGTGCGCTTGTGTTTGATTTATTTGTATTACTTGCTCCTACTTGATTTGGTTTGAGTAAGTTATTGATGAGATTATTGATATGAGATGATGATGATGTGACATTGATATTGATTTGTTATATTCATCTTTTGATTTGTAGATGGATCCCACAAATGAAACTGCGAGTAGCAGTACTGAGAGAATAGTTGGGCAATTTGAAGGATTGTCTATGGGTGTAGTGATGGCTCGATTCCAGGATCTAAAACCACCGAGGTTCTTTGGCACTGAGAGTGCAGAAAGAGCAGAGGCCTGGTTGAAGGATATCGAGCATTTGTTTAATATCGTTGATTATTCCAAGGCTCGAAGACTGAAACTTGCTCTTTATCAGTTGAAGGACCGAGCTAAATCTTTGTGGGAAGCCGCTGAGATTGGACTGAAAGAGGCCGGGATTGAAGTCACTTGGGATGTCTTCAAGGCCCAGTTTTTGGAGCAGTACTCCCCTCCTTTCTATTATACTGCTCAAGAGAATTAATTTAATAATCTGCAGCAGGGAACGATGACTGTTGCAGAATATGCTTCAAAATTTTCTACTCTGTTGAAGTATGCACCTCACGTAGCTGGGAATGTGAGGGAAAAATATAACAGGTTTGTAAATGGATTACATCCTGCTTTATATACTTATGTTGTTTCTGGATTGCCTACCAGCTACGCAAAGGCAGTGGAACGAGCCAAGGCAGCCGAGGCTGGACTTAGGAGAGGAGGTCCACAGTATACTCCTCCACCTCCGGTGTCAGCTCAGCAGCCTACTTTGCGGCCGAGGGGTAAGAAGTTCAAGAAGACTGGCTCTGTTTCTTCGTCTTCTTCGAGTTCGAGTGGATCACAGCGAGGGAGTCCTGTGATTGCTCCCTACTGTAGTCATTGTGGAGGTAAACATACTATCGAGCAGTGTCAAGGTATGTTTGGTACTTGTTATCAGTGTGGGCAGGAAGGCCATTTCTCTCGAGTATGTCCGAACAGGGGTACAACTTCTGCTCAACCCCAGCCAGGATTTAGAGGTGGCCCTAGTACTATGATGAGACATGTTGTTCCTGTTCCATCTTTTCAGCAGTCGAGTGTCCCACGATATCGAGGACCGGGTGGTCAGAGTGCCCAAGTTCCTCCTCAAGTGAGAGTGTATGCCATGACTGAGGATCAGGCGAGAGAAGCTCCTGGAGGCGTGATTGCAGGTATTTGCACGCTTTGCGGTTATCCTGCACGTGTTTTATTTGATACATGAGCATCTCATTCATTCATATCTCATGCATTTGTTGCATCTCACGATATTGAATGTACCCCGTTGTATGATATTTTGTCGATAGCCACGCCAGCAGGGAAGATTATTTTGTCTGAACAAGTTGTGCATAATTGTGTATTGATATACGAGGATAATGTGGTATTTCTGAATTTGATTGTCCTCCCAATGCACGACTTTGATTGTATTGTTGGCATGGATATCTTGATGACGAATCGAGCTACTGTGGATTGCGGTCATGGAGTAGTTCGATTTCGACCGATTGATGGACCCAAGTGGAATTTTTATGGCAAGGGTTCCCAAGCCAAAATTCCATTGGTATCTTCCTTGGAAATGTCCCGATTGTTGATTAGCGGAGATGAGGGTTATCTTATCTACGCTATTGATATTTCGAAGAAGGAGTCTTCTTTATCTGAGATTCCTGTTGCGGAAGAATTCCCAGATGTATTTCCCGATGAGATTCCTGATTTTCCTCCTCATCGAGAAGTTGAGTTTAGTATTGATCTTATGCCAGGGACTGCTCCCATATCTAAAGCTCCCTATCGCATGGCACCTCTGGAATTGAAAGAACAATTACAGGATCTTCTCGATAAAGGATATATTCGACCGAGTGTATCACCTTGGGGAGCTCCAGTTTTATTTGTTCGAAAGAAAGATGGTACTATGCGAATGTGTATCGATTATAGACAATTGAATCAGGTTACTGTGAAAAACAAGTACCCACTTCCTCGTATTGATGATTTGTTTGATCAACTTCAGGGTACTTCTGTATACTCGAAGATTGATCTTCGTTTTGGGTATCATCAAGTACGAGTTCGAGACGAAGATGTGCCCAAAACTGCTTTTCGTACGAGGTATGGCCACTATGAATTCTTGGTTATGCCTTTTGGTCTCACGAATGTTCCTACTATTTTTATGGACTTAATGAATCGTGTCTTTCGAGATTATCTTGACCGATTCGTTATCGTCTTTATTGATGATATTCTTGTGTATTCGAAATCGAAAAAGGAGCATGCTGAACATTTGAGACTGGTGCTTCAAATTCTTCGTACTAGTCATTTGCATGCCAAATTGTCCAAATGTGAATTCTGGATGGACAAAGTGGTATTTCTGGGCCACGTCATTTCGAGACATGGCATATCTGTTGATCCTGCGAAGGTCGAAGCTGTATTGAATTGGCCGAGACCTACGAATGTTCCTGAGATCCGTAGCTTCATGGGTTTAGCGGGATATTATCGACGCTTTATTGAAGGATTTTCGAAGATAGCTAAACCTATTACTCAACTGACACAGAAGAATCAGCGATTCATTTGGTCAGATGAATGTGAAGCTAGTTTTCTTGAATTGAAGACGAGATTGACCACAACACCTGTGCTTACTATTCCCTCAGGTACCGGAGGATTTGTAGTGTGTACAGATGCATCGGGTAAAGGTTTGGGCTGTGTTCTGATGCAACATGGCAAAGTGGTTGCTTATGCGTCTCGTCAATTGAAATCTCATGAAACTCGTTATCCTGTTCATGATCTTGAATTGGCTGCCATTGTGTTTGCCTTGAAGATTTGGCGTCATTATTTGTACAGAGAAAAGTTCGTTATATATTCAGATCATAAGGGTCTGAAATATTTCTTTTCTCAATCTGATTTGAATATGAGGCAATGCAGATAGATGGATCTCCTGAAGGATTTTGATTGTGAGATTCAGTATCACCCTAGATCGGTGAATGTTACTGCGGATGCCCTGAGCCGTAAAGTTCATGACTCTGTTTTAGCTTCTATTTATGTCGCCAAAGTACACGAGGATATATGTACTTCTGGTTGGACTTTTCACTCGAATTGGAATTCTGTCACTGTCTCAGCATTACAAATTGAGCCGAACTTGATATCTAAAATACGAAAAGCCCAATGAAGCGATGCTCAGATCCAAAAGTCGAAAGAACTTGTATCTGCAGGACATCAGTCTGGATTCCAGATTTTTTCTTATGGTTCTTTACGACTTAATGGTCGGTTGGTAGTTCCTGATGATTCTGATTTGAAATCTGCCCTTCTTCGAGAAGCACATTGTAGCAAATACAGTATTCACCCTGGAGGTCGAAAGATGTATTTAACATTGAGACCTCAATTCCGGTGGAAACGTATGAAGAATGACATTGCTGAGTTTATTTTTAAATGCTTGGTCTATCAGCAAGTGAAAGCCGAGAGAATGAAACCGGGAGGATTGCTCCATAGTCTTAAAATTCCGAAATGGAATTGGGAACATATTGCTATGGATTTTGTGACTCATTTACCTCGTTCGCCCAAGGGCTGTGATGCTATTTGGGTTATTATTGATCGGCTTTCGAAATATGCACATTTCATTCCGTATGAACGGACTTATCCTTATAAGAGAATGGCCCGTTTATACATCGAGAATATTGTGAGATTGCACGGTGTGCCAGTCTCAATTGTATCTGATCGTGATCCCAGGTTTGCTTCTAAATTCTGGGGTAGTTTTCAGGAAGCGATGGGTACGCGTTTGGCTATGAGTACTGCTTATCATCCTCAAACTGATGGCCAGACCGAGCGTACGATTCAAATGTTAGAGGATATGTTGCGTGCTGTTGTGATGGATTTCAGAATGGGATGGCAAGATGCCTTACCATTGGTCGAATTTTTTTATAATAATAGCTTTCAGACGAGTATCGGTATGGCCGTTTGAAGCTCTATATGGGAGACGATGTAGATCACCGTTATTCTGGGATGAGATTGGTGAGAGACAATTGACTGGACCTGAAATGATAGAGGAAATGAATGATAAGGTTCAGTTAATTCGGTAGCGGATGAAAGCTGCTCAGGATCGTCAAACGAGTTATGCGAATAAACTAAAACGACCCTTGGAATTTCAGAAAAGTGACAGAGTATTTTTGAAAATATCTCCCTTTAGAGGCACTGTTCGATTTGGCATGCGAGGGAAATTACCTCCTCGTTATGTTGGTTCATACGAGATTCTGGATCGAGTTGGTGATCTTGCGTATCGATTGGCATTGCCACCAGCTCTATCTGCTATTCATGATGTGTTTCATGTTTCTATGCTGAGGAAATATGAACCAGATCCATCACATGTACTTGCACCTGATGAGGTTGAACTTGATCCTTCTCTTTCCTATGTCGAACAACCTGTTCGTATTATGGATCGAAAGGAAAAGATATTGCGAAATAAGTCGATTCCTCTAGTTCGAGTGCAATGGACACGACATGGTGTTGAAGAATCAACGTGGGAATTGGAAAGCAAAATGCGAGATTCTTATCCGCATTTATTTGATGCTAGTCCATCTGTTCCATTGTATTCGATGTATTCTGATCCTTTTACTGATTTTAGTTTTGATATATACTATAACTGGTGACATATTATATGTTTGCTAATGTTATGTATATAGAGATGTTTGAGATTTCGAGGACGAAATCTTTTAAGTTGGGGAGAAATGTGAGACCCCGAAAATAAAATAGCTTTGATGGCATTTTGGTAAATAAATTGAAAAATATTCAATTTATTTTGATGACATTTTCGTAAATACGTTGAAAAATAATGAATTAATTTTAAAGAATAAAATATGACATATCTTGGTCATAAGTCCAAATGATTTGAGATTTGGATATAACGTAGAAAACTCAAAGATATAGAAGTTTCATGTTTTGAGTTTTGAAAAATTGAATCGTTTGACTGGTCAAAAGTGATATATCGATGTTAAAATGATAAATAGTATATATTATATTATATTATTTTATTAATATAATATAATATAATATTAAAATTAAAAAAAATTAAAAATAAATATGAAACTTACGTTTCATTTTTCATAAAGTCAGAAAGAAGAAAGGGGAAAGAAAAAAAAAGAATAGAAGATTTTGAGATTTTTTTTTCGATCCTGCGACTTATCGATTTATCCAATCGACGAACCGACTTCAGTTTTGGGATCGTTGACACGAGGTCTTCGATTTGAGGTATAAATTTTATAGTTTTGGTGATGTTTGAAATCCGTCAATTTTTGGAATAAATCTGATAAATTGTGAAATCATACAGAAATTGAAGATTGTTGAGTAGTGTATGATTTTAACGGAGTAGAGAAGATTATAGTGATGTTATTTTGAATTATTCTCAATTTATTATAATTAGGGAATTTTAATCATATGGTTGAGATTGAATAATTATTTGTCAGTTATTATTATTAATTCTGATAAATATATGCGGTAGAATAACGGACAAGAAACTCGTATTCGAAGTTGGAATTGAATTATGTTATGATTTCGATTTGATATAAATTTTCAAAGTTTCAAAAGATATTTGAAAATTATATTGATGATTTTGAATGATGTTATAAATTGAAATAAATGTGTTATTGATGTAGATAGAATTTTATATTGATATCTTCATGCTACATCAACGGAAAACGAAGAAATGAGGTATGTTGCGACCGGATAACATACAACATGTATCTGTATTATATGATATATGTTGGATTGATTGGAATGAGAATACATGTCTATATGCCTTATTTGTTGAGTTGATGTGACATACATGACATTGAGATTTGATTATCGATGTATAAAATAAATGTTTTGTTAACACACATCGTTTGATGCATACATCGATACCTGACATGCACGTTGAGCTATGATCATTGGATACCCTGATATGATTTGATTGGATTCTGGGGTTTGTGAACACAATGTTATGTTTGGTATTACATGACCCTTAAAGCATAGACATTTGTGGCCCCGATGATTGGATATGAGATTTGGGATTTGATGGCGCTTTGTCGACGGTATCATACGAGTATCCCTTATTGAGGCCGGTGTGCCAGCTCGAGCATTGATTTGATAGCGATTCGATTGATTCTGACATGTGCTCAGTGGATGGGCATTTGACCTGATACCTTCACGACATACATGCATTGCATATCATATATCATTGTTTAGATATCTGTGGTATATATGATTGGTTGTTCCATACGGAGCTTTGCTCACCCCCAAGGGGGGCTGTTGTTGTCTTTGTGTGTGGACAATGGCAGGTACTCCAGGATATCAGGAGACCGGAGAGGGTACTTCTGGAGGGAGTCACAGCTTGGGTTGAGGTTTTATGTTTTTGTCTTGTTCCCAGTATATATGTATATGTATCTATATACCGGGGCATGTCCCGAGAATATGAGTTGTTTGTATATGATTGGTTTTGATTACGTGTGGGCATGTTTATGACGTGAGATGAAATACTATTTTTAGTATTTAAATTATAGAAAAAATATTTCGGGCTCATTGTAAAGAAATTTTAAACTCGTTTTCCGCTGTAATTAGTTAACCCTAATCAGATTGCATTGTAATAACGATTAGGAGCTAAGGGTCCCACAGATGACATACCACATGTCATCATCCTGAGCCGCTAAATGTGCGTGCATACGAATTTTTCAGTCATCATAGTCTTCTTTTGAAAACTTGAGAATCTTGTTAAATGATTCCATATAGATTGTTAATATTTAAGTTCAAGAAAACCCACTCTGATACCACTAACTATGATCGAGAAATAGTTTAAAGGGGGTGAATAAACTCCCTTATTCCTCTTTAGGAAGGATTCCACTATAAAACTTTGGCTTTAAAAACTGTTGCAACAGCCACTCCAATCAGGACTTATCACACTGCCTGTTTTGGAACTCTTAGTGATCACTTTACATTTTTGGATATTTAAGAACATTCGGTTCACCAGACAACTTAATAAATAAAATAACCAAAGGTTACTGATATGAAGAAACAGTATGTTTTGAGTAGCACGAAGTTGATCCTTCAAATGATCAATATATTTCTGATGAATGCATGCTTGGTGAGCGATGAAGTATGGAACTTTAAGTGCGCTCAAAAACTTCAAGTATGCAAGCTTAGTGATGTGACAATGTCATGTTCAAAAGCTTGTATGTTGTATGAAAACGTTAGCGAGCTCTATCTTGAATTTCGTCAACTCTCCATTTATATAAGCTTTCAATCCAACGGTCGACAAAGGATGTGTAACGTAAACCTGTAGCCTTGAACTGATGTGTCACTATCAGTTGCAAAATCATTTAATGTTCTCTTTGCTTGTGCAGCTTTGAATCCTGTTCCTTTGAAAAGTTGCTGCTGAGTATCCCTTTGTAGTAACTGTTAGCTCCATCAGAACTTATGAATATTTATGCAATCTTTTCTTTTTGGGATAGCGACATAAATGAAGATCTTTATCGGGACTGGAGCTAAACATCGTTGACTTTTAGCGGTGAAAAACCATTGAATGTCCTGAACCAGTCAGAGAATGTCCTTCATTTATTGTGCAATAAATGGCTCTTTCATGAAGCGGTTGAAGTCTTTGAACAGCCGGTTGGAAAACTTTTAATTGTTGAAACTTTTCTGCTGCAAGCGATTGAAATCCAAGCGGTTGAATTGTTCTTGTTATATAAGATAGATTGTGGTTGTTTCTTGAAACAGTTAGTTGTTGTTTTGATTTTGTCAATCACCAAAATTAAGGATAATAATAATTTATTAACACATATATAGTTCGATTTATTCCATGTATTGCAGTTTATGAAAATTTTAATAGTTGAGAGATTTATGATAAATTTCAGGATAAATGTGAAACAAGACATTTTAAATAAAATCGATAATAAACTTCACCTTCCTATATTACTAAGTGATTTTCTTCGACAATCCAATTACTTTAATATTCCTATATTCATCATGTGTTATTAATATTTCTCAATAATTGATTTTCCTAAGTTTAGATCTTGATTAAATTTGGGCTAGGATTCAACCTTAAATTTACGAGAAAAATCATAATAACTCTAAATTAATTCCAAAAATTCTTAAATATCCATAGTAGCTGTATTTTGTAAAGTGCTATAACTTTTGTATATAAAGTTTTTTCAAATCAACATTTTCCTCTCTATAATTAAGTTCAAAAACTTTATACATGATTAAAATCTAGAAGCATCAAAATTGAAGTTAATATCCCAAAACTTTGTAGAAATTGATTTTGTTTTCTCCAAAAAGTCATAGACATTCCGAGACTAGTCCGAAAGCTTTGAAATTTGAAATTATAGTCTAGAAAAAGTGAAGAAACCTTCGGACACGAAAATTCCGGTCATCGGGGCGGCGCGTTACGATGATTCCGACGCCACGCGCAATTGATATTTTTCGGACAGACTATATTCATCAATATCTACAACTTTTGTATACAAAGATTTCCGAGAAAAGCCACATAATTTGCACAGAATATGAATTTTTAAACTGGATGGCTAGCTTTTGTTGCAGGAAAATAAGCGCTTCCAATGACTTTCCGACCAATTTACTGTCATGCATGGATTCTACTCGACACCAGGGTCAATATCTCAGTTATAACTGAAACCTAACTAAAGGTTAAACAAGAATTTCAAGTGCATGAACATGCAATCTAAAAAGATTATTCCTAGATGTATACTTTCGTAGATGTTTTCGGTTTATGTTTTTTTAAGCAATCCCTTGCACCAACATGTTTTTGGGCGTGATAGGAAGTTTAATAAAATTTCTAGAATTTTTTGACAAAGTTTACTAATTTTCAATTATTTTTCTCATTTTTTGGCATTTTCTCTCCCATTTACTCTTTCTTTTTTACTGAATTTCCATGTACTAATTTTTATCCTTTTTTCCAATGGAAAGATGATATTTATAAGTAAAATTAAGTGAGGAAATAATGTCAAGTGTCTAATATAATTGACATCTCTCATTTATGATCTTTAGATGAAACAATATATATATATATATATATATAATTATTATTTAATAGTAATTATGTTATGAATGTAGTTGGTTGTTTACAAGATAACACAGTAGCGGATATCTATACACATCACATAGTCCAACTTCCCAAAACAATATTATAAATACAATGTTCCATTGGTCAAAATTTCATTGGTTTGTTTAAATAATCATTCGGAATTCAAACTCCGATCCATCCAAACTCGGCTCTCTCGCTTGGATTTGACGGAAAAATAGGTAAAATCTCCCTCTATTTTTTGACCGAATTTGTAGTTGATTTAGTTGGAGTTGTTTTTATTTTAAATTTTGAATTTTGATGGAATTAGATTGAATTCTCGTCTGCTTTGACTGTGTTAATGAAGTAGTAGTAGTAATATAAGGTACGAAATGTATTGATGTTTATTAAATTTCATTTGTTTTGGATTTGGATTTGGATTTGGATTTGTTGTTGTTTATTCCATATTTTGATAAGAAATTTTTTGAGATTTGTTGCCGACTGTGGGCATACCCGAGTTTAGTTTCTGGACTTGTGATGACTATGGTTGAGAAATGAGGAGTCTGTTAAAACTTTTTACCCTGTTATGCATCGAATTTTTGGATTGAGTGATTTTGGAATCTTGATTTGAGATCCATTTTAGTCGTGTGAGTGATTTTAACTAGGGATCAATTACGATTATGATGGATAATGCAGCGATATTGATATTGTTCAAAACCCAAATTTCGATTTTTTCCCTCGAATCAAATTATGCTATACAATCAATCTTGAATTTGAATCCATTTTATTTTGGATTTTGGTGCAATGGATTCCAAGTGTAGCCAATGCCTAAGGCCATTTGAACTGGAAGTTTCAAATCATTCCCAAAATCAATTGGTTCAATACAATAGAGAGAGTTCTGTTTGCAAAAAAAGAGAAGGATTCCTCTCTATCTGTGCTTTTTCTGCCACATGATCAAATCTGTTCAACTTCACGTTTCAGTCGAATACTGTTCAAAATGGTTAAATTTTCAAACACCCATGAAATGTCTTTGGTTAGATGTCAAGATAAAACTTGACTGCAGCAAATACGCTAAAGATTTTCGAGTGTTCTTTTCCTCTGTTTTCAAGAAAGAAGCTGTGTTCTAATATGAAGTGAACAGGTGGGAAAATTAGCAAAATCATAGATGTTTACAGAATTGTGTCTGCTACTTGATTATTTGGATGCTCTCTTTGTGGGTAAGATTCTATCTACTTGCAAAATAAGAGTAAAATGGAATTCGCTGTGATGCTTACATTTCTTAATATGGGTAATAAGTTTACTGTGGGAAATTTAAAGTATGTGTGATATGAAAAGGAGTACTTGCTTTCTAGTTTGGTACCGGAAATGTGGGTAGTCGCTGACATTCACTATTATGGTCTGTTGCAAATAGAAAAATTATATTTTTGGTTAGATAATTTCCATATTTTTTATTTTTTGATCATGTTATTCATCAATTCATAGTTTCAATTCAATAACACAAATTTTTTTATTTTCAATTTAGTCTTTTTTTGTCGAAATGTTGGCGTGACATTCTCTTTTGCAATTTTTTGTGACACATCATCGTTTCTCGTTCACACTCAGTACTATGATAAAAGGGCTAAAATCGAAAAAAATACAAATTATTAGATTAAAACCGTAAATTAGCGGATATCGGTTTTTGTAAAATGAGAACCCTTTCAAGCATGGTTCGCCGGAACGCCCGTCTCGGAACGGGAACGGCCATTGGCGTTCCAAAGTTCCACGGCAAATCGGTGAATGCTTTGTAGCGCCGTTCTTCAACGTTATAACGGTGAGGGAACGGTGGGGTGGAACGGAACGGTGGGTTTGAGAAAATATAAATTTTTTTGATAGATCATTTGATTTTTCAACATTAGGTAGACATGGAATTAGATATCATGGATTTGATTATGGGTCGTCTCAATATATTGGTGATAGATACAATGAATTTTCATCATCTATATGAGGTGGTGTTGGACGTCATGGTCCCGAGTATAGATCTTCAAATACAGTTGATAGTTCTACTGTGTATCGTAGATTCGGATATTATAATCGTCGTGACGAAACACTAGTACAAAATCAGTCATCCCATTCTAATGATCTTTCGTCATCTCAATCTAATCAATATCCTTATGGACAATCACGTCAATATCCAAATGTTCGAAATCAATTTAATCTACGACATACTGATGAAGAATATAACAATGATTTCGCTCCTCCGCGTCACTCTTCATGGTATTAGCTTTGGTATGTTATAATTTTTAGTGTGTATTTCTTATTGTGCTATTATTGTAAAATGGTTTTATATTGATATATTAATTTGTAATAACTTCATATATTTTATTTTTTAGTATGACATAACATTGGAATTGGAACGGTAGTTGCCGTTCTAAACACCGCAACCGTTCCGGCGAACCATGCTTTCAATGAAGTATAGAACTTTAAACCATTCCCTTCCAATGTTTGGTGAGATTGTAGTAATATGGAAGACTAATTTTAAATCTGGTGGTAGTACGTTCCATCAACCCCGTGAGAGCTTTGCGTCGCCATGTCCTGGTTCCGCTGCAGCCAGAATGTCGTGGTGGAGTTCTTGGTGGCATTAGTTTGATCAATGTTCCACTGGACAGCCTAATTTTCGAAGGCTTGGTTAAGAGTTAAGACTAATGACACCCAAACATTTGGAGTTTTGCAAATTTTCCCTTCAGAATTTTGAGTCGTTAAAGAAGTCTAATCTTCTTTAGGATCTAAAATTTAGAAGCAGCAGATCTACAATTTTGGGATATAGGCCACTCTTTTGCTGCATAATCTTGCATTGGATTTTCTTCTTCTTAAGCAGCAGTAGCTAGAGCTAAATAAGAAAAAAAAAATTATTTTGATATAAAAGTTGCTCGATCATATCAAATAGCCTTACCGAACTCCAGTTTGGTTGATGAAAACAGGTATATCCATGATTTTTTTATGACATTTTTTTTTATCATCCGGTCTAATCTCTCAAGAGTATCAAGTTGAGTTCTTATTGATAAATTTTCTCGATTGAATCAGAGCTTCTGATGATTTAGGGGCAATTTTCATTTTTTTATTTTCAATTTTCTATTTCATGGATCTAATTCTTCAAGGTAATTTTCTTGTAAATTTAATAGATTTGTGTGGGTAACTCTTACCAAATTTTTAGGTGAAAGACTATTAAGTTCATTTAAATCTTGTTGTGTTTGGCCGACAATATTGCTTTCCATCCAAAGACAAAATACACAGCTCGTCCACAACTTCCTTGTATCATCGTTTTCCTTCCCCGTTTCATAAAAGCCCGACCCCCACTCTCTCTTCAACTACTCCATGTCAAGCGTCTCACAGATGCACTCATTGCAATCTTCTTCTTTTTTCTTTTTTTGTTTTTGGATTTTTGTTTTTGTTTTGCATGCTTCTCCTCTTATACTTCTGACACGAGGTGAAACCCACGCGTAATAATTTAACATTTCTTGCCAGATATTTTACATTTTATGTGATTTTTAAAGTGGTTACATTTAACTATAATCTTTATGCGCTGTTCCAACATTAAATGCTGTGTTTGTTGAACTGTTGAATTTTCAGTGTTCATTGTTAAATGAACGGTCCCAGCAAGTTTGTCCGATTGCTCCTATTATAATCATATCATTAAATGTCAACCTGATTTTGATGTTATTAATATTATAATGATTATGATTCGGCCATTTATACTCTCTTTATTTTTGTCACTAATGGCAGGTACAAGCTCCACGATGTGTGAACTTCTGTTTGGGTTTTGACCAGTTCTTTGTTCTCCTAGAAACTTAAGGTGAAAAAATAGTCTGTAGGGTGCATCTTTTGTTTTTGCTGGTGTGGTGGCCGAAGGTTAAAGATTCACCCGACAACGATGGAAATTAGCAAGTCCCTCAATTCCGACAAAGGATTAAAGCATTTCCCATTGACCCCTTTTAGGATCTTTAGGGGTCTTCTATGTTTAGCAGTTTACATTTCAACTGCGTTTATGTTCTTAGTTTATTTCGTGCCCCCGGCCGCTGTATTCACACGGCTATTTAGTGTACATTACAGTAGGAAATTAGTAACCTTCCTCTTTGGTCTTTGGCTTGGCCTTTGGCCATTCTTATTTGAAAAGATAAACAAGGTTAAAGTAATCTTTTCGGGTGAGAAAGCTCCGTTAGAGAAGAATGTTTTGATTATAGCCAACCACAGAACTGAGGTAGACTGGATGTATCTGTGGGATCTAGCTCTGCGGAAAGGGTGCTTGGGCTACATAAGATATGTTCTCAAAAGCAGTTTGATGAAACTGCCAATCTTTGGCTGGGGATTTCACGTTTTTGAGTTCATTCCAGTGGAGAGAAAGTGGGAGGTTGATGAACAGGTGATGCGCCGAATGCTTTCTACATTTACCAATCGACAGGATCCACTCTGGCTTGCTGTCTTTCCTGAAGGAACCGATTTTACGTAAAACCTCATCAATCCTTCCGTCTTTCTAAATTTTCAAAGTATATTCATCACATTTATTCGAAGCCACCCCCTTTACTACAATCTTTTTGTGTTCTGCGAAAATGAATTGTTTGTCAATCTTCAGACACCATCTCTTTGTATATTTTCTTGAAAACTTTTGGATCCCGGCTATATAACATTCACCTTGCATTTTTGACACAGCGATGAGAAATGCAGAAAAAGTCAAAAGTTCGCTAAGGAGAACGGATTACCAATTCTGAAAAATGTGTTGCTACCAAAGACAAGAGGTCTGCACACTTGCTTGGAGATCTTGAGGGATTCTCTAGATGCAGGTACTGACTGCCCCCTTCTTTGTCATTGTAATTGGTAATTTAAAAAGCTTATTGTCGCAAGTGGTTAAGGCAGCCTAAATTTTTCTCAGACACTTACTAATTATCGCCAGCACGTGTTGGCTGTTGCAAACACGCAACAGCCATTAAAATCCCAACATATTCATTCGGACCTTGTGAATGTCTTCTATAAGCAGGTCAAACCTGAGGTGAAACAAAAAAAAATGTACTGAAAGTATTGATTTGTTCGAGTATTTCTAGTTAAGGTTTAGATAATGTGCTGATTTGATATTGTAGCAGTATAGGAGGTCCTCCATCTCACTACCGCCAATCAATGAGTTAAATATTGAAATAAACCCATGTCCGTGCGTAGCAGGCCAAGTAGGGATTCACATATTAAAACATAAATGTCTTACATCTCTATTAGTGCAAGTTTTCACATATCGTGGCCTTTTCAGTGTGGTTGCCTACACAAAGCATTGCAACAAATTTGATCTAATATTCTGGTGCAAGCTATTTCTTACTAGTTTGTCGAACTCTCACAAAGTGATGGTTGTTTCCCTAGTATCAAGACTTGCTGTTTACGAAAAGCAGTAACCAATTCAAATATTTTAAATCATATAACAACACACAACATTCTCTCTAACAATATTGGCACCAACTTGAAACTCACGGGAGTTAAAGTTTTGTCCTTAACTCAGATACCGATAGTGAAATATAGCTAAACAATTGCCCCTTGATAGAATATCGAAATGTGTCATTTAAATTCTTCTATGGTTTAAATTTTTTTTTGAGTTGCACGACGACTTTAATTTTCAATAAAACGACAATCATCAAGTCATACACCACCCCGGTTCCCTAATAACACACACGATTTCTCTAAAGAAGTGCGAAAAATTCAGTTGACCCGTAAACATGCTCTTTCCATGTTTGTTGCTTCATAAGATCATACATCATTGTACCACAAAATTTTGCAGTTTATGACATTACTATCGCGTATAAGAACAACTGTCCTACTTTCTTGGATAATGTGTTTGGTGTCGACCCTTCCGAAGTACACATACACCTCCGACGTATCCCTCAAGACGAAATACCCTCTTCGGAATCAGAGATCACTTCCTGGTTGATGGATGCGTTTCAACTCAAAGATCAACTGCTCACTGATTTCGTAGTTAATGGCCATTTTCCTAATCAAGGGACCGAAGATGAACTTTCAACACTCGGATGCATGGCCAATTGTGCAGTGGTACTCAGTGTTACCGGTATCTTCACTTACCTCACCTTTTATTCCCTCCTTTTGTTTAAAGTCTATGTAGGTTTGTCTTGCGTTTACCTTGCTTTCGCTACTTATTTCAATATCAGACCATCTCCTATTTTTTGTCTTGAAGAGAGGTCACAGAAGAAATCTTTGTAATGGAATTGGTCCATTCAAACAGAGTGCAATAGTTTTTTTCCCACTGTTTTTAACTTTTTTTTGGGTGATCCACTCTCTTCTCTTCTTATCTAAACTTGTATTAGGGACAAATATTTCATTGATTTGGTTACACTCTTGAAAGATCGCCTACATGTGTCGTATCGACGAGTTCAAATCGAAATACATTCATCACAAACAGAAGATAATATATGATGAGGTTGATGGTCGTATAGAGCTAGTTTGTAATTTAACGACAACCAAGTAATGTGAAAATTAAATATTCATCAATATATTTAAAGATTGGATTTGGATTTACTATTGAAATAAAAATTTGGCATTTGCCATAAATTGTAATTTTTTGTTATGTTTAATATCTATACTTCTATATACTATATTATAGTGCAAAAGATACCTATAATTACTATTTTAGGGTCATTGTGTAATTAATTTTAAAAATGATAAAAATCTATTTTAGTAAATATATAGTTCACCTAAAGCATATCTCAAGTATTGTAATATGGTAAAAGTATAGTGTAGATGATGATGGTATCTTTCCTACATATATATATATATACTAGGATGGTGCACGTGCGTTGCACGTGAAATGTAATTGTCGGTGATTTATTTGAAAGGAGTATACATAAATATGTGTATTTTCCGAGTTTGAGTAATATTAACTTTTTTCTTAATGATAATGAAATTTCATGTAATATATTAGGAACGTTGGATTATGAGCAATTATGTTTTTTTAAGCAACAAAAGTTGAAAGAGGCTCTTACAAATGGCTTGATTGATATGCTCAATATAATTTGCAAATGGCTTGATTGGTATCCTCCATATAATTTGCATACATATGTAATGCTCCAAAAGTTATTTTTCCTATTTTTCTTGTTTGATTTGAAATTTTCCTAGCAAATCCCTTGAATTTGACGTAGCTTGCGATCTTATCTTTTTTGTATAATCTCTCAATGGTTCATCGTCGTTGATCTCTATTTGCTTCTTATTTCCTTTGGTGGATTTGGCGAGTTTTATTGATGATGCATTTGTTCCCTTCTTGTCTTCTATGATGATAGATCGAGATTCTTGCTTACTTTTCTTCGTCAATTTCCGTTTGCTGATCTTCCTTTCTCTGTTCAAAGTGTCATCGATTTTGTCAACACCTTCAGCTTCTATAGAACATATAGGACCACGTTTGTCGATGAAGTGATTTAATTTAAACAAGACTTTGTAGTTTTCATTCAGCAATGCATCAACGAGATTTGTAATTGTGGTATCAGGGGCAAGCTGAAGGCAATAAGAAACAAAAATGTTTAGATTTATTGTGATGATAAGAATTATTACCTATATGAAATAAATTGTAATATTTTGTTTTTACTTGATTATGAATCTTTATGTAGTCTTCAAGAGGATATCCAATTAATGCCTCAACAACTTCTTCAAAGATTGTAATCCTAACAATATTTGTTCCATCATCCAACAAAAATGATAATCTATACCTGGAAGATTGAATTTGTAGTGTTCAATATCAATGTTAGATAAATAAATATATGGCAGATGTAAAAATTTGAATACATAGTATTACCCGGGAACTATCTGGACTTGTAATTTTAAGCAATTTAGACACGCAAGGCCACTTGACATTTTTGTACCCGCTTTGAGACAATGATCACAAGCTTCGTAGTATGGCAAAGAACCATTCTCAATCTCCTTGATAGTTCCTTGCAAATAGTAATATGCATTCTATATTTGAAAAAAAGTTCGATCATTAATGATAATTTGAAATTGTAATGTTTTTTGTTTTATTTAAGGATGATCATTAACACCGATTAATAAATATGAGTTCTCTACAACTGGAATAAGCAGACTAAATTCAATAAGACGTGTAGAAATAAATATTCAAACCTCTATTAAAGTTGCCTCCTTTTTAATCACTTCGTCAATTGTTACACACCTAGAGTCAACAAACATTTTCTTCATCCAAATAGTACATAGTTTTTCTCGCCTCTCTTCTGCGTCCAACCTGTTGATTAATATTTGTTTGAAAACAAGTAATAGATTTTTTTAGGAAAAAGAGATGGAGTAGTCTGAATATACGAGAAAATTAAATTCATAATTATTGGTGATAGACAAAAATGATGATTAATATCTTTTGACACATATATTAATGTTAATGCGGAGATTTAAACGCCAAATTTGAAACTGTTAAAATGAGAAGAAATTTATTTTTTTTGATGAGTTATCAGATCCATGATAGTTGATATAGAGAAGTTGTAATTTACCATGAGTTTGCAGCATCTGTCTGGGTGCATGGAGGGTTGAAAAAAACAGATGTAGTTTGCGTTGATTTCAACTGATATACTCCTGTTTGATATTAGATGGGAAAATTGATTGGGTTTGTTCATAACAAACAAATAAACAATTAACATAATGAATTTTACTGTTGTATTCTTGCATCCTCAGGTTGGTAAAAATGATTATTGGGTTCTTCGATTCCATATGCTTCATCATTTGTGCCTCATTCAAAGCAAGGTCGTCCCATAGATTAATATTAATGGATGTTAGCCTAGCATTGAAAACATACTTAGCTTGATCGCAAAAGGTTTTTACATACACAAATAATATAATTGTGCTTACGTCGTATCCAATAAAACAATGTCTCTTTTGTATACCATGATACCTTCTGGTTTTGTAAAAACAATCAGTTGCTTGACCTTTTTCAGCACACCTATTACATCTGTAGGCAAAAGGTGATTTTCACAAGGATAAATTATTTTAAAGCTATGAAAAGTAAGAATAATATACGTATAATTGCTTACGTTGATTTTCTTTATCGCTTAGTTGAGGTGTTATTTCAGTAAATCGCCTGAAAGCCAAGTGCAGTTGCTGTATTGCTAGTTTTTCTGGTAGCTCTGTAACGACGGTACCTCGTTGGAATAAGAGTTCAAAACTTGAGTGAACATTTTCGTAATTCGAGTTGATGACCTTAACAAACGCATTATAGATAATATAAGATTTATCTGTCTCCATTATTCCTTGAAATTGCTTTATAACATTCGAGAATATCAGCCCATGAATAAATGTCCCCTACAAAAATACCGTAGAGTGAAGTAAATAAATATTATGCAGATTACTGTTAGAGTATAATGAGATAATTCAGAATGAGACATAACGTAACACAATGAGGAAAAACCAATGTAAATCACAAGTGAAAATGTGAAATTGTAAAGCAACAGTAGCAAATCAAAGTATGAACCTCTTCATCGACGAGAATCATTTTTCGGATCACCTTTCCTTGTTTGGTTGTGATTTCGGATCCTTGTCGAAGAATAAGAACCTTAACAGCAATTGCACTGTTGTTTAGCTTGAGTTCTTTGAGTGACGTGTGTTTAAATTTTTCCATCTTATTGTTGTAATTTAGATAAGCAAATAATAATATGTAGGTGATATGTGAAACCACGTGCAGATGCTATGGAAAACTTTTGGTTTCTTGAAGTGTGGAATGTGTAATTTATAACTTAACTGAACCACTCCAAAAGTTGCCACTTTTCACATTCTCCGTAATTGATTGTGTGATTAAAAGCATTATGTGTATTTACTCTTTCTATTTAATGTACAATGTATGAATTATGTATATTCAGATAACATACGGGAAAAAAGACTCCATTGTATTGAATTATTTATATTGGTGTAAATGATAATTGAGAAGGTTTACAAATACATGTATGTTGAGAGTAGAGGAAAAGACTTACCAGGATATACATTTATATTTTTTCGCCAGTTTTTTATTTTATGTATTTGGTATTTTTAATCTAATATCGTATGAATATAACAATATTACATTCACATATGGAATTTTTTTTGAATATAAATATGATATTGTTCACTTAAATTTAATTGATAATATGTTTATATAAAATATAATATTTTATCTAAAAAAAATATAATAATGATGTTATGATTTACGAGATAATGATTATTCAAACGCTTGATTCTTGTAATGCTATTTTTTCCCCATGACAGATTTATGCACTTTATAACGAATGGGTCAAGTTATATCGTTATTCGTCAAAATGAATTAACCGATTCATCGTAGTATTCATGTATTGGTTTTGTTCTCTTTGCGATTAAATATAATATATATATATATATATATATATATATATATATATTTATATATTTATGTATGGTAGGTCAAATTAAAAATCTAACATGTGAAATTTGTTCGTCAAAGCTCATAAGTTTTTTCTGTATTTGGGTGAAATTGAAATGCATATCTCAAATATTTTATGGTTCAATGTTTGATTATTTTTATTTAGAAACTGTTTTTTTAGCCTTGATTTATTTTGGTAATTTGTATTTTTTTAAAAAAAAAAACAAGTGCACAGCCAAAAGGAAAGAGTTGAGTACTTAATTGTAAAATTTGATAATAACTTTGGAGAAAATATTGAATAATAGAAATTGTAGAATTTTGTAAGCACAAGTCATGTATATCTTGATTCAACCAACGCCGGAAAATCATTTTTGATGAATAAAACTGAAAGATTTGTCGTCATTTCGATCAGAAGTTTTATCTTTGATTGTTCACCTATGAATTTATTTGTTAATATTTTTTTATTGGGCGAATTATTTATTAAACAAATGTGTTTTAATAGCCATTTGATATTTGAATTCTTAATTATTTTGGAGAATTGAGTAAAAATAGTGTTTTTCAAAGACGTATGAATAAACATCAGCCAACGTTTGATTGATTATTTTCTAGTTTGTTTGAAAATATAAATAGATTATATATCACCGAATTCAATGTAATTATTCATAGTGAACAAACAAGATAACTGGGAAGTAAAATATATTAATAAACTATAATAAACATTAGGTGATAATGGAAAACTTAATTGTTTGAGGCGAAACAACCACATAAGAAAATAATGGAGTAAACAAAAACAAAAGGTGCTTTATTTTATTTTATTTTTATAAAGAAAAGGTTTGGAGAAAAGATTATACCATCGGAATTTACTGGAATCTGCAGTTTAACGACATCAAATAAAATTGATTTCAAGTTCAAACAAGGCCAGCAAGTACTTCTTTGTATACGACGTTTCTTGTTAGTGTGCCATCATCTCCGTTTTTAGCATCTGGTTTAACCAATACTTTTGTAAATTTCATAGAAACACCTCTTGACAGCGCAACATATAACTGACCATGTGAGAAAACAGGTTCGGGCAAATATACACCAACAATTGGAATAGTTTGGCTTTGAGACTTGTTAATGGTCATGGAAAAACACAGCCGGATTGGGAATTGCTTTCGTCTAAATTGAAATGGATATCCTTCGTTCTCGGCCGGAGACAAAGGTATTCGAGGTATTAATACCATCTTTCCGGCATGATGACCAATCATTATCTCTGCTTGTATCACATTGTCTTTGAAGTCTCTACAGACCATTCTTGTGCCATTACACATAACATTAGATGGATCTAGATTTCGAAGGAGCATGATAGGACAATTTTTTTTCAACATCAAAGTATGAGGAGGTAAGCCGTTGGGTGTTAAGCTATTCAAAAACTCAACCGGGTAAAAATTTTGCGTATCGTCAGTAGCATCATCAAAACTTAGAAAAGTTTTTGCAACTCCAGGAAACAATGAAATTATTTTGTCGTTTAACTTGTCAACATGAGTATTCTTTGTTGCAAGAATGGCTCGCTCTGTCAAATATGAAGCCGAGGAATAACTAACAGCAAGTTCTGAATAAACGTAATCAATCAATCTTTGCTCGGA
Source organism: Primulina tabacum (assembly GCF_025594145.1). Taxonomy (NCBI): domain Eukaryota; kingdom Viridiplantae; phylum Streptophyta; class Magnoliopsida; order Lamiales; family Gesneriaceae; genus Primulina; species Primulina tabacum. The sequence continues at coordinate 5,307,111 of NC_134561.1, read as the reverse complement.
CAACTCGGGAGATTCGGTACTAAAATTAATCAGCATCTCGCTTGGAAGACGAATATTCCCATTTTCGTCTACTGGTTCAACACCTTTACCTATGCGCAACAAAAACTCGCAGAATTGAGGATCACTCCTTGCACGCATGTTTTCGGTCAATGTTATTATCTGCAACGATTGGTACAAGTACGATTTAATCAAGCTCCCATCGATGGTTTCTCGAACAGTTGCTTTTGGAATAACAGGCAAGACTTGCATGAAATCACCTCCTAAAACAACTACTTTTCCACCAAAAGCTTCGTTATTCCCAACAAGATCTTGTAAAGTACGATCAACCGCCTCGATGGCAAATCTTTTACACATAGGAGCCTCGTCCCAAATAATAAGTTTTGCCTGGCGTAACAACTCTGCTAAGCAACTCTGCTTTGAAATAGCACAAAAGCTATTCTCATGTAGTTCAATGGGAATTTTAAACCGCGAATGCGCTGTCCGGCCACCTGGTAGAATAGATGCGGAAACACCTGACGTTGCTGTTGCTAGAGCGATCATGGACCGTGAGCGAACTGTTGAAAGAAGAGCACGATATAAAAATGTTTTCCCAGTACCACCGGGACCACTGATAAAGAATACACCACTCCTATTGTTATCTAGATGCTCCATAATCAAATCATAAGCCATATGCTGACCAGCATTAAGTTGCAGGGGCCCAACCAAATCGTCTGATGAAACACTAATTGATAATTCGTCTAGAATTTCTCTAGAGCATTTCAGTGCGGAGCATTCCGGTATGGTTGTGATTCTAGGCAAATCATACATACAAATATCCTTGCCCATACTCTCAAGAAAAGAATTCACAGATACAAGTGTCTCACTCAACACCTCTACATCACCAGCGGTACCATGTCTTGTGAAGTCTTCAGATAAATGATTGTAAAATTTATCCCACAAGCTCCTAACATCAGATGGCTCACAATACACTAAAATTGTCGCAAACAATCGACGCAAGGCATATGGCATATGAAAGCTTATAGCCTCATTTAAAAACTCGAAATTAGTATTGTCAGATTCCAATAATCGTCTACATTGTGCTGCTTCCTTGAAGGAAAAACACTTTCGCTCACCAACTGTGAGCAAATCATCATATGAAATTGGCCCACGAATATTAAGCAACAATACACGCAAATAATACCTTTCTCCTTCAATTGGATTCGCAAAATTAACACGGCCGATAACTTGTCTCTGCCTTCTTTCATTCCAAGCCTTTGTTTTTCTATCCCAGACATAATGCTGTGGAAATTCTGAATACAAATATTTTCTTGCCTCCACATCACGACAGCATGTTACAAAATACTCAGTCAACATAGTTTTGCCAATTTTGTCAGATTCCAACACTGTCTGTAAATCTTGATTGTTCTAGAAAGTAACACATTGTTTGTTAGGTAAGTGAAGGGGTAAATTTATGACCGGCGGAGATATTTCATTCAAATCAAACTCGTAAATTCTCCAAATCGCCTCTGGAGCCGAGACCCACCGAGCATCTTGATACGCCTTGATCTCGTCAATGTATGTTCCAGAATCGTGCGATGAAATATTAACATATATCTTGTCATGACCTTTATATATATACTTGTAAAGGTATTTAACAGCTGTGAGTCCGGAACAAATCTCAACGTTTATATGACAGTCATACCTATACAACAAAAATGGATTATATGGAACAACCCACTGTGAATTCAATGTGCGACGGCGGACTTCAACAATTCTTCCATCGTTTCTTCTTCGGTATATTGGATACCCATCTCTCCCTTGCATTGATTGATCTGAAAAAGGACGAGGATAATGGCTTTTGCATTTTCCATTTATCATACAAGGACATTTTTTGTCCAGCAAGCCACACGGGCCATGCATCATATGCCTCGTCACCAAATAAAAGAGCTTTGGGAAACGATTCTCATCCGGAATCTCAGCAACAACATATGAATCAAACATTTCAGGCGAACTAATCTTGGAATCAGTGAATAAGATAAGAAGCATGTGGCAATGTGGCAGACCTCGTTTCTGGAATTCAATAACATAAACATATGCAGCAACGCGGCCGAATATACATTTTTTGAGGACTTGGTCTTTTAGATCAATCAACTTCGAACGAAAAACTTGCGAAACAAGATCCGGCCGATCATGGGCAACTTGACCATCAAATAGATTTTCTTTAATTTCTTTCCATTCAGGATTGCAAGTAATCGTAAGAAACAAGTCTGGTTTCCCAAACGCTTTGACCAAGGCAATAGCATCAAGATATCTTTTGCGCATATCTCTTGGGCCTCCAATAAACGATGTAGGGAGAACAATACGGTGACCAATCTCGCTACCGCGGGTCTCTCCACCAACAACGCTGTCGACTATCCCTTGATACATCTCTGATCTGATTTCTGTTTGATTTCGTCTGTAGTAGTCGAGGCGAGTTGTCTCCAATTTAATGTACATATCAACAATATATTGTTGCAACAGTCTACCACCATATAACAGAATAGATGAATCATTATCTCTGATTTGTATCCGATAGCAATAATACTCCCTGCATGACACCATTCGATCGTTTTTGCCACGAATAATCGCTACAATCAAAAGAACACATATTAAAATTGCAAAATGAAAGTATTTTTGGAAAAAGAGAGAAGATATCAATCATTGAACAACATATTCAATTAGTATAAGCAAATATGTAAATAACTTAATTTATCAAGGACGAGCTCAGTTTTTTACCTCGGTGTTGGGCAACTCATTTATATTTCTTTTGGGCTAAATTTATACTGTAAAAAATTGTTGGCTGAAATAGGGAACTTATAATTGTCTTTTATGTCATGATAATATATTTTAATCTTGGAAATTATATAAAAATACAGGGCTACCTATTTTGCATCCTAGATTACTTCACATATATTTCAATCTTGAAAATGATAGAAATACTCCATGCTGATCTTTCTATTTTGCTAATATCTCTATTAATATGTCATATTATATTTTATTTTAATAATATAATTGTTTCGCAATACACCTACTTGTTTGTCTAACTAATGGCCAACTAATTTCTTCTCGTTTTTTTAAATATATTAAAGGATTGGTTTTTCTATGTAATTTTAAATGTTGGTCATATTTTAAAAAATTGAAATTATACCTAAAAAATTTAAGGGTAACTCCATTGTTCAAAGAACAAATATTGGGAAACAAATTGATATGCTGAAGTATTTTATTAGAATAAAATTTGCGGAGGTAATTATTCACATTATGACATAAGTAAATTAATTTACACGTTAATATGCAGATGTAATTTGTTCAAGTAATTATTCAATTTCAGTTGTTTAAAAAGCACAATTGAAAATTTGATTTATAATAATTATCAACTACACCATATAATGACGTAATTTTAAATATTTTCTACTTTATATTAAATTTCTCATAAACTCACCTCGGCTTTCACCGCCAACATACTGAGGAAGAGAAGGAAATCCAGAAGTAGATGCCAAGTTATTGCCAAAAGAAGCAGGACTATGATCAATTCCAGATTTCAAAATGTGTTGTTGCCAACCAACATCACCATAGGGGAAAAACAACGGATATTGTAGTGGATCATAGCAGCCAAAGTAAGGTTTTATCATATGCATATGTCCATCATATGCGTGAACAACAATATCTCGGTCATAAGGAATATTAGCATTGTCATTACCCTCCACCCATATAGCAGCAACCTGATCGGCGGATGGGCTATTATAACGCCTATGATCGATAGATACATCTTTGCAAATATGCAACCTCAGATTCTTTACAGAAGGATATTGCATAATCCTCTTTAGGAGCTGAGCATAGGGATTCACTTTTAATATATCCATCAACAAAGCCATGGTAGATTCATTGACGGCTTCTTCACCAACAACAGATATTCTATTACGCAGCTCATTGTCACTGTCCCAAAAATAAAGTTGGAAATATTTAGGACCATCATCGCTGGGCACAAGAGGTGGCAAAGAATGAAACACCTGTCCCGATACACGAAATGTATACACTCCATGATTAAGAGACGCGAGATCTTTATCAAGGCGAACTACGAATGATGTGAATGAAAACAAACTATTATACAACCGAATTTTTCGGCGAAACGAAATAGCTGAAGGACACGATATATCAGTAAATAAATCACGAAGACGCGACGGGATAATAGGGGAAGTGAGCTGAATTTTGCCAGAACCACAACAAAATGTAGGGGATTCATGTGGAAACCTCCATGCTCCACAATAGCGACATTTTGGAACCACGGGAAAATTCTGCAAGTGATCGATGTCCTGCTCGGTAAATTGAGGAAAACAAAAAAGTGATAAAATATACAAGGAAGGATTCCAGAAAAACAGCCTTCATCTGAAAAAACAAGGAAATCAACAATACCAAGAATACGAAAACAAAACATACAATGGCTTAAGCATCCCCGACCAATAGACGAACTAGCAATTGCACAACCTGTGATTTGCAGATAACAGAGATGAAAGCATTTGTAAAACCCATGAATCCATTTCGAATTTTAAGAACTATAATTACAGAAGCTAACCAGTCGTAGTAGAAAGTGTGTTCTCGCAACTCGACGAACTGTCCAACATTTCACTGCCAAAACACGAGGGAATGAGTAAGGAAGAACTAAAGAATAAAAACCAGTACAATACCAAGGAAGATGCGAGCAAGAGAATTGGAGAAAGTAACACACCAACTGCTGGTTCTAAAAATCGAAAACAACGGGAAGCCATAAAAATGAATGAAACAAAGTAAACGAGAGCAATACCTGGAGACGAAAGCAGAAGTCGGTCTAGGCTTTCGACCACGAGCCATGACTGGCAACAAAAGGCAAGCGTGAAACGGGGTGGAGTGACGGCAAAGAAGAAGAAGCCACATGCAGCCAAGGAACAAAACGAATTTATGTATGAGGTGCTGGGGAAACACGGGAGGCAAATACACGTACAACCAACATAACGAGAATAAAGAGTCAGGACTTAAACAAAAATATTAATTACTCATTATCACACAAATATTATTTATTGATTAATAATTAATATGGGTATTAATAATATTAATTAGTAATACTGAAACTGTAGGGAAAACAGAAAGCTCTTACAGTGAAGGGAAGCCAACAAGTCGGATAATTACATAATAATTAATTAATAATTACTATTATTAAATTCGGATAATTACATAATAATTAATTAATAATTACTATTATTATTAAAACACAATTAATAAATAATAATATTTAAATACTTAAAATAAAATATTGGATAATAATTAAATAATAATACTTAAAAAGTAAAAGTGCATTAATAAATAATAATACGTAAATACTTAAAATATTGGGATATTAAAGTGTTGGAATATTTTGGAAGAAAAGGAAAATGAGGTAAAAACACAATTACTAAAAGGGCAATGAGGTGCTATATTTATAAGTTAATAAATAAATAATAATACTTAAAAAGTTGGAAGAGGAAAAGGACAATAAATAAATAATAATACTTAAAAAGTTGGAAGAAGAAAAGGACAATAAGGTAAAAACACAATTAAAACTGCTATATTTATAAGGATATAGATATAGAAAATGTTAGTATCAGTATTTTCAATGCAAGTGGTATCCGTTGAAGCTATCCGATCTCGAAATATTTTGTAAATTTAGTTACAAATATTGTTTGACTCGTGGAATGAGATAAATAATATATATAGATATTATTATTCAATATATATGGATGATATAATGATTTTAACTCTAATCTTTTCTAAAATTTAAGTAAAATATTGAGTTATGAATATATTTAATCAATTAATATCTCAGTATATATTGTCAATCACTTCCAGATTGGCATACAAATCAGGTTTTAAGATTCTGTGACTGGGTGAGGTATGTTTAGTCAGAGATAGATCCAGAAATTTAAGTTGAGATAAGCAACTTAATGTAATAAATTATATATATAACGAAAAAACTCGTTACATTATATCTATACTATCTATACTATTATATCTATACTATTATATTAAGTGTGAGGACATTAGAATAACTACCTTTGAGGACACCAAAATATTTAATTCCATAATTACCCTTCTTACTCTACTAAAAACCTTTTCAAATCACTTCATATTTTAAATATAAAAAAATCAAAACAAAATTTTCCTTTTAAATCGAACAACTTTTCTAAATCGAAAATAATTTCGTGTTAATTATTTAGTATTATTTAATCAAATTAAAAATAATAATAGCACATGCAATGCATGTGCATCTTTTACTAGTATTCAATAAATTTGCGCCTAGAAGTTGGGTTTGAACTTAACGTAATAAATCAAACCTAAAATATTAATATGGGGATGTTTGGCAAAATGATACTGGTCAATCTTTTTTAAAAAAAACTAAAGATTCAAAATGTATTTGAAACACTTGCAATCTATTAACAAGTTATACTTAGATTCAAATTTTCATTTTTGAATTTATTTTTATAACATTTTCAATGTAATTTGAAAATTAAATTTCATTAAATAAAAAATCGATAAAATAGATGAATAATAATTTTCTAGAAGTTCATATTAGATTTATAAAATCCTTACAAACTAATATATGTGTAAAAAACTTTATACACTAATAAAAACATTAATAATTTGTTAACGACTTCACATATCATTCTATAGCACTAATTTTTTTTTAAAAAAAGTAAATGACCGATAACTTTTCTTGCAATGGGTGTGACCGATAATCCACACACTAATTTATTGCAATGAGTGTAGCTTATATGTTTATTTATTTATAGTTATTTTTTTGGGCAACTTTGTAATAAATTCTCATCTCCATACTCAATTTTTTTTTACTCCCAATCCCTTCAAATCTTTGTTTTAACTCCCTAATTTTTTTAAAATTTCCAAAAATTTCCTTAATCTTCAACTTATGATACGTGGCAATGGTTTACCTATCGAGACTGTTCTTAAATACATATAGCCTAAAAACATGCAGTTATGCAAGATTTCTAGTCTATATATCATATACATATGATCGATTTTTTTATATTTTTTAATAAATGACCCATCATGCTTCCGTATAATAAATTGAACAGTTTACTTCTTTGACCGGAGTGCCGTCGGGTTATATCTACTGGGTTTTACAGACTGCTCCTCACAGCCTAACTACGCAGTCGCAACAGATTCCTATCGTGAAATTCTTCAACAGCACCTAGCACAACCGTGTTTCGTTTCCTACCTCAAGGTGTATAGTAAAGTTGTTCAATTTTATAATAATACATGAGAGTGACAAAAGCCTTGGTCTTTTTATTCAAACATAACAAATTATTATTATTACATAGTAACCTCCTGTAGAGGAGGAGGAACTAGTTTAACTACTTATAGTAGCCGAAATTACAATACACATAATTTAAAAAGAGAAAAAAATTACAATCTATTTGAAGGAAAATGAAGAGGTTGAATGATACCTTCATCTTCCTTTTGTCTTCGTATTTATATAAGTCCTTTGCGGATTTGAATTCCGGAATTCAAATTCTTACTTTAGCTTTTCTTTATTGCCTTCCAGCTATAGTTGACATTATCTCTTGAGTGGATCGAGTGGGTGGTTGAGTGGTCCCTCCTCTTTTCTTGAGTTGTCTTTTTCTAGATCATTAATCTAGAAACAACTTGTTCTTCCATATTTATTTCATGGCATAACCAATAGTTATGTTTCTGTATCATATTTGTTGAGATCTCATTCCCTGCTTCTTTTAATTGTTTATAGAGATCTTTGAAAATCTTCAACTGATTTCTTATTACCTTGATACGCCTTTTGGAAACCTTAAATATGTAAAATACATTTTCTTTGGTTCCAAACTTAGTTTTAATCTTGTGTGGTTTTCTTGTTCCCATTTACGCTTTATTTATAAGTGTATTTGGATCCAATTCTTTTTTGATAGCGGCCAAATCAAATGCCTACTTGATTTTGTCGGAGAATCTTTATCTTTTGGTATCCCCAAAGAAAAGTGACTCTGGTCATATGTCCATTTATTTTTGTTGGGGAATCTTAAACTTTTGGTGCCCCCGAGAAAAACGTGATTGTGGTCTTTCACCACTTAGTCATGTCTCTGCAAGATGCTTCCTATCTAACCTAGGTCTGAAGCCCTTGCCAAATTCTGACTCCTTTTGATTTGGGCATTCTGGGCAAATTTATTCTGACCATCTTCCCACATGAGCCATGCTACAAAATTTCCGGCGAGTTTCTTTACTCCTCGGCAGCTTGCTATTCCACAAAAGATTTATTTTTCCTTTCAAATAAATCTTCTGCAAAATTTATTGTTTTTACTGTCATAGTGTTTAACATGAATGATCAATTTACCGAATTTTGATAAAACTTAAATGAAAACTTGACTTTGTCCATCTCGGTTAGACAGACCCATAGACCCCATGCTCTTCTGGTAGAAATTTCATATTTAGTTATTGAAGCAACAAGGGGTATTTCTTCTATTGGAGGATCCTTGATAAATTTTTGAACATTTATGCATGGCCTCCTTAATTGGATAAAATGAAAGGCTTCATTAGAGCCTCTTCCCGCTAGTTCTGGTGCTGTACTGAAAATTAAAGCTCCAGAATGTCTCATCTGGATAAATTTTCGTTATTTGCCTATGTTTCATAAACCACTTCCTGAATCTATTTAGGTAGTCCTTAAATTTCTGAGAAGCTAGATGATATAGTATAAACCGAGGCAAGATGTTTGAATCAGAATTTTTGAGTGACAAATTGAGCGCTTGAAGATTACCGAACTGATCAACTCAACTGAACGCGACGTAACCGAACTGAAAAGTCTTGAACTGAATTCGCCCAACTGATAATTAATGCGCTAAATTATCGAAGGCAACTAAACTGATTAAAGCTAACTGAAACTGTGTAGCGAACTGAACTATCAGTTATGACTGATCAGTTACACAATCAGTTCATCGAATAGGCTAAAAGTCAATTGATAAATCAGTTTGACACGTCATCAGTTAAGGAGTGTAGCCAACAACTCGAAAATTTGTACAAGAGCAGACTGTAACTTGTAGTGGGAACACAGCGTATCAGAATGCCATAATGTACGATTGTCTGAAGAATGATGATGTGTCTACTCAGGACAAATCAATGGATATATGACATTTAAACGCTTTCAATATTACCGATGGGAGTAAAGCATATAAATAGCCGAGAAGATCAGTTGAGAAGAGTAGTAGTGAAATAGAAAAAAGAATCGAGTTTTCAAGAACAAGCAAATTCTCAGTTACAAAAGATCACGCTTTATGAGATATATTTATAGCTTTCAAGCTATATTTCGAGCAATCATTTATTGTTATTATATTTGATCTTTAAGATCAGTTGTGCTTAGCAAACATATCAGTTGTGTACTGATAAAAGTTGTAAATATACTAAGAATTTCAGTTTGACAGTGTTTAAGACCAAACTGAAGTGGGTTATTACAGATTCTGTAATTAATCAAAGTTTTTTAGTAAATATCCTATCCTTGAGATAGAAGGGGTGACGTAGGCGAACATCTATAAATCTTTGTGTTGTTTATCTTTCAAGTATTCAATCTGTCATTCATTTTGTTTCCGCACTTTAAAGTTAACCGATCGACATTGACAACAAGATTATTGAATTCATTTTATCATTAAACTGATTCACCCCTTTCGAAAAACTTCAAAATCGCAAAGTGTTTATTCAACCCCTCCTTCTAAACACTTTCAATCGCCCAACCGATCCTAACACAAGAGCCCCGAATTCATACCATGCATTTACCTCCTTTAGATATGAATTTGGTTTCATCCATACCCTAGGATATTTTCCTGAAACATCAACCCTGATTGTGGCTAGGTTAATGTCTATTCTTATTTTCAATTTCTCCCAATTTTGTTGATATACCTGTAATGGAGAAATTGTAGCTTCATTAGTACCAATCTTATATTTACCCTTGTCTGTATTTGGTCTAAGGTTGATCTTTCCCTCTTTAATCCCCGATATGAAGGGTTGATGAAGACTCTAGATAAGGATTTGAAGTTTCAATTTTTGTTTCAGCCGACTCATTTAGAGATGATCCCGACTTAACACTTGTGCTAGGGTATTTGAATCCTCTGCTCCAGGTATAAAGTCCTGTACTCAAAAACTCTCTATTTTGAAAACCAGTGGCTTCTCTATGCCTTGGGGGATAGGCCGTTGCATTACATATCATAACTGAGTATAATCATGCAAACATCATGTAATTCAATCAGAGACAATTCTCTTATCGGCTTATTGTAGCTTACCCGCAACTTCTGCATTTAGGGTAAGCTTGTTGAACTCATTTTGAAGCATTTCAAGGTGATCCCTCAAATTCCTCTGCATTTTTATGATATCATCGATATCGATGCTGTCCATCTCTTGTTAAAAAATCTGCAAGAATATTTTCATGAGATTTAATAATCACAATATCAAAAATATAATTATGATATATAGCTTGCCATCTTAGTAATCTACCATTCTCAAGTTTAGATTATATTCTATTTTTCAAGAAAGCTCTTACTTGTGTATTATCAACTTTCAAAGTATATTTCTTTGCTAGTAAAAATAATTGAAATTTTCAAAAGCCCTTTTTACTTCATAAAATTTCTTTTTGTTGATATGTCATCTTATGGCTTCTGCATATGAGAAAAGTTCATTGCAATATCTGCTGTAGGTCCAAAATGCGATAATGTAACCTAACTGCATGAAAATCTAGGGAAAATATAAAATGACTAATTAAATGGTTTTATTTGCATGAATTAAATATGGTGTGCATGTTTACATATTTAAAATTTTAGTTTTAAATTAGAATGCATAAAACTGTGTTTTAAAGGTTATTCGAGACGCGATCGAGGAACGGAGACCGGGGACCATATGAGAGAAAATAATTTTATTAAATAATTATTTAATATATGGTATATTTTAATGGAATTTTTGAAAATAAGGTATTTTAAGGTGTTTTACACGCCGAGTCGTATTTTAAATCGGAAATCGATTTTCGATAAAAATAGAGACTTTTTGAGAACTCGATTAATATTTTCACAAACTTTCCGAAAAAAAATATTTTGAATATTATCTAATAGGCCTATTATACTATGTTAATGGGCTTAAACTTGCACCATGTATTTTATATTAAATAATCAAGCTTCCAAGCTCTTTTATCTTCCCTAAAACACATGCCCCTCACCCTAAGAATACTATGACTCTTCATCAGCACAAAACCACACACACACACAAAATTTTGAGAGGACGAGTCATGAAATTTGAAGTAAAAATCATCAAGGTTGCATCCCCGTCTCTCCATCAACGTCCCTCGCATCGCAAGTCATTTTTAAGGTGTGCATGTTTAAAATGTACCTTTCTACATGAATACATAAAACTGTGTTTTAAAGGTTACTAACATTTAACCCATGAGATGCACGAGATGATATTATTAAAAATTAATTATTATAAAAAATAATATATATTTAAATTGTAAAAAAATAATATAATTATAAAAAATAAAAATAAGAAACTATTTTTTTCGTTAATTTTGAAAAAATTTCTTAAATACAACGTATGTCGATTAATTGTATTAGTCTAAGGTAATGACATGGTTCTTATCGTGTTTAATGTATTAATGTCGATCACCAACCTAAATACATATTTAATTCTTTAATTTCCTAGAAGCTATATATATAATTATTTTATAACGTGTGATAAATAAATATTTTTAAATCAAATCCAATAAAACTAATGAGAAATACTTTTTTCAAAATTCAGTAACTTCGTCTAAATCCTCATTCACAAACAATTTTGTGACATGATACGTGTTCAACACTTTTGAAGGATAACAACGATTGCTTCATCAATATCTTTATCCAAATAGGTTGTGATTTTATCAACAAAATCTATCTATAACGTACACAACAGCTTACCCTAAAGAAAAATGAAATATGTGATTATAAGTAAATTACGTATAAACGAGAAAAGTTATTTTATTAACATTTACTATGTGTATTCCAAAACAATGCCAATAAGTTTTATAAGGTGTCTTGATAGGTGTCATTTTTACGTATTTTATTGCATTAATTTTGTGTGTGTTTGCATCGTGTGTGTGTGCATTTCATAAACATTTCGTTCGTTTTATAATTAGCATATGCATATGATAGTGTCTAACTCGCACGTGATGAATTTGCAGGTAAAATGACCGGAGAATTGAAATCGGAACATAAATATGCAAGCCACAAGAAATTTGAGAGGACATGGCAGAAAGCATGTCGCCCGAGCGATAAAATCTTACCGCTCGAGCGCCAGGAAAGACTTCGAATTACAAAAGAGGTGGTGCCTGAGCGGTAGGATATTATCGCTCGAGAGCAAGATGTGCCTTCCAATCCAGAAGACCTGGCGCTTGGGCGGTATAATCTTACCGCTCGAGCACGAGAGCCGCACCTCACAAGAAAAATTACAAAGGAGTTGGCGCTCGGGCGGTAGATTCTTACCGCCCTAGCGGTACTAAATTTGGGAAAAATATGGAAGATTATTTCTTGCCTTCCGGGAGAAGTTTCCAAGTGTGGCTGTAAAAACTAACCCTAGGGACGTTTTTTTCATTCATTATTCAGCAGCCAAGGAGTTTGGAAAATGAGAAAAATCTTGGAGCAAGGCTTGGAGTGAAGATTTGAGGATTTCTGGGCACCGTTATCCGCACTTTCATCACGACTCGTATTTCTAGTTTAATTTCTTCATGTTTAAACATTGTTTGATTATTTTAATTATGACATCGAATAGATAAGTTTCATTATTTGTTGGGATTTAAGGGGATCCTACCCCGAAACCGAGTTGAGTTAATTAACATATCGACTTTTGATTTATTCTTGATTGTGCTATTATTTTCATTGCGCTGTTGAAGCATAGCTAACTTTAATAACGATTTAATATTGCAATTGAGTTTGAGAGAATAACCTGTGATAGGAACGATTAGCATAATCCGTGGATTTACAATTTACATAGAAATATGAAATCGGATACGTGTCGATAGTCATATTCCGGTAGGGCGAAAGCTAAGGGATTTCATAGAACAACATGCAATTCACCTTTGATTAATAATTAAAGAGATTTAATTACTTCAATGAGTAGAATTAGTTTGGCATAGCTTGAGAAGGCGTGTTCAATTGGATAGGAAATCCTGTCGGAAGCATAGATCACTGTCGAACGAATTAAGTAAATGACGAGGGGTAGGTGAACCGAGATTCCCAACAAATTCATTTCTTATTGAATATTAAATCCATTTTATTTCATCGTTTAAGTTGTAAATCAATTCGTTGCATTTTTATTTAATCATAGTAGTATTAAACAATCATTCAACTTTTCGTCGCTAAAGATTTAGTAACTGGAATTAACAATTGTGAAATACAGTCTCTAGTGGAACGATACTCGTACTCTCGTACATTATATTATTACTTGACATCGTGCACTTCCGATTATTTCGAGCTTGAATATTATAAATTTTTACTAAGGAAACAGTGCAAGTTTTTCTCGATCAAGTTTTTGGCACCGTTGCTGGAGACCGTTAATCAAAAATTTTATTTTCTGTTAGTTATTTAGCATTTTTTTTTTATTTTTTTTGTTTGACACCTTCGATTTAGTTTCAGGTATCTCTCTCGGTGCATGCCAAGATCTCCAGAGTATGAACTAGAGATATTCGATCCCGAGATTGAAAGAACCCTACGCAGACGCAGACAACAACAGAGGCTGAGAGACATGATGAACAGAAACGAACATGAGGAAGAGAATCATGAAGATCTAAGAGTCGAAGAACCAAGGCGCATACCCATGTTGGAGTACGCACAACCTTAGCTTTATGGAGCACGTCCAAGCATAGTGTTACCAACCGTCAGAGCGAACTAGTTTGAGATCAAACAAGCCATAATTCAGATGATCCAGAACAATGTCCAATTTGGGGAAAATGCGCTTGATGATCCAAACACTCACATCGTCGAATTCTTAGAAATTTGCGACACTTTTAAATTTAATGGAGTGTCTGATGATATTGTTAGATTGCGTTATTTCTTTTCTCTTTACGTGACAAAGCTAAATCTTGGTTGAATTGTTTGCCTATAGGTTCAATCACAACTTGGGAAGATATGGTCAAGGCATTCCTCGAGCAGGAGTCACTCTACGAGGCTTGGAAGTGCTACAAAGACTTATTGTGGAGATGCCCACATCATGAGTTACCTCTTGGGTTAGTTGTCCAAACTTTTTACTATGGTTTAATTTTGTTTAACCATACCATGATAGATGCCGCGGCCTGTGGGAATCTGCTGAGGAAAACGGCCGAAGAAGGTTATGAGTTACTGGAGGAGATGTATGCTAGCAGTTACCACCCTCAATCTGAGAGGAACAATCAGAGGAGGAGTGCAGGAGTTCACCAGGTAACCGACTTTTCTGTTGTCGCTACACAATTAGAAGCACTTAAAAGGAAAATAGATAGCTCAAATGTAAACAGGACAGCGATGCGCCTGCAATAGATATTATGTGATAAATGCGGAGGAGGCACCAGTAAGACAATGGTCCTTTCTATGTGCATGAGGAGGCACCAGTAAATCAAGTGGGGATTCAAAACCGTCCTAGAAATGATCCATATTCGAACACATATAATCCTGGATGGAGGCAACACCCCAACTTCTCATGGGGTGGGCAAAGCAGCCAGAATCGACCCCAAGGAAGACAGCAGTATGGTAAGCAACCGATGTATCGACCTGAGCCTAGAGAGGAGAAGTCTAGTTTGGAGCAAATGATGTCCAAGTTCATCTCATCCACCGAGACTAGACTACAGAACCAGGATGCATTGATAAAGGGTTTTAAGAATCAGATAGGTCAATTGGCTAAAATGATCACGAGCAGAGATCCGGGCACCTTGCCAAGCAACACGGAGACTAACCCGAAGCAACTGAAGCCATAGCATTGACGAGTGGAAAAATGCTTGAACAAAAGGAGAAAGAAAAAGAGGATCAAGGAGAGGAAGCGGCTGACACATCCACAGGTAAGTCTTCTAACTCTACACCCGCACCCACTGCACAATATAAAATTGTTATCCCTCCGCCTTTCCCAACAGCATTGAAAAAAGTGAAATTGGATGCACAATTCCGTAAGTTGTTAGAAGTATTCAAGAAATTGTACATTAATATTCCCTTCGCTGATGGTTTAATGCAAATGCCAAGCTATGCTAGATTTCTAAAAGACATCTTAGCTAATAAGAGGAAGTTGGAGGATCACATGACGATAAACTTGACTGAAAATTGCTCTGCATTGGTACAAAACAAGATCCCGCCAAAGATAAAAGACCCAGGGAGTTTTTCTATTCCTTGCATGATTGGTGATATTGTTTTTCATAAAGCCTTATGTGATCTTGGTGTGAGTATTAACCTTATGCCTTATCTGTATTCAGGAAACTTGGACAGGGAGAGCCTAAGCCCACAAGGATATCCTTAAAACTAGCAGAAAGATCCATCAAATATCCTCGAGGAGTCATAGAGGATGTGTTGGTGAAAGTGGACAAGTTCATATTTCCAGCAGATTTTGTAGTACTCGACATGGAGATGCCCTTGATTTTGGGGAGATCGTTTCTTGCGACTGGCAAGGCCCTGATTGATGTTCAAGAAGGGAAGTTGAGATTGAGAGTGGGAGAGAAAGAAATTACTTTTGATATCTTTAATACTCTTAAGCACACACTGCGCACTGATGATTGTTTTAGAATTGATGCTGTGGATTCACTTGTGTGTAATTTTGTGCAAGATGATATGAAGGACCCATTGGAAGCCACTCTCACTATTGAATTGAAGGAGGATGAATTGGACGAAGAAAAAACGGAAATAGTGGCATACTTTAATGCCAAATATCCATAGAAGAAGCCGATAAGGATGAGATTGGAGGATTTGGGAGACCGAAGAGACTTGACTCTTCCAAAGTCAAGCATTGAGGAAACACCAACACTTGAGCTCAAGCAACTGCCTCTGCACCTAAAGTATGTATACGTAGGTGAGAATAATACTTTACCTGTCATTATTTCTGGCACTTTGACAGATGCAATGGAGGGAAACTGCTGAAAGTTCTTAAAGAGCACAAGAGGGCGTTTGCCTGGAAGGTGGTAGACATCCAAGGAATAAGTCCATCAATATCCATGGGCAAAATCCTGATGGAGGAGAAGTATTCACCCCTTGTGCAACCACAGAGACGACTCAATCCAAAGATGCAAGAGGTAGTGAAGGCTGAAATTATCAAGCTTCTTGATGCAAGTATTATATATCCTATCTCCGATAGCACGTGGGTAAGCCTCATTCAGTGTATGCCTAAGAAAGGTGGGATTATTGTGATCACTAATAAAAAGAATGAACTTATTCCCACCAGGACTGTTATGTGGTGGAGAGTGTGTATTGATTATAGAAAATTGAATGATGCAACCCGTAAGGACCATTTTCCCTTTCCCTTTATTGATCAGATGTTAGAAAGACTAGCAGGGCATTAATTTTACTATTTTCTAGATGAGTATTCAGGGTATAATCAAATCACTATTGCACCCGAGGACCAATAGTAAACCACATTCACTTGTCTTTATGGCACTTTTGCTTTCTGCCGCATGCCTTTCAGTCTTTGCAATGTCCCTGATACTTTTCAGCGATGCATGACTGTTATATTTCATGATATGATTGAAACTTTTCTTGAAATATTTATGGATGACTTTTCTATTTTTGGTGCAACGTTTGATAAGTTCTTGCAGAATCTGAACTCGGTGTTGAGGATGTGCGAGGAGACGAACCTGGTGCTGAATTGGGAGAAGTGCCACTTCATGGTACAAGAGGGGATTGTGCTAAGGCAAAAGGTTTCGAAACAAGGGATTGAGGTGGACAAAGCTAAGGTGAAAGTCATCAAGAACCTACCACCACCGGCTTCAATAAAGGGAGTTAGAAGTTTTTTGGGACATGTCGGGTTCTACCAGCGTTTCATTAGAGATTTTTCAAAAATTGCAAAGCCTCTATCATCCCTACTCATGAAAGATGTACCATTTACTTTCAATTTTGAATATTTATAGGCATACGAAAACCTAAAGGAGCGCTTGGTGACGACTCCTGTGTCGGTGGCACCAGAGTGGGATCTGCCTTTTGAGGTAATGTGCGACGCCAGCGATACTTCGGTTGGTGCTGTCCTAGGCCAAAGGCGTAATAAGGTATTTCACACTATATACTATGCAAGTAAGACTTTAGACGAAGCACAGTTAAATTATGCAACCACTGAAAAAGACTTACTTGCAGTAGTATTTGCACTTGATAAGTTCCACGACAGGTGCTTGCAGATTCTGAAAGCGGTTGATGTCGGTGTCCCACACCAGTGATGTGGTACGCCTTTCTTTCCAAGCGGTTGATGCCGGTGTCCCACACCAGTGACGTTCAGAAAGACCTAGCCACAATGGTCTATGCACTGATGGTGGGTATTCCGATTAATGTGGGCCGACTAATCTTCCCTCAAATCCACTAGTTCATTCACAGCTCCAGCATTGCCCTATTCTTCCCCACTATCATTACAGAGCTGTGTGTGCGAGCCGGGGTAGTCGTCAATGTGTATGACGAATGGTTGTAACCAATGAAGCCCATTGACGACTCGTGGATGAAGACAAAAAGGGGAAAGCACGCTCTAGATTTCCCAGAGGTGGCCGAGGAAGAAGACACATATAACAGCCCTTTAACCCTAGGGACGTTTTTTCATTCATTATTCAGCAGCCAAGGAGTTGGGAAAAGGAGAAAAGGCTTGGAGCAAGGCTTGGAGTGAAGATTTGAAGATTTTCGGGCACCGTTCTTCGCACTTTCATCACGACTCATATTTCTAGTTTAATTTCTTCTTGTTTAAACGTTGTTCGATTATTTTAATCATGACATCGAGTATCTAATTTTCATTATTTGTTGGGATTTAAGGGGATCTTACCCCGAAACCGAGTTGAGTTAATTCACATATCGACTTTTGATTTATTCTTGATTGTGCTATTATTTTCATTGTGTTGTTGAAGCGTAGCTAAATTTAGTAACGATTTAATATTGCAAGTGAGTTCAAGAGAATAGCCCGTGATAGGAACGAGTATCATAATTCACGGATTTACAATTTACATAGAAATATGAAGTCGGACGCGTCGATAGTCATAGTCCGGTAGGGCGAAAGCTAGGAGATTTCATAGAACGAAATGCAATTCACCTTTGATAAATAATTAAAGAGATTTAATTACTTCACGGAGTAAAATTAGTTTGGCATAGATCGAGAGGGCGTGTTCAATTGGATAAGAAATCATGTCGGAAGCATAGATCACTATCGTACGAATTAAGTAAATGATGAGGGGTAGGTGAACCGAGACTCCCAACAAATCCATTTCTCGTTGACTATTTAATCAATCATTTAGCTTATTTATTTCATCATTTGAGTTGTGAATTATTTCCTTGCATTTTTATTTAATTATAGTAGTATTAAACAGTCATTCAACTTATCGTCGCCAAATATTTATTAACTGGAAATAATAATTGTGAAATACAGTCTCTAGTGAAACGATACTCGTACTGTCGTACACTATATTATTACTTGATATCGTGCACTTGCAATTATTTCGAGCTTGAATATTATAAATTTTTACTAAGGATTCTACAGTGCAAGTTTTTTCTCGATCAATAACATATTGTCATAATTTTGTACCGTCTTTTGAATTTCTCTAAAATCTCCGGAAAGTTCATAGGAATTCGGTATTATTTCTACGAACCTATTATTCTGAATAATAAGTTTACCTTAGGATTCTGATAAGTTTCCCTATTTTCTTGATATCTAACCTTGGTTAGATTTTCTTGTTTCAAATATTTCAAAATTTTGGAATAAATCATACAAATAATTAATCTCGAACCTGGGTTCGGATTCATATTATTTTAGAAAATTTTCCTCCTCAAATATTTAATTACATAATAATAATAAATTTGTATGTTTGAAATAATTTTACCTAGGCTCTGATACCATTTTCGGCCCAGTAAAATCAATCATTTTAATTAATATATAAGGGTATATTTGTCTTTTTTAATACTTCAGAGAGTTGAAACAAAGTTTTATAGATGTATGAAGTTAAAATAAAGTTAGATTTGGGTTTGGAGATTTATCCAATTTACCCTTATTTTTTGAAAGTGTTTTCTCCAAAGATAAGCCCGAGATGTCAGGAGACAATCAAGCCTCAATTGTTGAATTCCTACACACAATCAAACATAATATACGTGAATGGTTGGGCTCACAATGTGAGACATCGAAAATAAAATAATATTGATGGCATTTTTGTAAATAAGTTGAAAAAAATTCAATTTATTTTGATGGCATTTTCGTAAATAAGTTGAAAAATAATGAATTAATTTTACGGGCAAAATGGTAATTAGTGATATATATTGGTCATATGAAGTCCAAATGATTTGAAATTTAGATATAACGTAGAAAACTCAAAGATATAGAAGTTTTATGTTTTGAGTTTTGGAAAGTTTGATCGTTTGACTCGTTCAAATAGATATACCGAAGTTAAAATGTTAAATATTATATATTATATTATATTATTTTATTAATATAATATAATATTAAAAAAATAAAAAAATAATAATAAAAAGAATAAATAAACGTGAGTTGGTGGAATTCTTCGACTCAGGTTTGACAGCGAGAGAGAGATAAGAGAGGTGAGAGAAATAGAGTTTTGATTTTATTCGATCATGCGACTTATCGGTTTATCCAATCGACGAACCGACTTTAGTTCTGGGATCGTTGACACGAGGTCTTTGATTTGAGATATAAATTTTATAGTTTTGGTATGTTTGAAATTCGCCGATTTTTGGAATAAATCCGATAAATTGTTAAATCATACAGAAATTGAAGGTTGTTGAATAGTGTATGATTTTAACGAAGAAGGGATGATTATAGTGATGTTATTTTGAATTATTCCCAATTTATTATAATTAGGTAATTTTAATCGTTGGGTTGAGATTGAAGAATTATTTGTCAGTTGTTATTAATTCTGATTATATATGCGGTAGACTAACCGACAATAAACTAAGTTTTGAAGTCGGAATTGAATTATGTTATGATTTCGATTTGATATGAATTTTTGAAGTTTCAAAAGATATTTGAAACTTATATTGTTGATTTTGAATGATGTTATTGATTGAAATGAATATGTTATTGATGTAGATAAATTATTATACTGATATCTTCAAGCTACATCAACTGGAACGAAGAAGTGAGGTATGTTGCGATCGGGTAACATATGACAGGTATCTGTATCATATGATATATGTTTGATTGATTTTATTGAGAATATGTGTCTATATGCCTTATGTGATGACTTCATGTGGCATACATGACATTGTGATTGGAATATCAATGCATAAAATAAATATTTTGGTAACACACATCGTTTGATGCATACATCGATACATGACATGCACGTTGAGCTATGATCCTTGGATACCCTGACATGATTTGATTTGATTCTGGGGTTTGTGTACACAATGCTATATTTGGTATTATATGACCCTTAAAGCATAGTCATTTATGGCCCCGATGATTGACTGAGATTTGGGATTTGATGGCGTTTTGTCGACGCTATCATACGAGTATCCCTGATTGAGGCCGGTGTGCCAGCTCGAGCATTAATTTGATAGCCATTCGATTGATTCTGACATGTGCTCAGTGGATTAGCATTTGACCTGATACCTCTACGAATTACATGCATTGCATATCATATATCATTGTTTAGATACTTGTGGTATATATGATGGTTGTTCCATACGGAGCTTTGCTCACCCCCAAGGGGGGCTGTTGTTGTCTTTGTGTGTGGACAATGGCAGGTACTTCAGGATATCAGGAGGCCGGAGAGGGTACTTCTGAAGGGACTCACAGTATGCGATGAGGTTTTCTTTTTTCCCAGTATATATATATATACCGGGGCATGTCCCGAGGATATGAGTTGTTTGTATGTGGTTGGTTTTGATTATGTGTGGGCATATTTTATGATGCGAGATGAAATACTATTTTTAGTATTCAAATAATATGTTTTGGGCTCATTGTAAAGAAATTTTTTAAACTCGTTTTTCGCTGTAATTAATTAACCCTAATCAAATTGCATTGTAATAACAATTAGGAGTTAAGGGCCCCACACATAGTGGTGTCAGAGCATAGCTGGGAGTGCTCGATTGAGTCTTGTGTACACGTGAATAGGCACAAATGAATTGTGCGCCTGTGTTTGATTTATTTGTATTACTTGCTCCTACTTGAATTAGTTTGAGTAAGTTATTGATGAGATTGATGATATGAGATGATGATGATGTGAAATTGATATTGATTTGTGATATTCATCCATTGATTTGTAGATGGATCCCACGAATGAAACTGCGAGTAGCAGTACTGAGAGGATAGTTGGACAATTTGAAGGATTGTCCATGGATTTAGTGATGGCTCGATTCCAGGATTTGAAACCACCGAAGTTCTTTGGCACTAAGAGTGCAAAAAGAGCTGAGGCCTGGTTGAAGTATATTGAGCATCTGTTTAATATTGTTGAATATTCTAAGGCTCGGCGAATGAAGCTTGCCGTTTATCAATTGAAAGACCAAGCAAAATCTTGGTGGGAAACCGCTGAGATTGGATTGAAAGAGGCAGGGATTGAAGTCACATGGGATGTCTTCAAGGCCCAGTTTTTGGAGCAGTATTCCCCTCCATCTTATTATACTGCCCAAGAAAATGAATTCAATAGTCTGCAGCAGAGAACGATGACTGTTGCAGAATATGCTTCGAAGTTTTCTACTATGTTGAAGTATGCACCTCACGTAGCTGCGAATGCAAAAGCAAAATATAACAGGTTCGTGAATAGTTTGCATCCTGCTATATATACTTTTGTCATTTCTGGTTTCTCTACCAGCTACGCAGAGGCAGTTGAACAAGCAAAGGCAGCCGAAGCTGGACTGAAGCGAGGAGGTCCTCAGTATACTCCTCCACCTCCAGTGACAGCTCAGCAGCCTACTTTGCGTCCGAGAGGTAGGAAGTTTAAGAAGACTGGTTCCACTGTTTCTTCATCTTCTTCGAGTTTCAGTGGATCCCAGAGAGGGAGTCCCATGATTGCTCCTTATTGTAGCCATTGTGGAGGCAAACATACTATCGAGCAGTGTCGAGGTATGTTTGGTACTTGTTATCAGTGTGGACAGGATGGTCATTTCTCTCGAGTATGTCCGAACAGGTGTACGACTTCTTCCCAACCCCAGCCAGGATTTAGAGGTGGCCCCAGTATGATGAGACCTGCTGTTCCTATTCCCTCTTTTTAGCAGTTAACTGTTCCATGATATCCAGGACCAGGTATTCATACTGCCCAAGTTCTTACTCAAGTTCGAGTGTATGCCATGACCGAGGATCAGGCGAAGGAAGCTCCTGGTGGTATGATTGCAGGTATTTGCATGCTTTGCGATTATCCTGCACGTGTTTTATTTGATACAGGAGCATCCACTCATTCATATCTCATGCATTTGTTGCATCGCATGATATTATGTGTACTCCGTTGTATGATACTTTGTTGATAACCACGCCAGCAGGGAAGATTATTTTGTCTGAGAAAGTTGTGCATAATTGTGTATTGATATATGAGGATAATGTGATATTTTTGAATTTGATTGTCCTTCCAATGCACAACTTTGATTGTATTGTTGGCATGAATATCTTGATGACAAATCGAGCTACTGTCGATTGTTTTCATGGAGTGGTTCGATTTAGACCTGTTGATGGACCCAAGTGGAATTTTTATGGCAAGGGTTCCCAAGATAAAATTCCATTGGTATCCTCTTTGGAAATGTCTCGACTTTTGATTAGCGGAGATGAGAGTTATCTTATCTACGCTATTGATGTCTCTAAGAAGGAGCCTTCTTTATCCGATATTCCTGTTGCGAAAGAGTTCCCGGATGTATTTCCCGATGAGATTATTGATTTTCCTCCTCATCGAGAAGTTGAGTTTAGTATTGATCTTATGCCGGGGACTGCACCTATTTCTAAAGCTCCTTATTGCATGGCACCTCTGGAATTGAAAGAATTGAAAGAACAATTTCAGGATCTTCTCGATAAGGGATATATTCGACCGAGTGTATCACCTTGGGGAGCTCCAGTTTTATTTGTTCGAAAAAAAGATGGTACTATACGAATGTGTATCGATTATAGGCAACTGAATCGGGCTAGTGTGAAAAACAATTATCCACTTCCTCGTATTGATGACTTATTTGATCAGCTTCAGGGTACTTCTGTTTACTCTAAGATTGATCTTCGTTATGGATATCATCAAGTACGAGTTCGAGAAGAAGATGTGCCAAAAACTGCTTTTCGTACCAGGTGTAGCCACTATGAGTTCTTGGTTATGCCTTTCGGTCTCACGAATGATCCTGCCGTATTTATGTATTTAATGAATCGTGTCATTCAAGATTATCTTGACCGATTCGTTATTGTATTTATTGATGATATTCTTGTGTATTCGAAATCTAAAAAGGAGCATACTGAACATCTGAGACTGGTACTTCAAACTCTTCGCAATGGCCATTCATATGCTAAATTGTCCAAATGCGAATTCTGGATGGATAGAGTGGTATTTTTTGGCCACGTCATTTCGAGACATGGCATATCTGTTGATCCTGCTAAGGTTGAAGCCATATTGAATTGGCCAAGACCTACGAATGTTCCTGACATTCGTAGCTTTATGGGTTTGACTGGGTATTATTGTCGTTTTATTGAAGGATTTTCGAAAATAGCTAAACCTATTACGCAACTGACACAGAAAAATAAGAGATTCATTTGGTCAGATGAATGTGAAGCTAGTTTTCTTGAATTGAAGACGAGATTGACCACAGCACCTGTGCTAACTATTCTCTCAGGTACCGGAGAATTTGTAGTGTGTACAGATGCGTCTGGTAAAGGTTTGAGCTGTGTTCTGATGCAACATGGCAAAGTGGTTGCTTATGCATCTCGTCAATTGAAATTTCATGAAACTCGTTATCCTGTTCATGATCTTGAATTGGCCGCCATTGTGTTTTCTTTGAAGATTTGACGCCATTACTTGTATGGAGAGAAGTTTGTTATTTATTCGGACCATAAGAGTCTGAAATATCTCTTTTCTAAATCTGATTTGAGTATGAGACAACGCTGGTGGATGGATCTCCTGAAGGACTTTGATTTTGAGATTCAGTATCACCCTGGATCGGTGAATGTTACTGCGGATGTCCTTAGTCGTAAGGTGCATGATTCTGTGTTAGCATCTGTTTGTGTCGCCAAAGTACACGAGGATATATCTACTTCTGGCTGGACTTTTCACTCGAATTGGAATTCTGTCACTGTCTCAGAATTGAAATTTGAGCCGAATTTGATATCTAAAATACGAAAGGCCCAACGAAGCGATGCTCAGATCCAGAAGTCTAAAGAACTTGTATCTGCAGGACATCAGTATGGATTTCAGATTTATTCTGATGGTTCTCTACAACTTAGTGGTCGGCTAGTAGTTCCTGATAATTCTGATTTGAAATCTGTCATCCTTCGAGAAGCACATTGTAGCAAATACAGTATTCACCCTGGAGACCGGAAGATGTATTTGACATTGAGACCTCAATTCTAGTGGAGACGTATGAAGAAGGACATTGCTGAATTTATTTCAAAATGCCTTGTTTGCCAGCAAGTGAAAGTCGAGAAAATGAAACCGGGAGGATTACTCCATAGTCTTGAAATCCCAAAGTGGAATTGGGAACATATTGCTATGGACTTTGTGACTCATTTACCTCGTTCGCCCAATGGATGTGATGTTATTTGGGTAATTATTGATCGGCTTTCGAAATCTGCACATTTCATTCCGTATGAACGGACTTATCCTTATCAGAGAATGACCCATTTATACATCGAGAATATTGTGAGACTGCACGGTGTGCCAGTCTCAATTGTATCTGATCGTGATCCCAGGTTTGCTTCTAAATTCTGGGGTAGTTTCCAAAAAGCGATGGGTACGCGTTTGGCTATGAGTACTGCTTATCATCCTTAAACTGATGGCCAGACCGAGCGTACGATTCAAACGTTAGAAGATATGTTACGTGCTGTTGTGATGGACTTCAGAATGGGATGGCAAGATGCCTTACCATTAGTAGAATTTTCTTATAATAATAGCTTCCAAACGAGTATTGGTATGGCACCGTTTGAAGCCTTGTATGGGAGACGATGTAGATCACCATTATTCTGGTATGAAATTGGTGAAAGACAATTGACTGGACCGGAAATGATACAGGAAATTAGTGATAAGGTTTAGTTGATTCGACAGCGGATGAAAGCTGCTCAAGATCGTCAAACGAGTTATGCGAATAAATGAAGACGACCCTTAGAATTCCAGAAATATGATAAAGTGTTTTTGAAAATATCTTCCTTCAGAGGAACTGTTCGATTTGGAATGCGAGGAAAATTATCTCCTTGATATGTTGGACCATATGAGATCATTGATCGAGTTTGGGATCTTGCTTATCGCTTGGCATTACCACCAGCTCTATCTGCCATTTATGATGTGTTTCATGTGTCTATGTTCAGAAAGTGTGGCGCCCCAAACCTCGCCACGTAATCATGCAACATGTGACGTCATATGCATAATTTTTTTTTCTTTTCGACGACGTAATAATATAATGCATATACGACAAAATAATGTCATCACCACACTATCTACGTTAGTGTAGCAGAAACAGTACAATAAATACATACACAACAACTCAAATAAGACAATAAGCTATATTGTCTCTATCTACTATCAACTACAGGACTGTTTGACTAGACACACCTAGTCCTTCACCACTATCATGTCTCACGCATAGTCCTGTAACCTGCCCAACAGAAACAGCCCTCAAAGGGTGAGCATATACAACAATCATCATCGTAATACATAACAGTTATATTAACAACATAAAATATAACTGAAATCATAATAGAAATACCCCATTTGCCGTTTCTGGACAATCAGCCAACAACAACCTCAAATCACAATGCAACAACATCGACGATACGTCGCACCCCAACACCGGCGACAGCAATATCGTCGAACGAACAACAACATCGACGATACGTCGCACCCCAACACCGGCGACAGCAATATCGTCGAATGAATAACAACATCAACGATACGTCGCACCCCAACACCAGCGACAGCAATATCGTTGAACGAACAACATCAACGAGACGTCTCCCAACAACGATAACCAACAACATCAACAATAATAAACAACAAATATAATATCAAATCACCCAAATCCAGTGATTTATCGTCATTAAACACAATAGTATTCATCAATACTAAACAATAACAACATATGCTCGTACGTCAACACGTACCTGATAATCGAGTATATATATAATCTGGCTATTTCTTTGATCCTGAGGCTTGTGATGTATCTAAATAATTCAACAATAATTATCAGATCATTGTCACCCTATCAACACAGTTATAACAGCCTCAATATATAACATCAAATAGCCCAACAACAATTAATTCAACAAAATATAAAACTCGATTATAAATTCGTATTGTTCAGCAATTTAATATTCTGGTGTATTTAATTCACAATACTACTATCAAATACACCCTAATTAATTAACTTCAAATAATAGGCTATTTTACAACATCCGTCAAATTACGAAAACTTTATATCAACGTGTAGTCTATACTTCGTAGACTCCGAATATATAATCAGAATTAATAACAACTGACAAACAACTCTCCAATCTCAACCCAACGATTAAAAATCCCTAATTAAAACAAATTAAGAATAATTCAAATAACACCACTATAATCTTCTCTACTTCGTTAAAATCATACATTATTCAACAATCTTCAATTTCAGTATGATTTAATAATTTATCAGATTTATTCCAAAAATCGACGAATTTCAAACATAACCAAAAATATAAAATTTATACCTCAAATCGAAGACCTCGTGTCAACGATTCCAAAACTGAAGTCGGTTCGTCGATTGGATAAACCGATAAGTCGCACGATTGAAAAGAAAAATCGAAATCCTATTCTTTATTTTCTCTCACCTCTACGTTGCTCACTGTAAGAATGAAAGATTCATTCTTTTATTTTACGTAAGTCCATTTTTTCTTTTTTTTTAATTATATTATATTATATTAATAATATAATATAATATAATATAATATATATGATTTAATATTTTAACATCGATATATCCATTTGGACTAGGCAAACGATCAAATTTTTCAAAACTCAAAACATGGAACTTCTATATCTTTGAGTTTTCTACGTTATATCCAAATCTCAAATAATTTAAACTTCATATGACCAACATATGTCATATTTCATTCTTTAAAAATCATTAATTATTTAGTAATCTCACATTACTAAATCAACAAATTGTGATATTTACTTCAGGCATTACATTTCTACCCCCCTTAAATGAATTTCGACCCCGAAATTAATCAACAACAGTAATAACATGCATAAATAAAAGATACGTCATACCATCAGAATAAGTAGGGGTAGAGCTCCCTCATATGCCGCTCTGTCTCCCAAGTGGCCTCTTCGACACCTCTATATTCCCACTGAACCTTCACCATCGGTATAAGCTTACTACGAAGCTTCCGTTCAGATCGATCCAAAATACAAACTGGTCTCTCAACATAAGACACGTCAGGATCTAACTGAACCTCAGAAATATCCAACACATGTGAAGGATCCGGCTCATACTTCCGCAACATCGGTACATGAAACACATCATGAATACCAGATAAAGATGGAGGTAGAGCCAATCGGTAAGCCAAAGTGCCTATCCGCTGCAATATCTCATACGGGCCAACATACCTCGGTGCCAACTTTCCTTTCATGCCAAATCGCACTGTGCCACGAAAAGGAGAAAATTTCAAAAATACTCGATCGCCCTGCTGAAACTCTAAAGGTCTTCGTCTTTTATTGGCATAGGCGGCCTGTCTATCTTGAGCTGCTTTCAATCGTTGCTGTATCAACTTTACTTTCTGTTCCATCTCATGAATCATATCAGGACCGGTAACTGCAGCTCGATCAACATCATCCCAGTATAACGGAGATCTACAACGTCTCCCGTACAATGCCTCAAATGGAGCCATCTGAATACTACTCTGATAACTATTGTTATACGCAAACTCTACCAATGGAATAGATGACTGCCAAACAGATTAAAAATCCATAACATTAGCACGCAACATATCCTCCAGCGTCTGAATAATACGCTCAGTCTGACCATCTGTCTGGGGATGATAAGCCGTACTCAATCTCAACTCTGTCCCCATCGCAGTCTGCAATCCTTCCCAAAAATGAGAAGTAAATCGAGGATCTCTATCAGAAATAATAGACACTGGAATCCCATGCAACCGTACAATCTCTCGTAAGTACAACTGTGCCATCGTCAAGTACGTACTACTCATGCTATAGGGTATAAAATGTGCAACTTTCGTCAATCGATCAACAATCACCCCAATAGCATCAATAGTTCCAGTGCTTCTTGGCAAATGAGTCACAAAATCCATCGATATGTGCTCCCATTTCCAAGTCGGCACTTCTAAACTCCTCAATTCACCTCCCGGCCTTCTCCTCTCAGCTTTGATCTGTTGACAATTAAGAAATCGACGTACAAAATCAATCACATCACGTTTCATTCCCTTCCACCAAAACTGAGAGCGTAGATCCTTATACATCTTCTTGCCACCAGGGTGGATAGAATATCGACTACAATGTGCACGCCGCAACAGGCCCTGGCGCAACTCAGATATATCAGGAACTACCCATCTATCATTCATCCTCAAACTGCCATCATCATCCACTCTAAAACGAGTATCTTGTTTCTGAGAAACTAACTCCCTCCATCGCTGAACTCCCTCGTCTGTCATCTGTGCATCACGAATACAACCATATATATAAGGTTCAGCTAATAAGGTAGATACCTGGATAGGAGTCGTCGAGATATCAAAATCATATCCCAAGGAACAACAAGACATCATCATAGCTGATAAACGACTCACATCCTCTGCAGTACAACTCACTTTACGGCTCAATGCATCAGCTGTAAGATTGGCTCGACCAGGATGATATTCAATCTCACAATCATAATCCTTCAGCAAATCTAACCATCGTCTCTGTCTCATATTCAACTCTGTCTGGGTAAACAAAAATCTCAAGCTCTTATGATCAGTATAAATCGTAAACGAGGTACCATATAAATAGTGTCGGCATATCTTCAAGGCAAAGATAATGGCTGCCAACTCCAAGTCATGCACAGGGTACCTTGTTTCGTGTGGTTTCAGCTGTCTCGAGGCATATGCCACAACATGTCGATCCTGCATCAAAACACATCCCAAACCATGTAATGATGCATCAGTATAAACTACAAACCTCTCATTTTCTGTAGGAATTGATAACACCAGTGCAGTCGTCAGTCGGTGCTTCAACTCCTGAAAACTCCTCTCACATGCTTCAGACCACTGAAATCGCACACCTTTCTGAGTCAACTGTGTGGGGCCCTTAGCTCCTAATCGTTATTACAATGCAATCTTATTAGGGCTAATTAATTACAGCGGAAAACGAGTTTAAATTTTCTTTACAATGAGCCCAAATCATTTTATTTGAATACTAAAAATAGTATTTAATCTCACGTCATAAACATGCCCACACGAAATCAAAATCTATCATATAAAAACAACTCACATTCTCGGGACATGCCCCGGTGTATAGATACATATACATATATACTGGGAACAAGACAAAACATAAAACCTCAGCCCAAGCTGTGGCTCCCTCCAGAAGTACCCTCTCCGATCTCCTGATATCCTGGAGTACCTGCCATTGTCCATACACAAAGACAACAACAGCCCCCCTTGGGGGTGAGCAAAGCTCCGTATGGAACAACCAATCATATATACCACAGATATCTAAGCAATGATATATGGTATGCAATGCATGTATGTCGTGGAGGTATCGGGTCAAATGCCCATCCACTGAGCACATGTCAGAATCAATCGAATCGCTATCAAATCAATGCTCGAGCTGGCACACCGGCCAATATGGGATACTCGTATGATAGTGTAAAAGGCCCTAGAACTTCTTGCTTGAAAATTTGCGGAAAATTAAAAATTTTCTTTTTGAAAGAACTTAAATGGCCTCATTCATAAAATCACTGGTGAATCAAGTTCAATATTTCAAAATATTGCAGCGGAAGGAAATAAAGTTTGCCAAAAATCACAATTTAAAAATATCCAACGACTGATAAAATGTTTGCGGAATAAAATAACAACTGCTGCTCTGAGGTCCTCGGGTGCCACTACTGCCGACCCAAGCTGGCTCACTGGTCCCCGCCCTCGGCCCGGCCTCATCAGTACCTACAACAATCAAGTCTAGTGAGCCTAAAGACTCAGCATGCATATATCGCAGGTAACGAGTAAATGTCCCGTAATTTTACCAACTGGATTGGATTGGATCATCCCCAGGCTCGCTGCAGCTTAACTGTGCCATGAAAAACATGCAAATGCTAAAACTTGACCAACTATGTAATTTACGTTCAAAAGATGCGACTATGATGCCTAATGACTTCGCATTTAATCATGACTCCAAGCCAACCTGAACCGACACCGAACCGACGTACAGTCATGATTAAAATACGCTGAAAAATCATAAAATAATGCTCCTAAAATGATAGGGTCGAAATCTAGGTGGAATGGAGGCCAAAACACGAAACGCTCTTTCGAGAGTCAATTTGGCACATCGCACCGTAAATTCTCGTACGACCTCAAAAATGATCCAAATGACGAACGGTCAAAAACATGACCTTCCTAACTCAATGAGGCAATGTCCAGTCCAAGGCCATGGGCTAAAAGCCAACCAAGAACTCGAACGAGCCTTCTAAACGACACAGAAACTTGCTGTAAATTTCCAGCAGCTGCGCACCCGTGCGTCTTGTGTTGGTTTCGAGTCTATCGGCCAACGTGCATGCGTGTGTAGTGTTTTGCCTAGATCGATGTCTTGCGTCGTTCCAGTGGCCATTTGATTGACCATGGCCCGATCTAGACATCTAGGAGCATGATATGAACCGTGGCTAAGGGCCATAGGCCAACCAAGATCCATACCAAGCAACAAAAGAAACGAAACCATATGCTGAAAAATGGAAGGGGCCGAAGGGATATAGGGGTTGTTCTTGTTGATTATTTAAAAACCGATGAGCCATGGACCAAGCCACCAAAAGGGCGACTTAGTCACGTCTTAGACATGCTAGGGAAGTGATCCAACCATGGCTATAGGCCCTTGGGGCAGCCAAGATCAGATCCTTCCTCCTTGACAACCAAACTGAATTTTCGAACTCAAAGAGGGACACAAATGGTGTTGCTGTCATTTCTTGCTTTCCAGCGAGCATGGGCTGAAACCGATGGACAGATGTGGTCCTAATGCATCCTATTACATGTCTATAAGTCGCCTTGGGAGCCTGGAGTCAAACCAATCACCTGAAACTCACAAACCAAGAAAAACGTGAAGCTTGCCAAGGAATATAAAAAATTCTGCATGTGTTGTTTCAAAATGTTTTGACATGTATCTCGGTTTTTGCTTGAATAAACATGATCATGTACTGAAAAATAAATGATAATATGATTTGATTGAGGTTTGAAAGAATCTAGACATGCCTGGTTATCGTTTGAAATGAAAACGAAAAGAAGAGACGAGACGGCGCGGAGGAGACGGAGCGCTTCCTTTTCTACCTTACCTTGCTCTTGATTTTTCTCTCTTCTTTTTGGCTATGTACCTCACGATTTTTACCTCTGATAATGAGTCTGAATTCACTCTGAATTTTCGAAAAGGAGAGGGGGGAAAAGATGGTTAGGAGGGTGAGGGAAGTGGGTGCAAGATATAAGGAAGATCCAAGACCAAGTCTTCTCATTTTAAATTTTGAATTCTAGTTTGATATCAAATGAGTTGGTGGATGTTTCTAGAGGTAGTGGCCGATTTTTACATGCTAGACTAGGATATGATAATGCTAATTAGATCATTAAATGGTGCTAGAAAGATCAAAGAATTATCTTCCTAATTAAATACAAGAAAGGGTCAAAGGTGGCAAGGCAAATGAATTGTTTAATAGTCTAAGGGGGTGGCCGAAATTCACTAAATAAAAGGAAGGAAAAAATAATTATCTAGTGAATTAATAACCCTTAAAAACTTTACTAATCCTTTAATTAATTTAGTGAGCTAACCCCTTAATTAAGTAACTTAAATGAGCTCATTTCTTAATCACCTCAAATAATTAAATTAAATCCTCAAACCTCCCTTTCTAACTTAAATGAACTTACTTGCTAGCTAAATTAACTTCTGGAAATATTTTCTGGATCTTAAATTCTATCTCAAAACTCCAACTCCAGTCCGGCCTCACTGAAATAACTGAAATGCTAAAAATCAAACTACCGAACTGAAATAATGAATAATTAACTTCAAATAAATGCATTTAAAATAATTATGCAATGAAGTCAATTAAATTTTAAAAATCTAGAATTATGCATGGCTTATACGTCTACTGAGCATGGCTTATACGTCTACTGATTTACGGGTTCTACAATCCTTCCCCTCTTAAAATAAATTTCGTCCTCGAAATTAGAACTCACCGAATAACTCGGGATATCGATCTCTCATCTCCGGCTCAGACTCCCACGTAGCTTCCTCCTCGGAATGGTTGAGCTATTTAACTTTGACTCGCTTAACCAACTTGTTCCGAAGTTTCTTCTCCTGACGGTCTAGGATCTGCATTGGTCTCTCCTCATAAGATAAGTTCGGAGTAAACTGCAACGGCTCAAAGTTCAGGACATGCGAAGGATTCGCCATGTACTTCCTCAGCATGGAGACGTGAAAGACATTGTGTACTCCGGCCAGATTTGGCGGAAGAGCCACACGATACGCTAGCGTCCCAACTCTGTCGAGGATCTCAAACGGTCCAATGAATCTCGGACTGAGCTTCCATTTTTTGCCAAACCTCATGACACTTCATAGGTGTCACTTTCATGAAGACATGATCGCCCACTGCAAACTCTAAGTCTCTCCTCCGCTGATCGGCATAACTCTTCTGTCGGCTCTGAGCAGTCCTCATCCTATCACGGATCTTGACTACTACATCTGCTGCCTGCTGAATAATCTCTGGGCCCAACTCTGCTCTCTCTCCTACTTCATCCCAATGAACAGGAGATCTGCACTTGCGGCCATACAGTGCTTCATACGGAGCCATACCAATAGAAGACTGGAAGCTGTTGTTGTAGGTGAACTCAACCAATGGTAAGTTCGACTCCCAACTCCCTGAGAAATCAATTATGCAAGCGCGAAGAAGATCCTCCAAAATCTGAATAACTCGCTCCGACTGCCCATCTGTCTGCGGATGGAAAGCTGTGCTAAACAGAAACTTCGTACCCAAAGTCGAATGCAAGCTCTTCCAAAATGAGGAAGTGAATCTGGGATCTCTGTCGGATACGATCGAAACTGGAATACCATGGAGTCGGACTATCTCTCGGATATACAACTCTGCATACTGAACCATGGTGAAAGTCGTCTTAATAGGCAAGAAGTGCGCTGATTTGGTAAGACGATCTACAATCACCCAAATAGCATTCGATCCCCTGGCTGACTTCGGCAATCCGGTCACAAAATCCATGGTAACATTCTCTCACTTCCACTCGGGAGTAGGGAGAGGCTTGAGCAAACCTGCTGGTCTCTGATGCTCGGCCTTCACTAACTGGCAGGTCAGACACTTGGACACAAACCGTCTGATGTCCTTCTTCATCCCTGGCCACCAATACAATAGCTGCAGATCTTTGTACATCTTCGTACTCCCAGGGTGAATGGAGTACGGGGACTTATGGGGCTCTGATAAGATGTCTGCTCGGATAGAATCACTGCTAGGAACCCATATCCTGTCTCGGTATATCACAATACCGTCGCTGACTGAATACAAAACACTGCCCTTGGCTTCATCTCTCTTCTTCCACTGTGCCAACTGCTCATCTGCGGCCTGACCACTGCGAATACGG
Source organism: Primulina tabacum (assembly GCF_025594145.1). NCBI lineage: Eukaryota > Viridiplantae > Streptophyta > Magnoliopsida > Lamiales > Gesneriaceae > Primulina > Primulina tabacum. Next base: position 5,272,956 of record NC_134561.1, on the reverse strand, counting down.
TCCAAAAGGGAAGACTGAATGGTCAAGGTAGATAGACGAGGAACTCTACCTCGAGGGTAAGTCTCAAGATCAAACCTCTGCATCTCGATCTGAAGAGGTTTCTGAATCGTCAAATGAGCCATCACTGCGACTTTCCTGCTCAAAGCATCCGCAACTACATTAGCTTTACCCGGGTGGTAGCTAATGTCACAATCGTAGTCTTTCACAAGCTCCAACCAACGCCTCTGACGCATGTTCAGCTCCTTCTGCGTAAAGAAGTACTTGAGGCTCTTGTGGTCGGTAAAGATCTGGCATTTCTCTCCATACAGATAGTGCCTCCAAATCTTCAAGGCAAAAACTACGGCCGCTAACTCCAGATCATGGGTAGGGTAATTCTTCTCGTGGATTTTCAGCTGTCGAGAAGCATACGCTATCACTCTCCCATGCTGCATCAGAACTGCACCTAAACCAAGCTTCGAAGCATCGGTATAAAAAACAAACTCACCGGATCCTGACGGTACAGCCAAAACGGGTGCTGAGATAAGAGCTTGCTTCAAAGTATCGAAGCTCTTCTGACACTCCTCGCTCCACACAAACTTCACATTTTTCTTGGTCAGTGCTGTGAGTGGAACGGCAATGGATGAGAATCCCTGAATGAACTTCCTGTAATATCCTGCTAGCCCAAGAAAACTGCGGATCTCGGATGCATTCTGAGGCACAACCCAATCTCTGACTGCTGCAACTTTTGCGGGGTCTACCTCAATACCACTGCTGGAGACAATATGGCCCAAGAACGCCACCTTCTCTAACCAGAATTCGCATTTACTGAACTTTGCGAATAATTTGTGCTTCTGCAATGTCTGCAACACTATGGTCAGATGTCTGTTGTGCTCCTCCCGACTCTTGGAGTAGACGAGAATGTCATCTATGAACACTATCACAAACTGGTCGAGGTACGGCTGAAATACGCGATTCATTAGATCCATGAAGATCGCTGGCGCATTCGTCAGACCGAACGGCATCACAAGGAACTCGTAATGGCCATAACGAGTCCTAAAAGCAGTCTTCGAGACATCAACATCTCTCACCCTCAACTGGTGATAACCGGAACGCAGATCTATCTTGGAGAAAATCGAAGCTCCCTGCAACTGGTCAAACAGATCCTCAATCCTCGGCAGTGGGTATTTATTCTTAACTGTAACCCTGTTCAACTCCCGGTAGTCAATGCAAAGCCTTATAGAGCCATCCTTCTTTTTCACAAATAAGACCGGCGCGCCCCATGGAGAAAAGCTCGGGCGAATGAACTCCTTGTCGAGAAGTTCCTGAATCTGCTTCTTAAGCTCTGCCATCTCTGTCGGTGCTAATCGGTACGTCGCTTTGGATATCGGAGCCGTACCTGGCATAAGCTCAATGGAAAACTCCACCTCTCTCTCGGGTGGCATACCAGAGACGTCTTCGGGAAAAACGTCTAAGAAATCTCTGACAATCGGAACATCTGAGGCTGACTGGCTGGGTTCCTCGGGGACAGATAAAAAGGTCGCTAGAAATGCCCGGCACCCTCTATGCATGAACTTCCTGGCCTGAACATAAGGAATAATGCGCGGTAAAGGAAAGTACATGTCCGGCTCAAATAAGAACTGCTCCATTCCAGGCGGTCGGACAAGAACAGATCTCCGCTGGAAGTCTATCAACACTCTGTTCCTCAATAGCCAGTCCATCCCTAGGATGATGTCAAATTCCGGCATCGGTAGCACAATCAGATCCGCATAAACAAGATTACCGTGCAGCTCAAGGTCTATATCTCGGATAACATTGGTCGCTGCCATCTCCTCGCCTGACGGCAACACTACTGAAAAGGCTGTATCTAGCCCAATGGTCTGGATCTTGAGAAAGTTTGCAAAGACCTCCGAAATAAACGAGTGAGTGGCCCCTGAATCTATCAAGGCCTTGGTAGCGGAACCAGATATAAAAATTCTCCCTGAAAGAGCGGAGCTCTAAGTTGAATCCCACTACAAGGTCTAAACTTATAGACATGCAATGGTCAAAGTTCTTCTAACTTAAATCTCCAAAATACTACTGAGTAGAGCATGCAATCCTATCACAGTTCTAAGTTCAATCTTAATCCTTATTCCCAAAGCACGGAAATTCAAATAATAACTTAAAGTTTAAAGGTACCTGTCAACAACATAGTCTCAGGGTTGGTTTCCGCGGCATGGAGAGCAAAAACCCTGCCCTGAGTAGGCAGATTCCTCTGAGGGCACTGCATCAACATGTGGTCTGGACTGCCGCACTTAAAACACTTTCCTGAGCCAGCCATGCATACTCCAGGATGGCGACGTGAGCACCTGGGACAGACGGGGTGCTCCTGAGTCCTCGGGGCTGGGCGTCCCCGCTGCTGCTGCTGGCCTCGGTTCCTGGGCGGTCCATGAAAAGGCCTCTTATTCTGCTGCTGATGCTGATGAGGAGGAGGGCGGTGCGGTGCCTGGACTGGGCGCTTGCCATGGCAATCCCTCTCGATATCCCGCAGATCCTGCTCTGCGGCTAAGGCCTTGGAGACGGCAATCTCATAAGTAGCAGGGTCAGATACCCTAACATCCCGGTGCAAGATCGGCCGTAAACCCACCAGGAAGTGCATCAGCTTAGCTCTGGCATCATTCGCGATCAGGGGCACAAAGTGACAGCCCCTCTCGAACTCACGGATGAACTCCGTAACCGTCATATCCCCCTGCCTCAGACTCATGAACTCGGTGGTCAGCCTGGTGCGAACCTCCTCAGCAAAATACTTGGAGTAGAAAACTTCCGTAAAGCGGGTCCATGAAAGTGTAGCCAAAGTCAAGGCTACCGAAGCTCCTTCCCACCATAAGCGGGCGTCTCCAGTGAACAGGTAGGTGGCACATTGGACTCAGTCTGCGTCTCCCAGCTCCATAAACTCGAAGATAACCTCGAGGGATTTGATCCATCCCTCGGCAACTATGGGGTCAGATGTCCCAGAGAATTCCTTCGGGCACATCTTCATGAATTGCTCGTAAACGGCCTCTGGCCCTGTCGGCCTGGCTGCGGCTGCGGCTACGGCAGCGGCATTGTCCCCCGCAAACTGTGCGAAGAACTGTGCCATCCCAGCTAACATCTGGGCACTCATGTCCGGTGGGGGCGATGGAGGAGGTGGTAGGTCTCCCTCCGGTCTACGCTCCTCCCTGTCCTCTCGGCGAGGCTCCTCCTCTCTGTTGCGCTCTAAAATGCGTCTAGGGGGCATACTGTTCCAACATAACCCATACGTAACTAACATGCATAATTCCATAATTTATTTTAAATGAACACTGAAGTACTGAAAATCTGGAAGCATGCTGACAAAATAATTCATGTTTTAACTAAAATGCTGAACTGAAAAACTTACAGACCGAAGATGTGGCTTCGTAAGCTTCTCGCGGCCAGTAGTAGTGAAACCCTATACAGAACCACCGCTCTGATACCAATTGTAAAAGGCCCTAGAACTTCTTGCTTGAAAATTTGCGGAAAATTAAAAATTTTCTTTTTAAAAGAACTTAAATGGCCTCATTCATAAAATCACTGGTGAATCAAGTTCAATATTTCAAAATATTGCAGCGGAAGGAAATAAAGTTTGCCAAAAATCACAATTTAAAAATATCCAATGACTGATAAAATGTTTGCGGAATAAAATAACAACTGCTGCTCTGAGGTCCTCGGGTGCCACTACTGCCGACCCAAGCTGGCTCACTGGTCCCCGCCCTCGGCCCTGGCCTCATCAGTACCTACAACAATCAAGTCTAGTGAGCCTAAAGACTCAGCATGCATATATCGCAGGTAACGAGTAAAAATCTGAATTAAAATATGCATGAGTTAACATATCCTGTCCTGAGGGATGCTGAAAATAATCTGTACTGAGCAATTATAATACGTGCATAACTGAACTGATAATCACAGTAAAAAAAAAATGTTTGCTCCTTGGAGCCTGTACTGAAATAACTGATAAAATTTTCTGTTGAGATTATGTTTTACGCCTGTGGCCCCTGCACTAAGCTGAACTGATCGGTAACTGGCTACCGGGGAGGCTGAAACTGAACTGAGCTGGCCGGTCACTGGCGACCGGGTGGTACCATACTGAACTGATCGGTCACTGGCGACCGTATAAAATAACACTCCCACATAGTGAATGAACCACAAGCCATATCGCATAAATCTCAAAATAATCATTTTCTATTTAATGCACGTAAAATAATTAACTGGCATAATAAAAATGTCCCGTAATTTTACCAACTGGATTGGATTGGATCGTCCCCAGGCTCGCTGCAACTTAACTGTGCCATGAAAAATATGCAAATGCTAAAACTTGACCAACTATGTAATTTACGTTCAAAAGATGCGACTATGATGCCTAATGACTTCGCATTTAATCATGACTCCGAGCCAACCTGAACCGACACCGAACCGACGTATAGTCATGATTAAAATACGCTAAAAAATCATAAAATAATACTCCTAAAATGATAGGGTCGAAATCTAGGTGGAATGGAGGCCAAAACACGAAACGCTCTTTCGAGAGTCAATTTGGCACATCGCACCGTAAATTCTCGTACGACCTCAAAAATGATCCAAATGACAAACGGTCCAAAACATGACCTTCCTAACTCAATGCGGCACTATCCAGTCCAATACCATAGGCTAAAAGCCAACCAAGAACTCGAACGAGCCTTCTAAACGACACAGCAACTTGCTGTAAATTTCCAGCAGATGCGAACCCGTGCGTCTTGTGTTGGTTTCGAGTCTATCGGCCATTGGGGCGTGAACCACCCACCATAGACCCTTACCAAAATCCTAAGGAATGATTCGAACCATGGCTAAGGGCCCTAGGCCAGCCACAATCCGCGTCACACCAAAACTCAACCGAAACTCCAACCAAGAACCAACGTGCATGCGTGTGTAGTGTTTTGCCTAGATCGATGTCTTGCGTCGTTCCAGTGGCCATTTGATTGACCATGGCCCGATCTAGACATCTAGGAGCATGATATGAACCGTGGCTAAGGGCCATAGGCCAACCAAGATCCATACCAAGCAACAAAAGAAACGAAACCATATGCTGAAAAATGGAAGGGGCCGAAGGGATATAGGGGTTGTTCTTGTTGATTATTTAAAAACCGATGAGCCATGGACCAAGCCACCAAAAGGGTGACTTAGTCACGTCTTAGACATGCTAGGGAAGTGATCCAACCATGGCTATAGGCCCTTGGGGCAGCCAAGATCAGATCCTTCCTCCTTGACAACCAAACTGAATTTTCGAACTCAAAGAGGGACGCATATGGTGTTGCTGTCATTTCTTGCTTTCCAGCAAGCATGGGCTGAAACCGATGGACAGATGTGGTCCTAATTCATCCTATTACATGTATATAAGTCGCCTTGGGAGCCTGGAGTCGAACCAATCACCTGAAACTCACAAACCAAGAAAAACGTGAAGCTTGCCAAGGAATATCAAAAATTCTGCATGTGTTGTTTCAAAATGTTTTGACATGTATCTCGGTTTTTGCTTGAATAAACATGATCATGTACTGAAAAATAAATGATAATATGACTTGATTGAGGTTTGAAAGAATCTAGACATGCCTGGTTATCGTTTGAAATGAAAACGAAAAGAAGAGACGAGACGGCGCGGAGGAGACGGAGCGCTTCCTTTTCTACCTTACCTTGCTCTCGATTTTTCTCTCTTCTTTTTGGCTATGTACCTCACGATTTTTACCTCTGAAAATGAGTCTGAATTCACTCTGAATTTTCGAAAAGGAGAGGGGGGAAAAGATGGTTAGGAGGGTGAGGGAAGTGGGTGCAAGATATAAGGAAGATCCAAGACCAAGTCTTCTCATTTTAAATTTTGAATTCTAGTTTGATATCAAATGAGTTGGTGGATGTTTCTAGAGGTAGTGGCCGATTTTTACATGCTAGACTAGGATAGGATAATGCTAATTAGATCATTAAATGGTGCTAGAAAGATCAAAGAATTATCTTCCTAATTAAATACAAGAAAGGGTCAAAGGTTGCAAGGCAAATAAATTGTTTAATAGTCTAAGGGGGTGGCCGAAATTCACTAAATAAAAGGAAGCGAAAAGTAATTATCTAGTGAACTAATAACCCTTAAAAACTTTACTAATCCTTTAATTAATTTAGTGAGCTAACCCCTTAATTAAGTAACTTAAATGAGCTCATTTCTTAATCACCTCAAATAATTAAATTAAATACTCAAACCTCCCTTTCTAACTTAAATGAACTTACTTGCTAGCTAAATTAACTTCTGGAAATATTTTATGGATCTTAAATTCTATCTCAAAACTCCAACTCCAGTCCGGCCTCACTGAAATAACTGAAATGCTAAAAATCAAACTACTGAACTGAAATAATGAATAATTAACTTCAAATAAATGCATTTAAAATAATTATGCAATGAAGTCAATTAAATTTTAAAAATCTAGAATTATGCATGGCTTATACGTCTACTGATTTACGGGTTCTACAGATAGCGTCGGCAAAGCGCCATCAAGTCCCAAATCTCATATCCAATCATATGGGGCCACAATTGTCTATGCTTTGCGGGTCATATAATACCGGCATAGCGATTGTGTTCACAAATCCCGGAATCCAATCCAATCATATCAAGGTATCCAAGGATCATATCTCAACGTGCATGTCATGTATCGATGTATGCATAAAATGATGTGTGTTAACAAAACATTTATTTTATACATCGATATCTCAATCTCAATGTCATGTATGCCACATCAATCAACAAATAAGGCATATAGACTCATAATCTCATTCCAATCAATCAAATCAATCCGACATATATCATATAATCTCATTCCAATCAACTTCAAATACATGCTATTCCAGCACTTTGATATTTCGAGCTGCTGGAACTAGAAGAAATTTACCTCAAAAGGAAGCTCTCGACGCGACGATCACAAATATATAATTTGTTTCGCGTTTAGACAGCGTTTCGAAGTCGATTCGGACGAAGGAAATCGAGTTTCCCTTCTTTTCTCTCGAAGCCACGGTAAAGAAATGAAGAAAAGTAAAACAGAAGTCTCGTTCTTATCACCACCGTTCTCGCGCTCGGGCGGTAGAATTCTCGCGCTCGAGCGCGAGACATTCTGTCCCCGAGAAATCTTTATGCCGCGCTCGGGCGGTCAAAAGTTACCGCTCGGGCGCGGAGTGTTCTGCTCGACACTAACCTTTTCTACCTTGGCGCTCGGGCGGTCATTTTCTACCGCCCGGGCGCCACACATTCTGTACAAAATATTTATGTTTGTACTAAATTGGCGTCCGGCCTCTCCACTCGAGCTCTTACAACGTCAATTCATATTCAATATTCATTTTCTCAATTTCATTGTCATAATATACATCAAATGTATAATCACATATCAAATTCCTGAATTATCGATAATCATATAAGATTTACGATAATACGATACACGGTCCTTACAAACTGTGTCAAAGGCCTAGCAATCTTTGAAAATCCCTCGATAAATCGACGATAATAACCTACTAAACCCAAGAAACTACGAATCTCAGGCACAGATGTAGGTGCAGACCACTGTAACACGGCTTCGACCTTCGTTGGATCAACAGAAATCCCATCTCTCGATATAACATGACCCAAGAAGACCACTCGATCCAACCAAAACTCACACTTACTGAGTTTGGCATACAACTATCTATCTCGCAACACCTGTAACACTGAATGCAAGTGCCCTGCATGCTCAGCCTCGCTCCTGGAATATATCAATATATCATCAATAAACACAATAACAAATCGATCGAGATAAGGCTGAAATACTCTATTCATCAAACTCATGAACACAGCTGGAGAATTCGTCAACCCAAACGGCATAACTAAAAACTCGTAATGCCCATATCTGGTCTTGAATGCTGTCTTCTGAATATCCTCCTCTCTAACTCGTATCTGATGATATCCTGACCTCAAATCAATCTTCGAATATACTGAGGTTCCCTGTAACTGATCAAACAAATCATCAATACGAGGGAGGGGATATTTATTCTTAATCGTTACCTTATTCAGCTGTCGATAGTCGATACAAAGCCGCATAGTTCCATCTTTCTTTCTCACAAATAAGACTGGTGCACCCCAAGGCGATACACTAGGGCGAATGTATCCTTTGTCCAGCAAGTCCTGCAACTGGGTTTTCAACTCTCTCAACTCTGCTGGTGCCATTCTGTAAGGAGTACGAGAAATAGGGGAAGTATCTGGCACCAACTCGATCCCAAACTCCACCTCACGGGCTGGTGGGAAGCCTGGAATCTCATCAGGAAATACATCGGCAAACTCAGCAACTATAGGTATCTCCTCTATTCCCACCTCCTTCTTCTTTTCTGTCACATCTACAGCATAAATAAGATAACCCTCATGCCCATGCTCCAATAACCGAGACATCCGGATGGCAGATACCAACGGAACACGGGGACGAGAACCCTTCCCATAAAATGTCCAACGCTCTTTCTGATCTGTATAAAAATATACCACCCGCTGATAACAATCAACTGTCGCACAATATCTCCTCAGCACATTAATTCCCACAATACAATCAAAATCAGTCATCTCTAGAATAATCATATCAAATCTCAGCTCATAGCCCTCATAAGAAATAATACCATCTGATATAATAGATACAACTGATATATCAACTCCAGAAGGTGTCGAAACAAAAAGAGGCATAGACAATGGAGACGAGCGCATATGATGCTCAACCACAAACCTCTTCGATATATAAGTATGTGAGGCACCAGTATCAACAAGAATACAAGCAGGATAAGAACATAAATAACACTTGCCCGCTATCATCTCCTCTCGTGCCTCCTCTGCCTGCTCTCGAGTCAAAGCATACACCTGTGCCTGAGGCGGACCAGCTCCCTGCATACGTGGCTGTCCTCCAGAAGGTCGTGGTGTAAACTGCTGAGGCTGTCGTCCTCCTCTCTCTGAGTATCTACCTCTAGCACTCCTAGGCTCTCGCTGTCCCTCACGGCTAGGACACTGTCTCGCCAGATGACCAACACCGCCACACTCAAAACAGGTGATCTCGGTCTGTGTACACTCTCTGATCAGATGAGGTCCCCCACAACGATAACATCTCACTGCTCTGGACTCTCCTCTCTGCCCCTGAACAGACCTAGAACTACCCCCACGACTCTCAACACGTCGTGAATCAAATCGACGCTTCCCAGATGATGCCGAAGAAGAAGATGAACCCTTCTGATATTTAAAAGATTGTCCTTGTGGTCGCAATGACTCCCTAGTCGGCTCTGATAATCGTCCCTGAGCCCCATACTCCTGCATCACCAACTCAGCCATCTCAGCTCTCGTCACTGCATCCTCAAATGATACCGGGTTGTTTGATTGCACACGATCAAATAACTCTAACTTCAACCCTTTCAAGAAATGCCTCCTCTTAGCATGAACATTCGTAGCAATATGTGGCACATATTTCAACAATGCAGAATATCGAGTCTCATACTCAGCAACAGACATACTACCCTGTCTCAAATCCTCAAATTCTTTCTCTTTCTTTTGTCTGGCTGCTATAGAAAAATATTTATCAAGAAAACGAGACCGAAACACATCCCAATCAACAGTACGGCCTTGAGCTCTCAATCCGGCCTCAGTCGTCTGCCACCACAGTAGTACATTCCGCGAAAGCTGAAATGTAGCCAATCGTAACCAAGCAGACCTAGCACACGGTGCAGTCACAAATATCTGCTCTATCCTCTCAATCCACTCCTCTGCTCGCTCACCGGTCTCAGAACTATCAAATCTCGGCGGAAGATAACTGCTGAACTGTGCCAAAGTCAACTCACCAGGCAATAAAGGCTGATCTGCTGGTGCCTGTCCCATAGGAGGAGGTGGCAATGGATTTATCTTTCCAAATCCACTGTCAACCTCGTCTGTTTTCTCGTGTGGATGTACCTGTTCTCTAGCTGCCATCACTAGAAATCAAATTGTTAATCATAATATTTAACAATTACAATCCCGTAATCATCATCACACCTTTCGCACGAAAGTACACGCAACTAAAGAACAATCAATCATATCGAGAAATCATCAATAACAAGTCAAATGCACAGACACACGCAGATAATATCGTCATCAGACTCCCTCATCACAAACCCAACTCCTAACCATCCCAGACATCTAACATATGCTCTGATACCACCAATTGTGGCGCCCAAACCTCGCCACGTAATCATGCAACATGTGACTTCATATGCATAAAATTTTTTTCTTTTCGACGACGTAATAATATAATGCATATACGACAAAATAATGCCATCACCACACTATCTACGTCAGTGTAGCAGAAACAGTACAATAAATACATACACAACAACTCAAATAAGACAATAAGCTATATTGTCTCTATCTACTATCAACTACAAGACTGTTTGACTAGACACACCTAGTTCTTCACCACTATCATGTCTCACGCATAGTCCTGTAACCTGCCCAACAGAAACAGCCCTCAAAGGGTGAGCATATACAACAATCATCATCGTAATACATAACAGTTATATTAACAACATAAAATATAACTGAAATCATAATAGAAATACCCCCTTTGCCGTTTCTGGACAATCAGCCAACAACAACCTCAAATCACAATGCAACAACATCGACGATACGTCGCACCCCAACACCGGCGACAGCAATATCGTCGAACGAACAACAACATCGACGATACGTCGCACCCCAACACCGGCGACAGCAATATCATCGAACGAATAACAACATCAACGATACGTCGCACCCCAACACCAGCGACAGCAATATCGTTGAACGAACAACATCAAAGAGACGTCTCCCAACAACGATAACCAACAACATCAACAATAATAAACAACAAATATAATACCAAATCACCCAAATCCAGTGATTTATCGTCGTTCAACACAATAGTATTCATCAATACTAAACAATAACAACATATGCTCGTACGTCAACACGTACCTGATAATCGAGTATATATACAATATGGCTATTTCTTTGATCCTGAGGCTTGTGATGTATCTAAATAATTCAACAATAATTATCAGATCATTGTCACCGTATCAACACAGTTATAACAGCCTCAATATATAACATCAAATAGCCCAACAACAATTAACTCAACAAAATATAAAACTCGATTATAAATTCGTATTGTTCAGCAATTTAATATTCTGGTGTATTTAATTCACAATACTACCATCAAATACACCCTAATTAATTACTTCAAATAATAGGCTATTTTACAACATCCGTCAAATTACGAAAACTTTATATCAACGTGTAGTCTATACTTCGTAGACTCCGAATATATAATCAGAATTAATAACAACTGACAAACAACTCTCCAATCTCAACCCAACAATTAAAAATCCCTAATTAAAACAAATTAAGAATAATTCAAAATAACACCACTATAATCTTCTCTACTTCGTTAAAATCATACACTATTCAACAATCTTCAATTTCAGTATGATTTAATAATTTATCGGATTTATTCCAAAAATCGACGAATTTCAAACATAACCAAAAATATAAAATTTATACCTCAAATCGAAGACCTCGTGTCAACGATTCCAAAACTGAAGTCGGTTCGTCGATTGGATAAACCGATAAGTCGCACGATTGAAAAGAAAAATCGAAATCCTATTCTTTATTTTCTCTCACCTCTACGTTGCTCACTCTAAGAATGAAAGATTCATTCTTTTATTTTACGTAAGTCCATCTTTATCTTTTTTTTTAATTATATTATATTATATTAATAATATAATATAATATATATGATTTAATATTTTAACATCGATATATCCATTTGGACCAGACAAACGATCAAATATTTCAAATAATATAATATAATATAATATTAAAAATTAAAAAAAATAAAAAAAAAGAATAAATAAACGTGAGTTGGTGGAATTCTCCGACTAAAGTTTGACAGCGAGAGAGAGATTAGAGAGGTGAGAGAAATAGAGTTTTGATTTTCTTTTCGATCATGCGACTTATCGATTTATCCAATCGACGAACCGACTTCAGTTTTGGGATCGTTGACACGAGATCTTCGATTTGAGGTATAAATTTTATAGTTTTGGTGATGTTTGAAATTCGCCGATTTTTAGGATAAATCCGATAAATTGTTAAATCATACAGAAATTGAAGGTTGTTGAATAGTGTATGATTTTAACGAAAAAGGGATGATTATAGTGATGTTATTTTGAATAATTCCCAATTTATTATAATTAGGGAATTTTAATCGTTGGATTGATATTGAAGAATTATTTGTCAGTTGTTATTAATTCTGATTATATATGCGGTTGACTAACCGACAATAAACTAAGTTTTGAAGTCGGAATTGAATTATGTTATGATTTCGATTTGATATGAATTTTTGAAGTTTCAAAAGATATTTGAAACTTATATTGTTGATTTTGAATGATGTTATTGATTGAAATGAATATGTTATTGATGTAGATAGATTATTATATTGATATCTTCAAGCTACATCAACTGGAACGAAGAATTGAGGTATGTTGCGACCGGGTAACATACGACAGGTATCTGTATCATATGATATATGTTTGATTGATTTGATTGAGAATATGTGTCTATATGCCTTATGTGATGACTTGATGTGGCATACATGACATTGTGATTGGAATATCGATGTATAAAATAAATATTTTGTTAACACACATCGTTTGATGCATACATCGATACATGACATGCACGTTGAGCTATGATCCTTGGATACCCTGATATGATTTGATTTGATTCTGGGGTTTGTGAACACAATGCTATGTTTGGTATTATATGACCCTTAAAGCATAGTCATTTGTGGCCCCGATGATTGATTGAGATTTTGGATTTGATGGCGCTTTTTCGACGCTATCATACGAGTATCCCTGATTGAGGCCGGTGTGCCAGCTCGAGCATTGATTTGATAGCCATTCGATTGATTCTGACATGTGCTTAGTGGATGAGCATTTGACCTGATACCTCCACGACATACATGCGTTGCATATCATATATCATTGTTTAGATACTTGTGGTATATATGATGGTTGTTTCATACGGAGCTTTGCTCACCCCCAAGGGGGGCTGTTGTTGTCTTTGTGTGTGGACAATGGCAGGTACTTCAGGATATCAGGAGGCCGGAGAGGGTACTTCTGAAGGGACTCACAGTATGCGATGAGGTTTTCTTTTTTCCCAGTATATATATATATACCGGGGCATGTCCCGAGGATATGAGTTGTTTGTATGTGGTTGGTTTTGATTATGTGTGGGCATATTTTATGATGCGAGATGAAATACTATTTTTAGTATTCAAATAATATGTTTTGGGCTCATTGTAAAGAAATTTTTTAAACTCGTTTTTCGCTGTAATTAATTAACCCTAATCAAATTGCATTGTAATAACAATTAGGAGTTAAGGGCCTACCACAAAGATAGAAAACTCAAATAAAAGTGTAGCATGCAAATGGATGAATCAATACCTTTCTTTAGTTGTGGGAGTGAATATTTATAATGGGAAAAGTAACGATTACCTCAAGGCTCGAACTTTGATAGTTTGAACTAGATTTGACGCCTGCAAAGTCTTTGCCCTAGCTATTCCTATATGTGATCATGGGCTTACCGTCCTTGTAATTGTTATAATATTTGTCTTCCAAACCAACTTGTGGTTGAAGATTTTACTGACTCCAGTATAATTGACAATCTTTATAATTTATCTTATTATGTCAATTGATTTATCAATTTACGCATTCAAGCTACATAGATAAAGACATTGAATATACAAAGTAAATAAATTTCATGATAAACTAATAATTAGTTACTATATATTCTAAAACAAGGTTCTAGTCGATCCAGCCACCTAAAATAAGTATAAATGTCGTTAAAACTCAAGATTGGCATATGGGATGTTGTGTACAATATTTTGCTGGTAAGAACATAGAGATGTTCAAACATACAGATTGGTGCTCACTTGATGAGTTCATTGAACTACCCTTCCTGGGGATTTTCCAATTGGTTACCATTTGTGCAGTGCTTAAATTTGGGGTTATGGTTGTACACCATTATTCCTTATGACCGGGACAAAATTGAAACTCTATATGATAGGGCTGAACTTTAACCCATATACCGACTCCATGAGGGTCATCAGGTGACAAGATTAGGGGTGTTTATGACATTTATAGGATCCAATGCATTGTGGTTGGGGGATCCACCGCTCACCTATGGTCGTGAATATCATATGTGATATGATAAGATAATAATGAATAGATTCTCTAGTCAGAATATGATAAGTGCTTTAGGGAAAAAAATGTTCTCTATTTGCACATATGATGCCATTATTTAGACTCAAAGGTGAATCACATTGTTATTGAACAAAATCTACAACCATCGATGAACCAATAGTTGCAAGTAAGTTTAATCGAGATATTTGAGATGAAGGGACTGTATCGTACGCTAAAAACAATCGTAATGTTAATGCAGGCACTATCAATGATTCCTAGAGAATCATGGGATGATGCTTCTTGTAGCGACCCAACCCGGATCCGCTACTAAACAATAAGTTAGCATGCAATTACGCTAATCAAAACATTATTAAATAAAAACAACGGAAATATAATCATGTCTTAGATACTTATACAACCCAATCGAAAGCTGGAAATGAACCTTAAAACTCGCATACAACCATATCGAATGAAATCCGAATAACTGAACAATAAAACTTCCTCGAGATCGTCACCACATTATGTTAACCACTGCCATGTCCATTTGAGACGTCCAACCTGAGACCTGTCTCGTTAAATTAGGTGTAAAAGATGAAAACAAAGACATGTGTGCAAATCGCCCAGTGCATAAGGCATGAGTAAACAAATCTATGTGATGCATGAATAATGCAGGTATGCTTGGATAATCAAGGAACAAGTCCAGAATCTCATGTTTAGTCGATAGGAGTCTAAGTGTGTAGTCTCTGATATGCCCTAGGCAAATGTTGACTCCTAAACTCAACATCAAGAAGTGTGATATACCTTAGACGAAGATCGATTCCTAAACTCAACATCAAGAAGTGGACCTTCAATATCCTGGGTAATCAGAGTCCACTCGACCCGTTGGCCACTGTGAATCTCAATACCCAAACATCCACTATAGAGAACGAGGCTGAGAGACCCCTCCAGTAAGGTGCATCACAAAGGATAAGAGGCTTAATGTGTGTGAAATGCAGCAACATGATATCAAAGCAGTAAAACGTTTATCATGTAATAGATAAATGTGCAACATATAAGTGTTTATACTACACCGGTAATCTCAATCAGTACATTATGTACCTCTAAAACCGATCTAGATCTGCCTTAGCTCTGGTCCTATACAACACAACTCACAAGCTAGTATCACTAACTGATATCACTATGAACAATACCCACTATAAATGAGTCAATGAAACGATACTTGCGTTCATCGTTAGCCCGTTAATATCGTTTCGATTTGTGTGCCGAAGTTAACCGACCACACCTGAGTTGCCACTAGCTTCGGAAGAACATTGCTATGCTACTAGCCTCGAGAAGTCAACCAGAAAATGCCACTATTGAACGTGTCAAAATCTCATTCGTTCTACTAGATTACTCTGGATAAGAGAATGGAAGGTCTGATGTTGCCACTTGTCAAGCTCTGATCGATCTTATCCGAATAAGGGAAAACGTATGGTTTGATCTTATGATGCTTAATTACTCCATTTTCTTAATTAATAACCTCTAAATCAAGATTAAATGGTACTTTATTCAATTAGAACTTGGTTTATTACTTTCTCCTCTACTTATAAAGATTTCATTGTCGAAATCATAATTGAGGTAAAATATACGATTGAATAAAGTACAATAATGAGCACAACGTTAAAAATCAAACAAGTACAGAAAATCTGAACGCAAACGGCTTTCAAACTCCCAAGTTGCTTCTTTTGTTCTGCAACATTATCATTGCACTAGAACCAGTGGAATGGTTTTGTTTTTTAGTGTTCTTTCTTTTCTATCCAGAATTCTAAGCGACTGCTCAACATAAGTCAAATTCCCCTAAATCTGGATGTTTATTAGATCTAGAAACGTGAGGAATATTCCACATATCTCCTCAATAACGATATGTGGAACACATTGATGAATGTTGGACAAATACAGTGGTAATGCAAGTTTGTACGCCAAATGTCCAACACTTACTAAAATCTATAAAGGACCGACGAATATTGGCACTAATGATTCTCCGGGATAAACATAATGTCACGTCTGTTTGTAAATCAAAATCATATGTGTTTTCTCTTTTAGCTAGGCTTGCAAACTTTTGTTGGGACATCGTTTTCTCGCACCCAAGATGCAGCGGAAGTTTAAAATTTTGTTCTTGGGCGTCGTGTGTTTAAAAACATCCATAGTGTATTTAGAATTATATCTTTGCGTTCTTAACGTTGGACTCCAAAATATTTCAATTTCTACGCGGAGATATTTCTTCTTGTAAATCACTACGAATGGCTCTTCGCCTTTGCTCGCCTAATTAGGTCTACGATCAAAGACTATCTTCCTCGCTTGGATTGCACTTGAAATCTCAAGCGATTTGTGCGTTGAGAATGTAGCCTCCAAATTTCCAAAATCCGGAGACGGTACAACGACGGCGGCGTGGCGTGATGGAATAAAATCATTGGCCAAAATTTTTTCCCCAATCCTTTTGAATTGGCCGAATGTTCATGATTCAAAATCATGGGTTTTTGGCTACTTAATTCTTAATCAATCATTAAGAAATATTATAGATTCTTAATCCATAATGAAAACAAATCTAATTTGTTTTGGCCAAAATATTCTTCCAATTCTCATGAGGTGGCCGTGGGTTATTTTGTGGAACTGGGAAGGAATTTTGTGAATTTTTTATGGAAAAAAATTCTCTCTCGAATTATGCTATCTTATGGTGTATTTATAGAGTGAGACTCCTAATCTAATTAGAAGTCTCTCTCTCACAAGGACTCTATATTTTCATTATTTTTAAACTCCCATATAATCAATATATAATATATTTATTAACCTTTAATAATACATGATATAATAATATCATATACACATATTTTATATATCACCATATAATATATATATATGTATATGTATATTAAATTAAATAACCATTATTTAATTTATAAACTAACTTCATGGTTAATTTAATTCTAGACTCCTCTAAAATATTTATGAGAATTTGTGCATGTTAGTAGTCACCACTACTAGCACAATCATTTAATTAGTAAATTTCAAATTCACAAAAAAATGATTACGAACTCATTATAACTCCGATCGACGATCCGAGAGCGCCGTACTAAGGATACAAATCTTGTTCATATAATGAAAATTGAAAATTTCGAATATCAATATTTTCATTTACCATATTGGGCAGCTGCCAGTTTTAGTGAACTCCTTCACAAAACAGGTAGTTTCACGCTCCTTTCTTATTTAGCAATCATGCTAACTTTCATTTCTTCCATCTTATAGAATCAGCTCATAAACTCCTTTATAAGCTTCCTGTTTGATCTCCATCAAACTATAGTCGCCAAATTCCAACTCCTTGAAATTTGACTATATCAACGGGAACACAGAATCCGATACTTGTGTGACCCTCAATGGTTCAGGGATACAGCTAGCCGTGGGTTCACATCTCCATGTGATTTAGATTAACATTTATTCTTATTCGAGCTTACCCTAGTTAGCCCCATTCTTTTCATTTACACCATGATTGAGAGTGTCAGAACTCATTTCTGATTGGACCCATCGGATCATGGTAAGAGCGTCTAGTAGCATCACCCCATGATCCCCTAGGTATCACTGATAGTGCCTGCAAGAACCTTTAGTCATGGTTAGCGTACAGTACGGTCCCTTCAGCACATATATTCCGATCGAATCTGCAACTATTGGTATATCGAGAGTTGCATATGAATTCGATAACGATGCGATTTATCTTTGAGTACTAATAGTGGCATGGTGGATTGGTCGTTTTGGACATCTCCTCACTAGAGATCGACTGCCATTCGCTACAGATAAGTCATGTGTTCTTTGCAATTCCCATCTCGAGTCCAATAATCACCTGTTCTTTGAATGTTCTTTCTTGGCGGCAATTTGGATAGAAGTGAGAGAATGGTTGGGTATGCGCAAAATTATGGGATCACCTGCGGCAATTCTGAGAGCTTTTCGAACCTTCTACAGAAGTAATTCGATGCTATCAAGGATGAGGATTACGGCCCTTGCTTCTACGATTTACTACATATTGAATGCACGAAACAAGAAGATGTTCGATGATGACACACAGCAAATGGATGACTTAGTTCGTAGGGTTAAGATTAATGTTTTCCGTTGTATTCCTAGCTCTATTGATGTATTTCAGTGTGTAATGCACTAGTGGTTTTCTCTTGTTTCTTTTAGGGTCCCTACTAGGATGCCAATCTCGTTGTAACCAAACTTTTTTACCCTAGTTTTTTAATGATATAGTTCATTAAAAAAAAAAAAGAAAACACCTTTTCCTAAAGCACATTTCTTGCTCTGGCCAGAGAATCCTTGCACTATTAACTCATCAGATCACATAGGATATCTTCACCCGTAAGCGAACGATGAATCTCCGACTACAATGCATTTTCTCCTACGTATTTCGAAATTACACCCAACCTCGCCACCTGATGACCCGCGATGGAGTTGGTAAACGGATCAAAGTGCATGCTAGTACGTATAGCCCCTACATTGTCTCGGGTAAAAGGACTAATGGTGTACAACCATAACTGCGGACTATTCTACTCGATAAGTGAGAACCACTTGGACAATCCGAGGAAGGGTTGTTCAGTGCATCATCATGATCACCCATCTGTGTGAATGGACATCTCCATGCCCTTGCCAATGAAACATGACGTTTACACCACAGATGCTAGTCTCAAGCTCGAGCGACCTTTATCCTTGTTTTAGGCGGCTGATTCGACTAGAAACTTGTTTAGAATATACGGTACACTTCCTATGATCTTACGTTGCAACGCAGACCTCATGGTACCTATTGTATATTCAAGGACTTTACCTATGCAGCTTGCATGGGTATACAGATAAAGTATAATGCCATAATCGAATAAAATCATAAAATATTATTAAAATAAATATTGTTTTACATTAGAGTCAATAAAGCCTGAGCCACAAGTTGGCTTACCGGGCACCTACTCTAACAATCTCCCACTTGCCCTATAGCAAACTACCCATAGATCTTAGACCCATTACTTCGCGATGCTTCTCAAACAATGGTCCTGGTAGGGGCTTCGTTAGTGGATCAGCAACGTTATCTACGGAGGTGACTCTCTCTACCGATATGTCTCCTCTTCCCACAATCTCCCAGATTATGTGGAACCTCCTCAGTATATTTTTGGATCGCTGATGAGACCTCGATTTCTTTGCTTGCGCAACGGCACCGGTGTTGTCACACTAGACCGGGACTAGTTCAACTGTTTGAGGAATGACATCCAACTCTTGGATGAAATTCTTCATCCAAACACCCTCCTTTGCTGCAGCCGATGCAGTTATATATTCGGCCTCAGTGGTTGAATCCGCTGTGGTATCTTGCTTGGAACTCTTCCAAGAGACAGCACCACCATTGAGGTTGAATACAAATCCAGAGGTCGATTTTCAATCATCCACGTCTGATTGGAAGCTAGAATCAGTGTAGCCTTTCAATTTTAGTTCCCCGCTCCCGTATACCAAGAACAAATTCTTAGTTCTTCTCAAGTACTTGAGAATGTCCTTTACTGCTTTCCAATGCAGTATATTGGGATTCGACTTATATCGGCTTGCAACACTCAGTGCATATGCAATATCAGGTCGAGTAAATATCATATCTTACATAATACTGCCTATGGCAGATGCATATGGAATGCGGCTCATGGTTTCTATCTCTTCATCAGTCTTAGGGCACATAGACTTGGATAGATTCACACCATGAGACATTGAGAGATATCCTCTCATGGACTCCTCCATAGAGAATCTCCTCAGTATGGTATCGATATATGTGGATTGGGTGAGCCCTAGCATCCTCTTTGATCTATCCCTATAGATCTGTATTCCTAATACATATGAATCTTCACCCGTATCCTTCATGGAAAACTTACCAGCTAACCATACTTTAGTTGACTGCAACATCCCTACATCATTCCCAATGAGTAGTATTTCATCAACATAAAACACTAGGAATGTCACTGCACTCCCACTAACCTTCTTGTATACACTAGGTCCCTCAGGATTTTTGGCAAAATCAAACTCTTTGATAGTGTTGTCAAATCTGAGGTTCCAGCTCCTCGAAGCCTTTTTGAGTCCAAAAATGGATCTCTGAAATTTGCATACCTTATGCTCACTTTCTACTGATGCGAATCCTTCAGGTTGAGACATGTAAATCTCTTCCTTAATTTCCCCATTAAAGAACGCTGTCTTCACATCAGTCATACTATGCTGCTATGGCTAGCAGTATCCTAATGGACTTGAACATTGCGACTGGAGAAAATGTTTCCTCATAGCCAACGCCTTGTCTTTGAGTATATCATTTTGCTACCAGTCTAGGTTTGAAGGTCACCACCTTCCCATTTGCTCCAAGTTTCCTTTTGCAAATCCATTTGCATCCTATGGGAACAATTCCCTAATGTGGATCTACTAAGGACCACACTTGGTTCGAATACATGGTGTCCATCTCGGACTGCATGGCTTCAAGCCATCTAGATGAATCGGCATAAGACAATGCTTCTTTGAAATTTCTTGGATCACATCCAGGAGTGGGCTCACCTTGGCCCTCTTCAAGAAGCAGGCTCAACCTATTAGGCGGTCTTGAGATCCTTTCGGATCTTCTAAGAGCTTGTGTTTCTTTGATTGGCTGTTGGGTGTGGGTTCTGCTATTTGTGTAGTAAGTGGTTCTCGAATCTCATCGAGTTCTATCATCCCACCTTTTCTATCCAATAGAAACTCCTTCTCTAAGAAGGTGGCATTCCTTAAAACAAACATCTTTGTTTCACTGGGATAATAGAACTAATATCCAATAGAGTTCTTCGGATATCCCAAAAAGTAGCAAAGATTGGCTCTACTATCCAATTTGTCTCCCACTGCCTGCTTCACGTAAGCAGGGCATCCCCATATTCTTAAGCAAGAATATTTGGGTGGCTTCTCCATACATATCTTATATGGAGTTTTATTCACTGCCTTTATATGGACTTGATTCAACAACCTTGCCGCTGTTTCAAAAGCATATCCCCAAAGGGATGGTGGCAACTTAGTGAATCCCATCATAGATCGAACCATGTCCATCTCGTCCGATTACAACATTCTGACACACCATACCACTGGGGTGTGGTAGGCGGAGTCCACTGTGAGAGAATCTCATTCTCTTTAAGGTAGTCTTGAAACTCAGTACTCAAGTATTCTCCACCTCGATCTAATCGTAGTGTTTTAATACTTTTTCCTAATTTTTTCTTTACTTCTACTCTGAATTCTTTGAACTTTTAAAAGGCTTCAGACTTGTATTTCATCAAATACACATACATACCCAAACCTCGAATGGTCATCGGTAAAGGCGATGAAGTAGGAATGGCCATATCTTACGCTAACACTTAGCGGGCCACACACATCTATTTGGATCAAATCCAACAGATTATGTGCACGTTCCACTTTCCCTAGGAAAGGGGCCTTGGTCATTTTTTCATTTCAGACAGGACTCACTTGTCTCTCAGAGAGTTTATGTCTGATGAGTCAAACATATTCTCTCCCACTAGCTTATGCATCATTCTTTGGGAAATATGTCCTAGCCTAACGTGCCACAAATGTGCTTGGTTTAGACTATCTTGTTTTCTTTTGGTTGTTGTTGAAATCGTGTTTACTTGGACATTCACTTATCATTGCCAAAACATTTCTGGCTCAGATAACTTCTTATGTCCAGACTTCTTGCAGTGAAAAAAAAATGTTCTGACTTATCGAACTTTGTCAAATTCCAGGCCCACCACCTTCTCAATAGACCCAATCATACTTACAACATGCTCATTGACAAGAGCCCCATCTTACATGTGTGTAGTCATGTTTTCTTTGAAAATGTTGTGCTTTATTATGCGAGTTTCATGCACTATGCAACTCTTGCATGTGTATTTGAATGTCAATAGCATTCAACATTTCCTCAAACTGTCTCTACAGTTCGTTTGACGTAGAAGAGAGCATATTACACTTCAGCTTGCATACTATGGTCCTACCATCTTGCATGCTTTATCAGTTCAGCAAGACTGACATTAGATGTATGCTATAATCTCCGAATTTAGAACAATTTTCCCAACCAATCTTGAAAATTAGTGTTCGGTTAGCTTGTTTTAATATCAGATATGAATTACGTGACGAAATCATAAATATACTGATACGGAAACAGAATAAACGTTGCCGACTATTTTTAAATATTTTTAAGACGTAAAATATGACTTTTGTTTTTACGAATTGCCTCCCACTATTTTAACATTTTCACCACCCTCTGATGAAAAACGGGAAATCCAATTTCCTTAGTGAGTACGCAAGGCCCAATTGCGAAATTATGATCCCGAATAATATCAGCCAATCATAACTTCCAAAAGGTAGAGCCCAATTGCAACTCCTTGCAACCCTTACGTAATTTTGCCTCACGTTTGAGGAGGGTCCAATAATATGATCCCCTTTCTCTTCACGTGTTGAGCATGGCCCATCAATGTTGAACCTTAATGGACGGTCGCCATGAGATCCCCTAATAATATGAGCCGAAGTCATGGTAGTTCCATGTAGTTCACATCAAATATGTCAGTGGAAGTCACAGCATTCCGACTTCCAGGCCTCCCCAATAATATGAGCCAGACACTGACTGCGGGTAGCGTTCATCATGCAACCAACGTTGATGGAAGACAAGGAATTATTAAACTTTCTTTTAATTATCCTTTTAATGGGCTTGATTTAAATTTTGGATCTCATCGAAAATGAGGGATTTTAATTTTAAAAATTTGTCTCATCATTAATTTTAAAACTCGTGCCATGATTGTTTGTATGATTGCCGGATTCATGCAACTCTTGTTATTATATTAATAATAACGCACATACTGATTATTTATAATATATCACATACATTATAAATAATAAAGGATGATCGATAACCTAGGTAAATGCAGGGATGCAAATGCAATATTACATAAGCTTCTAATATTTTACATGTCTTCGATCTTCAAAACTCTTTACGAGGATCGGGCCCACCGTCTTCAAATCTTGATCTTCCACTAATCCTGATATTTACATTAAATATCCATGGCACATTGGGATACAAATTTAGGGGGTGGGAACGGACCATAAACTAGGTCCACTTTTAATTATCAAATAATCAAAATTAAAACACGTAAAATATCCTAACATACACCTAGCACATTAGTCATGGCTCTCGATCATCCTTTTAACATATAATATCATATATTATATAAATCCAAAAATATCACATATTATCAATAAATCATGTATCTCGTAAATTATCACTAACCGCCATAATTACGAAATTAAATAAACACTTTTATTTAGTTTCAAATAACTAATATTCTTGTAAAACATCTTTTACCAGAAATAATTAAAATCATATTTCAATTATTTATTTTGTAAGAAATTGATTTTATCAAAATTGTTGTAGGGGTAAAATCGTCCGTATTTTCACAAAATATCAATTTAACTCAAAATTTTAAAAAATCAAAAAATCGCCCCTGGGCCCGAACAATTCAAGCCCACGACCCAACACGGTGCCCGAGACGTTCCCGGGAACCCGCCTGTCCCGCCCGCCCGCTGCCCGATCCGATCGAGCGCTGGCAGGCGCGCTGCGCTCACGCCTCCGGCAGCCGTGCGGCGCCGCGCGCAGGTCGTGCATGCTTCTGCTCGGAACAGTTCCGGGCAAACCAATTTTTTTTTTTCAAAAATAAGTTTTATGGGCGTTTTTCATAAAAATTCTTACGCGGTTAGAAATAATAAACTCAACACAATTTAATTAAAACACACGATTGAGAATTATCGGCTCTGATACCACTGTTGGGACATCGTTTTCTCGCACCCAAGACGCAGCGAAAGTTTAAAATTTTGTTCTTGGGCGTCGTGTGTTTAAAAATATTCATAGGGTGCTTAGAATTATACATTTGCGTTCTTAACGCTGGACTCCAAACTATTCCGATTTTTACGCGGAGATAGTTCTTCTTGTAAAACCCTACGAATGGCTCTTCTCCTTTGATCGCCTAATTAGGTCCACGATCGAAGACTATCTTCCTCGCTTGGATTACACTTGAAATCTCAAGCGATTTGTGCGTTGAGACTGTAGCCTCCGAATTTCCAAAATTCGGAGACTGTGCAACGACGGCGGCGCGGCGTGATGGAATAAAACCATTGGCCAAAATTTTTTCCCCAGTCCTTTTGAATTGGCCGAATGTTCATGATTCAAAATCATGGGTTTTTGGCTACTAAATTCTTAGGGAGGTGTATGCATTCTATACTTTCAAATATTTTTAATGACTTTTTTTAAATGATGGACTTTTGTGGAGTTGATAGATTTTTATTGACTTTTATGGAATCTCATAGAATTGTAAAATAAATTTTATAGACTCTTATAGACTTTTTTTCAAGATTTTTGTAGGCTTTTGTAAACTTTTTCATAGAATTATGTGAATTTTGTAGTTTATAATTGTGATTTATTTTTTATTAATTTTTTTAAAATAATTATTGGACATAGATAACCTCTTCAATTTTAAATTATTATTTTTATTTATGAATGTAAATAAATTTTACTTACTTAAAAGTTAAATCAATTTAATTTGTGAAAAACGACAAATGAACTATCCAATTTATTGAAATCAAAATTTCAATTCTTTATGTCAATTCAATATATTATTGAATAATATTTTTATAAGTTCATAATAAAATTTTATTAAAAGAACACTCAAAATAATGAGTAGTCTTTTATAAAAAAAATCTAATCATTACTGACAATTTGATCAACATCGTTCTACATTCCATTGGCTAAGATATCCCTCCACGCATTAACATTTGCTCGTTGTTGTTTTTGAGTATTAAATAACTGATCAAAGTCGTCACCTTCATAAACTTGTGCTGATGAAGTCAATTGAGCTTCATTATCTAGTTCAATTTGAAATTCATCAAATTGACACTTATTTCAAAGAAAATTGTAAGGTTTTTTTGGTTCGGTATACCGAAAATTTTGGTATAGTATCGGTATGAATTTGCTTATACAATAATTTAATATATAGATTAACTAAAATTAAAGAAAATAATTTAAAATAAAATGTTATATAATAATTAATAAAAAAATTAAATTTTAATTATGTTTTTAAAAAGTACAAATAAAAGGAAAAAAAAAATAGATGAGAAAAAAATGAAAGTTTGTATTGAATTTGGGAGATTTCTTAATTAAATGTACATCCAAATCTTTAGGTTGAATCAAAAACTTTTGTTGACATTTTATTATTGTACCTTAGGCTATAATTCTTGTACTTAATAGAATTCCATAGAGTTATTAAAAGTCTATTGACATTTTGAATATCTATAGACTTTTGTAGAGTTTTTAAAAGTCAAGTTTGAATACCACATGACTTTTTAAAATTCTACAAAAGTTTACATTGAATACCACTAAACTTTTATGGAGTATATAAAAGTCTAGTTTGAATACCTCTAGACTTTTAAACTCCATAAAAGTCATTAAAAGTCTACAACCAATACACCTCCTTAATCAATCATTAAGAAATATCATAGATTCTTAATCCATAATCAAAACAAATCTAATTTGTTTTGGCCAAAATATTCTTCCAATTCTCATGAGGTGGCCGTGGGTTATTTTGTGGAATTGGGAAGGAATCTTGTGAATTTTTTATGAAAAAAAATATCTCTCGAATTATGCCCTCTTATGGTGTATTTATAGAGTGAGATTCCTAATCTAATTAGGAGTCTCTCTCTCACAAGAACTCTATATTTTCATTATTTTTAAACTCCCATATAATTAATATATAATGTATTTATTAATATTTAATAATACATGATATAATAATATCATATACACATATTTTATATCAACATATAAAATATATATATGTATATGTATATTAAATTAAATAACCATTATTTAATTTATAAACTAACGTCATGGTTAATTTAATTCTAGACTCCTCTAGAATATTTATGAGAATTTGTGCATGTTAGTAGTCACCACTACTAGCACAATCATTTAATTAGTAAATTCCAAATTCACAAAAAAATGATTACGAACTCATTATAATCCCGATCGACGATCCGAGAGCGCCGATGTACTAAGGATACAAATCTTGTTCATATAATGAAAATTGAAAATTTCGAAAATCAAAATTTTCACTTACCATATAGGGCAGCTGCCAGTTTTAGTGAACTCGTTCACAAAACAGGTAGTTCCACTCTCCTTCCTTATTTAGCAATCATGCTAACTTCCATTTCTTCCATCCTATGGAATCAGCTCATAAACTCTTTTATAAGCTTCCTGTTTGATCTCCATCAAACTATAGTCGCCAAATTTCAACTCCTTGAAATTTGACTATATCAACGGGAACACAGAATCCGATACCTGTGTGACCCTCAATGGTTCAGGGATACAGTTAGCCGTGGGTTCACATCTCCATGTGATTCAGATTAACATTTATTCTTATTCGGGCTTACCCTAGTTAGCCCCATTATTTTCATCAACACCTTGATCGAGAGTGTCAGAACTCATTTCTGATTGGACCCATCGGATCATGGTATGAGCGTCTAGTAGCATCGCCCCATGATCTCCTTGGTATCACTGATAGTGCCTGCAAGAACCTTTAGTCATGGTTAGCGTCTAGTACGGTCCCTTCAACACATATATTCTGGTCGAATCTGAAACTATTTGTATATCGAGAGTTGCATATGAATTCGATAACGATGCGATTTATCTTTGAGTACTAATAGTGGCAAGGTATGTGCAACTAAGAAAACACCTTTTCCTAAAGCACATTTCTTGCTCTGGCCAGAGACTCCTTGCACTATTAACTCATCAGATCACATAGGATATCTTCACCCGTAGGCGAACGATGAATCCCCGACTACAATGCATTTGCTCCTACGTATTTCGATACTACACCCAACCTCGTCACCTGATGACCCTCGATGGAGTTGGTAAATGGATCAAAGTGCATGCTAGTACGTATAGCCCCTACATTGTCCTGGGTCAAAGGACTAATGGTGTACAACCATAACTGCGGACTATTCCACTTGATAAGTGAGAACCACTTGGATAGTCTGAGGGAGGGTTGTTCAGTGTATCATCATATAATCACACATCTGTGTGAATGGACATCTCCATACCCTTGCCAATGAAACATGGCGTTTACACCACAGATCCTAGTCTCAAGCTCGAGCGACCTTTATCTTTGTTTTAGGCAGTTGATTCGACTAGGAACCCGTTTAGAATATACGGTACACTTCCTATGATTTTATGTTGCGACGCAGACCTCATGGTACCTATTGTATATTCAAGGACTTTACCTATGCAGCTTGCATGGGTATACAGATAAAGTATAATGTCATAATCGAATAAAATCGTAAAATATTATTAAAATAAAGATTATTTTACATTAGAGTCAATAAAGCCCGAGCCACAAGTTGGCTTGCCGGGCACCTACTCTAACAATTTCTGCACTTGCAGCTCAGAAAATTACGCTTCTATAATTCTAGTGTTCAACGCTGGTTCAGAAAATATGGAAGCAACCTGAATTTTTTCCATTCCTTTCTTGTGTTTGAAGTTGAATCCTAGATAAAAACATTCTTGAATGGTAATAGACACAATTCTAGTCTGAAGTGTTGTTATTCTCACCTTGCGACTATGAGCGTCAGCTATGAAATTTTGTGATCTTGGATATTTGAATAATTGATCATAGTCATTAACAAATACATCCATCTCCTTAGGCACATATTTAACTTTTCTTGCGTAGAATATATCTTGAATCTTTCCCCATGAAGATAATATCACCAAATCTTTAGAGAAAATATTATCGCTATCAGTTCCAGATCATGAACTAGATAATTCTCTTCGTGTTTCTTCTCTTTCATAGAACTGTAGGCAATAACATGACCATCATGTGTCAAAACACAACCAATACCTTGTATAAAAGCATCGGTGTATACAATATATCCACCTGATCCTGATGGCAAGGTTAACAACAGTGTGATATTCAATCATTGACGTAGTTCGGTGAAAATTTCTTCGCATTCATTGGTCCACTTAAACTGAAGATTTGTTGTTGTATTCTTTATTATATTTATGATCTTTCATAAACAGATATGTTGTTGCATTCAACTAAATGGTTTAGAATTAGTTTGAAAGTTTCAATTTGATGAATACATCCCTTTAATATTTCAACATGATGGAGTACAACTTTCCTGCGACATTGCAGTGATATTTTGTTGTGTCCTTTTGGGTGTTTGATTCGGTGGTTCTTTAAGCTTGTTCGACGTGAGTCCAAAACTAGTATTTGGATTGCTGATACATATCATAGAATTTTGTGGTATGTCAAGATATATATGACAATGATTATGTCTTCTTCAACAATGTAAGAAACAGTTCTATCATTGGATGTCGTTGGCTTGTTTGGAACAAAGAGATTATCATATTAAAATTTGTAGGTGTGATGATTTTATCAAACAAAGAGAGTTTATTTATAATGAAAATACGATAATATTGTAACTCATCAAACAGTAACATTACATGTAATCTCATTTAGCAATCAATTTATATATTAGACTGAAATTTTATCCAATAATGAAGATAAGATGTAATATAATATGACAGTCATAATGTATGTATAAAATATAATCCAACGATCATAATGTAGATAAAGAATAT
This sequence comes from Primulina tabacum, assembly GCF_025594145.1. NCBI lineage: Eukaryota > Viridiplantae > Streptophyta > Magnoliopsida > Lamiales > Gesneriaceae > Primulina > Primulina tabacum. The sequence goes on along the minus strand of NC_134561.1, from coordinate 5,243,978 downwards.
AATTCATCCAATGATCATAATCTAGATAAGAAATCTAATCCAACATGCATGATGTAGATTGGAATATACTTCATCCAATTGTCATAATCTAGATAGAGAATATAATCCAACAATCATGATGTACATTGAAATATAATTCATCCAAAGTTCGTAATCTAGAAAGAAAATCTAATCCAATGACCATAAGATTGATAGGATTATAATTCATTCAACAATCATAATCTAGATATAAAATTTAATTATACGTTCATGATATAGCTAAGATTATAATCCATCAAATAGTAATATTCGTAAAAACCATTATATAATATGATCGAATTAACCTACTTTCCTACACTGCACATTTTACATTTTAACTATCTTAAAAATAATTTATAATTTCCAACTTCATTAATCATTCTCTAGTTCATCTTCATTGTCAAAAAATGAAGATGAAACTAGAAAGATTGGATAAATCTTGAGAATTTGAAAATAAAAAAAAAAAGCAATTTTGAATGTTATAGTTCAAGATGAAGAGTTGTATGTTATGTACATCATCCAATAAGAGAAAGAAGCCACACACAAAGGTTCGATTCTAGGTCACATAGTAAAACGTCCCTTACCTCTTACTTTAAGTAAATAATGCTAGAAATTTTTTTCACAAAGACCGAACCGTACCAAAACATAAATCTATATTTAAAATAAATCATAATTTGCGATAAAAATCCATAAATCATCAATCATAAAAGCATACGTCAATCATATAAAATCCAGCATCTAAACTTTTAAAAATGAAGCATAAATATCTCTTAAAAATTATCATCAAAATCTTAATCAAAACTTTGATCATCATAATATTACGGAAACATAATGTTTTCGAGAGTGTACTGTAATGCCCGATTCACTCAGGCATTTGAGCCTCCTCAACATCATTCTCACCAGCGAACATTCAAACCTAGTGAGTCTAACGACTCAGCACATACCGACCGTGATAGCAAGTAATAAATATACAAGCACACGCATTTAAAAGAATATTTTTAATAAAATATTTCCGACTTAAAAATCGCTAGCATACACATTTTCATAAATCAATCAAAATCCTTAACATTATATAGCATTTCCTCATCCTTTTTCATAAATCATTTCCGGTAAAGTTTGATAATTGAAAATGACTATTATTTATTCTTTATCCTTTATCCTTTGATCGATTGATCAATCTATAAACCATGATACCTGGCGTTGGGGCATCATCAACTCTCGTCACTAGGCTGTAGCCAAAAAGTAAGTTCATCGCCCCTTCTTAAGACAGATCCTCCACAAATCCTCCGTGTCACAGTTAATTCACATTCTTCAAAATATTTTCTTTTCCTTTTATTTATAAAATACTATATCCTTCAAAAATCGTAAAATAAACATTTTTGGGAAATTCGCTCAACTATAACATTTATCGTAAAACTATCATAAAATCACCATAATTATTTTAAAAATCATTTAACATGTATTATGACACCTTGGGACACTTCCAGGAAATTCGAACTACCCGAGACATAAAATGACCATTTTATCCCTTGACCCCGAACTTCCCGTTTTTAACTTTTTCCTATGTTCCTTCACTCGAGCCTATCCCGAACGATCATATAACATTATTTTTGACTTCTGTTAATTTTCTTAAACGTAAACTCGCGCCCTTCTATTTATTCAACTTAATCGCTAAACTGTAATTTCATTTCGTAACCCGATTTAACTCAAAAATTAATAACCCGATTTAACATCCGAAGAGTCGGTGACATCCGGCATTGTTTAATAATTTCTTGAAAACAATTAAGCTTCGTATCGAAATGCCAAAAACCAGTCTTTTTCATAATTAAAACATTGTCTTTACATTGACAATAGAATAAAATACATCAGAGTTGCAAATGCGGAAACTGAACAAAAGGAAAATAAAGTCTTGATTTCTTGTATCTTTCTCATCGGCTACCATCCTCAGAAGGCTTCTTGTTCCTCCTCATTCAGTTGCTCTTCATTTTAATCTGAAATTTGTAAGGGGTGAGTGTTTTGGGAAACACTCAGCAAGTGGGGGTCGATCGATTTCCAATGATACATATAGAACTTAATCTTTAAAAATTTCTTTAACAAACTTTCAAATCTTAATACTTTTAACTCATCATAACAGAAACGAAACAATTATGACACAGAGGTTATCATACGATTCAGAGTAGTTCAGAAACAGATCAGAACAGAACAGATCGGAACAGACAGAACACTGTTACTCATCTCATTTCCATGGTCAAATTGTCCCCAATATGTTAGTCCTCTAAGGGGTGAGGCCAGAACACGGTTTTATACCCATCGATGGGGGCCAGACAGAACATGGTGTTATACCCACCAATGGGGGCCAGAACAGAACATGGTTTTATACCCACCAATGGGGGCCATACAGAATTACAATTCTCGTCCCATTTCAAATCGAGTTGTAACAGTGCAACACAGAATTCAGATTTACTTGACAGAACTTATCAGAATTTCAGATATCAGAATTTCAGACGGATACAGCGGAATCAACGAATTTCGAATATCAGAAGAATCATATAATCGATCGAAATTTTAAACAGACAGACTTCGTATTTTCGAAAATGGAGACACGCAATCATGCATGTCATAATATATATATTTAAGTTTAAAAATACAAATGAATATATAACAAAAGCCCACTTATTGTATTTGCAGATTTTTATACAACACGTCTTCTCAAAAATCGTGCAGCACTTCAGCGTAACTTTAACGAATGCTGTTGTTGATCGAGCAGCACTTCGACGCAAGGTTCTTGTACTGGACTGCACAAACTTCCCTTCTTTCTTCCTTGCTTGCTTGGCCGAAATTTTGGAGAGTGAGGGGAAGAGGGAGCCGAATTTTCTCAAGGCTTTTTGGTGCACTTTTCTATCATCCTTGAGTTGGTATTTATAGGAAAAAAAAGACCTTCCACCTTGCCTTGGCCGATTTCTTGGGCTCCAAGGTTGCCATCAATGTGGTTCCAAAATCTCATGTATCCTCCAAGTCCAAGACTAGTCATTATTGTGATCCAAAATACCATGCATTCTTTAAATGTTAACTTGGTTTTCTAAAGGGTCATTTCCTGCATCATCAATATGTCCTAGTCCTTACCTCCTCCCGCAGCTCCTTCCTGGGTTAACACAAAGGTTAGTTCTTGCATATTTAATTTGTCCAAACCTTTAGCTCCTCCCTTAGCTCCATTTTTGGTCTTTTTATGACAAGCATGGTTGAGCTTCTTTGAGCTGAAACATCGAGCTCATGAGCTAGTGGTTTTCTCCCCAAGAATAAATAAACTTCCTTGAGCTGAGGGTTTTAGCTTGTGAGCTGAGGGTTTCCTCTTCCGAGCGACGTACCCTCAATTCTCAAGGTTTTGCATTGCCTCGGCTTCTTTTTGAGCTACTTTCCGAGCTTTTTGAGGTGCTTTGATTCGAAAAATCCGGGTTCTCACATCCCACCCTCCTTATTGGAAGTTTCGTCCTCAAAACTTTAGTTAGCTAGATCTTTAAAGAGGTGAGGGTACCGAGTGCGCATAAGTTCTTCGGATTCCCAAGTTGCTTCTCGTTCCATATGATTTGACTATTGTATCTTGACATGTGGAATTGTTTGGCATCTCAGCACTTGGTTTTTGGTGTCCATTATTCGAATAAGGACTTCTTCATATTTCGTTTCCTCGTTCACATTTCCTTTGATTAGTAGCGGTTCAACTTCAAGTATGCTACTTGGATATGAGACATACTTCCTTAGCTGTGAGATGTGGAAAACGTTGTCAATCCTTGATATGCTTGGTGGTAAAGCCCGCTGATAAGCTAGGTTTCCCATTTTTCTCAGTATTTCAAAGGGTCCGACATATCTTGGAGTTATCTTTCAAGATTTGCTGAATCGAACCACTCTTTTCATAGGGAAACGTTATCGTAAGCTTTCTCACCGATTTCAAACTCCAACGATTTTCACCTTAAATCATCCCAGCTCTTTTGTAGATCATGAGCTGCCTTGCTTTTTTCCTTGATAATAGTTACTTTATCAACAATTCAAGTAATGATAGCTTTCTCTCTGATTTCAATACTTCCATGATAATTATTGTTATCGGCAAATTCAATCAAGGGTTTGTTTATTTAATTCCTCCGAGGTCCATGGCACACGCCCTAAAATATCTTCAATAGTTTGATCCACCGTCTTTGCCTCATGTTTAATTTCTTTTGTGTGAACAGTATTTGAGGCTTTGATGATCGATAAATTTCACACATTTGACACCAAAGAAATTGATTCTCTGGATCTTTGACTCAAATATAATTGTGGCTAATTCACTATCATGTGTTGGATAATTTTGCTGTCATGATTTTAATTCCATCGATGTATAGGCAATTACTTGCCCTCTTGAATGAGAACATATCAGAATCCTCTTTTGATGCATCTTTGTAAATTGTGAAATTCTTGCTTTCTTCGGGAAGTACTAATACTAGCGTAGAAATGAGTTTTTTTTTCAAGATCTAAAAACTTTTCTCACATTCTTCACTCTAATTTAATTGAGAGTTCTTCTGAGTGAGCTTGGTGAGCGGAAGAAAATCCTTCAACACATTTTCTCAATAGCCAACTAATCCCAAAAACTTCAAATTTCTTTTCCAGTATTCGATCAAGGCAGTCTATGATTACCACCACCTTATTGGTGATCCACTGATATGCCCATTTCAGAGATTATATGACCGAAGAATGTGACATTTTTTTTATCAAAATTCACATTTCTTAAATTTAGTATTTAGTTATTCTTCTCTAAGCATCGGTAGAGTAAGTCGCGGTCTTACTCAATTGTTGAATATGCAAGAATATCATCAATAAATGCTACCACAAACTTGTCGAGGAATTTTCTTGAACACTCTGTTCATGAGTTCTATGAATGTTGCTGGAGCATTGGTCAGGCCAAATGGTATTATCGTGAACTCATAGTGTCCATACCTTTTTCTTTTTAAGGCTGGTTTAGGAATATTCTCTGCCTTGGCATTCAATTGTAGTAGTCTGACCTTAGATAGAGCTTCGAAAAGATCTTAGCTCCTTTTAACTAATAGAAAAGGTTATCTATTCTTGAAAAATGACATTTGTTCTTGATCTTATTGAGTTCTTTGTAGAACAACACACTATCTTGTGCTTTCACCATTCTTTTGTGTCAATAAGACTAAAGCTCCCCAAGGAGAGGCACTTAGTCTGATTTGTTTTTGACTAACAAATCTTGGAATTGATCTTTTAGCTTCTTGAGTTCAACTGAAGCCATTTGCTAGGGTTCCTTAGATTTTAGTGTAGCACGAGCTATCAAGTTACTTTCGAATTCTACTTCACTGTCTGAGATAATTCAAAGTAACCTTTCCGAAGCTCGCTACCACAGGAATATTTTATATCTTGAGCTTAATTACTTCTTTTGCTTCTCTCATTATTGCTAGTTAGACTTCTTCGCCATACCCCATGTCTTTCTAGATCTGAGAAGCAGAAAGGAAGGATTTCTGTTCCTTATCCTTGCCATAAATTATTATTTATTCTTGGATTGGAGTTTGGCATTCTTACCCCGACCATTTACTGTAGAACCCGTAAGTCAGTAGACGTATAAGCCATGCATAATTCTAGATTTTTAAATTTAATTGACTTCATTGCATGATTATTTTAAATGCATTTATTTGAAGTTAATTATTCATTATTTCAGTTCAGTAGTTTGATTTTTAGCATTTCAGTTATTTCAGTGAGGCCGGACTGGAGTTGGAGTTTTGAGATAGAATTTAAGATTTGAGAAATATTTCCAGAAGTTAATTTAGCTAGCAAGTAAGTTCATTTAAGTTAAAAAGAAGTTTAAGGAATTATTTAAGTTAGTTGAGGATTTTAATTTAAATTATTGGAGGTGATTAAGAAATGAGCTCATTTAAGTTACTTAATTAAGGGGTTAGTTCACTAAATTAATTAAAGGATTAGTAAGGCTTTTAAGGGTTATTAAATTACTAGATAATCAATTTTCCCCCTACCATTTATCATGCATTTTCGGCCACACCCCTAGAAGAACAAACTAGGACTTGCCAACTCACCTTTGACCCATTCTTGGTTGATTAGCATGCTAATTCTTTTAGCTATTTTTCCACCTTAATTAATTAATACTAGACCACTATCCTAACCCTTGTTTGGCATGATAAAATCGGCCACTATAGTCTAGAACCACCCAAGAGATCATTTGATAGCAATTCAAAATTCAAAATTCAAATGCATGAAGACTTGGTCTTGATATGATCCTATTTTTGTGCACCCTTCTCCTCACCTTCATAACCATCACTCCCCCCTCCACCTCCACCGAAAATAAGACCCCTTTTCAGTAGAAAAAACGTGGATAGCAGCTAGGGAGAAAGGGAGAAAAATCGAGAGCCAAGAAAGGTAGAGAAGCAAGCCACTCCGTCTCCTCCGCGCCGTCTCGTCTCTTCTTTTCGTTTTCTTTCGAAACGAAACCAGGCATGTCTAGATTTCTTTCAAACCTCAATCAAGTCATATTATCATTTATTTTTCAGTACATGATCATGTTTTAGCAAGCAAAAACCGAGATACATGTCAAAATATTTTGGAACACACATGCAGAATTTCGACTCTTCATGGCAAGCTTCACGTTTTCTTTTGGTTTGTGAGTTTCAGGTATTGGATCGACTCCAGGCTCCCAAGGCGACTTGTATACATGTAGTAGGATGCATTAGGACCATGTTGGTCCATTCAAACCAGCCCCATGCTTGCTGGAAAACCGAAATGACAGCAAGTTCCCCATAGGTGCAGAAATGTGATTCGAAAATTCAGTTTGGATGTCAAGGAGGAAGGATCTGATCTTGGCTGCCCCAAGGGCCTATAGCCATGGTTGGATCACTTCCCTAGCATGTCTAAGACGTGACTAAGTCGCCCTTTTGGTGGCTTGGTCCATGGCTCATCGGTTTTTAAATAATCAACAAGAACAGCCCCTTTCCCCATTCGGCCCTTCCATTTTTCAGCATATGGTTTCGTTTCTTTTGTTGCTTGGTGTGGATCTTGGTTGGCCTATGGCCCTTAGCCATGGTTCATATCATGCTCCTAGATGTCTAGATCGTTCCATGGTCAATCAAATGGCCATTGGAATGATGCAAGACATCGATCATAGCATAAACACTACACACGCATGCACGTTGCTCTCGGTTGGATCCTTCGGTTAAGATTTGGTGTGATGCGGATTGTGGCTGGCCTAGGGCCCTTAGCCATGGTTCAAATCATTCCTTGGGATGTTGGTAAGAGTCTCTGGTCAGTGGTTCACTCCCCTAATGGCCGATAGTCTCGAAACCAACGCAAGTCTTGTAGTTGCGCAGCTGCTGGAAATTACAGCAAGTTGCTGTGTCGGTTCAGAGGCTCGTTCGAGTTCTTGGTTGGCTTTTAGCCCATGGCCTTGTACTGGACAGTGCCTCATTGAGTTAGGAAGGTCATGTTTTTGACCGTTTGTCATTTGGATTATTTTTGAGGTCGTACGAGAATTTACGGTGCAATGTGCCAAATTGACTCTCGAAAGAGCGTTTCGTGTTTTGGCCTCCATTCCACCTAGATTTCGACCCTATCATTTTAGGAACATTATTTTATGATTTTTCAGCGTATTTTAATCATGACTATACGTCGGTTCAGTGTCGGTTCAGGTTGGCTCGGAGTCATGATTAAATGCGAAGTCATTAGGCGTCATAGTCGCATCTTTTGAACGTAAATTGCATAGTTGGTCATGTTTAAGCTATTGCATATTTTTCATGGCACAGTTAGGTTGCAGCGAGCCTAGAAACGATCCAATCCAATCCAGTTGGTAAAATTACAGGAATTTTCATTATGCCAGTTAATTATTTTACGTGCATTAAATAGAAAATGATTATTTTTTTGAGATTTATGCGATATGGCTTGTGGTTCATTCACTATGTGGGAGTGTTATTTTTATACGGTCGTCAGTGACCGATCAGTTCAGTATGGTACCACCCGGTCGCCAGTGACCGGCCAGCTCAGATCAGTTTCAGCCTCCCCGGTAGCCAGTTACCGATCAGTTCAGCTTAGTGCAGTGGCCACAGGCGTAAAACATAATCTCAACAGAAAATTTTATCAGTTATTTCAGTACAGGCTCCAAGGAGCAAATATTTTTACAGTGATTTCCAGTTCAGTTATGCACGTATTATAATTGCTCAGTACAGATTATTTTCAGTATGCCTCAGGACAGGATATTTTATCACATGCATATTTTAAATTCAGATTTTTACTCGTTACCTGCGATTTATGCATGCTGAGTCTTTAGGCTCACTAGACTTGATTGTTGTAGGTACTGATGAGGCCAGGGCCGAGGGCGGGGACCAGTGAGCCAGCTTGGGTCGGCAGTAGTGGCACCCGAGGACCTCAGAGCAGCAGTTGTTATTTTCTTCGCAAACAATTTTTATCAGTTGTTGGATATTTTTAAATCGTTGTTGTTGGCAAAACTTTGATTTTCTTCCGCTGCAATATTTTGAAATATTGAACTTGATTCACCAGTGATTTTATGAATGAGGCCATTTAAGTTCTTTTAAAAAGAAAATTTTTAATTTTCCGCAAATTTCCAAGAAAGGAGTTTTAGGTCCTTCACAGTTGGTATCAGAGCGGTGGTTCTGTATAGGGTTTCACTACTACTGACCGCGAGAAGCTCACGAAGCCACGCTTTTGGTCTGTAAGTTTTTCAGTTCAGCATTTTGTTCAGCATTTCAGTTATAGCATGAATTAGTTTGTCAGCATGCTTCCAGATTTTCAGTACTTCAGTGTCCATTTAAAATAAATTATGGAATTATGCATGTTAGTTACGTATGGGTTATGTTGGAACAGTATGCCCCCTAGACGCATTTTAGAGCGCAACAGAGAGGTGGAGCCTCGCCAAGAGGACAGAGAGGAGCATAGACCGGAGGGAGACCTACCACCTCCTCCACCGCCACCACCGGACATGAGTGCCCAGATGTTAGCTGGGATGGCACAGTTCTTCGCACAGTTTGCGAGGGGCAATGCCGCAGCCGTAGCCGCAGCCGCAGCCAGGCCGACAGGGCCCGAGGCTGTTTATGAGCGATTCATGAAGATGCGCCCGAAGGAATTCTCTGGGACATCTGACCCCATGGTTGCCGAGGGATGGATCAAATCCCTCGAGGTTATCTTCGATTTTATGGAGCTGGGGGACGCAGACCGAGTCCGATGTGCCACCTACTTGTTCACTGGAGACGCCCGCTTATGGTGGGAAGGAGCTTCGGTAGCCCTGACATTGGCTACACTTTCTTGGACCCGCTTTACGGAGGTTTTCTACTCCAAGTATTTTGCTGAGGAGGTTCGCACCAGGCTGACCACCGAGTTCATGAGCCTGAGACAGGGGGATATGTCGGTTACGGAGTTTATCCGTAAGTTCGAGAGGGGCTGTCACTTTGTGCCCCTGATAGCGAATGATGCCAGAGCCAAGCTGATGCACTTCCTGGTGGGTTTACGGCCGATCTTGCGCCGGGATGTTAGGGTATCTGACCCTGCTACTTATGAGGTTGCCGTCTCCAAGGCCTTAGCCGCAGAGCAGGATCTGCGGGATATCGAGAGGGATCGCCAAGGCAAGCGCCCAGTCCAGGCACCGCACCGCCCTCCTCCTCTTCAGCATCAGCAGCAGAATAAGAGGCCTTTTCATGGACCGCCCAGGAACAGAGGCCAGCAGCAGCAGCAGCAGCAGCAGCGGGCACGCCCAGCCCCGAGGACTCAGGAGCACCCAGTCTGTCCCAGGTGCTCACGTCGCCATCCTGGAGCATGTATGGCTGGCTCAGGAAAGTGTTTTAAGTGTGGCAGTCCAGACCACATGTTGCTGCAGTGCCCTCAGAGGAATCTGCCTACCCAAGGCAGAGTTTTTGCTCTCCATGCCGCGGAAGCCAACCCGGAGACTATGTTGTTGACAGGTACCTTTAAACTTTAAGTTATTATTTGAATTTCCGCGTTTTGGGAATCGGGATTTAGATTTTTGAACTTAGAACTGTTATAGGATTGCATGCTCTACTCAGATTTATTTCAGAGGAATTAAGCTAGAGGTACCTTGACCTTTGCATGTCTATAAGTTTAGACCTTGTAGTGGGATTCAACTTAGAGCTCCACTCTTTCAGGGAGAATTTTTATATCTGGTTCCGCTACGAAGGCCTTGATAGATTCAGGGGCCACTCACTCGTTTATTTCGGAGGTCTTTGCAAACTTTCTCAAGATCCAGACCATTGGGCTAGATACAGCCTTTTCAGTAGTGTTGCCGTCAGGCGAGGAGATGGCAGCGACCAATGTTATCCGAGATATAGACCTTGAGCTGCACGGTAATCTTGTTTATGCGGATCTGATTGTGCTACCGATGCCGGAATTTGACATCATCCTAGGGATGGACTGGCTATTGAGGAACAGAGTGTTGATAGACTTCCAGCGGAGATCCGTTCTTGTCCGACCGCCTGGAATGGAGCAGTTCTTATTTGAGCCGGACAGGTACTTTCCTTTACCGCGCATTATTCCTTATGTTCAGGCTAGGAAGCTCATGCATAGAGGGTGTCGGGCATTTCTAGCAACCCTTTTATCTGTCCCCGAGGAACCCAGCCAGTCAGCCTCAGATGTTCCGATTGTTAGAGATTTCTTAGACGTTTTTCCCGAAGACGTCTCTGGTATGCCACCAGAGAGAGAGGTGGAGTTTTCCGTTGAGCTTATGCCAGGTACGGCTCCGATATCCAAAGCACCGTACCGTCTAGCACCGACAGAGATGGCAGAGCTTAAGAAGCAGATCCAAGAACTTCTTGACAAGGAGTTCATTCGCCCGAGCTTTTCTCCATGGGGCGCGCCAGTCTTATTCGTGAAAAAGAAGGATGGCTCAATGAGGCTTTGCATTGACTACAGGGAGTTGAACAGGGTTACAGTGAAGAATAAATACCCACTGCCGAGGATTGAGGATCTGTTTGACCAGTTGCAGGGAGCTTCGATTTTCTCCAAGATAGATTTGCGTTCCGGTTATCACCAGTTGAGGGTGAGAGATGCTGATGTCTCGAAGACAGCTTTTAGGACTCGTTATGGCCACTACGAGTTCCTAGTGATGCCGTTCGGTCTGACGAATGCGCCAGCGATCTTCATGGATCTCATGAATCGCGTATTTCAGCCGTACCTCGACCAGTTTGTGATAGTGTTCATAGATGACATTCTCGTCTACTCCAAGAGTCGGGAGGAGCACAGCAGTCATCTGACCACAGTGTTGCAGACATTGCAGAAACATAAACTATTCGCAAAGTTCAGTAAGTGCGAATTCTGGTTAGAGAAGGTGGCGTTCTTGGGCCACATTGTTTCTAGCAGTGGCATTGAGGTAGACCCGGCGAAAGTTGCAGCAGTCAGAGATTGGGTTGTGCCTCAGAATGCATCAGAGATCCGCAGTTTCCTTGGGCTAGCAGGATATTACAGGAAATTCATCCAAGGATTTTCCTCTATTGCCGTTCCACTCACAGCACTGACAAAGAAAAATGTGAAGTTTGTGTGGAGCGAGGAGTGTCAGAAGAGCTTCGATACTTTGAAGCAAGCTCTTATCTCAGCACCCGTTTTGGCTGTACCGTCAGGATCTGGTGAGTTTGTCCTTTATACCGATGCTTCAAAGCTTGGTTTAGGTGCAGTTTTGATGCAGCATGGGAGAGTGATAGCGTATGCTTCTCGACAGCTGAAAATCCATGAGAAGAATTACCCTACCCATGATCTGGAGTTAGCGGCCGTAGTTTTTGCTTTGAAGATTTGGAGGCACTATCTGTATGGAGAGAAGTGTCAGATCTTTACCGACCATAAGAGCTTCAAGTATTTCTTTACGCAGAAGGAGCTGAACATGCGTCAGAGACGTTGGTTGGAGCTTGTGAAAGACTACGATTGTGACATTAGCTACCACCCGGGTAAAGCTAATGTAGTTGCGGATGCTTTGAGCAGGAAAGTCGCAGTGATGGCTCATTTGACGATTCAGAAACCTCTTCAGATCGAGATGCAGAGGTTTGATCTTGAGACTTACCCTCGAGGTAGAGTTCCTCGTTTATCTACCTTGACTATCCAGTCCTCTCTTGTTGACCATATTCGCAGCGGTCAGGCAGCAGATGAGCAGTTGGCACAGTGGAAGAAGAGAGATGAAGCTAAGGGCAGTGTTTTGTATTCAGTCAGCGACGGTATTGTGAGATACCGAGATAGGATATGGGTTCCTAGCAGTGATTCTATCCGAGCATACATCTTATCAGAGGCCCATACGTCCCCGTACTCTATTCACCCTGGGAGTACGAAGATGTACAAAGATCTGCAGCTATTGTATTGGTGGCCATGGATGAAGAAGGACATCAGGCGTTTTGTATCCGAGTGCCTGACTTGCCAGTTAGTGAAGGCCGAGCATCAGAGACCAGCAGGTTTGCTCAAGCCTCTTCCTATTCCCGAGTGGAAGTGGGAGAACATTACCATGGACTTTGTGACCGGATTGCCGAGGTCAGCCAGAGGATCGAATGCTATCTGGGTGATTGTAGATCGTCTTACCAAATCAGCGCACTTCTTGCCTATTAAGACGACTTTCACCATGGTTCAGTATGCAGAGCTATATATCCGAGAGATAGTCCGACTCCACGGTATTCCAGTTTCTATCGTATCCGACAGAGATCCCAGATTCACTTCCTCGTTTTGGAAGAGTTTGCATTCGACTTTGGGTACGAAGTTGCTGTTTAGCACAGCTTTCCATCCGCAGACAGATGGACAGTCGGAGCGAGTTATTCAGATCTTAGAGGATCTTCTCCGTGCTTGCGTCATTGATTTCTCTGGGAGTTGGGAGTCGAACTTACCATTGGTAGAGTTCACCTATAACAACAGTTTCCAGTCGTCCATAGGTATGGCTCCGTATGAAGCGCTGTATGGTCGCAAGTGTAGATCTCCTGTTCATTGGGATGAAGTAGGAGAGAGAGCAGAGTTGGGTCCAGAGATTGTTCAGCAGGCAGCAGATGTAGTAGTCAGGATCCGTGATAGAATGAGGACTGCTCAGAGCCGACAGAAGAGTTATGCCGATCAGCGGAGGAGAGAGTTAGAGTTTGCAGTGGGCGATCATGTCTTCGTGAAAGTGGCACCTATGAAGGGTGTCATGAGATTTGGCAAGAAAGGGAAGCTCAGTCCGAGATTCATTGGACCGTTTGAGATCCTCGACAGAGTTGGGACGCTAGCGTATAGTGTGGCTCTTCCGCCAAATCTGGCCGGAGTACACAATGTCTTTCACGTCTCCATGCTGAGGAAGTATATGGCAAATCCTTCGCATGTGCTGAATTTCGAACCGTTGCAGCTTACTCCGTACTTATCTTATGAGGAAAGACCCGTGCAGATCCTAGACAGACAGGAGAAGAAACTTCGGAACAAGTTGGTTAAGCGAGTCAAAGTCAAATGGCTCAACCATTCAGAGGAGGAAGCTACGTGGGAGTCTGAGCCGGAGATGAGAAGTCGATACCCTGAGTTATTCGGTGAGTTCTAATTTCGAGGACGAAATTTATTTAAGGGGGGAAGGATTGTAGAACCCGTAAGTCAGTAGACGTATAAGCCATGCATAATTCTAGATTTTTAAATTTAATTGACTTCATTGCATGATTATTTTAAATGCATTTATTTGAAGTTAATTATTCATTATTTCAGTTCAGTAGTTTGATTTTTAGCATTTCAGTTATTTCAGTGAGGCCGGACTGGAGTTGGAGTTTTGAGATAGAATTTAAGATTTGAGAAATATTTCCAGAAGTTAATTTAGCTAGCAAGTAAGTTCATTTAAGTTAAAAAGAAGTTTAAGGAATTATTTAAGTTAGTTGAGGATTTTAATTTAAATTATTGGAGGTGATTAAGAAATGAGCTCATTTAAGTTACTTAATTAAGGGGTTAGTTCACTAAATTAATTAAAAGATTAGTAAGGCTTTTAAGGGTTATTAAATTACTAGATAATCAATTTTCCCCCTACCATTTATCATGCATTTTCGGCCACACCCCTAGAAGAACAAACTAGGACTTGCCAACTCACCTTTGACCCATTCTTGGTTGATTAGCATGCTAATTCTTTTAGCTATTTTTCCACCTTAATTAATTAATACTAGACCACTATCCTAACCCTTGTTTGGCATGATAAAATCGGCCACTATAGTCTAGAACCACCCAAGAGATCATTTGATAGCAATTCAAAATTCAAACTTCAAATGCATGAAGACTTGGTCTTGATATGATCCTATTTTTGTGCACCCTTCTCCTCACCTTCATAACCATCACTCCCCCCTCCACCTCCACCGAAAATAAGACCCCTTTTCAGTAGAAAAAACGTGGATAGCAGCTAGGAAGAAAGGGAGAAAAATCGAGAGCCAAGAAAGGTAGAGAAGCAAGCCACTCCGTCTCCTCCGCGCCGTCTCGTCTCTTCTTTTCGTTTTCTTTCGAAACGAAACCAGGCATGTCTAGATTTCTTTCAAACCTCAATCAAGTCATATTATCATTTATTTTTCAGTACATGATCATGTTTTAGCAAGCAAAAACCGAGATACATGTCAAAATATTTTGGAACACACATGCAGAATTTCGACTCTTCATGGCAAGCTTCACGTTTTCTTTTGGTTTGTGAGTTTTAGGTATTGGATCGACTCCAGGCTACCAAGGCGACTTGTATACATGTAGTAGGATGCATTAGGACCATGTTGGTCCATTCAAACCAGCCCCATGCTTGCTGGAAAACCGAAATGACAGCAAGTTCCCCATAGGTGCAGAAATGTGATTCGAAAATTCAGTTTGGATGTCAAGGAGGAAGGATCTGATCTTGGCTGCCCCAAGGGCCTATAGCCATGGTTGGATCACTTCCCTAGCATGTCTAAGACGTGACTAAGTCGCCCTTTTGGTGGCTTGGTCCATGGCTCATCGGTTTTTAAATAATCAACAAGAACAGCCCCTTTCCCCATTCGGCCCTTCCATTTTTCAGCATATGGTTTCGTTTCTTTTGTTGCTTGGTGTGGATCTTGGTTGGCCTATGGCCCTTAGCCATGGTTCATATCATGCTCCTAGATGTCTAGATCGTGCCATGGTCAATCAAATGGCCATTGGAATGACGCAAGACATCGATCATAGCATAAACACTACACACGCATGCACGTTGCTCTCGGTTGGACCCTTCGGTTAAGATTTGGTGTGATGCGGATTGTGGCTGGCCTAGGGCCCTTAGCCATGGTTCAAATCATTCCTTGGGATGTTAGTAAGAGTCTCTGGTCGGTGGTTCACTCCCCTAATGGCCGATAGTCTCGAAACCAACGCAAGTCTTGTAGTTGCGCAGCTGCTGGAAATTACAGCAAGTTGCTGTGTCGGTTCAGAGGCTCGTTCGAGTTCTTGGTTGGCTTTTACCCCATGGCCTTGTACTGGACAGTGCCTCATTGAGTTAGGAAGGTCATGTTTTTGACCGTTCGTCATTTGGATTATTTTTGATGTCGTACGAGAATTTACGGTGCAATGTGCCAAATTGACTCTCGAAAGAGCGTTTCGTGTTTTGGCCTCCATTCCACCTAGATTTCGACCCTATCATTTTAGGAACATTATTTTATGATTTTTCAGCGTATTTTAATCATGACTATACGTCGGTTCAGTGTCGGTTCAGGTTGGCTTGGAGTCATGATTAAATGCGAAGTCATTAGGCGTCATAGTCGCATCTTTTGAACGTAAATTGCATAGTTGGTCATGTTTAAGCTATTGCATATTTTTCATGGCACAGTTAGGTTGCAGCGAGCCTGGAAACGATCCAATCCAATCCAGTTGGTAAAATTACAGGAATTTTCATTATGCCAGTTAATTATTTTACGTGCATTAAATAGAAAATGATTATTTTTTTGAGATTTATGCGATATGGCTTGTGGTTCATTCACTATGTGGGAGTGTTATTTTTATACGGTCGCCAGTGACCGATCAGTTCAGTATGGTACCACCCGGTCGCCAGTGACCGGCCAGCTCAGATCAGTTTCAGCCTCCCCGGTAGCCAGTTACCGATCAGTTCAGCTTAGTGCAGTGGCCACAGGCGTAAAACATAATCTCAACAGAAAATTTTATCAGTTATTTCAGTACAGGCTCCAAGGAGCAAATATTTTTACAGTGATTTCCAGTTCAGTTATGCACGTATTATAATTGCTCAGTACAGATTATTTTCAGTATGCCTCAGGACAGAATATTTTATCACATGCATATTTTAAATTCAGATTTTTACTCGTTACCTGCGATTTATGCATGCTGAGTCTTTAGGCTCACTAGACTTGATTGTTGTAGGTACTGATGAGGCCAGGGCCGAGGGCGGGGACCAGTGAGCCAGCTTGGGTCGGCAGTAGTGGCACCCGAGGACCTCAGAGCAGCAGTTGTTATTTTCTTCGCAAACAATTTTTATCAGTTGTTGGATATTTTTAAATCGTTGTTGTTGGCAAAACTTTGATTTTCTTCCGCTGCAATATTTTGAAATATTGAACTTGATTCACCAGTGATTTTATGAATGAGGCCATTTAAGTTCTTTTAAAAAGAAAATTTTTAATTTTCCGTAAATTTCCAAGAAAGGAGTTTTAGGTCCTTCACAAATACCTGAAACTCACAAACCAAAAGAAAACGTGAAGTACACTAAATAAAATCGGCACTGAATATATGCGTATCCATACTTATTTTATTCTATCTTAAAATTATCACGATTAATATATCAAAACTTAAAACCAATATAGAATCTTAGAACATAACTCCTTATCAGCCTATTGACTTAAGTCCCAATAACCTAGTTAAAATTTCTTACAACAATGTACGAAAAAAACTAAATTCTCAAACAATTCTTCTTTTACTAAATCTGTCTTTAATCAAAACTACGAGCCTAACATGCTTTAATACAAACAAGTTTCGTTGGATTTCTTTCTCCACAAATCTTTCCCCTATTTTTCTTTTTTTTACTATAAGAAGAGTCAGAACTTATTATGCATGCTACATTTCCCTCGATGTCCACAAATATCTCATAACTCTCTTTATTTACCTAAGATAATGACCTTAATTTCTCAACTTAAGTTATTGTTTCTTACCTCTATTAAATATTCCAAGATCTTACATATTTAAATTTATTGCTTAATATCCCAAATTTAAATGTCCATACCGTTAATTATTGACCTAAAATCAACTTTTATCTCCGAATATCAAAACTTATATAATTCTTATCTCATATTTTCATAAATAATTTATTATCCCCGAATCAAACATTTCATCTTAAGTTGGAAGCTTATCTTCGATAATTAAATTCCCAAATGTAAGTCAACTTATATCAGAGTATTTGTATTCCCAAAAATATAAGTCAAATTATCTCTGATAGGTATGTTCCCAAAAATATAATTCAACTTATCTCTGTACATTCTCAAAGAAATGTTACACTTCTTTCTTATCGTATCATATAACCATAATACCAGTCTAGCCTACCTTATCATCTCTTCATCATCACTGTTCTTTTTTCCACTACTTCCATAGGTGCTTCTTCTTCTTCTTTTTCTTCTTCTTCTTCTTCCATGTTTTCCATGACAAGGTGCATATAGTTATGTTGTTCTTGCATTCTATCCATATCACCATGAAGCTTGGAGATGTAACGTTCTTGCTTGCTAGAAAGGTCTTCATGTTGATAAAGAGAGCGGTGAGCAAGATCTTTCTCAGTTTCAATCTTTACGATCAACTTTTGATTAGGGGTCGTATCACGTGAGATGGGTTACGTAGTGTTAGGGCGAGCTGGCTCTTTGATCTATCAAGGCGATAGGTGGGACGACGTATATCAGTTTGAAGTAGGTTCTTAATCTTTACGAGTTTTTGTTCTCTTGTTTTTCTATAGCGAGTTGATCCTTTAGGGTTGCAATCTCTCGTGTTTGATTTTCAATGGTATGTTGACGCTTGCGAAGGACGGATTGAGCACGAGCACGAAGGCGTCCGTTGACGTAAAATTCCAGAATCGAATAAAGGATAGAAAGGCACAAAGTTGTCGTGGAAAATTTTCGATACTAAGAGTTTGTAGACCGATTGAAGGAAATAGATTTCGAATTTCTCAAATAATTTGGGAAAAATGAGAGTTTATTTCAGAATGTACTAGGCTTTAGCCAAAATTTGACTTCTTCAAATTTTGTCTGTCAAAATCCCAGCGGGATTATGAACCTGGCGGCTCTGATACCACTTAAATGTCACGCCCCGTGTCCGAAGCGTCGTTGACATCCGGCATTGTTTAACAATTTCTTGAAAACAATTAAGCCTCGTATCGAAATGCCAAAAACCAGTCTTTTTCATAATTAAAACATTGTCTTTACATTGACAAAATAATAAAATACATCAGAGTTGCAAATGCGGAAACTGAACAAAAGGAAAATAAAGTCTTGATTTCTTGTATCTTTCTCATCGGCTACCATCCTCAGAAGGCTTCATGTTCCTCCTCATTCAGTTGCTCTTCATTTTAATCTGAAATTTATAAGGGGTGAGTGTTTTGGGAAACACTCAGCAAGTGGGGGTCGATCGATTTCCAATGATACATATAGAACTTAATCTTTAAAAATTTCTTTAACAAACTTTCAAATCTTAATACTTTTAACTCATCATAACAGAAACGAAACAATTATGACACAGAGGTTATCATACGATTCAGAGTAGTTCAAAAACAGATCAGAACAATTCAGAACAGAACAGATCGGAACAGACAGAACACTGTTACTCATCTCATTTCCATGGTCAAATTGTCCCCAATATGTTAGTCCTCTAAGGGGTGAGGCCAGAACACGGTTTTATACCCACCGATGGGGGCCAGACAGAACATGGTGTTATACCCACCAATGGGGGCCAGAACATAACATGGTTTTATACCCACCAATGGGGGCCAGACAAAATTACAATTCTCGTCCCATTTCAAATCGAATTGTAACAGTGCAACACAGAATTCAGATTTACTTGACAGAACTTATCAGAATTTCAAATATCAGAATTTCAGACGGATACAGCGGAATCAACGAATTTCAAATATCAGAAGAAACATATAATCGATCGAAATTTTAAACAGACAAACTTCATATTTTCGAAAATGGAGACACGCAATCATGCATGTCATAATATATATATTCAAGTTTAAAAATACAAATGAATATATAACAAAAGCCCACTTATTGTATTTGCAGATTTTTATACAACACGTCTTCTCAAAAATCAAGCAGCACTTCGGCGTAACTTTAACGAATGCTGTTGTTGATCGAGCAGCACTTCGACGCAAGGTTCTTGTACTGGACTGCACGAACTTCCCTTCTTTCTTCCTTGATTGCTTGGCCGAAATTTTGGAGAGTGAGGGGAAGAGGGAGCCGAATTTTCTCAAGGCTTTTTGGTGCACTTTTCTATCATCCTTGAGTTGGTATTTATAGAAAAAAAAAGACCTTCCACCTTGCCTTGGCCGATTTCTTGTGCTCCAAGGTTGCCATCAATGTGGTTCCAAAATCTCATGTATCCTCCAAGTCCAAGACTAGTCATTATTGTGATCCAAAATACCATGCATTCTTTAAATGTTAACTTGGTTTTCTAAAGGGTCATTTCTTGCATCATCAATATGTCCTAGTCCTTAGCTCCTCCTGCAGCTCCTTCCTGGGTTAACACAAAGGTTAGTTCTTGCATATTTAATTTGTCCAAACCTTTAGCTCCTCCCTTAGCTCCTTTTTTGGTCTTTTTCGGACAAGCATGGTTGAGCTTCTTTGAGCTGAAACATCGAGCTCATGAGCTAGGGATTTTCTCCCCAAGAATAAATGAACTTCCTTGAGCTGAGGATTTTAGCTTGTGAGCTGAGGGTTTCCTCTTCCGAGCAACGTACCCTCAATTCTCAAGGTTTTGCATTGCCTCGGCTTCTTTTTGAGCTACTTTCCGAGCATTTTGAGGTGCTTTGCTTCGAAAAATCCGAGTTCTCACACAAACCACGACTTACTAGACCCTAGTCCACCCTCATGAGCTACATTCCAGCCTCTTCCCTTGGCCCTAGCCAAACCACACATTTTCCTTCCTTCACGTGTCACAGTCCTTCTGTAAGGACCGTGTATCGTATTATCGTAAATCTCATATGATTATCGATAATTCAGGAATTTGATATGTGATTATACATTTGATGTATATTATGACAATGAAATTGAGAAAATGAATATTGAATATGAATTTGCGTTGTAAGAGCTCAAGTGGAGCGGCCGGACGTCAATTTAGTACAAACATAAATATTTTGTACAGAATGTGTGGCGCCCGGGCGGTAGAAAATGACCGCCCGAGTGCCAAGGTAGAAAATGTTAGTGTTCGGGCAGAACACTCCGCGCCCGAGCAGTAACTTTTGACCGCCCGAGCGCGGCATAAATAATTTGGCGCCATTATTTGTACGGAGAAAAGTTTGTTATATATTCGGACCATAAGAGTCTGAAATATCTCTTTTCTCAATCCGATTTGAATATGAGGAAACGCAGGTGGATGGATCTCCTGAATGATTTTGATTGTGAGATTCAATATCACCCTGGATCGGTGAATGTTACTGCGGATGCCCTGAGCCGGAAAGTTTATGATTCTATTTTAGCTTCTGTTTCTGTCGCCAAAGTACACGAGGATATATGTACTTCTGGCTGGACTTTTCACTCGAATTGGAATTCTGTCACTGTCTCAGAATTTCAAATTGAGCCGAATTTGATATCGAAAATACGAAAGGCCTAACGAAGCGATGCTCAGATCCAAAAGTCGAAAGAACTGGTATCTGCTGGACATCAGTCTGGATTTCAAATTTCTTCTGATGGTTCTTTACGACTTAATGGTCGGTTGGTAGTTCCTGATGATTCTGATTTGAAATCTGCCCTTCTTCGAGAAGCACATTGTAGCAAATACAGTATTCACCCTGGAGGTCGAAAGATGTATTTGACATTGAGACCTCAATTCTGGTGGAAACGTATGAAGAAGGACATTGCTGAGTTTATTTCTAAATGTCTTGTTTGCCAACAAGTGAAAGCCGAGAGAATGAAACCGAGAAGGATTGCTCCATAGTATCGAAATCCCAAAGTGGAATTGGGAACATATTGTTATGGACTTCGTGACTCATTTACCTCGTTCGCCCAAGGGCTGTGATGCTATTTGGGTTATTATTGATCGACTTTCAAAATCTGCACATTTTATTCCGTATGAGCGGACTTATCCTTATAAGAGAATGGCCCGTTTATACATTGAGAATGTTGTGAGACTGCATGGTGTGCCACTCTCGATTGTATCTGATCGTGATCCCAGATTTACTTCTAAATTCTGGGGTAGTTTTCAAGAAGCGATGGGTACGCGTTTGGCTATGAGTACTGCGTATCATCCTCAAACCAATGACCAGACTGAGAGTACTATTCAAATGTTAGAGGATATGTTACGTGCAATTGTGATGGATTTCAGAATGGGATGGCAAGATGCCTTACCATTCGTTGAATTTTCTTATAATAATAGCTTTCAGACGAGTATCAGTATGGCACCGTTTGAAGCTCTAAATGGGAGACGATGTAGATCACCGTTATTCTGGGATGACATTGGTGAGAGACAATTGACTGGACCTGAAATGATACAGGAAATGAATGATAAGGTTCAGTTAATTCGGCAGCGGATGAAAGCTGCTCAGGATCGTCAAACGAGTTATGCGAATAAACAAAGACGACCCTTGGAATTCTAGAAAGGTGACAGAGTATTTTTGAAAATATCTCCCTTTAGAGGTACTGTTCGATTTGGCATGCGAGGGAAATTATCTCCTCGTTATGTTGGTCCATACGAGATTCTGGATCGAGTTGGTGATCTTGCGTATCGATTGGCATTGCCACCAGCTCTATCTGTTATTCATGATGTGTTTCATGTTTCTATATTGTGGAAATATGAACCAGATCCATCACATGTGCTTGCACCTGGAGAGGTTGAACTTGATCCTTCTCTTTCCTATGTCGAACAACCTATTTGAATTATGGATCGAAAGGAAAAGATATTGAGAAATAAGTCGATTCCTCTAGTACGAGTGCAATGGACACGACATGGTGTTGAAGAATCAACATGGGAATTGGAGAGCAAGATGCGAGATTCGTATCCGCATTTGTTTGATTCTATGACATCTGTTCCATTGTATTCGATGTATTCTGATCTTTTTTCTGATTTTAGTTTTGATATGTACTATAACTGGTGACATATGTATCTTTGCCAATGTTATGTATATAGAGATGTTTGAGATTTCGAGGACAAAATCTTTTAAGAGAGGGAGAAATGTAAGGACCGTGTATCGTATTATCGTAAATCTCATATGATTATCGATAATTCAGGAATTTGATATGTGATTATACATTTGATGTATATTATGACAATGAAATTGAGAAAATGAATATTGAATGTTGCCATCAATGTGGTTCCAAAAATCTCATGTATCCTCCAAGTCCAAGACTAGTCATTATTGTGATCCAAAATACCATGCATTCTTTAAATGTTAACTTGGTTTTCTAAAGGGTCATTTCTTGCATCATCAATATGTCCTAGTCCTTAGCTCCTCCTCCAGCTCCTTCCTGGGTTAACACAAAGGTTAGTTCTTGCATATTTAATTTGTCCAAACCTTTAGCTCCTCCCTTAGCTCCCTTTTTGGTCTTTTTCGGACAAGCATGGTTGAGCTTCTTTGAGCTAAAACATCGAGCTCATGAGCTAGGGATTTTCTCCCCAAGAATAAATGAACTTCCTTGAGCTGAGGATTTTAGCTTGTGAGCTAAGGGTTTCCTCTTCCGAGCAACGTACCCTCAATTCTCAAGGTTTTGCATTGCCTCGACTTCTTTTTGAGCTACTTTCCGAGCATTTTGAGGTGCTTTGCTTCGAAAAATCCGGGTTCTCACACAAACCACGACTTACTAGACCCTAGTCCACCCTCATGAGCCACATTCCAGCCTCTTCCCTTGGCCCTAGCCAAACCACACATTTTCCTTCCTTCACGTGTCACAGTCATTCTGTAAGGACCGTGTATCGTATTATCGTAAATCTCATATGATTATCGATAATTCAGGAATTTGATATGTGATTATACATTTGATGTATATTATGACAATGAAATTGAGAAAATGAATATTGAATATGAATTGACGTTGTAAGAGCTCGAGTGGAGCGACCGGACGCCAATTTAGTACAAACATAAATATTTTGTACAGAATGTGTGGCGCCCGGGCGGTAGAAAATGACCCCCCGAGTGCCAAGGTAGAAAATGTTAGTGTTCGGGCAGAACACTCCGCGCCCGAGCGGTAACTTTTGACCGCCCGAGCGCGGCATAAATAATTCTCGGGGACAGAATGTCTCGCGCTCGGGCGCGAGAATTCTACCGCCCGAGCGCCGAAACGGTAGAGATAAGAATAAGATTTTTCTTCTTCTTTCTTCATTTCTATTTTCGAGGATTCGAGAGAAGATACGAGATTTCGAAATTCCTTCGTCCGAATTGACTTCGAAACGATGTCTAAACGCGAAACAAATTATATATTTGTGATCTTCGCGTCGAGGGCTTCTGACTGAGGTAATTTTCTTCTAGTTCCAGCAGCTCTAAATATCAAAATGCTGGAATAGCATGTATTTGAAGTTGGATTTCCTATATGTAGTAGAATAACCGACAAAAAACTTATATTCGAAGTCGGAATTGAATTATGATCTGATTTTAATTTGATATGAATTTTTGAAGTTTCAAATGATATTTGAAACTCATATTAATGATTTTGGAGTATGTTATTGATTGAAATGAGTATGTAATTGATGTAGATAAAGTGTAATATCAATATCTTCAGGCTACATCAACTGGAAACGAAGAATTGAGGTATGTTGCGACCGGGTAACATACGACAGGTATCTGTATTATATGATATATGTCGGATTGATTTGATTGATTGGAATGAGATTATGTGTCTATATGCCTTATTTGTCGATTGATGTGGCATACATGACATCGAGATTGAGATATCGGTGTATAAAATAAATGTTTTGTTAACACACATCATTTTATGCATACATCGATACATGACATACACGTTGAGCTATGATCCTTGGATACCCTGATATGATTTGATTGGATTCCGGGGTTTGTGAACACAATCGCTATGTCGGTATTATATGACCCGTAAAGCATAGACAATTGTGGCCCCATATGATTAGATATGAGATTTGGGATTTGATGGCGCTTTGCCGACGCTATTATACGAGTATCCCATATTGGCCGGTGTGCCAGATCGAGCATTGATTTGATAGCGATTCGATTGATTCTGACATTTGCTCAGTGGATGGGCATTTGACCTGATACCTCCACGACATACATGCATTGCATACCATATATCATTGTTTAGATACTTGTGGTATATATGATTGGTTGTTCCATACGGAGCTTTGCTCACCCCCAAGGAGGGCTGTTGTTGTCTTTGTGAAATACTATTTTTAGTATTTAAGTTATAGAAGAGATATTTTGGGCTCATTGTAAAGAAATTTTAAACTCGTTTTTCGCTGTAATTAGTTAACCCTAATCAGATTGCATTGTAATAACGATTAGGAGCTAAGAGCCCCACACCTTCCTTCCACGAGCCACCTTCGACAGCCCCTACCTAGACCAACTCCAGCCCTTTATACACCCTCCTAGGACCCTACGGGACCGCCCTTGCACCAGCCTCCCACGCACAACCACCAGGCGTCGTCTTTCACCCTTTCTTTCCCCAAACCGTTCACCCTAGACCACAAACCAAGCCCTCACGCTTCCATATCGTTCTACCCTTGTTTCCAGCGATGCTAGGACTCCCTAAGACCGTGACTCGACAAAAAATAGGGCTTTGATCACGTCTGGACTGCCTGCACGCAGCCTCCCCTCGCAAGTGCCAAACCGAACCCATACAGGCACTAAACCTTAATCGAGGCACGACGCTCGCTTTTCCCTCTCGTTCCAGCCCTCTTCTAACCTACATGGGACTCCCTTTAGGACTTCTAAACATCGTCTCCCTTCCCATTAACGACACCGAGTCCCTAGGAATCATTATGCGACTCAAACGTACATTAAAAACTTCAAAACTATAAAATAAATTATTCAAAATGTTAATAAAACTTTATCATCATGTTTTTCATTCAAAATATCGTAAACATGCATAATATGATTTGAATGATGCAATAAGAAAGGTTTAGAAAGTGCATTTGCGTTTAAAAGCTTTAAATACGAATATCGAAGCGGTAGAACGTTGGTGATGAACAGAGGACGATTTCAACCCTTTTTTTCTCGTCAAAAACCACTGAAATCCCAGATTAGGATGCAAGAGAATCGATTGATCGTTGCTGGAAGGAAGAACTAAGAAAAAAAATCGAAGAACGAAGGAGAAAAAAATTTGAAATCTCCCTTGGCTTGCTAGAGGAAATCCTGTTCCTTCACTTTACGTACATAAATTTGTGTCTGTTTCGGGGTGTGTGTGTGTGTGTGTGTGTGTGTGTGTGTTTGTATAGGTGTTTAGGTGTGTGTGTGTAGGACTATTTTAAAAAGATTTTCTAAACACTTAATTAATGAGCTAAATTAACCCTTGTTTTTAAATAATTAATTAGGCCCATTAAGATAATAAATCATTAAGCCTCGAATTAAAAAGGTTTAAAAATACGTATTTCCCAAAATCCATTATAAATTACATAAAATTCATTGCTCCCACTAATTAATTTAAATTTGACCTTAAAAATACAATAATTCTTAAATAATTTAAAATAAATATTTTCTTAACTAAAAATTAAAAAAAAAATTAACTTTTAAATTTTTAACACCTTAATCGTCTGTAGTCCTCCGTCCCCGGCCAAACACCAATATTCGTTTGAAAATTTTAAATTATGAAACCAAGAAAAATTATACAATTAATCTTTTAGGCACTCAAAAAATATCATTCATGCATATAATCTCATTTAGTTAAAATATTTTAGCAATTTAAAATTTTTCATGCATGTGGTTTACGTAATCGGATTTTTGTACGTTACACATAGTAATCGATCGTGATATGGAAATTGTTGATCGTAATACGTTTGATGATTACTTTGCTGAGAATCCAACATATAATGAATCATTTTTTTTGAAGACTATTTTGAATGTCTTGAAATATGTTCCTTCATATCGTTGATGCGGTAAAGAATCACGATGCTTATTTCACGCAAAGAACTGGTGAATATACAAAAATTGGTGAATCTATTGCAATCGAATGTATGCAACAATTTTGTCAGGTTGTAGTGGAAGTTTTTAAAGACCGATACCTGAGATCGCCTACTGTCAATGATGTTTTCTAACTCATTGGAAGTGGAAAATTTGTCTTACGACTGGGGCAGCTCAATATGCAGGTCGTAGTTGTAAGGGCCTGGTGTTTTACTATCGTAAATCATATTGTGATTATCGATAATTTATGAAATTGTCATGTGATTACGTAAATGACGTATATAATTGATTTGTGTTTGAATGATGTGCTGGACCACAGTAGAAAAGTGACACATGTTACGGTTTTCAGCATAATTATTTGAATATTAGTCCAAATGAAATGAAATTAATTTCATTAGAAAGCTAATACATAGTACTTAAACATTCATGTTTTGAGTTTTGTCCAAATCCATTTGGAAATAAGGGAAAAATCATCCTGAAGTATATCGTGAGCATTTTAGTTCCTACACGGACACATTTTGGGAGAATGAACATAACTCTAGCGTCCGAGATTCAAATTTAGTGAGGTTGGTGGCAAATGAAATATAAGACATAGGCCTACAAATTTCATGTTGACCACTTTTGTTAACTCGGATTCGAGAATGTTGGATAGAACATCCCACGCCCGAGCGTGAGATGTTACCGCCCGAGCGCGAGTTCGGTGAGGTGATAAGAATGAGAATTCTGTACATTTTTATTTCAGCAACTTCGAGAGACAATCGAGAGGAATTGATTTCTATCGTCTGAATCTACCTTGAAACGTTGTCCAAACTTGAAACAATTATATATTCGAAATCATCGTGTAGAGAACCTTCTTTTGAGGTAAGTCTCTTCTAGTTTCAGCAGCTCTAATTATTGAAATGTTGGAATAGCATGTATTTGAATTCGATATCCATATATGTGGTAGAATAACCGACAAAAAACTAAGTTTTGAAGTTGGAATTCAATTATGTTCTGATTTCGATTTGATATGAATTTTCAAAGTTTCAAAAGATATTTGAAACTTATATTGTTGATTTTGAATGATGTTATTGATGTAGATAGATTTTTATACTGATATATTCAAGCTGTATCGACTGGAACGAAGAATTGAGGTATGTTGCGATCGAGTAACATACGACAGGTATCTGTATCATATGATACATGTTTGATTGATTTGATTGAGAATATGTGTATATATGCCTTATTTGTTGAGTTGATGTGGCATGCATGACATTATTATTGGATTATTGATGTATAAAATAAATATTTTGTTAACACACATTATTTACTACATACATCGATACATTACATGCACGTTGAGCTATGATCCTTAGATATCTTGATATGATTGAATTTGATTATGGGTTTGTGAACACGATGATATGTTTGGCATTATGTGGCCCTTAAATCATAGTCATTTATGGCCCCAATAATTGATTGAGATTTGGGATTTATGGCACTTTGTCGATGCTATCATACGAGTATCCCTGATTGAGGCTGGTGTGCCAGCTCGAGCATTGATTTGATAGCGATTCGATTGATTCTGATATATGCTAGTGGATGGGCATTTGACTTGATATCTCCACGACATACATGCATTGCATATCATATATCATTGTGTAGATATCTTTTGTATATATGACTGTTGTTCAATACGGAGCTTTGCTAACCCCCAAATGGGGCTTTTGTTATCTTTGTATGTGGACAATGGCAGGTACTTCAGGATATCAGGAGACCGGATAGGGTACTTCTGGAGGGATTTATATCTGAGTTAAGTTTAGTGGTCTATCCCAGTATATATGTATATGTATCTATATACCGGGGCATGTCTCGAGGATATGAGTTATTTGTATGTAGTTGATTTTGATTATGTGTGGGCATATTTTATGATGTGAGATGAAATACTATTTTTAGTATTCAAATAATATATTTTGGGCTCATTGTAAAGAAAATTTACACTCGTTTTCCGCTGTAATTAAATAACCCTAATCAAATTGCATTGTAATAACGATTAGGAGCTAAGGACCCCACACAGCATGGTATCAGAGCATAGCTGGGAATGCTCAATTGAGTCTTGTGTACACGTTAATAGGCACAAATGAATTGTGCGTTTGTATTTGATTTATTTGTATTACTTGCTCCTACTTGACTTAGTTTGAGTAAGTTGTTGATGGGATTGATAACATGAGATGATGATGATGTCTAATTGATAATTATTTGTAATGTTCATCCTTTGATTTATAGATGGATCCCACAAATGAAACTGTGAGTAGTAGTACTTAGAGGATGGTTAGACAATTCGAAGGAATATCCATGGATCTGGTGATGGCTCGATTCCAGGATTTGAAACCACCGAGGTTCTTTGGCACCGAGAGTGCAGAAAGAGTAGAGTCCAGGTTGAAGGATATCGAGCACTTGTTTAATATTGTTGAATATTCTAAGACTCGGCGAATGGAACTTGCTTTGTATCAATTGAAGGACCGAGCAAAATCTTGGTGGGAAGCCGCTGAGATTGAATTGAAAGAGGCCGGGATTGAAGTCACATGGGATGTCTTCAAGGCCCAATTTCTAGAGCAGTATTCTCCTTCTTCTTATTACACTACCCAAGAGAATGAATTTAATAGCCTGCAACAAGGAACGATGACTGTTGCAGAATATGATTCGAATTTTTATACTTTATTGAAATATGCGCCTCATGTAGCTGCAAATGCAAAATCAAAATATAACAGGTTTGTGAATGGGCTACATCATGCTATATATACTTTTGTCATTTCAGGTTTGCATACGAGCTACGTAGAGGCAGTTGAAGGAGCAAAGGCAGCCGAAGCTGGACTAAGGCGAGGAGGTCCTCAATAGGCTCCTTCGCCTCTAGTGTCAGCTCAGCAGCCTACCTTGCGCTCGAAAGGTAGAAAGTTTAAAATAACTGGTTCTACTTCTTCTTCATCTTCTTCTAGTTCTTGTGGATTCCAGAGATGGAGTCTCGTTATTGCTCCTTATTGTAGCCATTGTGGAGGCAAATATACTATTGAACAGTGTCGAGGTATGTTTGGTACTTGTTATCATTGTGGGCAAGAAGGCCATTTCTCTCGTGTATATCCGAATAGGGGTACGACTTCGTCTCAACCCCAGCCAGGATTTAGAGGTGGCCCCAGTATTATGAGACCTGTTGTTCCATTTCCCTCTTTTCAGCAATCAAATGTTCCACGATATCGAGGACCTGGTAGTCAGACTGTCCAAGGCCCTCCTCTAGTGAAAGTGTATGCCTTGACCGAGGATCAGGCAAAAGAAGCTCCTGGTGGTGTGATTGCAGGTATTTACATGTTTTGCGATTATCCTGCACGTGTTTTATTTGATACAGGATCATCTCACTCATTTATATCTCATGCATTTTTGCATCCCATGATATTATGTGTACCCCATTGTATGATACTTTGTCGATAGCCACGCCGGCAGGAAAGATTATTCTGTCTGAGCAAGTTGTGCATAATTGTGTATTGATACATGAGGATAATGTGATGTTCCTGAATTCGATTGTCCTCCCAATGAACGAATTTGATGGTATTATTGGCATGGATATCTTGACAACGAATCGAGCTAATGTCGATTGTTTTTATGGAGTGGTTCGATTTCGACCTATTGATGGACCAGAGTGGAATTTTTATGGCAAAGGTTCCCAAGATAAATTTCAATTGGTATCCTCTTTGGAAATGTCTCGACTGTTAGTTAGCGGAGATGAGGGTTATCTTATATACGCTATTGATGTCTCTAAGAATGAACCTTCTTTATTTGATATTCATGTTTCGAAAGAGTTTTCGGATATATTTCCCGATGAGATTCCTGATTTCCCGCCTCATCGAGAAATTGAATTTAGTATTGATCATGTACCGGGAACTGCACCTATTTCTGAAGCTCCTTATCGCATGGCACCATTGGAATTGAAAGAATTGAAAGAAAAATTACAGGATCTTCTCGATAAGGGATATATTCGACCGAGTGTATCACCTTGGGGAGCTCCAGTTTTATTTGTTCGAAAGAAAGATGGAACTATGCGAATGTGTATCGATTATAGGCAACTGAATCTGGCTACTGTGAAAAATAAGTACCCACTTCCTCATATTGTTGATTTATTTGATCAGCTTTAGGGTACTTCTGTATACTCTAAGATTTATCTTCGTTCTGGGTATCATCAAGTACGAGTTCGAGAAGAAGATGTGCCTAAGACTACTTTTCGTACCAGGTATGGCCACTTTGAGTTTTTGGTTATGCCTTTCGGTCTCACAAATGCTCCTGCTGTCTTTATGGATCTAATGAATTGTGTCTTTCGCGATTTTCTTGACCGATTCGTTATCGGATTTATTGTTGATATTCATGTGTATTCGAAATCGAAAAAAGAGCATGCTGAACATTTGAGACTGGTACTTCAAACTCTTCGCAATAGCCATTTATATGCTAAATTGTCAAATGTGAATTCTGGATGGGAAAAGTAGTATTTTTAGGCCACGTCATTTGGAGACATGGCATATCTGTTGATCCTACTAAGGTCGAAGCTGTATTGAATTATTCGAGACCTACGAATGTTCCTGAGATCCGTAGCTTCATGGGTTTAGAGGGTTATTATCGTTGTTTTATTGAAGGATTTTCGAAAATAGCTAAAACTATTACTCAACTGACACAGAAAAATTAGAGATTCATTTGGTCAGATGAGTGTAAAGCTATTTTTCTTGAATTGAAGACGAGATTGACCACAGCACCTGTGCTTAATATTCCCTCAGGTACCGGAAGATTTGTAGTGTGTACAGATGCATCTGGTAAAGGTTTGGGCTATGTTATAATGCAACATGGCAAGGTGGTTGCTTAAGCGTCTCGTCAATTTAAATCTCATGAAACTCGTTATCCTGTTCGTGATCTGGAATTGGTTGCCATCGTGTTTGCTTTGAAGATTTGGTGTCATTATTTGTATGGAGAAAAATTTGTTATCTATTTGGATCATAAAAGTCTGAAGTATCTCTTTTCTCAATCTGATTTGAATATGAGGCAATGCAGGTGGATGGATCTCCTGAAGGATTTTGATTGTGAGATTCAGTATCACCTTGGATCGGTGAATGTTACTGCGGATGCCCTTAGCCGTAAATTTCGTGATTCTCTTTTATCTTCTGTTAATGTCTTCAAAGTACACGAGGATATATGTACTTCTGGTTGGACTTTTCACTCAACTTGGAATTATGTCACCGTCTCTGCTTTGCAAATTGAGCCGAATTTGATATCTAAAATACAAAAGGCCCAACGAAGCGATGGTTAGATTCAAAATTATAAAGAACTTGTATCTGCAGGACATCCTTCTGGATTTCAGATTTCTTCTGATGGTTCTTTACGACTTAATGGTCGGCTGGTAGTTCCTGATTTTGCTGATTTGAAAATCTGTCCTTCTTCGTGAATCACATTGTAGCAAATACAGTATTCACCCTGGAGGTAGAAAAATGTATTTGACATTGAGACCTCAATTCTGGTGGAGACATATGAAGAAGGATATCGCTGAATTTATTTCGAAATGCCTTGTATTCCAGCAAATGAAAGCCGAGAGAATGAAATCCGGAGGATTATTCCATAGTCTTGAAATCCCAAAATGAAATTGAGAACATATTGCTATGGGCTTTGTGACTCATTTATCTCGTTTGCCTAAGGGCTGCGATGCTATTTGTGTTATTATTGATCGGCTTTCGAAATCTGCACATTTCATTCCGTATGAACGGACTTATCCTTATAAGAGAATGACCCGTTTATACATCGAGAATATTGTGAGACTGTATGGTGTGCCAGTCTCGATTGTATCAGATCCTGATCCCAAGTTTGCTTCTAAATTTTGGGGTAGTTTTTAAGAAGCTATGGGTACGCGTTTGGCTATGAGTACTGCTTATCATCCTCAAACTGATGGCCAGACTGAGCGTACGATCCAAACGTTAGAAGATATGTTACGTGCTGTTGTGATGGATTTCAAAATGGGATGGCAAGATGTCTTACTATTTGTAGAATTTTCTTATAATAATATCTTCCAAACGAGTATTGGTATGACACCGTTTGAAGCTTTATATGGGAGACGATGTAGATCACCGTTATTCTGGAATGAAATTGGTGAAAGACAAATGACTGGACCTGAAATGATACAAGAAATGAATGACAAGGTTCAGTTGAATCGACATCGAATGAAAGCTGCACAGGATCGTCAAACGAGTTATTTGAATAAACGAAGATGACCCTTAGAATTCCAGAAAGGTGATAAAGTATTTTTGAAAATATCTCCCTTCAGAGGCAGTGTTCGATTTGGCATGCGAGGGAAACTATCTCCTCGATATGTTGGTCCATACGATATCCTTGATAGAGTTGGGGATCTTGCTTATCGATTGGCATTGCCACCAGCTTTATATGTCATTCACTATGTATTTCATGTTTCTATGTTAAGAAGGTATGTACCAGATCCCTCACATGTATTTCAACCTGATGAGGTTGAATTTGATCCTTCTCTTTCCTATGTTGAACAACCTGTTTGCATTATGGATCGGAAGGAGAAGATATTGCGTAAGAAATCGATTCTTTTAGTTCGAGTGCAATGGACACGACATGGTGTGGAAGAATCAACGTGAAATTGGAGAGTAAGATGCAAGAATCATATCTACATTTATTTGATTCTATTCCACATGTTCCATTGTATTCAATGTATAATGATCCATTTACTGATTTTAGTTTTGATATGTACTATAACTGGTGACGTACTATATGTTTGCCAATGTTATGTATATATGAACACTTGAGATTTCGAGGACGAAATCTTTTAAGTGGGGGAGAAATGTAAGGACATGATATTGTATTATCGTAAATCATATTGTGATTATTGATAATTCATGAAATTGTCATGTGATTACGTAAATGACGTATATAATTGATTTGTGTTTGAATGATGTGTTGGACTGCAGTAAAAAAGTGACACATGTTACGGTTTTCAGCATAATTATTTGAATATTAGTCCAAATGAAATTAGACCAATTTCATTAGAAAGCTAATACATAGTACTAAAACATTCATGTTTTGAGTTTTGTCAAATCCATTTGGAAATAAGGGCAAAATCATTCCGAAGTGTATTGTGTGCATTTTAGTTCCTACACCGACACATTTTGGGAGAATGAACATAACTCTGGCGTCCAATATTCAAATTTAGTGAGGTCGGTGGCAAATGAAAGATAAGACATAGATCTACAAATTTCATGTTGATCACTTTTGTTAATTCAGAACCGCGAATGTTGGACAGAACATCCCGCGCCCGAACATGAGATGTTACCGCCCGAGCGCGGTACAAATTGCATCCGGAGGGCAGAACATCTCGTACTCGAGCGCGAGATGTTACCGCCCGGGTGCAAGTTCTGTGAGGTGATAAGAATGAGATTTCTGTATGTTTTCTTCATTTTTATTCAGCAACTTTGAGAGACAATCGAGAGGAATTGATTTCTATCATCTCAATCTACCTTGAAACGTTGTCCAAACTTAGAACAAATTATATATTCGGAATTCTCATGTAGAGAACCTTCTTTTGAGGTAAGTTTCTTCTAGTTTCAGCAGCTCAAATTATTGAAATGCTGGAATAGCATGTATTTGAATTCGAGATCCATATATGTGGTAGAATAACCGACAGAAAACTAAGTTTTGAAGTCGGAATTGAATTATGTTCTGATTTCAATTTGATATGAATTTTCAAAGTTTCAAAAGATATTTGAAACTTATATTGTTGATTTTGAATGATGTTATTGATGTAGATAGATTTTATACTGATATATTCAAGCTACATCGACTGGAACGAAGAATTGTGGTGTGTTGCGACCGAGTAACATACGACAGGTATCTGTATCATATGATATATGTTTGATTGATTTGATTAAAAATATGTGTCTATATGCCTTATTTGTTGAGTTGATGTATCATACATGACATTATGATTTGATTATCGATGTATAAAATAAATATTTTGTTAACACACATTATTTGCTACATATATCGATACATTACATACACGTTGAGCTATGATACTTGGATACCCTGATATGATTGGATTTTATTCTGGTGTTTGTGAACACGATGCTATGTTTGGCATTATGCGGCCCTTAAAGCATAGTCATTTGTGGCCCCGATGATTGATTGAGATTTGGGATTTGATGGCGCTTTGTCGATGCTATCATACGAGTATCCCTGATTGAGGCCGGTGTGCCAACTCGAGCATTGATTTGATAGTGATTCGATTGATTCTGATATATGCTCAGTGGATGAGCATTTGACATGATATCTCCACGATATACATGCATTGCATATCATATATCATTGTGTAGATATCTGTTGTATATATGATGATTGTTCCATACGGACCTTTGCTCACCCCCAAAGAGGGCTGTTGTTCTCTTTGTGTGGACAATGACAGGTACTTCAGGATATCAGAAGACCGGAGAGGGTACTTCTTGAGGGAGTCATATCTGAGTTGAGGTTTAGTGGTCTATCTCAGTATATATGTATATGTATCTATATACCGGGGCATATCCCGAGGATATGAGTTGTTTGTATGTAGTTGATTTTGATTATGTGTGGGCATATTTTATGATGTGAGATGAAATACTATTTTTAGTATTCAAATAATATATTTTGGGCTCATTGTAAAGAAAATTTACACTCATTTTCCGCTGCAATTAATTAACCCTAATCAAATTGCATTATAATAACGATTAGGAGCTAAGGGCAGGCACAATATTAGTTCTCCAACAATCATTTCAGAAGAGGTAGTTGATTACAATCTTTGAACATGGCATGCATATTTTGATACACCAAAATCCAATAATGATATAAAAGTTTTGGAGGCGCCCGATCTATTATCTGACCTTGCACACGGTATTGCTCTTCCATCTTATTATACAATTGGTTAAAAAATATAATATGAGATATCGCTTAGCTGATGGTATTGACGCAAAATGATCAACTATTGTGCAAAGTATTCATAATCCACACGGTCCAAACAAGAAATATTGCAATGAAATAAGAACCCTGCAGAAAAAGAAGTGGAGCATGAATTTGGTGTTCTTCGATCACGATTTTCAATTGTGCACGTGCTTGGAAGAAATGTCATTTACATGATATAATGATCAAAGATAAACGCGAGCTCAGTGCACCCACTCAAGATGCAAGAGAAGAACCAACTCCTGACGTAGAAATGATTGTCGATGAATACAAAATTTTAAGAATTTCTTAGTCGATATAAAAAAAATAAAATACAGAAATGTTGACTACGCACTATGAAATGCTTTATTCGATCATTAATGAGATTAATATTGTGGGGCCCTTAGCTCCTAATCGTTATTACAATGCAATCTAATTAGGGTTAATTACTTACAACGGAAAACGAGTTTAAATTTTCTTTACAATAAGCCCAAGACATCTTGTTTGAATACTAAAAATAGTATTTCATCTCACATCATAAAACATGCCCACACGTAATCAAAACCAACTGAATACAAACAAACTCAATCATATCCTCAGGACATGCCCCGGTATATAAATACATATATATATATACTGGGAAACAAAACATAAAACCTCAGCTCAAACTGTGACTCCCTCCAGAAGCACCCTCTCCGGTCTCCTGATATCTTGGAGTACCTGTCATTATCCACATATAAAGACAACAACAGCCCCCTCTGGGGTGAGCAAAGCTCAGTCTGAAGCAACCACAATATATACCACAGATATCTAAACAATGATATATGATATGCAATGCATGTATGTCGTGGATGTATCAAGTCAAATGCTCATCCACTGAGCACATGTCAGAATCAATCGAACCGCTATCAAATCAATGCTCGAGTTGGCACACTGGTCTCAATCAGGGAAACTCGTATGATAGCGTCGACAAAGCACCATCAAATCCCAAATCTCAATCAATCATCGGGGCCACTAATGTCTATGCTTTAAGGGCCCCATAATGCCAAACATAGCATTGTGTTCACAAACCCCAGAATCAAATCCAATCATATCAGGGTATCCAAGGATCATAGCTCAACGTGCATGTCATGTATGCCACATAAACTCAACAAATAAGGCATATAGACATGTATTCTCAATCCAATCCATCAAATCAATCCAACATATATAATATGATACAGATACCTGTCGTATGTTACTCGGTCGTAACATACATCAATTCTTCGTTTCCAATTGATGTAGCTTGGAGATTGCAGTATAATAATCTATCTACATCAATAACATATTCATTTCAATCAATAACATAATTCAAAATCAATAATATAAGTTTCAAATATCTTTTGAAACTTCAAAAATTTATATCAAATTCAAATCATAGTATAATTCAATTCCGACTTCAAAACTTAGTTTTTTGTTGGTTATTCTACCGCATATATTTATCAGAATTAATAATAACTGACAAATAATTCTTCAATCTCAATCCAACGATTAAAATTTCCTAATTATAATAAATTAGGAATAATTCAAAATAACATCACTATAATCATCTCTTCTTCGTTAAAATCATACATTATTTAACAATCTTCGATTTCTGTATGATTTCACAATTTATCGAATTTATTTCAGAAATTGACGAATTTTAAATATCACCATAACTTTAAAATTTATTCCTCAAATCGAAGACCTCGTGTCAACGATCCCAGAACTGAAGTCGATTCGTTGATTGGATAAATCGATAAATCGCAAGACCGAAAAAAAAATCAAAATTCTATTCTTCTCTCACTTCTCACCTTCTGCTATACTCTCTGTTGAATTGAGATTCAATTCAATGTATTTGCATATTTATCTTCTTCTTTTTGAATTTTTTTAATTTTTTTAATATTATATTATATTATATTAATAAAAATATAATATAATATATAATATTTAACATTTTAACGCCGATATATCTCTTTGGATCAGTCAAACGATCAAATTTTTCAAAACTCAAAACATGAAACTTCTATATCATTGAGTTTTCTACGTTATATCCAAATCTCAAATTATTTGAGCTAATACTCAGACAATTACGTTAAAAACCATAACATAATTAACATTTTGCCCTTAAAATTAATTCATTATTTTTCAACTTATTTACGAAAATGTCATCAAAATAAATTGAATATTTTTCAACTTATTTACAAAAATGTCATCAATGCTATTTTATTTTCGGGGTCTCACAAATATAGTAGTTCAAATGTTTGAATTTGTATTATATTATGTTCCTATATTCAAGTTATTAATCAATTTTAATAATTTTCGTGGATTAATTCGTATTCTATATAATATAAATAATGAATAATAATTAAATATTAAACTAAAATATTATTTTACATTTATTAATAACATGGTAATTATTATATAATATAAACATTATTATAATTATATTGTTAAATTTGTATAAAAAAAAGATATTAAACAAAAGATAAGAATTAATATATGTAAATTAAATGAGTATTTCAAGAATATTATTTTTCGTATAAGATTTGAAGTTAGAGATTATGTTGAATTTGATGCAGAAACTACACTATTTTAACGCATAATTTACACTAAAATAGAATTCAAGATTGGAGACGACGT
Organism: Primulina tabacum; assembly: GCF_025594145.1. Classification (NCBI taxonomy): domain Eukaryota; kingdom Viridiplantae; phylum Streptophyta; class Magnoliopsida; order Lamiales; family Gesneriaceae; genus Primulina; species Primulina tabacum. The sequence continues at coordinate 5,206,084 of NC_134561.1, read as the reverse complement.
TAGTAGGATATTATTTGATCGAGACGTAATTATGGAATTAGTTTTAGCTATTGTATTATAAAGGATGTACTCTACTCAAAGTTAGTATACATAGATTATTTCTCACCTTTGTTTATAACAATGCTTGCATTGTGAAGCTAAAAGAAGATGACATGAAAGATGAAAAGCATATTTCGCCACAGTTCTACTTAGAAACTATATTAATGGTGATATAATTTCCTACAAACTCGCTCAAATTGATATATATATAGCTGATATCTTCTTGAAAAAGCATCGCCAACGTCGACATTCAATATATATATATCAGTAAGGAAACACATCAATCGAAAGAACGAACATATAAAAATTTACATGATGAAATGAAATTGTGATTATTTTAAAATGAAAGAACGGAATGAGGCCCATCGAAGACGAAAGTTCAGTTTCAAGAATTCACTAGTCATCCGTCGTCTACGCTTGTTTTCTTCACAGCTTCCTCAAGAACGTTGGCCTTTTCGTGCGGGGCTTTTTGTTTCTTTCCGGCATCGTGGCCACGGTCATTGTATCTGAAGCATGTCAAGAGATGATCGTTCGCTATCCCGGCCATTTGCATAAACGAATACACGACTGTCGGCCCAACGCAACGGAAGCCTCTCTGCATCAGATCTTTGCTTATGAGTTCTGACTTTGCTGTTTTAGTTGGTACTTGTCGTGCATGACAAAACCCGCTTTTTATCGGTTTGTGATGTACAAAATGCCAGCAGTAGGCACTAAAGGAACCATACTCTTGCTGGATCTACATCAAGAACCAGAGACAAATGTAAGTGTGATGCGATGCCCACAAGTGTTCCAACGAAGGCGAAAGAAACAGACCACTAAACTCAAGATTCTCACCTTAAGCAGCTGCCTAGCATTCTCCACCACCGCACGAAGTTTTGGTTCAGATAGCAATGTGTTACCATGCAGTTTGATTAACAGCAATCTCTCCTCATCGAGATTTGCAACTGCGGTTGGATCAAATTCGTCAAAAAGCCTTCTGCAAAAAGGGTTAATTTAAAACATCAAGCACATGTTGGAAGATACATGCAGCAAGAGTTCATAGGTAAGGATATATGAGAATCCAAATGTTATACAAACCTAAACATTGCTCGCTTACTAAGAATCGCGGGCAAGGAAAATTCTGCCAATGCTTGCGAGAAAACAAGCAGCTCAAATAGCTTCGTATCATCACGAACTGGTACTCCCCATTCTTCATCATGGAAAGAAGTGTAAAGAGGTTCTGAATTTACAAGAGATCGAATGAGCATGGCTTCACAGAATGAAACGACTTTCTATACTACATGAGATGAGATCATACATGGAGTAGATTTCTTAGGATAAAGCCACATTTATAATCGATCGAACCGTTTGATTGTTTAATCTATTGTATATCATTTAGATTAATTATCGTGTTGAATCTTGAAAAAGAAAAGATATTCATACAGTCTTTTTTCTTGTTTCTGAATATACTGAAAAGTTAAACGGAAAATCAAAAGGGAAGTATTAAGAATTTACCAGAATTTGGAGTGATCCAATCGCAACGTTTAACTGAGACACAAACTTGGGGATCAGGCGCCATATTTTGAATCCCATCGGGTACGATTTTCGCCGGCTTATTGAAGCCATTGCCATTCTTCACCGTGGCCGTTTTATTCGAGCCTCTTTTTGCTGAATTTCTCAGAGGTAATCCACCGCAAGAAGAAGAAGAAGAAGAAGAGTCCGAAGAGCTGTCAGCTGAAGCTTTCGACCGTACACCAGAAGGCTTCTCCGCCGGCTCCTCGGTCCTCCTCCGCTCTCCGAGGACCCGAACCCGGTTCCCATTTGGTGCCAACATGGGCCGGGTTCTGTTATCAGTAATCGCAGGCATTTTCTGTGAAATTGAGAGATCAGACAGCAGTGGCGTGGAGTGGTAAATTGAAAGAGGTGCGGAGGATAAAATGGGAAGAAAAATGTTGAACAAAGAGAGGGACGATGAAACAAACCGTTCGTTTAAGGAGTTTAAATAAGGAGAAAACTTTTTGGATGTGGCCGCCGGCGGTAGCCGGTTGTTTTGATGACGTGTCGGTCAGCTCGTTGCCCGTTCCATAGATTTGATTTGAACTGGCGTGGAACCATAAGACATTTTCCAAAAATATATATATATATATATATTAATTTTCTATAAATCATGTTTAACAGTTAGAGTAGGTATCTTGTAAAACAATCTCACGGATCTTTACCTATGAGACGGGTCAACCCTACCGATATTCATAATAAAAAGTAATACTTTTAGCATAAAAAAATAATATTTTTTCATGAATGACACAAATAAGAGATTCGTCTCACAAAAACGACCCGTGAGACCGTCTCACACAAGTTTTTTCCTAATAGGTAAATCACAATGGGTAAACATTGTGTGAGAGATTCGCTCGATAAAGTATTTACAGGGAGAATCAAATCACGACTATAAATCAAATATTCACATACTTCGTCAAGTCGGAAGTACATTTTTATTTTGAATATATAAACTGCTTACCTCATATGTCATATTATATCATAAATGATTTGATAAAATTCTTTTTAAATTTTGTATAAAAAGTTATTTTTATATTTCAAAATTAATATATTTTATGTTGGAATATAAATTTTAAAGTATTATTTTTAAAAAAAATATTGGGGAACATTTTTTTAGAGGGAAAAATATAGCCCGAATAGAATAATTTGATTGGTTAATTGGATAAAGAAATCAAGATCATATATGCATTGTGGTTGTTGGAATAACGACATAATGACAATATTTGATCAAGAAACTTCAGGAAAGAAGAATCATTTGGCCAGACATTTAAATTAATGAGGAGTTATTTTATTTGGATCATCCTGAAAAATTTATTGTTTTTTATGCTAAGAATGTTACTTTTTATTACGAATATCGTAAGGTTGACCCGTCTCACAGATAAAAATTCGTGTGACGTCTCACAAGAGACATACTCTTAAATTAAAGAGGAGTTATTTTGTGCTATGATTCTATCTGTCTATCTATTTATATGAGATTGGCTGATACGGCTCATATTTAGAGTGAAACTTTAATATTTTTTTATAAATTAGATCGGGTAGGAGATTTGTCTCACAAAACGATCTCATTGAAGATATTTGTGTAAATTAAATTATTTTAACTTGAATATATGAGCAAAATTTTTGTAGTGTAATTTGTTTTATTTTTATCATATTGTTAGCAATTTATGGTTTTATATAGTTAATTTACATTTTGTTTATTTTAATAGTTTTTTATCTATGTATCTACGTGTGAGAAATGATGACATGTCACCGAAAATTTCTGATGTGTGTGATGCCACATCAATATCACGATGTAAAAAACTGCAAGTTAATGAAATAAGAACGAGAGTTCACCAGTAACCTCGCTGAAAAACAAAATATTCGTATTCACATGTAAAAGTCAGAACAGTCCACCACGCTCATACCAATTGTTCGGATTAATTATATATGAAATGGAGAAATATATTTTAAACATTTACGTGATAAATTTCTTTTCTTTAAAAAAAATAGAATTTTGAATAATATATTTATTTTTTATAAATAAATTTTTTTAAAAATATTTAATAAAATGTATCACGTAAACATAAAGAGTAGTGTCAGTTAAAGTGAATTAGATCAAAGTGGTTAAAGAGGGGTTTGTTTGGTTTGGCAGTGAGTTTCCTACCGTTGGGAAAAGGATCCCAAGCCTACCATCACTTCACCTGTTTATGACATTTTTTTTGAAAAATATTTCACATTTCCGAAATTATTTGAGTTTTTTTTTTTTTTTTTTACATATTTTGCGAATCACAATCACAATATCACATCGCCCGGAAAAAAAAATCCAAGTAAAGGAAATTTTCGTGAAATGAATAATCTAATTTTTTTTAATCATCGAACGTATATATCAAACTACAATCTTGATTCACAAGAGAAAATGTGACGAACATCGATTTGATTTAAAATGTATGTTGTTTTTCTAAACAACATTTATCCAACAGAAAGAAAATTAATCAAAATCATTCTTCTAGCTATTAAGGGAATTTTTTTTAATTTGTGTTTGTAAAATAATAAATAAATAAATAAATATAAATGCCATAGAAAATGTAGAATATTGAGAAAGAAACCACATATTAGGGAGTCACTAACAAATGATATTATCTTAAATCCACGATTATTGATAATGGTGGAAAAAATACTAAATTTTCGGTATACTGATATTATGGTATCGAAAAAGTACCGAATTTTTTGTATACCAAAAATTTGTATGATACGGTAACGATACCGAATTTTTCGGTATGATAATGGTATGAAATTTGAAAATTTCTATATATAGCGAAATATAGAAAAATATATAAAAAATTTAAATATATAATATTTAAAACAATAAATTTAAAAATTTTAAAAATATAAGGTTTTTTCGATATAAAACGGCATATACCGATACCGTATCGAAATCTCGGTATACCGTACAATTTCGATATAATCGATATGCTAGTTATATGTACCAAAAACTTTGGTATACCGAAATTTTCGGTACGATATCGATATAAAATTTGTTTATACCGTAATCTTCGGTACGACGTACCATCCCTAATTATTAATACTCATACATGCGGGTTTTAACGACTGAATCTAAAATAAAACTTCATTACCTCGCAGCGACGTCTCTTATTATATACATAGTACATATAAACTAGAAAACGATCCTTAGTTTCGTTGCCAGAACACAAATTTTTTGTTATATTAATTTATTTTTTGGTAAATTACTCAATAAATTCTTATCTATCTACAATATTGATAGTGAAAATTCATATAATTAAAATATAGGTCTATTTAGCAATTCACTTCAATATACACATGAATTTTATTACTAAAACTAGTATTAGTTACAAACTTATAAAACTCAATAATTGAATAATAAAATATCATAATGACCCATCAAATTTTTTTGGCACAATTGATTAACTAGTTTAAAAATCACAACTTCCCAAATAATTCTCATTTATGGCTATCATTTAAATATACATTTAAAAGTAGTAACGACTGTATTATTAGTAATTTTATATTTTTTTCAAAAATCAGCATAAAAGGTTCATGTTTCCCCGAGACAAGTTTTATAACTCTAAAAAAAAAGAAAAAAAAGGATTCGATTAAAAATATTGTTTCATTGATCGCGATAAAATATAATTTTTTTTATCATCGAACGTATATAAATAGGTGGCAATTTTTTTTTGGCAAAAATTTGTGTAAGACGGTCCCACGGGTCATATTTTGTGAGAATAATCTATTATTTGGGCCATTCATGAAAAATTATTATTTTTTATTGTGAATATCGGTAAGTTTGACCCGTCTCACAAATAAAGATTCCTGAGACCGTCTCATAAGAGACCAACTTTTTTTTGTTACGAAGGTACATGACATCCGATATCAAACCACAGTCTTGATTCACAAGAGAAAATGTGACGAACATCGATTTGATGCAAAATGTATGTTGTTTTACTAAACAACATTTATCCAACAGAAAGAAAATTAATCAAAATCATTCTTCTAGCTATTAAGGAATTTTTTATTATTTGTGTTTGTAAAATAATAAATATAAATACCATAGAAAATGTAGAATATTGAGAAAGAAACCACATATTAGGGAAGTCACTAACAACTGATATAATCTTAAAGCCGTGATTATTGATAATGGTGTGAAAAATACTGAATCTTCGGTATACTGATGTTACCGAAATACCGAATTTTTCATATACCCAAAATTTTGGTATGGTACGGTAATAATACCGAATTTTTCGGTATCATAATGATATGAATTTTGAATATTTCGTCATATATCGGAATACCGAAATAGAGAAAAACATATAAAATTTTGTATATTTGGAGTCGACACATATATGAACGGAACAAGACCTAGGGAATGAAGGGGGACACCATCATACGCACGAAAAAGAAGCAGTCGCAAGAGGGAGAGAATAAGAGGAAGAGAAGTAGTCGGGCGACAAGAGGACAAGTGAAAAACAAAAACTCAACAACGTTCTCTTTTTCTGTTATCTTTTAGTTTGAATTCAGAGGATGCTACCCCAAAACAATTATGTTTTGAGTTTTTTTTTTTTTTAAGATTTGATTTTATTCTTGAGTATAATTGATTATGTTATCGTGTTTTTATTGTATCTTTGGTGCATGATCAACTTATAATTATTTTTATGTGTTATAATTGAGATCGAAAAGAGATTTTTATAACATGATAAAGTTACATAATACATGGATATACAACTTTTATAGACATATGAGTTTGGGTACGTGTTGATAGTCATAGACCGAAAATCAAAAGCCAAAGAATTTCAAAGTTCGATAATGCAATCGAAATTTTTAAATAACACAAGAAGGGACTGATCCAAAAATTAGAGTTTTGGAGGGCCTGAACTTTTATATATATATATATATATATATATATATATATATATGTCATTATATTATATTGTGTCCTACGAAATTTGAAACATAAAATTCATTTATAATAGAATCTACGTCTATATTCTTAGTTAAATCTCATTGAATAAAGAGTGTCAAGAAATCAACAAAAAATTCATCTTCCATATCATTCTGAAGTGTCATTTTTACATGTTTCATTGTTAAAAAGCCCACTCAATAGTGACGATATAAAAATGTAATGTCAAAACAAAATTGATCAAGGGATATTATTTTTCACCATGAAACAAATTTTCTTTACACATTCATTTATTTGTATATAATTATAATATATTATTTTATTATTTATACTAAATCATAATGACAGAGACGTGAGACAAAAGAATAGTTTTGGTTTCTTAAGACTTCACCATATTACTATATATTTAAAACCAAAATTTTATGGCCTAAGGAATAATGATACTTGATGAAAAAATTAAATATTTATTGCATATATATTAAAAAATTATAAATGCACGATACATTACTATGATACATATATAAGTAAAATTTTGTAAATAAAATTGTATTGTCCACGTTTTGATGGGCTTTGTCCCACGACAAATTAGAGTAGATCTTTTGTGAGACGGTCTCATGAATATTTATCTGTGAGATGAGTGAACCCTACCGATAAAAAGTAATGCTCTTAGCATAAAAAGTAATATTTTTTCATAGATGACCCAAATAAGATATTTGTCTGACAAAACATGACCCTTGAAACCGTCTTACATAAGTTTTTGCCGACAAATTGAGACATGTCTTAGAAGACATTCTCCACTTCATTTCTTTATATCAAAAATTTATATTAAATATAAAATCCACTTTTCCACATTTCAAAGCTATATGAAATCTTGTTAAAGAAAGCTATATGAAATCTTGTTAAAGGGCTGGGCTTGGGTGTTGAAGGGTGGCTTTGCTGGGCCAAATGATAAATTACATAGCTAATTAAAAAAACAATAGGGCTGGGCTAGAGCCCAGGAAAGCTCATCTTAAGATTCGTCAAAAACATGACATTTTGTTGATTAGATTAATATAACGCGATATAGTATACAGATAGATTAGATAATCTCGTCAAAAGTATGGATTATAAATTGAAATTCAATCATTAGAGAAGATTAATGGGTAGGTGAACTGAAATCATAACAATTTTTTGTTTATTATTTTAATTTATATCATTGTGTTTGTTAAATTATTTTATTTGAATTTCAGTTTAATTTATTAATTAATTCAAATGTCGTTTAAATTAACTAAGAATTGTGTTTTGGGGTAAATTTGTCATATATCAATATCTGTGAGAACGATACTCGTACTTGATACATTATATTAAAACTTGACCCTTATACTTGTGGTAAATATCGAGCAGCTTTGGACATATTTAATTATTATAAATTATTGTTGTATAAAAGCTCAATCAATTTTCAATAGTGACACAACAGTAGGCAATTGACGGAGCTTTGGCTATGGGTAGTCTGATATTTTTCCCAGACGATGATGATGTACAAAACTTGTTAGATGATAAGACAAATTGGTATTGAAATCCTTCACCGCTGGATTGGAGACACCAATATTCGCCAGAGTCTATTATCCCAAATTTTGAAATCACATATTGGAATATAAAGAAGAGGGAGATAGTTTGACTCTACTTGAAGAGGTGTTAAACAAGTTTATGGCATCAACGGAGGATATGGCCTATTCTAGGTGTCATGTAGAGGAGCACTTAGCCTGGATTTACGAGGGTTGCCAAGAATATGAAGTGAAGCGAGATACTCAAACAGTGACAGATCAGATTTGGTTTGACGACGATGACTCAAATCACCAAGGTTGTGAGAGTGATTTGCAAAAAAGATGAAAATCTAGAGATGTTTGCGGATTCACCCGCTGTTGCGCCTCAGTCGGAAGAAATTTAGGAGGATTTATCTGATGAAGATGTGCAACCAATAGTGTAGTGTTGGAACATTTCATGTTCGCAATCTTGATTTTGATGTTAACAAAACTTGTTATTGTATTTCTAACATATTTACTCAAGTGTGAAGTTGCAAACACAAGAAGCAAACTGAAACGGAATTCAGCCAAACTGAATTTATGGCGAGCTTTGTGTTTTGAAGATATCTCTCAGCTGGATGATCCAAATCACAATCTTCCAACTTGACTGATCAGAAAACTTAATTTGGAACAAGTCGTACTTCACGTCAGTTTGGCAAATTCGGATGTTATCAAGGTCTAACGGATCGCTGCATTACCGAACTGATTGCACGAAAACAGCAATCAGTTGGGTTTGAGCAGCTGCGGTATTTTAGTCATATCTCTCAGCTCGGTTATCTAAATGAAGCGATTCAGTATGCGTTGGAAAGATAAGACGAAGATCTACAAATCATCTTCAGAAGTCAAAGTCTGAATCGAAACTTAAGATGCTGATACATGACGATGAAGCTACTAGTTCTGCACAAACTGAAATCAGTTATGCTGATTTCAGCACACAAGCTGAACCTGAACCAACTGAACCAGCTGCTGACCAGCTGACCAACCAACTGAACTGAACCAGCTGCCAACTAAATGAACTGAACCAACTGCTGACCAACTAAAACTGAACCAGTTGAACTGAATCAGACCAGCTGAAACTGAACCGAACCAGACCAACTGAACTAGCTGAACTGAACCGAACCAGCAGCTGACCAACTGAACTGAACTGAACCAGCTGCTGACCAGTTGAGTTGACCAGAGTTGACCAGTCGGGAAAAAGTCCAGTAAGACGAATTTGACCGTTACAATCTCAAAAACAGTACAGAACTTTCCAAACGGTCATATTCTTGTGTCTAACGTATATATCATTGTTGGGGCTTATAAATACAACATCTTGAAGATCAAGCAAGAGCTTTCGAAGAGGATTCAAAGCATGGGTAGTTAGCATGAAGAAATCAGCTAGTTGAGAGCACAAGCCTTTGTGTGAGGATACATTTGAGATGTACACTGTAAAGGATAAATTTCTCACACACAACCACTCACACATATACAAGAGAGTTGAACTTCAAAGTTTAGTTGAGTGAGTCTTCACACAAAGACGTAAAACAATGTGTTTGTAATCTTTGCATATGAGACATTAAACAATATGCTGATTGTGAGGTGCTGCCTACAATCTTGAGTGCTAGGAGTTCAGTTTAGGCAGTGGGTAAGTCCTAGCTGAGTGGGTTTGTACAAAAAATTGTATAAATCAAAGTATTCTAGTAATTCCTTCCCAAGGGGAAGAAGGGGTGACGTAGGAGCATTTGAAGTCTCCGAACATCCATAAACAAATTCGTGTCTATTTGTTTATTGCATTTACTTATCATTTTCATTGTTCTAAGGATGCATTGTTGAAGCATTTTATGTGTTCTTCAAATACAAAAATATTGCATACCAAGTGTTTGATAAAATTCTTCAACCAAAATATTTTTACTCATTCAACTTGCATATATTTTAAATGCTTTACAAAATATTTAATCGATTTCTACGAAGGATTATTTCGAGTGTCTTCCGCTTGATTTGAAAACCAAACTCGATTTAATTCATCGATGTTCAATATTTCAAGAACCGAGCTATTGTAGCTCAACGATGATCCTCCTAATCGATCACAACATGTTGGAGCATGATGAAGCATATGAGGCCAACAGAGTAAGAATCATATCACACATATACATCTGATCCATCCCCTCCACAATCACCGACCTTAATAGATTTTGTTCTTCGGGAGCCAAAATTTATATTCTTATCACATGTCTATTATTCGAAGTCATGTTTGGTTGATGAGGAGATTGCAATGTATACATTTAGCTAAGCCTGAGGTCACATGGAACTAAGACACATACATGGCGTCATATGATACTTACTTTGAGCGTCGACCGCTCTTGGATGATTGCTTCTGTGAGTCAAGTCGATGAATAAAAATCATGTACTACGTGGGAGACAACACAAGCATTATATTTTCATTTTATTTATTTTAGTTATTGCATTTATTTATCGTCTCTTATTCATTGATCACGTTTAATCTCTTATATTTTCATACAAGGTATGCTTAGTAAAAGGAGTGGCAGGTAGGTGGCCTAGGGAATTATCTGTAGCAGAAAAAGTTGATGTCTATTCGCAGTCTTCAAGCCCACCACCTTACAAATAATCAGAGAAGTACAACACTAAATTTAAATAATTGTATCAAAACCTAATTAACCGAAATAACCGCACTGTTGTGGTAGAAAACGAATCGAACCGAAAGAGTTTGTATATTAGATTATATATTTCTAAAACCGAAACCAAAATCAAAAATCAAAAATCGAACCGAACGATGAACACTCTATTTACCACTTTTCTTACACCCAAAAATACTCAATAATATTCTCTCACCTGTTTTAATTTTATTATGAAAGAAGGTTAATTTGATTCAAAGTTACTAAAAGGCCTAATTTATCTCACGCAGAAAAATCACACAATGCATAACTTTTTTTTATCACCCTCTATTATATTCCTACATCAATCTTTTTTTTTTTTGTCATTTATGTACCAATCATTCAATAATCTCATCATTCGAACCAAATTCGAACCAAACTTAATAAAAACAACTCCCTATGTCCCTGTACATTCTATAACATATTGATTATTTAGTTGAATTTGGTAAGAAGGATAAGGTGATATTACTGTTAAACCCTTGTTTGGTTCGTTTTTATTATTATTATTATAAAACTCATTGTATCAAATGGGAAATTAAACACACCTGCCAGTAGTACAAACATTCTTTCCCCTTCCAGCTGTTAGGGTTTTGTAATTGTATGTTTTCCAAGGGTATTTATTTTAGGCAAATAATCTATAATTTATATCGTCTTCAAAAAAATCGTATAAAATATAATATTATTTTATTAGCATATATTACATTTCATGATTTATAAATAGATTGAGAACTCTCGTGAATTACTTGACATGTGTTACTATTGATGTGCAATAATTGTCTATGCTGGATAGAACGATCAAATCATGACACTTGGACTGATATACAATTTAAAAATGTTTGAATTGGAGAAGACACAAAGTTATCATCAAATTAAATATCTCTGGTATTTTTTTATTTTTTTGGGTTCATTTTTTCCTATGCTTTTTTTAGTTTATTATCAATATTTTTTTACACTTCCTACTTATAATTTATCCCAAAATAAATCTCCTAGCTGCTCCTAAACCATACACCTTACATTAATGTTACAAATCACATTTCCTATATCAGTGAGTTACTGATCCATTAACCGGCTCTACTTCAGGTTTTACTGTTTGTTCAACGACAAAGCGGTCGACGATTCTTACAGTGTTAACAGGATCCTGCTGAGAGGAAACAGATCGCCATTTGCTTGGATGCTTTCTGAGGTAGCTAAGGTTTTGTGGCTGTTTCGACTCTCCCTCCCAGTTAGGATCCAGCTTCCACTCTTTTGGAACCTGCACAAAACTCAGGAGATTAAGCTGGGAATTCAGATTTCATATTTAATCAACTGTCAGAAACTGTGCAGCATTAGTTTTATACTTTATCGACTGCAAGGGTGAAGACTTCAAGATCGCCTTTACGGTCTATGTGGAATCGTGTAAATGACTTGTAGTTAGCGATTCGCAGGGATGAGAATGCTTCGTCAAAGTGTATGTGAAGCCAATTGATGCAGATATAGAGGTAGCTTCCAAAAATCAATGACACGATGGGAGTCGAAAAGACCCAGAAGTAAAGGAAGACGGAAGCATAATAAATGGCAGCACCTCCTCGGGGAAGTGAATCCATCCCATTCTTGCAGATGTTCTTCCTGGTGACAGCCATCACCTGAAAATTGGTTGACATAAAGCAAAAGATAAAATTACAGATTGGGAAAGAAGCATGACCGTGAGTCCTTTTTATGCCAACCTGGAGCATACATATAAACCTTGAAATATAACATAAATCAATGCCCTTTGTATATCGTTGTGTGTGGCATATAAAAATCCAAGACAGTAATGAGTCAGCAAAGCATTCTCACCTCAGGAACATCGAAAGCGGACATCAGGTACTTTATGCATGCTGGATATAGCCCGAAAGTCCATTGCTCCATGCGTGCTCTGAGGCCTGTTGGATCCGGAAAATGCTCACTCTCAACAGATCGATACCACTCATATAAAGTGTGATAACCTGAGAAATTTTAAATTGCTTAGGTGACAATGGGTACCATCAATGAAGTATCAATGGAAATGTGAGCATGGTATCGTTGAACAGCTAGTCAAAAATAGAAATTTTAAAATATGTGACGGAAAATTATGGTTGATGGCTAGACAAAGTTCAACATGCATGTATATGCATAAATGAATGCAAACTGAATAATAAATTAAAAGAAAAAATATCCCACAGATACACATGCAAATTTCTTTCTTCGAAAAAAAAATTTTAATTTATTGATTATGAAACTATCACCTGAATTTGCCAATAATTTATGCCTGATACATGTCTCAATCCCCAATTCCAAAAGCAACATTAAAATCAACGCAGCAGCCAGGTGCGCAGACACGTGGAGTATGCCAATTATTATTCTTCTCTTTCGAGACACTTTTGAGGGCACAAAGGTGATGGCAATAACTAACAATAAAAAAGCGCCGGCTGATGATACATACGACCATCCCAGCATATAGATGAAAGCATCCCATACCGAGCCAAAGAAGCTTCTTAGATGGCCAGAAAATGTATCATCTCGTAACATATGTCCTAGCTTACACTAGAAAAAGAAAGGAAACTGGTGAGACATCCATATATTGAGTATATTGTAATAACGTTGTCAAATGTTTACCTGTGGAAACATGGAAAAGGCCAAGATGAAATATAAAAAGCCACCGATTGTATCAAACTGCCAATTTTTCTTCCGAAACTTCAATATATTCCCTAAAGCAATCTGCACCAAAATTTCAATAACTAGTGTCAATTATGATTTAAAAGGATAGCAATTTACACATAGTTTGTATCACAAAACTGCTGATGCACCCTGCTTGAGTCTTCAAATGAAGGGTAAGATGCCTTGCTTTCATACGTAGTCCCGTATAAATTGTTGAAATTACTAAAGACATGAGTGGGATGCAAAAATGCCCCACCACAACCATTAACAAGTAAATGTTGCACATGTACGGGCTTCTCTGACTGCACGTATGAATGGCGCATGTAATGATGCAAGTCTCCTGCCATTCTGAGCTTACACCTTCCTTTCAAATGGTCACATATCAGATGGGTAACATTCTTTCCACTCGTGTCTTCCCAGTACCAGTCAAGAAGCCAATTAGGTTCGTGGGTCATGATAATCACAGAATCAGAGTCTCCAACCTAAAAACCAAATAAGAAAACGTCAAGAAAGACCTCGGACAATGCTGAGATGGAAGTTTCTGCGTTGAATTAGTTCCCTTAACAATCATAAAAAGCAAACTAACAAATCCACCATTTAAAATAATAGCAAAAATTGGCAATAAAGCGTTGCTAACGAAAACATTGTGGAAAATTCACTTGAAAACAGATTGTTTGTGGATTCGTTGGGTGAATCATATATATAGTTGTTTTGGTGGAGTTTGGTACTGGAGATGGCACAAGGATGAGTCTCCATTAATTAAACAAATCCTACAGATTCGTGATGAGATTGTTCAAAGAATGGGCTCGGTGGAGAATGCCATAAGCTGCTTGGACAGTTGGTTTAGTGGCATCACGGCTTATCTCGTGCTTACAAGTTTTTCATTCAGAGTAGAGGATTATGGCCGTGGAAACCACTGCTGTTCAAAACATCCATCCTGCCTAAACATCGATTTATGTTGTGGTTATTCGTTCATGGGCGACTCCTTACACGAGGACACAATCAACAAGATCAAGATTCAGATTTTCAGATGTATCCCTACTGCTACTGATATGATTATGTGTTAGACATTTTGTTGAATGTCGCTCTTATATTTCGTGTACGATTCATTGTTATATCTCCTGGGGAAGTCCAGTCTGTGTAATATAAACTTTTTACATTTTCTTAATGAAAGCATTTTCATTATAAAAAAAAAATTTGCAATAACACGATACATAACAATCTTAGGTTTCTTACTAGGTGATTACAAATTAACTACCCTTAGAAGGGCCACCTATTTGAAGAGTTCCATCAGCAGAATTAATTTACAGACACCTGATATCGTGTCCATAATACAAAATCAAAGGGAGCATCAGATACAATTTTCTCCAGGTCCAATTTCATAACCTTCAGAAATCGTATGTTAATATAATCATCAAGGATAAGATATTATGATAAATTCTTAATTAAGATGTTGGATGATGCCCAAAATCTGCTAATCCAAACCAGAGACCATAGGCGAAATGTAACTTAAAGTGACCGACACATCCATTGAAACTTTGTAATTAATTAATTCAAACACCAAACTTAGATAATTGTGGATCACACATTGTTCTTCACATCATTATATGTGCATATATTTGAAGGAAAGCGCCCTAACACATTGTTGTGTTTACATAGCCTTAATTATAGTATCAGCAACACAACTAAAGACATTCACTTTCAGATTCATTTCAGTATTCCAGCACGAGGACAACTAAATCTAGATAATTAGAAATGTTACCTTTTCTTTAATTAATTCTGAAAAAAACTTGAATTGGTAGACATCAATATCGCAATGCAAAGCAAGATCAAGACCAAAGACCCACCATCCTTTGGGTAGCTGAAGGGCAAAATAACTTTTCTTTTGAGGCATAAACCATCCACCTAACCAGCTCTTGTGACAAATATATCGCATAAACGTCTGAAGCCCATCAAACCAATCTGAAAATTCACAAAGATGCTTGGCTACATTACACATTCATGAGCAAAAGATCGATTAATACAGAGAAATTAAACGACTGAGAGCATAAAGAAGATAAAAAAACAGAAGATGCCTATGGTACCGAAAAGGAATAAAAGAAGAAGCCCAAAGTGCAGGCCAAGAACGGAAACAAACCATGATTTCCAGGTATGAGAAAGCACTGAGGCCCATCATACTGTTTCAAAGACGACAACCCATGAGGCAATTCCGGTTTGTTTATAGCTATATGCTCCTTCTTATACCAAACTGGAGGCTGCAGAGCATATTCAAAGGGACGAAAAAGACGATTCTCATATGTGAATTCAGATGGATTGGGATACCTGGATAAAAAACACGAAATTCAATGCTTAATCTACCTTACAATGAAGTTAAAACCCTTCATCAGGTATGCTGATATTAAACAAGTACAATATCCAAAAGCATCTTAGGCACACGTATTGATTGTTGATGAAGACAAAACTAAAAAAATTGCCTGCCCTTCATATTAACTGGCATTTTGTTCTTTTAAGGTTAAGTGATATGGAAAGTTCTTTTCAGGATCAGTCTGAAATAACACCTTGTACAGTTACAATGCAAATACTGCTATGACCTCGAAAATTTGCAAGAGTCACCTTCCAAAAGAGAATCTGGTACGTCGCATGAGCCAAAGGTGCTAATCTCAGGAACATAGCACAATCTGATTTGTTTGACAGATAAAATTACTTTAATGTGTCTATTGACATTATTATAGAACACTTACCTTTTAAGCGACAACTCGTCAATGAGTACATTTAATCATTAGATATAAGGCAGATAGAAATGCAGATTAGTGGATTTCATTGCCTGAAGATATCCAATCTGCTATATCTTACTTATCCAACCTTCTGGTGATTATACACCTGATCTGTTAAATCATTCACTTAACCAATTACCTAGCATCTTGTCTCAAGAGGATAAAATGAACTCAAATTCATGCTTTTTATTTGGCACAAACCCCAACAGTGTTGCGCAGGTGCAGATCTGTTTTCAGTATTTTTCCCCCCAAAACTATCGGGAATTTGTCAAGGGGGATCAATGGGAAGAAATTTAGATTTTAAGATGTTCTCTTTAGCCCAAAAGCTTCACCTATATTAGGAGTATGAATGAGTCAAGCTCATGAAATTTTATCAGCTCAAACTTGATTACAAAAGATTGAACTCGAGCACAACATAAAAGGATTCAGACTAAGCCTGCGAACTCAGATTCTGCTTAGAAAATTTATTTATGAATATGTTAGCAAGCTCAAATCATGAGTTAGACTTGCAACGTTACGAACAAAATCATGTCCAAAATGTTTAACAGTAGGCTTTCTAGCTTGCTACCTAAGATCATTTTCTGCTCATGAAGTGGAATTACCCATTGTAGGTATACAGTGGGGGGTAATGTTATGACAGGCTCCAATGACATTTTCTCTATGACAAGAAGACCCCATATCTCCTGCACATCGCAGCTGATTTCTATCAAGATGCCTGCTTGACCTTTTTTTGTCTACATCCCCCATCAAATACAAGCCTAAAGTTGGTCACCTTATCATCTCACTAGATTATCATGTTGCCACCCAAACATGCTTTCTTTCCTGATCTGTATGAAAAAGTCTCAGGCCAGAAGCAGCTTCACTATTTAGAACAGCAGCACCACTGCCAGTGTGAGTGCAGTCCAAGGTATTACTGGTTTCGCCAAAAAGACCTTCCAGGTTCGTGTCTTGGAACAACCTTTAGCACGCTAAAGTCATTTTTTCCATGGTTTACTTCTGAAAGCCCATGAATCTACCTTGGGGAGGAATAGTCAAGCCCGTTTGCCAGGAAGTGGTTTGATGCAATTAAAAAGCTTTCCGCTTTACCTGTTCCAGGTAATGAATTCACCTAAAACGACAGTCAAAGCACTTTTTGATCTCATCCACCTATGTGGGCAAACATCCTCAAACTCAATTATTGTAAGGACTAATTTCCAGTCTCCATCTCAAGATCTCCCTAGTTCTACTGAATGTTCGCGGTTTGCTATGAGGAAGAGGATGACCTTTTTCAAGACATGGAGAGGGTAACTTCTTCTTTAGGCAGGGTTGCAGGTACGGTGACTCTCCATTATGTCTGGTTCTTGACTTGAAGTTCTGCCTATTAGTTATGGCTAATTACTTGATAGCTGCCTCGTTGAATTCATAGTTATTTGTTCTACATGATAGTTACATCTAATGATGATCCTTACTGAAGGTCTTGGAATATATTTGGATCTTTAAGTCCTTGGTTTCAGAAGCAGAATTTTAACCAAAGTAACAGCAAAATGGGACATTTGGCGCAAGTGGTGATTGAGGCACAATTGTGAGGCATCAAGTCAATACTTGATCGAAGAATAGATGGCATCTTTCCGGCGTATGAACAAAAATTACAGCCAGCTTAAAAGAAAATAGCACCACTCCTTTTTAAAAAAATAAGAAGAGATATTCTAACAAGTTATACCAGATGCATCAAGTGATACCAGTCATTGTTAGATTACAACCAAAGCAAATGGTTATTTAAGGGCAATTGATGCCTTTCAAAAGACATCAAAACTTAGAGACTAACAAATAATTCGTTGAATTATATTTGGAAAATAATCAAATTATTTAAATCACTGCCTATTTGACACGATAAATCGTTCCCTTCATCGTCACACACTTAAAAATAATAATAAAAAATACTACCAGAGGAAAGACAAGGTATCGAGCTTACGCAAGATCACCTCCAATAAGGAGCAGGTTACCACGGGGCAGCATAATCGGAGAATCATCACTCCAAACTCTAACAGAGGGCTGAGCAAGAAGTCGTGCAACGCTATAGGAAGAATTTCCACCGTCGCCAGTATCAGCCATAAAATCAAACCATAATTCGTCTCTCTCGCTAAACTGGTCATACAAAAGATCCTCATGCTTCCCTCCAACTTCAGCCCTGCTCATTGCAGCCTGCAGCAATAGGGTAAATGGGATACCAAAAAAAAAGGCACCATATGTAGTATAATAACATAAAATAACAGCATGTTGCAGAATACACAATAAAACTAATTATGAGAATCAAGAAGATATACTTTTTTTAAAGAAAGACGAGAGTTTCACTAAAACGCATTGAGATTATAGCTCTTTCTTCAATAATTAGATCCTTCATTGAGAGACAAATCTTTAAACGAAATTGCATTGAGTGTGCAAAGTGAAACTTATGTTGATGAATAAATTTCAATAAGAGCATCAATAATATGAACATGAAACTTTCAAATACCTGCATCATACGCATGTCAAAGCGTCCAACAAACACAGTAACTGATACAAGGAGGTCAAAAACTGTCTTGAATAAATCAGCAGATGTCCTGCATTGCAGAAACTGAAAAATTACAATGACTGAGGATGCGTATGGAAATAAAGATAGATAGAGAGAGAGTGGGCATACCCCGAATACCAAGGAACCATCTCCAAGAAATCAGGCTTCATTTGCTTTTTCTTCAACTTGTCAAATTCTTTTTGTGATACAGGGTGAGTAAGAGCCCATCTATTGATTAGAGAATGTGATCAACATAGAGAATTTAATCAGTTAGAACTTGACTTCATTAAAAAGGAGAGGATGAAACAACATTTGAATAATTATCATGATGCAACAATGCCAAGAAGATTGGTGACTCTTGCACTCACCCCCTAAGCTACATAAAGTTGGATGGAAAAAAAATTAAATGCCAACACTTCTCAAAGAAAGATATGAAAGGAAAATGCAGTCGCCTCCTAAGTTATAATTTATATAAAGTTGGATGAAAGAAAAAACTTAATGCCAACACTTATCATAGAAAGATATGATCGGTAATAAAAATCCACGGTGCTCATAGTTTTTCTTGCATCTGTATGAGGACCTTTGAAGACAACAAACTGGCGGCGAAAGAAAAATAATACAACTTATTAAATAGAAAAGCAAGGGATTAGTTGACTCTCACCCGGTCGATCTCTCCACAACATAATTTGCCATGTAGAGGCCTATGAAAGTGGCCCATAATGAATATATAGGAGAAATTTCATCTGGTGATTCTTCACAAGAACCACTACAAGTTAACTGAAACAAGATGAATGCAAACACATAGCCCCAGTTAAGATCATAGACAATTATGACAAGAAAATCATAAATGTGTGTTTGGATAAAAGATATAAATGAGGGGGATTCAAATCTGTAGCAAGCGACTTGCTTGGATATTTTAAAATCCATGGATTTAAAATTCCTTAGTTAAAATTTCAAGTTACTTTTTCTATCATAACATTCGATTTCAATCTTTAATTGATGAATTAATTTGAAATACAACACTCCAAATCCATTTCTCGGATCAAGCAAACTTCAATTCATATGCAGCTAAATATCAAAAGAATAAGCCATACCTCTCCATAAATGACCCATTTGGACAGAAACGGATAATCACTGGCAGAACCAACTGGAGCAAACCAAGATTTGCAAACTTCTTCTTTAAACTCATTCATACGTATAAATTTTGCAAGCCATGTATTCACTTCTTCTTTGTTCCATCGAGTAAACCAGCCAGAGAACCCCCTTTCAAATGTCTTGCCTCTCATAATAGCACTATTACCACAGTGGCTATAAAATACACAACATGCTACACTTATAACCTACACAACAATAAGTCGAGAAATAAGATCCAAGAAAGTTTGTTTTTATCAGGATGCGCTCATTGGACTTACAGCACAATTTTGAAGAATTGTAAGTATTGCAGGTCTCCTTCCAGCCACGCGAGCAACAAGTCCAACATACCAGAGGCCAAGAAAGATTACGTGGAAAACAAGAAGAAATAAAATGGAAGATAAATAGATTGTTAAAAACAAAGATAGGTTCATCCTCATATCAACTCCCATCGATTGAAAACTAGGAAGGTGATATAAGGCAGCCACCAATATCCAGGCTATATACCTACAAAGTGAAACACCAACATTATCAAACTTCGTTAGATTTACGTTTTAGTTTCTTCTTAAAAAATCAGATTAGATGATATTCAACAAAATAAATAGCTCAAAAAGGGATACCTACCAGCGACTGAAATTAGAATAATTCGGTTTGATTGTTTTCCCTATAAAAGGAGAAGAAAAAAAATAGAAGAATCCAAGCAAGCAGGCATAGATCGACCACCATTTAATGTTGCTGTCTAACTTCTGGATAAGCGTATGCATATTTTCGGAGGATATGAAAAATAAGCAACCAATAAAAACAGCAATCACCGCATGCCGTGAATGCTGATGCGGATATGGATATGTGTGAGTGAAAATAGTCCTAACTGTCTCCATATTTAGAGTGTCTAGTAAACCGCTAGGCTGTCTGTCAGGCCCCATTGTAGAATATTGAAATAAGTTAGCTTCTGCTTCGTAATGTTGCCAGAGACTTCAATCCGCAAGAAACAACTGCACAACAGAGATCCCCAAGTCGGAATACTGCTGACAATCATTAGAAAGACATACCATGTATAGAACAATGAATATCTTAATTTAACACAGTTAAGTTATGCATAAAGAGTCCTTGTGTAAACAGAGTGATCTAGGCAAAAATGTCCCCTTCTCACACAATCCCCAGAAAATGTCAAGTAAATTAGAAGAACGTTCAAGTCTCGGACACCGCACAATCAACAACATTCAGAGTAAGGATCAGACAGAGTACGCCAAGCAACATAAACTATAATAATTGTCATCAAACGTTGCGGATATTCCTAAACCAAGAAAGTCTACAGAATACACACCACCAAATTATTCCAGTACGACGCTTCATTCAAGTAGTACCAGAACTAAACAACAACCTAGTGAAGCAATTGAATTTAACAAATCAATCCACGACCTTTGATAACAAAACCAGGAAACTACAAAAGCCAAGAACTCAATACATAAATACGTATCCGCGAGCATAAACAGCAATTGGGTTTTTCCTATACCAATCGACATTGATACTGGCATGCTGAACAAACCCAAAAAGGAAAAATAAAAATGAACAAACATCCACAGAACTTTCGCAAGTGAATCAAAGATACCTGATTCAAGGAAGATGAGATAGAGCAAGAGAACCCAGAAAGCATGCGTGTTAAAAAGGAAAAGGACAATTTCAGAGATCAAGAAACAAGAATCAGCCTACATCTGAGAGTTATTTCTTGAGGGAAAAAAAAAAGGGAACAATTCCGTAATCGGACCGCATATTCTTCGAACTCAGAACTCCCTCGTACCGAACCCAGAAATTATTTGGATTTTTTTTAGATAACTCGGATCACTTTCGTATTTAAATTGGATTTTTGCGTTTACTTTTTTTTTTTAAGAACTTCGACAGCTTGGTAGGTAGGTTTTTGTTTTTCGTTTTTTCCAATTTTGAATATATACATATATCTATCTAATAACTTATTTTGAAAATTAATTTAAAACTAATATAATTTATATTATATTCCAAAAATCAATGATATCCTTAAAATAAAAAATTTTAACTTATCCGATTTTAAGTTTAATCTATTAATTCATAAATTTTTATCTTCTTAAAATAAATTTTTATTTTCATTTATTTTGATATGATATGAAATCATACAGTTGAAAGCTGACTAAGCCAGACAATGAAATTCATTATTGGTAAGACGTGACAGAGTTGTTTTTGTTAGATACGTATGAATGTCTAATTTTTAGTAAGTCTTTTTTCGATCAGAACACGAATAAAGTCAAATAGATCAATGTGGTATTTTTTTTTTTTTTTTTTGGGTTCTCATTGGATTTATCTTGTTCACATATCGACTTCATAAAGTAGATCCGATTGAATGGTGGATTGGTCGGGGACGACCCATCAATCCCTATCTAATGATATTATCATATGAGAGGCTAGATGAAAAGTTCTCTTAATTGTTAAGTCATGTGGCTCGAGAAAGCTTGGAAGGCACCTCTTTTCTTGATCAACAAGTTGTTTGCAAACCACTTGATTGGACTTATGTGGTCGTTCGACAACAACGTTTATTTTCCATTTTATTATTACCATTGACCCCCCAAATATGTATAGTACAATCAAGTCAATTATTTCTTTTGTTTATTGGTAACTAATTGATGTCATAATTTTTGGGTTTGCAAAAATTATGAATAAAATAATATATTTATGTATAGCATAATTGTTACATAGCATAATACGTAGGGCGGAAATTATAGTTATTAATTTTTTGGTATTTTATAATCAAATAGATATAATTTGTTGTGTATACCAAATTGAAATTGAGTTCTCACTAAAACTATTTTCAGGTGGCTTTACTAGTATACATCCTAGTTTTGACTCTCAACTTGACAAAGGTTCAAAAAAATTTGTCAAACGTTATATTTTTGTTAAAAAAAATATGACATAGACTTGTTTAAATCTACTTATATGAAAGCGGGAACAAATTTTCCTTGGCCAGTTTTCGTACGGTTCCCGGTTAAAAGCAAAAACATGCGTCGTACGTTTCTTTCTCCAACAACCAAGAGTTTGTGCTGTCAATAGGAGGTTAATCGGTTCTGCCCACCTCTTCCCTCTTTTTCACCTGTATCTTTTTGCTTTTCTTTTTCTCCGGTTGTTGCATTTGTTGCTCGGACTTTTCCACTTCTCCATCTGCTTGTGCTCCTTCCTCCTTGAAAATTTGGTTTGCCGTTTGATCTTCTCGTCCGAGAGCCTGAAAACGTCAAAAGGTGATTGTTCCCCTTCATTCTCTTTGATTGTGCTGTTCTTCATGTGTTTTGCCCTCTCGTAGCTATATTAATCGTGTTGGGAAGTGTCGCTCGGTAACCCGGAATGACTTATTTTGACATCATTCCCACGGTTTCTTTGTAGAGATCCCTTTGTTTTTTTTCCGCTCGAGCAGGGAGCCCTTGCTTTTCCTTTGTTATAGATCAAATGCGTGTTCCCTCCATTCTGTTCGGCACTGTTGTTCCTTTTTTCCCCCTTCCTCCCAACTATAGTAATCGTTTTAGGAAGTTTTTCTCGTCTGCCTTATTTTGTGTCGTTTTCCCTGTGTCTTTGCAGAAGTCCTTCGTTTTTCCCTTGTTTGGGCGGAGAGCTATTGGTTTTTCCTTGTTGCAGCTTTTGTTATTTAATTGTACTAAAGGAAATAATTTGGTACATCTTTGCCTAGACAATTAAAGGTTTTTTTGAAATTTCTTTGCGCTGATTTGTTTCTCATTCTTTGTTAACAACGACCTACTTGATTTTAGTTCTTGTTTGTGTGGGGACCCGGACGCTAATCATCTTCTTAATCGTTATTGGGATAATTGGATCAATGTAAATAATCTGGTTCTAAATTTTAATTTTTTTTTTAACATGCGGAATGTAATGGGATTCAATCTAATATATGTAAAGTACAAATCTTGTACTATATATATATATATATACAATCATTTAACTAAGGTTTAACAACTAAATTTCAAGTGTCCAAACCCTATCTCTAATCCAAGTCCGTAGTCTCCACTCTAGTCACGATCTATCTTCATTTCCTCGACCATGATCATGTCCCACCTGTTGCCATGCACACATACAAACACGACAACAGCCGGATAACTCCGGTGAGATATATATATATCCCAGTATAAACAATGTAAACATGCAGTCATATAAAAGCATACATAAAAGCATGAAACACATATCAATAACAATTATCAAATCTGAACAATATGTATCAATACAAACTCTGAATCACACTCTGTGACTCCTAAAACTGACTCGACTCATCATAATTTAGGGATCCCGATCTGAATAAGAACGCAACGTTCTCCCATCTACTTTACCCCAGCTAGATGGTGGTACGTTCTTAGTCCCAAACTTTGGCTGTCTATATTAAAGATCTGCAATAGGAGTCGGTCTTCTCCTCAGTCTATCAATATATATCCAAAAGTCCAGTGACTTGGCGGTTCTGCCAAATACTAGGCGGATCTGCCCAATTTTAACTCATGCTTGCTACAATTCAATAGAGTAAGCATATCAATATCAAGCATAGCAAATATCAAATGCAATAATCATTCAGTATGTGATTTTGGGAAACTCAAGTTAAATCTACTCGAGTTGTGCAATCCCGAATCAACATTTATTTATACCTTTCTTTCTGTCAATCTGACTCTGTCGAAGTCCCGAACTCAAATCTGTCAATACTCAATCTGACAATGATAATAACGAGGAATATAATATCAATATCCCAATCAATCGATACTGGATATAATCAGAACTAAATCGAATTCTGTTTCAACGGCATAACTGCATAATCTCAGTATACCCAGCAATACAAATCAACAGATATCAATTCCCACAACTCATACTCAATAACGATACAAATCTGATATCACATCTCGGTCAAATCAACTCTGAAAATCATAACAATTCGATACGGTATATGTTTCTCAATCCGGTTTCGATTATACGATGTCTAACACATCAGAAACATCATATATGAATCATATCTGATTCCTTCAACATCATATTTTCAAATCATATCAGAACATAAGAAAACTTACGTCCAGTTGAAGTCTGCGTCGATAGGAACTCAGTACTGAAGTCGGATTCAAAATCAGACGGACGGATCGAAATCTAAAGGCGTAAGGATTTTTATCAATCTTTCTCGTTCTTCCCTTTCTGAATTCTGAAGAATGCTATCATATATATATCACAAGTTGCATGTTGAAGAAACGTGGCTTATTCTCCATGATTTTCAGTCGGCGCTCGGGCGATTAATCTTTACCGCTCGGGCGCGGCACATTCTGTCGAGATACTCAGCTGATCATCTCCTGGCACTCGGGCGGTAATATTCTACCGCTCGGGCGCCAAACATTCTGTCCAAGAAGTAAATTCATGGTGCATTGGCGCTCGGGCAGTTCTTTTCTACCGCTCGGGCGCCAGATGTTCGGTCCAACATCGTGGCGCCAGATGTTCGGTCCAACATCTTGGCTTATACTGTAACGATGCCCTGCTTCTTCATTTGAGTTCCTATAATCTCAATTCTGTCAATTAATCAACGTTTGATTACAGTAATTAAATCTCGGGCATTACATTTCTCCCCCCTTAGATATGATTTCGTCCCCGAAATCACAGGCAATCAATCATATCAATAAGAAGGTATATAACAGAAACTGAATAAAAAACTCACATCAGTTAAATAATGCTGGGAATTCCTGTCTCATATCTGATTCAGTCTCCCAAGTAGCTTCTTCAGTGCCATGACGAGTCCATTGAACTTTCACAAGAGGAATAATCTTCGTTCTAAGTTGCTTTTCCTTACGATCGATAATCTGGATCGGTTTTTCAACATAACTTAGACTTTCATCAAGTTCTGTCTCGTCCGGCTGAATAATATGAGAATCATCAGGGAGATATTTCCGCAGCATAGATACATGAAAGACGTCATGTATCCCTGACAATGAAGGCGGTAATGCGAGTCGATAGGCACGATCCCCTATCTTCTCGAGAATCTCATATGGCCCAATATATCGTGGAGACAGCTTCCCTTTCTTGCCAAATCTGACAACTCCTCTGAAAGGTGAAATCTTCAAGAATACTCGGTCTCCTGCCTCAAATACCAATGGTCTACGTCGAACATTGGCATATTTGGCATGTCTGTCCTGAGTTGCCTTCATTCTTTTCTGAATTACTTTTACTTTCTCTGTCATATCTCTGATCATATCAGGTCCAATCTAAGGAATCTCAGAAATATCATCCCAATACAAAGGGGATCTGCACTTCTTTCCGTACAGCGCCTCAAAAGGAGTCATCTCAATACTCGTCTGATAGCTGTTGTTGTATGAAAACTCACAAAGTGGCAATGCATCTTGCCAATTAGTGCTAAAATCAAGCACTACGGCTCTCAGCATATCCTCCAGTATCTGGATAGTCCGCTCTGACTGTCCATCGATCTGTGGATGATATGTGGTACTCAGATGCAACTTCGTACCTAGAGCCTGCTGCAAACTCTGCCAGAATTGCGAAGTAAATCGAGGATCACGGTCTGAAACAATCGACTTTGGCACTCCGTGCAATCTGACCACCTCTCTGACATAAATATCGGCCATCTGGTCATATATGTATGTCATTTTGTATGGAATAAAGCATGCAGATTTGGTCAATCGATCAATCACGACCCAAATCGCATCGCAACCTCTGGAGGAACGTGGTAAATGCGTCATAAAATCCATGGAAATGTGATCCCATTTCCATTCAGGAATGGACAAACTCTGTAACAATCCTCCTGGTTTCTTTCTTTTAGCTTTCACCTGTTGGCAATTCAGACACTTGGCTACAAAGTCAGTAACATCAGATTTCATCTTTTTCCACCAATATTGTGTCTTCAAATCATTATACATTTTCCTGCCACCAGGATGAATGCTAAAACGACTGTTGTGCACTTCTGCTAGTATTCGCTGTCTCAAATCTGAAACATTTGGCACAACAATACGGTTATTCACATACAAAACACCATCACAAACCTGATACTCCGATTGATGTCCAGTTCTGACCATAGCAATCGAATTCTGCACATTCTGATCAACTTTCTGTGCCTCTTTGATTCTCAATATTAATTCTGGTTCAGCTCGAATAGCACACAATCTCAGAGGCTGACGATCTGTTTCAAAATCTAATCCAGACAAGCAGCAATTTCTATCAAATTCGAAACACCAATCGTCGATAAGGATAAAGAACATACCTTTCGACTTAGTGCATCTGCTGCTGCATTGGATTTCCCTGGATAATACTTGATTTCACAATCAAAATCTTTCAGTAAATCGAGCCATCTTCGTTGTCTCATATTCAGCTTGGATTGTGAAAACAGATACTTCAGGCTTTTGTGATCAGAATAGATCTCAAATTTTTCACCGTACAGATAATGTCACCATATCTTCAACGCAAAGACGATGGCTGCCAATTCAAGATCATGAATTAGGTAGCGAGTCTCGTGTGGTTTCAGCTGTCTCGAGGCATACGCAATAACATGCCCTCGCTGCATCAGAATACAACCCAATCCTCGGTGAGATGCATCACAATAAACCACAAAGTCACCAGTACCTGATGGAATCGTCAAGATCGGAGCACTGGTCAATCTTTTCTTCAATTCAAGAAAACTGGTCTCACAGTCTTCTGACCAAACAAATGGTGCGTTCTTCTGAGTCAACTGCGTGATCGGTTTGGCAATACTCGAGAAATATTTAATAAATCGGCGATAATATCCTGCCAAACCCATAAAACTGCGAATCTCTGGCACTAATGTCAGTCTCGGCCAAGAAATCACTGCCTCAACTTTACTGGGATCAACTGATATACCATCTCTGGATATAATATGCCCCAGAAATACAACCTGTCTCAACCAGAACTCATATTTCGACAGTTTGGCATACAATTTCTCAGCCCTCAAAATTTTCAACACAGTTCTCAGATGATCAGCATGCTCAATCATATTCTTCGAATATATCAAAATGTTATCAATGAATATAATAACAAAATCGTCAAGATACCTTTGAAAAACACGGTTCATTAATCCCATACATACAGCCGGTGCATTCGTCAACCCAAACGGTATGACAATAAACTCATAATGTCCATACCTGGTTCTGAATGCAGTCTTCGAGATATCAGAATCCCTGACTCTCAGCTGATGGTATCCAGATCTCAGATCGATCTTAGAATATACAGATGAACCCTGCAACTGATCAAATAAATCATCAATACGAGGCAAAGGATATTTATTCTTTACCGTTGCTTTGTTCAGTTGCCGATAATCGATATAGAGTCTCATCGAACCGTCTTTCTTTCTCACAAATAGTACTGGAGCACCCCAAAGAGACACACTCGGTCTGATATATCCCTTGGCCAATAGATCCTCCAACTGCTCTTTCAACTATTTCAATTCAATCGGTGTCATTTTGTACGGAGCCCTCGAAATCGGAACTGTACCTGGCATCAACTCAATACTGAAATCTATTTCTCGAATCGGAGGCAATCCAGGAATCTCATCTGGAAAGACATCAGCAAACTCACATACCACTGGCAAATCCGCCAATGATAGACTCGATTTCAGTAAATCAACTGAATAGACAAGGAATCCTTCTGCTCCTTTCTGTAACAATCGAGTCATAGACTATACGGATATCAAAGGAATTCTAGATCGAGAACCCTTACCGTAGAATTTCCACTCGTCATTCATATCTGGTCTGAATCTCACAATCTTGTGGAAACAATCAACAGTAGCTCTGTACTTGGTCAGCATATCAATACCGATAATACAGTCAAAATCAGACAATCCAAGTACGATGCAATCTAACTCAATCTCATGTCCGTCATACTGTAGTATACAATGTTTCACAGAATTTACTGATATCAAACCTGTCCCCAACGGAGAAGAGACAGACACTACAGCAGATAAAGACTCTACAGGCAATGTATGACTCAATGCAAATTTCTCAGAAATAAATGTATGAGAAGCACCGGTATCAATCAATACATAAGCAGGGTAACCAAAAATAAAACAGTTACCTGCAACAACATCATCTGGTGCCTCCTGAGCCTGCTCCTCTGTCAAAGCGAATACTCTGGCTTGCTGTCTAGGAGGCTGGCTCACTGTCTGGCTACCTCCGGGCCTCTGCTGTGACTGAGCTGGGGCTGGCTGAAACGAATGAACAACAGTGGGTCGTCTATCAATCTGTGCCGCTGATCCAGATGATTCGGCTCCCTGAGATCTTTGGGAACCTCTCTGTGGACACGCCCTAGCAAAGTGTCCTTGTTGTTTGCAGATGTTGCAACTACCAGTCACTCCCTGGCATTGTTCGGTCGGATGTCTCCCTCCGCAAGTTCTGCAGTACACTCCAGTATAGCTCTGGCTCTGTCGAGAACCACCCGAGCTAGATGAACTGCTCCCTGATTTCTTGAACTGCTTTCCTCGGGCTTTCAAGAAATCCTTCTTTCCGCCACTACTGCTGCCACTCTCAAACCAGTGAGGTGGTTGTTGTGGCCTCGGTGCTGGAGGAACATAGGAAGCTCCTTTCTGTCTAATCAGACCAGCTTCGGTTCGTTTTGCTCTATTCAGGGAGTCAGTGAAATTATTCGGTCGCCCAGTGTTCACCAATGTAAACATCTCGGGGTTCAAACCATTGATGAACTGATCAGCAATAGCTTCTTCATTCTCGACCACATGTGGAGCAAATCTCAACAAGGTAGAGAACTTAGTAACATATTCCTCAATATTCAATTGACCTTGCCTCAAGTTTGCAAATTCCGCTCCCTTATCCTTCCTGTAAGACACTGGAAAGAATCTCTGATAAAACTCAGTTCTAAATACATTCCAGATAATAGTCGTACCTCGATGCTCCAAGGCCCGCTTTGTTGTAATCCACCAGTTCTTTGCAACATCATGCAACTGGTGCCCTATCAGTTTCACTCTCCGCTCATCTGTGTAATCCAACGAATCAAACAACATTTCTATGTCATCTAACCAACTCTCACAATCGACAGAAGTCTCTGTTCCTTTTAGGGTTGGCAGTTTAAATGACTGAAACCTCTTCAACAGTGTTTCCATCGGTGTTGCTGTAACATCCATTGGAGGATTCGAAGTACTACTCTGTTCTGGTATTCTTCGGGGAGGCATATCTGATTATCAAAAGGGTTAGCAACCAAATACAACAAATTTGTTTCAGTCCTCCGGATCATCTTACTGCTGATCAAGAATCGGTTCTGATTCATTCTCATTAATACACGTTACCAATCAATCAGATAGTCAAGTAAACATGTATCATATAAAGCAGTAAAGCATGCTAGCATTCAAAAGCAAGGAAAGAAAACTCAATCTACCCCGCTCACTAGCTCCTATCTCAATCTAAAAGATCTATCGCTCTGATACCACCTGTTGTGGGGACCCGGACGCTAATCATCTTCTTAATCGTTATTGGGATAATTGGATCAATGTAAATAATCTGGGTCTAAATTTTAAATTTTTTTTTTTAACATGCGAAATGTAATGGGATTCAATCTAATATATGTAAAGTACAAATCTTGTACTATATATATATATATACAATCATTTAACTAAGGTTTAACAACTAAATTTCAAGTGTCCAAACCCTATCTCTAATCCAAGTCCGTAGTCTCCACTCTAGTCATGATCTATCTTCATTTCCGCGACCCTGATCCTGTCCCACCTGTTGCCATGCACAAATACAAACACGACAACAGTCGGATAACTCCGGTGAGATATATATATCCCAGTATAAACAATGTAAACATGCAGTCATATAAAAGCATATATAAAAGCATGAAACACATATCAATAACAAGTATCAAATCTGAACAATATGTATCAATACAAACTCTGAATCACACTCTGTGACTCCTAAACTCTGACTCGACTCATCATAATCTAAGGATCTCGATCTAAATAAAAACGCAACGTTCTCTCATCTACTTTACCCCAGCTAGATGGTGGTACGTTCTTAGTACCAGACTTTGGCTGTCTATATTGAAGATCTGCAATAGGAGTCGGTCTTCTCCTCAGTCTATCAATATATATCCAAAAGTCCAGTGACTTGGCGGTTCTGCCAAAGACTAGGCGGATCTGCCCAATTTTAACTCATGCTTGCTACAATTCAATAGAGTAAGCATATCAATATCAAGCATAGCAAATATCAAATGCAATAATCATTCAGTATGTGATTTTGAGAAACTCAAGTCAAATCTACTCGAGTTGTGCAATCCCGAATCAACATTTATTTATACCTTTCTTTCTGTCAATCTGACTCTGTCGAAGTCCCGAACTCAAATCTGTCAATACTCAATCTGACAATGATAATAACGAGGAATATAATATCAATATCCCAATCAATCGATACTGGATATAATCAGAACTAAATCGAATTCTGTTTCAACGGCATAACTGCATAATCTCAGTATACCCAGCAATACAAATCAACATATATCAATTCCCACAACTCATACTCAATAACGATACAAATCTGATATCACATCTCGGTCAAATCAACTCTGAAAATCATAACAATTCGATACGGTATATGTTTCTCAATCCGATTTCGATTATACGATGTCTAACATATCAGAAACACCATATATGAATCATATCTTATTCCTTCAACATCATATTTTCAAATCATATCAGAACATAAGAAAACTTACGTCCAGTTGAAGCCTACGTCGATAGAAACTCAGTACTCAAGTCGGATTCAAAATCAGACGGGCGGATCGAAATCTAAAGGCGTAAGGATTTTTATCAATCTTTCTCGTTCTTCCCTTTCTGAATTCTGAAGAATGCTATCATATATATATCACAAGTTGCATGTTGAAGAAACGTGGCTTATTCTCCATGATTTTCAGTCGGCGCTCGGGCGGTTAATCTTTACCGCTCGGGCGCGGCACATTCTGTCGAGATACTCAGCTGATCATCTCCTGGCGCTCGGGCGGTAATATTCTACCACTCGGGCGCCAAACATTCTGTCCAAGAAGTAAACTCATGGTGCATTGGCGCTCGGGCGGTTCTTTTCTACCGCTCCGGCGCCAGATGTTCGGTCCAACATCGTGGCGCCAGATGTTCGGTCCAACATCTTGGCTTATACTGTAACGATGCCCTGCTTCTTCATTTGAGTTCCTATAACCTCAATTCTGTCAATTAATCAACGTTTGATTACAGTAATTAAATCTCGGGCATTACAGTTTGCCTTTGTTTTGGGGATGTGGCTGCCCATACTGGTCGCTAAAGTAGGCTGTTGTTCTGTTCTTGTATAGATTTATTTTGATTTTGCTATATAGAAACAATTTGCGATCAATAAGAAGCTTCAACAGCTTAAAACTATGGCGAGCTCGTCCTCTCATACAACATACATGTTCGATCTTTATTTACAATTTTATTAGTTTATCCTTTAGTATTCTTGGTTTTTTACTATATACATGGTTTTTTTTAATTCTTCATTAGCGTCGACATATTTTAGCTATTAGCTTTTGTGGTGTCAAACTATATGATATAGCTCATTCTTGTGTGGTTGATTTTTTTTAAAAAAAGTGTCATATCTAGCATTAGTTAAAAATTACATATACCAGTAAACCAAGTAATATTAAAATTAGATATTTTGAACTACTTGCTATTATAAAATAACAATGATGCCGCGACAAATAAAATATAACACAATAGAAATCAACAAGACTAAAAACTCTCGTAAACGAAAATATTCTTGCTTAGAAGATCGTAGGCTGCAAAAAAATATGCGTCGAAACCAAAAAATAAAACATGCGCTTCACAGAGACTTGATGTAAAAAAAACTAAGGCTGATCCATTGATGTGTATAGCGAGTACTCCAGATGTACTACCTAATTTGGTGGATTGTAAATTTTTTGGTGCAACGCGCATATATGCTGAACCACCAACATTTTGTTGTTCGTTAGAAGAAATAAATCTTTTACCTTCAGAAATGTCTTCTGACTTCTTACAACCGAATGTTGGTAATGTTGATGATGCAAAAAAGTTCAACACGTGTATTCGTAGCTATAATAACATGTTTGCCTTCACATCAATGGGAGTACATTGTGATACATCTTTTGCTAAAAGAAATGCTGGTATTTATATATTCCGTGTACAAGGTCAACTTTATCATTTTATTAGCCAATTGATACCGTCAGGCAATGAAACCCCCAAAAATCTACAACTATATTTCTTTGATACTGAACATGAACTATCTAACCGTCTGTGCATTAACTCAAAATTTAAGGAAACTCTTATACAGAAATTAATTTATATCTTATTGAAAAACCCATATGGAAATTTTTTCCGTGGTCTGAATAGTGTTGACAACTTAAACGAATATAAAATTGCTTTGCAAGCTGACCCTGTTACTGACCAATGAGTTTTTATTAGACCTACTGTGTCTCAGGTTGCTGGAATATGGTTAGAATCTAGCTATGACAATCAAAAAACAAGCCAACATATACAAGTATATCCAAAAAACAGTTGTCCCAGATAATTAAACACTACTTCGGTTGTTACGATCCTTTGTAATACCCTCTTATATTCCCAAATGGAGAATCTGGTTGGCATCGAAACATTAAAAGATTATATCAAAAACAAAAAAATTTGCATCCTAGACCAACTTGTGATGGTGAAAACATCAATTGCATAGAAAACTCTGCAAGTGCAGAATTTTTTATAAGCATTGAAACTCAAGGTAATTTTGATTTAAAAGGAAAATTCTATTATACCACAATTATGATGTTTTACACTTAGAAATCAATTTTTTTTTGTAGCTTCGGAAAAAAGCAGAAAACAAAGGTCTATGGTCTCATGTCGTGAATACTACTATTACAAATTGCAAATAAGAAAAAATGATAAGTCTTTCTTACTACATATTGGTAGGCTTTTGCAACAATATATAGTAGACATGTATATTAAAATTGAAACATCAATATTAGAATTTTTTATGACTCCAAGCATGAAAAACCGTTTGCGAAATGAGGCCTATAATGGGTTATTAGATAGCATTATACAAGGGTGTGAGATAGGCTATGATGTTGGAAAACGCGTAATATTACCTACATCATTCATTGGAGGTCCTAGAGATATGCATAAAAGATACATGGATGCTATTGCGTTAGTTCAACGTTATGGGAAGCCTGACATCTTTCTGACAATAACCTCGAATCCGAATTGGGCTGAAATAAAGTCCCTTTGCCTTCCATATGATGAAATCCAGAATAGACCTGATTTGGTCTCTAGGATTTTCCATGCGAAGCTTCAAGTTTTAAGAGATGAACTATTCAAGAAAGATATCTTTGGACACATTATTGTCTATACTAGCGTGATAGAATTCCAAAAAAGAGGCTTATCACATGCCCATTTTCTGCTTATTTTAAATCAAGCTTCAAAAATGTTTCATCCTGAGGCATTCGACAGAATTGTTTGTGCAGAATTGCCTGATGCACATACTGAATAATATTTGTTTTCACTCGTGGTAAAACATATAATGCATGGTCCATGTAGTTTACTTAATCCAACATGCCCTTGCATGAAAAAGAACTCTTATAAATATAATTATCCTAAAGAATACTCAGAAACCACTAAATATCTTCGTCGAGATGACAAGCATGTTATTACTATAAGGGGTTCACAACTTGATAATCGTTGGGTTGTTCCTTACAATCCATATTTGCTTGTTAAATTTAATTACCACATTAACGTCGAAATATGTTCAACAATTCAAGCTGTAAAATATATCTACAAATATATATACAAGGGCCATGACAAGATTTTGTATACATTACTTGGAGCTGAACAAGATCACATCATTGACGAAGCGAAAAATTTCCAAGCTGCAAGATGGATTTCACCTCCTGAATCCATCTGGCGCATTTTCGGATTTGATCTTAACCATGTATATCCAGCTGTTTTATGCTTACCAGTTCATTTAGAAAATGAACAAGTTGTGACATTTGCAGCCAATCAGGCGTTGTACAGCATTGTTAACAATCCAACATTTAAGAAAACTATGTTAACACAATTTTTCCATATGAACAAATACAATAGCTATGGTGAAAGCCTAAATTTTTTGTATGTTGAATTTCCTGAATATTTTACTTGGCACAACGATTCTAAGGAATTGAAACCACATAGGAAAAAAGAGGTCATAGGCCGAATTTTAGTTGTTGGCCTTCAGATTGTGAAATGTTTTATTTAAAATTGTTGCTGATACATGTCAGAAAACCAGCTTCTTTTAAGGGCTTGAGAACGATCAATGAGGTGACTTTTACAACATTTAGAG
Source organism: Primulina tabacum (assembly GCF_025594145.1). NCBI lineage: Eukaryota > Viridiplantae > Streptophyta > Magnoliopsida > Lamiales > Gesneriaceae > Primulina > Primulina tabacum. Next base: position 5,170,950 of record NC_134561.1, on the reverse strand, counting down.
AAGCAGCACTAACATCAGGCTTAATAGAAAATGATAACACTGCTGAAATGTGTATCGAAGAAGTTGCTTGTTATTTAATGCCTCATGCTTTGCGACTATTATTTGCTACTGTTCTCGTTTTCTGTTGCCCAAAAAATCTCATTCAGCTATGGTTAAAATTCCAAGAGTTCCTCTCAGAAGATTTTGCTCGGAATAAAGCTCTTACTCCAAAAATGATTAGTCACATGATTTTAGACATAGTTGACAAATACCTTCATTCCATGGGAAAAATATAGAGCCCAAAATCAGTACACGTAAAATCCATGCATTTATTTAAATTGTTTATTTAAGTTTAAATTGATTTTTTAGCGATGCATGGTTTATTAAAATGCATTATTTTAAATTAATTATGCTTATGTGATGCACGTTAAAATATTTTCTTGAGTTCCATGTTTCAGGCGATTATTCGATGCGGGATCGAGAAAAAGAGACCGACGACGATTTTTGGCAATTTTAAAATGTGGTATTTTATTTTAAGTTAGGATTGGGACATTTTAATTGATTTCTTAAGTTTTAGCATTTTTAAAAGCCTAAATTATTTATTTAGTGATTTTATAATTTTAAAACTTTTAAAATTAGCATTTGTGTGGTTTATGTTGTTAATTAGGGGATTTTGTAAAAGTAGGGATTATTAAAATTTTAATTTACACTTTTATTTTTAATTAAGTATTTTATTACCCCTAATTAAATCTAAACACACACACACGTTAGACACACACACTTACACGGTCTACACCCACACACAATTTCATTGCACTTTCATTTCATTATTTTAAAAGAAAAGTTAGTTCTTGGAGTTCTAGAAGCCGCCCTATCCGCTGCATTTTCCAGTATATTTTCGTCCACTTTTCTTCAAGGAATCGTGTCACGTTCGTCCCGAATCAACCCTCGCATCCTTCCCTCTTCGGTATCGTCGGTTCGATAATTTTAAATATCAAAGGCATGTATAATCTATTGTTTCTGCATCGATCTCGTTATATTATGTGTTGTGATGTTTATTATGCGTAAAAATCCATGTATGTTGTGAATTGTTTGAGCAAAAATTTGTTGGATCGGTTTTGAAACGATTTTAGATCTGGAAACTCGAAATTTGCTGTCATTTTAAATACTGCAACTTTTAGGTCGATTTTCTGTAAAAACTTTCCACATAAAAAATGTAGAAATTTTCGATACTTTCGATTTGATAGTAAATTCGAAATTTTTAAATAAGAAATGAGTGAGTTATGATCGTTTTCGTGGGACTGCTGAAACTGTAATTTTCTGAAAAGGTGTTCTTGACATGTTCTTGAAGTTTTATTGTTGCAGGCTTCACTGAGGATCGACGGGTGATCGCTGCTGCGTTTAAGTATGTTGAGTATGATGTTGGGATGGTTTTGGTGTGTCGGTTCGCGTCGATAGACACTTGATTGTGTTAGAAGTCGTTGGATGCGTTTTTGTGTCAAAATGACGTGTTACGGGTTGTGTTGCATTGTTTGGAGTGGGTCGTCGTTCGGGGCGTTTGTATGGGTTTGAGTTAATGTCGTAGCATCCTAGGATGGGTCTCGAGACGTTGGTTCATGGTCCATAGATCGAGTTAGGAGGAATAAGACATAAGTGTAGTGTTTCTCCGTTGGTTTACAATTCCAGCTTGTACACGGACCCTTAGCAGGACCCTGACACGGGGTCCGTGCCCTTGTTTCCTTCGAAATGAGAAATTCCAGCATCTACCCGGACCGGTACCCAGACCCTTACACGGGGTCCGTGTACTCCTAAAAAAAATTAATTTAAATTAAATTTTAAGGATTGTTTTGGGGTTTGATGTCATGATTTATTATGATGATTAAACGAGGTCGAGTCCCGAGAGATTAAGAATGTCATAAGGAAATTTGTCATTTTTGAGTGTGGACATGACTATACGTCTATGTTATGCAAGATAGGCATTCGAACTCATTCTAGTATGTGCAGAAGTGGCTCCAAGCGAGATCCAACGAATCCACCAACACCAAGTAAGTATGTTCGACGTGCAAAAGAAAATATTTTTATGTTTTTGAGGTATGCTAAATGTCTTGTGACCAAATTATGAATGGGTTTGGAAGTCGGTGAACGTGGCCGATGACCTCTCCACCCCGGTAAAGCATGACCGGGTTCAGATCAGGATTGGAAAGCGGTAAAGCATCACCACGGACCAATCCACCCGGTAAAGCATGACCGGGGATCTCATGTATGTGGTAGTGGAATTTCTCTGCCAGCCCAGTACTGTGGTTTAGTCTGATCAGGCACATTTATGTATGTGTCACTTGCTTTGAAATATATCTCTACGCAAAATGATAAAGTTTATGTATGTTCAAGTATGTATGGTGCAAGCATGTTTAAGAAAAGTTTTACGTTGATGGCACATCTATGTTTTGTACGTATGTTCAAGCTTATATATGCATGTTCAAGTTTCAAGTATGTACGCTCTATTTTTCATCTATTCCATTTAAAAGAAAGCAATTTCCAATTCGTTTATGTTATGAAATGACAATTAACGAAGCACAAGGGCAAACTTTAGTTTATGTTAGTATCTATTTAAAAGAACCACATGGTCAGCTTTATGTCGCATTATCAAGAGCTAAGAATATAGATCAAATAAAAGTATTTATTAGACCATCAACACCATTAGTTCAAAGTACTAACTACACAAAAATGTAGTATACCGTGAGGTTTTGGATGCTGCACATCCTTATTGACAGGTAAATTATTATTTTGTTTATCTTATTAATATGAAAATCATTACGCATAAAGGTATATTAGATATTTATATATACACATTTTAAGGTTTGTTAAGATAAAATTATTAGTTTTATTAAAACAAATTGTATGATCCCAGCTACACAATTTAATTCTTGAATTATATCTTTACGCAATTATATAGTTTCAATTTCACTTGAAGGGATTTAAAAAACTTTGATTCAAACTTCTGTACGATTTTAACAAGTAAACAACTTGTAATAGTTTTTATTATTTGTCCATACGTAATCTTAAATTTCATATATTAATGTGTAAATGACTTGTCTCATTACTTCTCTTTTTTCCTTATGTTCAGGTCATTAGAAAACAAATGTACAACCCTTGTAAATCTAAAACTAGATTTCCGCAACTGGTTTGTCAAAGTGTTAGTTTCTGAAAAAACTCCGATTCGTTTTTTGAAATAGGGAAGACAACAAAAACTTGTTTTTGTTGACAAAGAGGTAAAATACATTGTCTTTTTTCAATAGCATTTCTGTCTGGAATTGCTTTTTACTTTATCTATTTATTTCCATAGAATGGAAGCATGCATGGCATAATTTATGACCAAGATGTTGAGCAATTAGACAGATTACTTCAGTTATACAAGACATACTACATTGAGAATGCCAAAATTAAAGAAATAACTAGCAACGCGCCAATTTTTGCATCTGCAAAATACCAAATGTTGCTTAGTAGAAGTACTTATATTAAGCTTGCAAATGAGGAAGAGCAACTACCTATCAACCATGCTTACCAACTGACACCTTTCGCACAATGCCCTGAATTAGCAGATGTGTCCACTAAACAAATCAGCTAAACTCTTGCTCCAACTCTCTTTCTGTAACGCCCCGAAAATTTAAAAGTCCACGCGAATCACATGCACGCAAGTTATTAAATTCTCTTGTATTTTAATTAAATGTTTTATTACATTAATTAATTATGTTGTGCATACATGTTTAAAATATATTGTTGTACATAGTTGCATTAAAATATATTTTTAAAGGTTATTCGAGTTGCGATCGAGGAACGGAGACCGATGGCTGAAAATAGAAAAATGCTTTTATTAAATAATTGTTCTTAATTATTTAAATTGAGGGGATGCTTTTTCTTATTTTTAAAAATATGGGGTTTGAGGTGATTTTATACGCCGGGACGTAATTTTTATCGGTGTTGGATTTTCAACAAAAATACGAATTTATGGGCAACCCGGCTAATAAACTCACAAAATTATTTAAACAAAACTATTTTTAAAATTCTAATTAACCACTAGTGGGCCTAAATTGCCTACTTAATGGGCCTAAGCCTAATTAGTGATTAATTAACTATAAAATATGTTAAACCCTGCCCATTATCACCATAATCCCCACGCCTACAATCTGAATTCTCACAAAAAATCTCTCATACTCTACACGACACACACCTCAAGGTTGATAGAAAAATTCAAAAGCTTTAAGAGAGTTCAAGCCAAGGTCGTTCGTCGCTGTTCTTCGCAATCGTCAACGGATAATCGTGCGTTTAAAACGCAAAGACACGCCATATTCTCCTTTTACTCATTTTTCACACCATATTATGTGTTTGATACATGATTGCATGAAAAACATGATACAACTTTTATATTTTCGTTTTTATGGTTATACATGCACAAAACAAGAGTTTTTCTTTTTTAAAACTCTTCATAATGATGCACAAAGGGGCTGCCATGGTAGGGGTACTTGAAGGGATGTTTTTTCACATGTTTAAGGGTCTCTAGGTGTATGTTTAAAGGCTGAAAAAAATAGGGAAAGAATAAAAACGAAAATAGACTCCTTAAGGGAAAGGACTCTTCGACTAGGAGTCTTTGAGGGTCACGGCTGCTAGATGCGGTTAGGGAGGGTCCACTAGACTTAATTGGGCTGCATAGGAGGGATGGGTAGAGGCTGGACATGGTGGTTAAGGGCTAGAGGCGAAGCTAGCCTAGGTTCGAATCATATTAGGACTAGGACTCTTGTGCCGAAAAATTCAGTAGCTTCCTAGGCATATTCAAGGGACTTAATGGGCCGGAATTTGGTTGTATATGGGTTAGTTAGGTGTTATTAAGCTTTGGTTCAAGTTTGGTAAAGTTTGGTTAAGTTTCGAGTCCATACGAGTCAAAACTAGGAAGTACGTCTAAGTTTAAAAACGAATGGGGAACGCCTAGTTTTATGCTTTATAAAATTATGAAAAATTAGGTTTAAGCTTAAATAATTATTATAAGTCTAAGTTTTTAATTTGGGAATTTTATATTAAGGTTTGGTTTAATTCGGGATTAAAACGCATTAATACGTCACATTTAAAGATTAATTTAAAAGTTCTCGCTTTAAGCTAAATAAAAATATGAGAAAATTTATTTAAGCTTAAATAATTATTTGAGACATGTTAGAGTCAATGGATTTAAGAAAAATTCAAAGTCGAGAAATTATACGTTCAGGGGTAAAACGGTCTTTTTACACCTAGAAATTAGTAAACGTCATGGCAGTCTCCTGAATGCTGTTTTATGTGATAATATGATTATTTTCAATGGTTATGGATATTTATGGAATTTTTATATGTTAATATGTCAATTTTAAAAGTTTATGGATTTTTAAGATGTTAATATGTTTAAATGTTTTATGATATAATATGTTAAAACGTTTATTTTAAATGTTTATGATTTAAATATTTATTTTAAATGTTTATGATGTTAAAATGTTTATTTTAAAGCGTTTATGTTTTTTTATGATTTTAATATGTTAAATTATGATTTTTAAATGTTTATGAAATTTATGATTTAAATATGGGCATTTAAAAGACATGTTGAATTCTTGGTTTCAAAATAAAAATGATATTATATGCATGTTTTTATTAAGTGATGATAACATGTTGAAGGACGTGAAGGGATTGTGACTACTACATGTTGGAAATATCGTGAGGGTTATGGTCCCAATGGGAGCCCGACGATCGTGTTTCCGTTGATACGAATACGATGATATGATTGGAGATGTCGTGAGGGAAGAAGGCCCCAGAGGGAGCCCATTTATGGGAAAAGGCCCCAGAGGGAGCCCCGACGATCGTATTTCTAATGACATGATATGTTAATACGTAGGCCAAGGCCCAGTTGACCGGTGAGAGTGTTGCTGGTGTCCCCGCCGCCCAGTACTGTGGTTTCTTTAGATGGATCCATCGCCCAATACGATCAAGAATACGAGTCACAATCACGATCTGAATTCAACAAACACGAACATGAACATGAATACGAATATGAATATGAATACGAATATGGATATGCATATGAATATGAATACGAATATGAATATGAATATGAATATGTTTATATTTTTATGAAAATGTTTTTATGCAACATGAAAATGTTTACGGAAATGCTTCTTCATGAAAACGATATTTTAAGTACAAATATTTTTCACCGTTATATGTTGACTGTATTACGTATTACTCGTTATAAAGATTATGGTGTGTTGAGTCTTTAGACTCACTAGGTGTGATGGATGCAGGTGGTATTGAGGGAGGACTTGATGAGTGATTTGACTGGACTGAAGGCGCACACAACCCGAGGACCAACGCTTCTACTTTTTCCGCATTATGACTTTTGACTCATGCTTTACGATTAAAGATTTTTAAGTTTATTTATTTATGCATTTGAGAGATTTTTGAGATGTTTAGTATGAGCTATTCTTTTCAAATTATTGCTTTTTAGGTTTGGTAAAATGTTTGACGATTTTATGCTTTAAAATATTTTCTTTGGATTTTTAAATGGCAGTTGGATGTTTATTTTTAAAATGATGTTAAAAATATTTTATGGTTCGGCCGAATACTACGTGAGGTTTAAAAAAAAAATTCTAGTACATTTTAAGAAAACGAATAAACAGACGTTTCACTTTCATAGCATGCAATTACATTATATCCAGATTTATTGAAGCGCTTGATTTTTCAGATTTATTATGCAGTGTGGTACATGTTTTTCCACCACTGTTTGTTGAAAAACAAAAAGGAATTTACATGAATTTGTTATCGTCAACGAAGAGTAAATTTCTTCCAAAAAATTTCTACAATATTAATTGCTTTTCTTCATTTTTCAAGTAATTATGTGGACCAGAAAATAACAGGTTTCTTATCTTGGTAGATGCAGACCATTAATTCTTACCTTATGGGAAGAATTTCTCCAAACCGAAGCACCTTTTTTGACTCAAAATATTCATACTCTTCCTGTGATCTTAGGGATGCGGCTTTCTGTCAACACATTTTACGGTACATTCATCTCTATTTAATGTTATCTCATAATTAGAAAAAGTAATTTCTTCAAGGTTATACATATTATTTGATATATTTTGGTGTGTTTCACTTAACAAAGCTTGGTTAAGCTGATAAAAATATATTATTGATGTAGGATTATCAATTGGTACAGTACCAAATAGCACCATTTTGTTTGACCCTCCAATACAACGGGCTGAACTCTTAAAACGATGGTAATTCATATTCTTTCTATTGGTTATTGTGTCACATAGTTTTAGAATGGTCTTTACTGAATCAAAATAAATCTGCTATATCAAATGCCTCTGCTCCAACTTTTAAATCACACTAAATAATGTTTTTTTTGTTCCTAATTTGTGTATACATTCAACAATCACCTTTACAGACCATACATTCCAAAAAAAAAAATTTCCCCTTACGAATTATGAATATGTAGTTCTAAGCCTACCTGCTCAAATCTTAAAAATAATATTTCTAATCAGTTGTTAGGCTTTGATAGGCACATATTACATTTCTTGAATACAACCAACGTAATAACAAAGTTCTTGATTGAAGTTTTTTTAGTTTGTTTGATTTACTTTTGTTTTGAAAAAAATAGTTGAGACATTTCTTCCTTAGTAAAATACAAATATAAAGACATAAAAAGATGTTATTTTAGTGTTCTTGATCTTTTGTTTGATTATTGTATGTCACATATAAAATCAGGATAATAATAATAAAAAAATTTAAAAACTTAGAAACTGTAAGAAATAAGAAAATATAGTATTGTCTCTCTTCAAAACTTAGATTGTTTTAACAATTGGCTCTTCATAATTACTCAGATGCTTGTTAACAGTTTAAAAAAACTGCTGATGTTTACATGATATCCCATACCTTAACATTATTATCATATCTTATATCTTATATTAATAAAAGAACCATGGTAGACTATATCTCAAAACAAGACAACAAATATCTTCTACATCTCAAATATATTTTCTAGCTATATTGTATGCTGCTAACCTATAAACTTCTTAATGAAATTTATTATTTTGTATTATAAAGGAGCTCCATATTAAATCAGAACATCGGCGTGTCATTGCATTGTTTTAAATGAACTTATAGGTAATAACTAACAAACGGAGAATTCTGCTAAAGAACCATCTATCTTGCTGTCCTCACTTGTTTTTCCCATGTGTTCACATTTTTGTTCGTATTTCTTTCTTATGATTGTCCTATTTCCCATATTTCTAGAAATAAATAGCTAATATACACTTTTTTTTAGGATGCAAACCAATAAAGAATATATAGAAACTGTTGTCTCCCAAAAATTGTATGACAAAAAAAACTAGGAAATAGACCATCCGCTTAACTCCCAAATTTGAAAAATCAGCCAGATTCTGAGCCTGAACGAAGTAGTAAGTTCAAATTTATTCACCCATTGACTTACCTAGATTTAGAGTCAACAAAAATTTTAAAATGCCAACAAATTTTGATTTGCAGGTGAAATCATTTTGGATAAAGGCTAAGATAAGAATAAAAAATTCGGAGGACTCTGTATATTTTCTAGCCGGCCCAAGTTGCTCTAAGTCTTGCGGAGCTGCATACAAATATGAGTTCACATGTTTTTATTGCAACCATGATTTTCCAAGCCCAAAACCACTGTAAGTGATAAATATGCTTCGAAAATCTACGCTCATTAGAAACATGCCATCTTAACTATGATATACGTATAGGTTACGGTTCCAAGCAGAACTATTTAATGGTACTGGGAATTTTTCTGCTTATGTTGAGCACAAAGAAGCAAGCATGTTATGTATGTCAGGAGAAGACACAATTGAGGCAGAAGAACAAGTATATTTATTAACCAATTATTTTTTGTTAATAAAAAACTTCATATAGTTTCTGAATATTACTGATCTTATCAATCGCAGGAAACACCTTTTAATCATGAGATATTCAAACAGAAATCGAGAGATTTACAGTTCCTTTTCCAACTAAGAACATCTTGAAGCAAGGCAAGAGGCAAAACTTTTGTTCGAAACACAGTCATAGCATGTCTACCGGCAGCTGATTCTTCATCAGCATCGCACAGTTATGAAGACTAATGATCTTCTTTAAAAGTTCAAGGATTGATACAAGTTGATGTGGCTGCAGCTGAATCCCAAGAAAGTAGCTCTGCAATGCAGGAAAAACACTTTGAAACAGATCTTAAAGCGCAACAACCTAGTGCACCAGGTAAAAGAAGATTGGAACGTGAAGAGGTATTACATGAAAGTAAAAAACATGTAAAACAAGACTGAAGGACATATTTAGATACAAAAGCCCAGTATGTGTTTTAGTCCTTATGCTTTTTGTAAATATAGTTGCTATATTCTACTTGTTACCCATACATTAACATTTTGTCTCAAGACTAACATATTTACTGTCATTTGGAATTCCATCTACGTTTTAAAATATACATGTACACATCTCCTCTTACATCTTAGTTTTTTACAACCATGCTTTAATTGCTAAAATAACCTGTCTATTTTCAGTTATTTCAAAGATTTTCCTTCACTCTAATATATAGGTTTCTGTGTGGCATCTATACATAGCATTATTAGTCTAAAAACAAGGATAATATAAACTAATAAAAAAAAGATGTCTTTTTTGTATCTTATGTGTTCAATTTAGTATACTTACTATATATTGAATTGCAAGGAAAAACTTTTTTCCCTAAGTAATAAAAAATCTATATAGAAATACATTCTTAACGCTATAAAACTAAATATAATGTATAATAAAAAAAGACAGATATAAAATGCCTGTTAAATAATTTCATTTTATGATACATTATATTTAAGGCCTTCCTAATAATTTATACGATATCAATATTTTATTATCAATTTACAACTAACTACTGTTATATTATTTATCTAAACTAAGCAAAATAAAAAAACTTAGTAATATCCATTCTACTAAAACAATTTCACCAGGGAAAAATGCATACTTATAACTACAAATTATGGACTGAATATTGGGCAATGGGATATATGTTTCAATAATATAAAAAAACGAGGGGAAACAACCCAAATCAAACCTTTTATAGTAACCATCGTGCAATTAAACGCTTTAAATCCATTGGTACATGCAACTTAGGTATACAAACCTATATACATACATGAACTAACTTGCAAAATGTTACATTTGTTAACATTATATGGAAAAAAATTCTGGCAATTTCATTTCCCAGTACCCACTGCGCCATTACGCAAAACAAGAGTGCACCTATGCACACGGTTGAAAAAAAAAAGGCAGAGGGTTGTGGCGCAACTGCAGGATAAACGCTCGCAAGCGCGCGCATCTTCTCCAAAAAACCAGAAGCATGCGCACTGTTACGCGTTATATTCGTGCAACAGCACTTCACGAAATGCCACAAAATACAGAGATAGGCACGCCACTGCGCATTATATCCACGAACCAGCGCCTCTCTTTTCCAAATGTCACGCACAGAAACATGCGCTCATCAACACAATCAAGGTGCGCATATGCACGCTCCCTATTCCCATACTTTTACATAGTCAGCCCCGCATTAACGCGTTAAGAATGCGCAATAGCGCAGACCCTTTTCCGGGAAAAAAACACACAAAAAAACTTTTTCCCCCTCATTCTCACAATAATTTTCCAATTTCCATATGTTCTTCTCTTCTCCCCTTTAGCAGCCGCCGTTAAAGCACCATCTTTTCGCTAACCCTACAGCTGAGCAAGATCCCTCCAAGGAGCCCAACCGTCTCCCGCTCAACACTTCCTTCAAAATTCCCGTACGCAACAACACCTACCAAAACTTCATATTTGTTAGGAGCCTCCTTCCAGTAACATTTTCTAAGGTAAGCCCATTTTCTTTAAATTTTATATACAAGATTTACAAGTTTATGCGATATAATGTCTTATAAATTTTTGGATCTGAGTGTGTTGTTCCTTGAAATTGTTTACTAAGAATTATGCCTCCAAAAAAAAAATCCAAGGGGAATGCTTTTGGTATGATAAACACAAATTTTGGAATACGGAAGCTCAAAAAATTTATGAAAGCATGTTAACACGACCAATTATTAAAGAAAGAGGAATAGACATGTCCACCCCTGACTATTGTTTAGCGGAAGAGATTGTAAAACGAGGATAGGTAGAATTGGCCAAATCACCAGCAGACGCTGTAATTTCAATCGTTCGTGAGTTTTACGCAAATTTACGTGTGAAGCACGAAGATCATCAAGTTTTGGTCTGAGGCAAGATGGTAGCGTTTGACTCAACTACCATAAACATGGTTTAAGATCTACCAATCCTCGAAACTGATGAATATACTGAATATATAGCTGGAAATATAGATTATACTATGATGCTCAAGGACTTATGTGTAGATGGAGCAGAATGACGAACAAATCAAGGAATCCCAGTCACATTAAAAAAATCTGAAATGCTTTGTGACCCAATTAGTTGGGCTTCGTTCTTTCTTGCGAAAGTACTTCCTTCAACGCACCAAACAGAAACTACAAAAGACAAAGTTGCTTTGGTACATGCTATCACAACAGGGAAATCAGTGGACTTAGGCAAAATCATCCATGGTTCAATAATGCGTACGAGTACAAGTCTCATCACTACTGGTCTCTCTTGCCCGCATATTATCACTGAAATATGCCATCATGCCGGTGTAACGTGGGGTCCAGATGAACAAGTTTTAAAAGCTAAAACACCCATCATTGTGTATCGTGTTAGACGATTGTATGGGCTAGCAGAAAACATAAGGCGCCAAGAAAAAGCAGAATACAATCAGCGTGCTAAAGACCGTCGAGAACCACGACTACCGGCATTGAGCAGAGTAACTCTAGGAGATCGAATAGCAAAAATAGAACAAGACATTAGATCACAACATGAAGAACTAGCAGAGCACAGACAATCAACAACCACATTCATGACTTATATGGTTAACTTTACATCGGTCCTTGCACAATGCTTTCCACCAAATACTCCAGCAGATACACCCTTCGCTCCACCACCACCCTGGCCACCCCAGCATTCACTGCAGTACACCTCACCACGCCAATCCATAGATGAAGATATCCATGATGTCGACAATGATGACTTAAATAGCAGCTGCTGATGCTCAATATATGAGGTATATACTGTTATTTCCTTTTCTCTCATGCATTTTACATAATTAACATTTCAGATTTAGCACAATATGTTAGGGGAAAAAATATAGAGAAAATACTTAGGATCTACTATCAAATATCAAACAAATAACTTCTTAAATAACTCGAAATCTGTTACTAATTTTTCAAATCCACATTCTTGTATACAACTGCTTACAAGATTTGAATGACTGATTAACTCTATCATATTCACCAATACACCTCATTGAAAAAAATACTACAGAATACCTATTAGTAGACCAATCACATATGTTATAACTTAGCATCAAAATTCTTACATTCAATACCTTCTTAATTACAATTTCATCACAACTTAAATACATATTATTATTTTCTTATTTTTAACACTAAAACTCACTCTATTAACACTTGAAATAAAAAACTAATGTCTAGCTTTTCTAAAACGCAACACGTAGTGCAAATATAATCAATAATATAATGACTAAGACTTATATTATAAAACAACCATTTATGCCCTTGCAACTTGTCAAAAATTTAAAACATCTAAGTTACTTTTATTGAGGTGGCCAAAAACAATCATACCATGTGTCATAATCCATCTATGACTCACACTTCTCCATATGATATAGATAGGTTTATCTACCGTCTACTATTTTACAATCACTTACCTTAACATTTGAATACTTTTCTTTCAATATCTAAACATATTGTTTCTAAACCAACTCCAATGGAAAACAACCCGTACTGTGATTGTATCGACTGCACTCAATGTTACTACAACTCTCTATTTCAGAAAGAATTCGAAGAACTAATAAAAAGATTTTACTCAAACCCGGTATGGGCCATTATCTTACGAAGAGCACTTAACATGGAATCAAAGCTTTCTCTTCTATTAGACTATGCATCGATATTGAAACAGAGCTAGATATCAACATTATCCGGCAAACTTAGTATGTATATTAAACAGATATGAGAACAACTATCTTGTAGTCTAGAAATCGTTTAATTTAGAAACATTTACATCGACCTGCTAACAATTGTAAAATATATTCTACAGAATCTACGTGTATAAAAGTTGCCTTTATTTTATATTTTTTTACACTTACTCGCCTTTTTCATGTTGCAGTACATAAATAACTTTATCTCATGTTATTGGCATACCATTTTTTTAATCTAATATACCTATTCTCAATCATTTCAAGATGTATCTGACTTAACATATTATTAATGAACTAGCTAATGACTAATGTATTTAGCTGGTTTCTAATCTTAGTCAATAAATCATATATATAACCTTTGAATTACAGATATGCTCAGTAAAAACCAATATATGATATAGCTTATGCAAATGTATTGTTGCTTACGATTACCTACGAACTATAGTTTGCCTTTGTTATTAGAAAAACTAAATTTAATAGAATCTAAACATTTTCACCGATTGTTTAGTTTTAATAAGCTAAAATGGTATGATTAGATTTTCTTTTTGTTAGTTTTTATAATAAATTAAATTTCTACAATTAAGTACCAGTTAATATACTAGAGTTTAACTCATCTTATTATGTGATTTGTTTTCTTGAGGTACAACCCCACAAGCAGAAACGAGGAATGAAGTGATCTTGTAATAATAGGAATATAACTATTTTTTTTTGCTTTCTAGGTATGTGTTGTCTAAAAACATTAGATAAAATATATGTAAATTATCAAGCTGCTATTATATTTAGATTTTATTAATATTTTAATAACAAAATTCAACCAACCTATAGCATGTTTCTTATCTTTATAAAAAATGCCAATATTCACAAAATTAAGAATGTGCTAATTTTGATTTATAAATACATAAAAAAATGTTTAAGTCTCTACATACTTTTTCTCACACTTCATTATCTAAACAACTTAGAAACTTCTGATTTTGAGAAATATAAATGTCAAATTCAATTTTTAAAAATCGAATATATATGTAAAATCTACTTATTGCTAAACCCCTGAAATATTTTTTACGATTAAAAAATGTTATATTCACACGGATGTATATAGAATATTCATACCTTAATTTTGGTTAATATGGTGAATCATATATGTCATGTTTAAACACCTATAACCTAACTGCACCCGGCTTAGCAATAGATTTTGTTTGTAATATTTATATTTTTAAACATATTTTATACCTTATTTTCTAGAAACGCCGTTATTCAAAAAATATAATTCATTAAGTTTTCTAAAAAAAAGAACATTTAATAACAAAAGAAAATAGCATATATGTATAAACCATGCCCATTACTAAAATTTTAAAAATAATAACTACTTCAAACATATATAAAATACATATTTTTTTCCCTTAACCAATAATTAAACAAAAATAACACATATGCTTTATTCATACCTTCACAATAACACCATTGATGGAATGTATAAGATAAATAAAGTAAAATAAATTAGTCAAAATAATTTCTAGATTTTGATTTCTAACACATAAAATTATCCAAAAAAAGAGAAAATATTTAATCACTATTAGTCACCTTTTCCCTTAAAAAAAACCAAAACAAAAAAATTAAATATTGCCCCGCGCATTTAACTGCTAATTCCTTGTTCATTCCTATTACTTAGCTGCGTTCAACTGGTTAGTTTTGTTTTTTTTAAACAGACTTAAATAAAACCTTTACACATTATAACATACAGACGCAACTTTTACCAAATTAGAGAGTACGATTTTAAACATTTTCAAAAAAATATATTCTTACATCTAATATATCAGTTTACACCCAAATATAATTCGTATACATACTAATTCCCTGTGATTTTTGGTATCTATAATATTAATTTTTCTGCTCCCCATATTTAGCATCTCTGAGTTTTCTTGCACAAATAAATCAAACTTGATAATTGCTTTAAAAACTCACAATATATATTGTTTCCTATATTATTTTACCAAAAAAACTACAACTGCTTTAGTTTAGTTTATATCTACATAATTGTAATGCATTAAAAAAAGAACCCATAGAATTAAACATAAACAAATATAAAAACATATTTATCGTCTTTAAAGTATAAACAAAATTTATCATTTATCACATGAAAAATTGGGTAAACACCTCAAAAATTTGAGGTGCCTACACCTAGTAATATATATATACATATATATATGTATATGTATATGTACGTAGGAACACAAGAATAAAAGCATTTGTTACCAATAGTAATACAATTGAAACATGTGTAAAATGTCTTGATCGGGTGAAATAGAACAAATTGTGGAAAAAAAAAACAAGTATTCGTGGGGTTTAGGTTTGAAGATGTTGTCATTATTTTGCATCCTCTCTGCGAGGAGAAATCCACTATTGAAAAATGGTGTAGATAGAGGTTGTGTAGAACGTTTTCAGAAATATTTTCAATTTATTTCTATCTACTTTCTTTTTTCTTCTATTATGAAGAAATTCATTGAGTGGTATTTGACATACATTGATATGTGAAGTTGTAATGTCTCGATTGATGGAATCGTAATTGGAGAAATTCGACTTGCTGCAAACCACTGTGTTGACTGCCGTCAAAGACATTGCAGCTGATGTTAGGATTTTATCTCTCAAAGTCGACGTGCTTGACAAAAAGGGGGAAGCAGCTAGATTGATGAAGGAATAAGAGAGGATACAACTATTATTAGTTGAAGATTATTTGTTTTCTTTGTATGAATCTGTACACTAAAAAAATTATTTTATCTACAAGGATTCTCTTTACTTCAGCTGATCAGTTTATTAAATTTCAAGTTTTGTCAATCACCAAAAGGGAGAAATTGTTGGAAACTAAATTTCAGTGATTTGACAAACTAAGCTTCAAATTTATTGGACTAACTGATCAAGTTGCCAGGCTTCGCAAATCGAATATCACTTGCCTAACTGATGATTAATGTGCTTAATATTAAAGGCAACTGATACCAACGCAACTGATTTACGCAACTGAATGAGCAGTCAACCGACTGATCAGTCGTAAACTTATCAGTCGATATATTCAGCCAAAACACTCAAGCTATTATCCTTCAACTGATCTCTCAGTTGTACACGTCACCAGTTGAGAACGACAACCGACAAATAGTACAACGGACTGCGACTAGTAGTGTAACGCCGCATTTCAGAGATTGCAGTGTACGAATGTCAGAGAATATTGACGTGGCAATCAACGGATATATGGATTCAAACGGTATTTAATATTACCGTTGAGAGGGAAGCCTATACATAGGTGAAGAGGGCAGCTAAGAAGATAACACGAACTACTATTCTATTCAAGCTTGCTGTTACTCTGCTAAAATCACAGCTCATATTCAGATATCGAAAGCTCACTCTATTAGATATATCAGTAGCAATACATTTACGAGCTTGTTAGCACTTTGAAATCTTTGTTATATTCACTCAGTCGTGTAAAATTTCAGTCACGTACTGTAAAATTTTTAGTAAACTAAGAGTTTCAGTTTTGGCAGTGTTAAGTCCAAACTGAAGTGGGTCAGTAACACTTTTGTATTCGATCAAAGTCTTTTAGTGGAAATCCTATCTTCGTGATAGAAGGGGTGATGTAGGAGTTATTCTATTCTCCGAACATCCAGAAACAAACCGTGCGCATTTTCATTTCAGTTATTACTTTCAGTTAGCTATTCTATCTCTCAGTCAGTTTACTTCCGCAACTGTTTTTCTCAGTTAAACTGATTGTTATCAACTGACGAGATACCGAGAATCAGTTTGTCACTAAACTGAACTCAATATTCGAAAAAAATACAAAATACGTGAGTGTTTATTCAACCCCCTTTCTGAACACTTATCACCTTATAACCGATCCTTTCAAGTGGTATCAGAGCGGTTATATCTCGTCTCAGAATATTTCTACTCAAACTGATTATCATGGCATCCTTCAACAAGATCCCAATGTTTTCCAGAGAAGACTTCGATGATTGGAAACTCAGGATGCAGGCTCACTTAGCTGCACAAGACGATGATATGTGGTACGTCATCACTGACGGACCAATGAAGATTCTGAAAGCCAACACAGCAGTTGCAATCACTGATGGGGCACCTCACAGAATTGAAAAGCCCAGAGATGAATGGACTGCCGAGAACAAAAGAAAAGCAAATTTGGATAATGTGGCACAGGATATACTGTACAAAACGCTGGACAAAATAACTTTAAGCAAGATCAAAATGTGTAAGACAGCTAAAGAGATTTGGGAAAAGTTGATCCAGCTTTGTGAAGGAAATGAACAAACCAAAGAGAATAAACTTTCTGTTGCTGTTCAGAAGTTTGACAACATAAAGATGAGAGCTGGAGAATCGATGCATGAGTATGATGAAAGAGTCAGCTGTATCATCAATGAACTTAATTCACTTGGAAAAGTTTATACCAACAAAGAAATTGCCTTAAAAGTGATCAGAGGTCTTCCCAAGGAGTGGGACGTAAAGACCATGGAAATGAGGGAATCCAAGGATCTAAACAAGGTTGAGCTTCATGATCTATTTGCTGATCTGAAGGCCTATGAGTTTGAGCTGCAAACTCGAGAAGGAGAACCCTCTACTCTTGCAGCCACAACTGCCTTAGCTGCTGTAAGAACATAACCAACTGGTTCTGTCGAGAAGGTTGCTGATCAACTGAGCAATGATGCTATGTCATTTTTCATCAAGAAATTTGGAAGGTTCATGAGGAAGAATCAAGGGAACTATCAGAAGCATTATCAGAGAAACAATTTTAAAGAGGAATCAAATGCTTGCTACAACTGTGGCAAACCTGGTCACTTCATTGTTGACTGTACCAAACCCAAGAAGGACAGTCAAGGCTCGACTGAAAGAAAGAAGAAGTCATATGAGCACAAGAGGAGATCCAAGGATGATAAGAAATCATTCAGGAAGAAGCATGAGGTACTCTTAGCTGAAGAGAGTAAATCTAAATTGATAGAAACTGACAGCGAAGAGTCAGAGCCAGAAACCTCATGCCTTCCAGTGATGGTGAAGAGGAAGTGAAGTGTCTAATGGCTAGTGATACAGAAGTGGAATCAAGCAGTCAACAGGTATTTGACGTCACCTCAACTGATTTCACTAGAGAAGAACTTATTTCAACTCTTCATGACATGGTAAATGAGTACCAAAAGCTTGCCTTATCTTTTGAAAAGGCCAGAGCAAAGCAAACTGATCCCATAGACAATAAAACTAAAACTGATGAATCAGTTGATGAGTTGAGTCTAAAAAGGGAGATTGCTGAGCTCAATGCTGAAAGAAGCAAGAATCAATCAATGATTCAGAAGTTGATGCTTGAAAATTCAAAGAAAACTGAGCTTATTCAGGCTTGGAACAAATCATCTGCTGCATTAACTGATATACAGAACTCTCAGAAATCAGTTACTGATAAAATTGGTTTAGGGTTCAGTAACCAAGATGAAATGTCTTCCAATGATACTCAACCAAAACTGAATATGGTCCAAGGGAAATACATTCACTTTGTCAAATCAGTTATGGTACAAGAACAACCTGAGCCAAGTAAACTGATTGAACAGCCTACTGAAAGTACGAACAAGGCTAGAAGATATGGTATTGGTTATAGCCCAAAAGTTTTAACTGACTCACGCAGTCAGTCGTAAAAAATATTCAGCAGGAATTATTCAAATGGCTATTCCAATTACTATAACAACAAGCCAGTTCAGAAAAGATATCGGCTGAACAATCAGTTGAACAAAGCTAAATCACATTGTGTATCATCTGCACACTACACACCTACCACACACAATTCGAGAAAGATCATCTGGAATACAACAACTGGATAGTCAGTTAGACTGATCCAAGTCTGGATTCCTAAAGGACTAATCAGTGTAGGACCCAAATAATCAAGGGTACCAAAATTATATCTTGTGTGTGATTGCAGGTAACAGGAACAAGCAAGGACTCAATATAGTACTTGGATAGTGGATGCTCACGACATATGACGGGAGATGCAAACTTGTTATCTCAACTGATCAAGTACATTGGTCCAAACATCAGTTTCGGAGATAATTCCAAAGGTAAAACTGTGGGTAGGGGTAAGCTTATCCATGGTAACTTTATCATTAATGATGTTTTATTAGTTGAGAATCTCAAGTATAATCTGATTAGCATTAGTCAGTTATGCGATAATGGATTCTCAGTTCAGTTTGACAAACATTCGTGTTCAGTCAAAGACTCAACTGATGAGGTCATCCTAACTGGCAAACGGTGTGGAAACACTTACAAAGTCAGTTGGAATGATCAACCTTATGCACCAGTATGTTTTATCGCTTCAAAATCTTCTAAAAACTGGTTGTGGTATAAGAGATTAAACCACCTGAACTTTAAATCCATTGCATATCTGAGTAATCACGATCTTGTCACTGGTTTGACCAAAATGGATTTTACCAAAGATAAAATTTGTTCAACATGTCAGTTTGGTAAACAAGTTAAATCTTCTTTTAAAAACAAGGGCAGTAAATCTTCTTCCCGATGCTTAGAACTGTTACATATGGATCTATTTGGTCCAAATACCAGTCATGAGCTTAGGGGGAATGAAATACACCTTGGTGGTTGTGGATGATTTTTCAAGATTTACTTGGGTTATTTTTCTAAAATCCAAAGACCAAACTGCTGCACAACTTATTAAGCTTTTCAAAAGACTATTAAATGAGAAATCAGTTGGAATTGATAGAATCAGATCCGATCGAGGAACTGAATTCATCAATAAAATTCTTTCAAATTTTTTAGAAAATGCTGGAATTAAGCATGAGCTCTCAGCAGCTAGAACTCCTCAGCAAAATGGTGTAGCTGAAAGGAGAAATCGGACCCTCAAAGAAGCTGCTAGAACAATGCTTGCTGACTCTGGCATTTCTCAAAGGTTTTGGGCAGAGGCAATAAACACTGCGTGTTACACTCAGAAGAGATCGATGATTAATAAAAATCATTTGAAAACACCTTACGAGATCTGGCATGGACGAAAAAGTGTGGTTTCTTACATCAAAATATTCGGATGCAGATGTTTTATTCTTGACAATGGCAAAAATCATTTAAAAGCCTTTGATACTAAATCTGCAGAGGGAATATTTCTGGGATATTCATCAGTCAGCAAAGCTTATAGAGTGTTTAACAAGAGCACACTAAATGTTGAAGAGCCTATACATGTTGTTTTTGATGAAATTGTACTAACTAACAAGCCAACTGATCCAGTTGAGCTAGCGAATAGATTTACATATATCAGTTTGGAGGATGATCATGAAGAAGAAAATCACATCAATCGAAACATCCTTTAAACACCAGAACCTGAAATTGTGGATCAATCAGTTGAACAGGAAGCTGTTCCTGAAAATCAGTTGCCAGAGCCTAATGAGGATATTCAATTACCAACTGATGTAGCAGCAACTGAAACTGAACAAAACACCCAGTTGCAAACTGAAGCAGTTGGTGACATGGATACAACAAATGCTGAATACAGATGGAAGAAATCACATCCTCCAGAATTGGTAATAGGTAACCCGTCTGATCCAGTGAGAACTAGAAATTAGATGCTCAACTTATTTATTCATTCAGCTTTCGTATCGCAATTGGAACCGAAAAAAACTGATGAAGCTCTTGCTGATCCAAACTGGACAAACGCAATGCAAGAGGAGCTGAATCAGTTTATACATAACAATGTATGGAACCTAGTTCCAAGACCCGTTTCAAAAACTGTTATAGGTACAAAATGGGTGTACAGGAATAAATTGAATGAAGATGGTTCAGTTGTGCGCAACAAGGCGAGATTGGTAGCACAAGGTTATAGGCAAGAAGAAGGAATTGACTACGATGAAACATATGCACCAGTTGCAAGACTGAAAGCTATAAGAATATTCTTTTCCTATACTTCATTCAAAGATTTCAAAGTCTACCAGATGGATATAAAAGTGCTTTCCTAAATGGTCAGTTGCAAGAGGAAGTCTACGTTGAACAACCTCCAGGTTTCATCAATCACCTTTTTCCTGATCATGTCTACCATTTGAACAAAGCCTTATATGGTCTTAAACAAGCTCCAAGAGCTTGGTATGAAACTCTTTCAAAATTTCTAACTGATCACGATTTTTCTTTTAGATTACTTGATAAGACATTGTTCAAATTTTCTAAGAATTATCACGTTTTACTCGTTCAAATTTATGTTGATGACATTGTATTTGGGTCAACTAACCCCAAATTATGCGAGAAGTTTGCTAAGTTGATGCAGGATAAATTTGAAATGAGCATGATGGGTGAACTGACATTTTTTCTTGGACTGCAAGTGAAGCAACTGGAGACAGGGACTTTTATCAGTCAGACTAAATACACTAAGGAGTTGCTGAAGAAATTTGGCATGGAATCGTGCTCAGTTGCAAGTACTCCCATGAGCTCATCAATTAAACTAGACACTGATCAAGGGGGAATATCAGTTGAGGCGACACTTTACTGAGGTTTAATAGGTTCATTATTGTACTTAACTGCTAGTCGCCCTGATATTGTATTTGTTGTCTGTATATGTGCCAGATTTCAAGCAAACCCTACGCAATCACATTTTTCAGCTGCCAAACGTATCTTAAATATTTGAAAGGCACTCAAAATGTTGGGTTATGGTATTCTAAAGACTCCTCTGTCAATCTAGTTGGCTATTCAGATGCAGATTATGCAGGGTGTAAGCTTGATCGAAAAAGTACAAGTGGATCATGTCAGTTTCTAGGAGACAGACTGATCTCTTGGTTCAGCAAGAAGCAGACATCCATTGCTACTTCCACAATTGAAGCAGAATATCTTGCTGCTGGAAGTTGCTGTGCTCAACTGCTCTGGATTCAGCAACAACTGAGAGACTATGGAGTCATTGCCAAAGAATCGCCCATATTTTTGTTAGAGTAGCTGCCCGTCGTGCCAAGTGTTGGCCGAGTGTTCACAATAAAACTCTATGTATAAACAATCTTTATTTTAATAATATTTGAAATTATTATTTTGGCACATCTTTATCTGTATACCCATTCGAGTTGCATAGATAAAGCCCTTGAATATAAAAATAGTAGAAAGAATACGAGATGCTCAAATGATGATTATAATGAAACTCATATTTGGGATACTGTATAATCTAAACAGTTCCTAGTCGATTCAGCCGCCGCTAAGAAGGATATAGGCCGCTCGAGTTCGAGACTAGTATCTGCGATGTGAGTACCATGTTTCATTGGTAGGGGACATTGTGATGTCCGAACATGCAGATAGGTGGTCCTTGTAGAGTGCACTGAACAACCCTCCATAAAGGACTTTCCAAGTGGTTCTCACTTATCGAGTGGAAAAGTCCTAGTTTATGGTTGTACACCATTAGTCCTTATGACCCGGGACAACATTGAGACTCTATGTGCTAGAATTACACTTTGACTTGTTTGCCGACTCTCATGGGGTCATCAGGTGGCAAGGTTGGGTGTTCTGTCGAAACATATAGGAGTCGATGCATTGTAGTCGGGGATTCACCGGATTACCTTCGGGTATGAATATCCTATGTGTTCTCATGTGTATGTAGGTTGAAATCTCTGATCAGAGTATGGTGGTAATTATGAAAGGGGTTTCATAGATTACACCATCGATGCAACTACGACATGACACATAGTATCGATTCATTGACAACTCTCGATAAACCAATGGTTGTCGAATCGGTCGGGATATATGAGTTGAAGGGACCGTACTGTACGCTAACCATAATTGAATGGTTCTTGCAGGCACTATCATTTGATACCTAGGGAATCATGTAAGCGATGTTGCTAGGCGTTTAACATGATTGGTTGGGTACTATCAGACTTGAGTTCTGACGTTCTTGTTATCAAGGAGTTGATAAGTAAGAATGGAGCAATTGGGGTATGCTCATATAAGGACATGTTTAGTCCGAATCACATGGAGATGTGAACCCACGGCTAGTTGTATCAATGAACCATTGAGGGCCACACAAGTACTAGTTTTCTAGATCCCGTTGAGAAGTAAAATAGTTCAATGTGTTGAACGGCTTATAAATGAGTTTATAAGCGTAAGGAAAAATAGAAGTATGACTTCTATGAGGGAAATGTAACTTTTAATTTATGGAATAGTTCCTAAATTAAAAGTTGGCCAAATAGATAATGTATTTGAAAATTGTGATTTTCATAAACATTATTATGGACTAAATTAAATTAATTCAAGTGTTGAATTAATTAAACACTAGTGGGCCTAGTAGAGTCCATATAATTAAATTAATTAAATAACATTGGGCCTTGTAGAGCCCAATTATAAATAATTATTAAACTAGTGGGCTTGAGTAAAATCAAGTAAACTTTAAATGGACTCAAATGTGTTTGAGACATTTAAATAAAGTCCATGGGCCTTGTAACAGTTACAAGCCCAAGTCACATTGCATGCTTGGGAGGTGAAGAGTTGGGGAATACTTTTTATTAAAAAATTGCATGGCATGCAACTTTTTTGCTTTACCTTTTCCCACAACCTAGGCAACTCATCCCTCTCCCAATTACCTCACCTTGGCCGAAACATCATCTAGTTTTCTCCCTCAATTTTTCTCTAAAACTTTGTTCTTCAATTGTTGGAGAAACAATTCTCTTCTCAAAGAAAAATCCTCATATTTTTCTAGTGCAAAATATGAGGGGATCTACCTAGCTGGTGGTGGGCTTTATTTTAGAGCAAGGAGTGCTCTTTGGAAGCTTGTAGAAGTTCTTGCCATACAAGAGCTAAGGTGTTTACACCTTAGTTGGAGCCATCATCAACCTCAAGAGGTTGATAGGTATGATTTCTTTACACCCTATGAATGTCATAGTTGTGTTTTTGTATATGCTACAACACTAGTACATAGGTGGCCGAAATTTTCTTGTTAAAAATTAATTTTTGAACTTTCGTTGCACTTTCGGGCACCTAAAATCGATCCCTTTCAATTTTGTGACAACACAAGCACGATTGCTATCACCTACAATCCAGTTCTTCACTCTAGCACCAAGCACATAGATGTCAGGCATCACTTCATCAGAGATCATACCTTGAAGAAGGACATAAGACTGGAATATGTCTCAACCGAACAACAAGCAGCTGACATCTTCACCAAACCGTTGCATGAGACTAAGTTTTCTCACTTTCGCAATATACTTGGATTAATTGATTTATCATAATCAGTTTTATTGCTAATATGTCAGTTTTCGATTAACTTGTGTTATATATCAGTTCTTACTTTCTAACTGATGTCAGTTTGTTATTTGTCATTTATTACGTTCAGTTCGTGATTTATTCATCAACTGCTGAGATTAATCTTTGCAGGAAAATAAAAGACAAAGATAAACTGATAAACATTTTATTCATCGAAAGAAATTAGCACGAATTACATCGAAGTATTCTTCTTCAACAAAAGACCTCCACTTGGTCAACCAACGGGTTAACTCTCCAGTGGAAGTTTTAAGGAAGCTATCCGAGTCAGCTATACGCTATAGGATCCTCCGTTCCTTCTGGAGCATTAGCTGGTAGACATATCCATCTTCGAAGAGGTCCACCGTATCAGCAACATGCAAGCATTCGCGATATTTCCTTATTTTCGCCAACAGTCTGGGAGTGGTAGCCTCTCCGCACTCATAGAGGAACTGGAGTCCCTGTAGCTCCTCCCAGTATCGAAGGATTTTATGGAAGACTTCATCCTCCATAGCAGCCTTTCGTTTCTCCAAAGCTGCGTCCATAAACTCCTTTGCCATTTTGAGCTACTTTCACCTGCCATTTTAGCTTTTGATTGTTATTTGCTGATATGATTGAAAGTAACCGAGTTATTCTTATTTATAGCCCAGGGTCAAGGAAACTGAAAGGACAAATTCATTACGGCAGACGAGTAACCTTCTAAGCATAAGATTTTATTTGATTCGTCTTGCTTAAATTCTCGTAATCTTTATTTGCATTTATTAAGGGGGAATATTGGTTTAAAAGGTTAACTGAGAAGACAGCAGTTAGTAAATCTTCAACTGAAAAGACACTGTTTTACAACTGATCGTTCAGCTGATTATTTTACTAATCTTCTCACATAAGTTAGCGAATTAACCATTTTTATTCCAAATTTAGTGACGTGACTGATTATCCAAGCATTAAATGCTATCTTTCATCAAATGACAGGTTGAGACATGGATCCTTTTAATCCATGTATTTTCAACACACGATTTTACCACACGTACACACGTCTTTTAAATCAAAATTTTCTGGACTAACACGTGTCCAAGAATTTAAACAGTCACGTACATAAGTACTTTTCCCGCTCCATTTCAGTTCTTCTTCCTTACGCTTACCCAAAATTCTCAGAGCAAAAGCAAATTCAAGCTTTCTTTTTCGCAGGAAATCATTCAGTTCTAATGACAAATCAAATTCCCTCTCACATGTTGAATACTATGGCTATCAATTTTGAATCAGTTCTATCAGTCGGCGAGGCCGATGTTAAGAACGTCTTTCTAAAGCTAGAATCAGCTGGGCTGAGGACATTTTTGGGGCAATCTTCACACGAGATCTACCCGAAGGAACTTCAGGATTTCTACTCTAATGGAAATATCAATTCTGATGGAAGCATCATCACTACTGTCAATGGTCAGTTGTTGACCATTTCTATAGAATCGTTTGGAGAAATGTTTTTATTGCCTTCTGATGGGCTGGCAAACCTTGCTGACGTTAAAGCATCTGATGTCGAAGAGGTGCAAAATCTTCTTTCTGCTGATGGACGGAAAATCAAATTTTCCAATCCAAATAAGGAACTGAAGCACGAAGTTCAGTTGCTGGCTGATATTGTAGCCAAGGGGCTATTAGCAAAGGCAGGATCACTTGCTGCACTGACTTTGGAGAAATTTCAAGCCATCACTGTCATTATGGCTGGTCGAAGACTGAACTGGAAGCACCTTATTTTCAATATCTTGAAAAATATGTTTCAATCCACCAAGCAATTCAAAGGATTCGCAGTACAGCTAAGCTATTTGATGAAAGTCAAAGGACTGGTGGCTGATGATTCAGAGAGATCATCAAAATTCAAAGTCTTCCACGCCAAGAATGTTCAGCCGCCAAAAACTAAACTGGACATCTCTTCTGATCAATTTGTGAAGATCAAAAAGGAAATTGGGACGCAGCAGGATGCTCCCAAATCAGTAAAGAAGGGAAAAACTTTGGCCCAACTGAAACCAATCAAGAGAAAACTGATTGTCAGTGGATCAGATTCTGAGGAAACACCTGTTCAGTTGATTACAAAGAAACAAAGGACTCAAAAAACCAAGCCAGTAGCAACGTTAGCATCTTTCCCAGCTGATAGAGTGAAGCAATCAGACGCTCAACAGCCTATTCAGGCTATTCCTTTCAAAGCAGTTCCAGCTGATGTTTCAGCTAAAGATCAGTTACCTCCACCAACTGATCAACCCAAAAAGGTTATCAGTATAGCTGGTAAAAAGAAGGAATCAGCAAAAGTTTCAGCTCCTTCGATCAAAATCAATCGACCTACAATCCTTGCTCCTGATCGACCAAAAGGAATCAAAATTCAGGAACTAGTGGATGCTACTCACTCTGGACTGAGCATTCCACACATTCTTTCTGATGAGAACGGCAAGGGCAAGTTGATCGAAGAGCCCAGGCCATCAAATGCCATTCAGACTCACATTGACCTTATATGGGAACAGGTCAACGCCTTTGCTGAATCCAAATTGAAAATTTATAATGCTTGGATTAATTTCAGAACACACACTTTTGCCAAACAATTGAAAAAGAAGTTTAAACTGGAGATATTCATCAAATTGGAAGCAACTGTTCTCAAAATGGTCAAAGCTGCTACAATTGTTCAGGCATTGGAGAGAAAGAAATATTTCTTTGATCAAATAAGGGCCAAAAAGTTGGGCCAACTAATTGACAAGCTCAGAAGCAACTACATTCCCACAAGTCCAACTGCTTATAATGATCGAGCTGTGCTCACTCAGTTGGACACAGATCTTATTGCTCTGCAATCGCTGATAAAATTTGGGAAAATAGATCAGGAATTGGTCATTTATGAAGCCTCTTCCAAAGATGAAGAAGATGAATCGACATCTCAGCACAAAGAGCCATCCCCAAAACAAGCTGCTGCTACAACAGTAGAGCCAATTCAGGATGTGCCACCATCTTCTTCTGTTGCTGATCCTCAACCTTACTCGGACGCTGACTTGACTCTTGCTGATATTGAGGAATCATTCAGTCAGTAGCCCGAGAATTTCAAACAAATGTGCCTTCAGCTGAAGCAGTTGATCTTCCAACAGATCAAGCAGTTACAGATGTTGGTATCCCTGTCTCTGCTAAACAAGATGTTCAAACTGAAGTACACATTCCCTCAACTTTTGAACCAAATATAGAGAATGTTGTCACTGAAGAGGTTCAGTTGCATGTTGACGAACCGCAACAAGTTTCAGTTGATCAACCATCAGAACCACCTGTCACTGATCCTCCGACTGAAACTTCCATAGATAATCAAAATAAACAGCAGAATAGTCCATCTGCTGATCCAAATCAATCTTCTTCTCCTCCTATTCAAGAAGAAGTCAGTGTACAAGACGTTACAGAACTGACACATGCTAAAACACAGGTTTCTGACCGGACTTTGGTGATATTTGATCAATCTACCAAGGAACAAGAACCAGGGCCATCTGGACCTGTATCTCCTTATCCATCATCAGACATGGATTTAGTACTTGAAGAGATTCAGGACATTCAGCTCAACATGTCAAAGATAATGGACGAAATAAAGGAGATTCAACGCACTCAGCTTGCTCAATCTCTGAAGTTGAACTCCTCCAGTGAATTCAACTCAGAAAAACTGAAATCTATTCAAACAGCTGTGACCTCCATCTCTTTTGTGATCGACGAGCTTAAAAAGAACAGAGGCTTAGCTGAAAGTCTCTCACTTACTCAAGACTTAATCAGCAAGCGAGTAGAATCTATGGAGACAACCACTGATTGACTACCGTCAAAGACATTGCAGCTGATGTTAGAATTTTATCTCTCAAAGTCGACGTGCGACAAAAAGGGGAAAGTAGCTAGATTGATGAAGGAATAAGAGAGGATAAAACTATTATTAGTTGAAGATTATTTGTTTTCTTTGTACGAATCTGTACACTAGAAAAATTATTTTATCTACAAGGATTCTCTTTACTTCAGCTGATCAATTTATTAAATTCCAAGTTTTGTCAATCACCAAAAAAGGAGAAATTGTTGGAAACTAAATTTCAGTGATTTGACAAACTAAGCATCGAATTTATTGGACTAACTGATCAAGTTACCAGGCTTCGCAAATCGACTAGCACTTGCCTAACTGATGATTAATGTGCTTAATATTAAAGGCAACTGATACCAACGCAACTGATTTACGCAACTGAATGAGCAGTCAACCGACTGATCAGTCGTAAATTTATCAGTCGATATATTCAGCCGAAAACACTCAAGCTATTATCCTTCAGCTGATCTCTCAGTTGTACACGTCACCAGTTGAGAACGACAACCGAAAAATAGTACAACAGACTGCAACTAGTAGTGGAACGCCGCATTTCAGAGATTGCAGTGTACGAATGTCAGAGAATATTGACGTGACAATCAACGGATATATGGATTCAAACGTTATTTAATATTACCGTTGAGAGGGAAGCCTATAAATAGGTGAAGAGGGCAGCTGAGAAGATAACACGAACTACTATTCTATTCAAGCTTGCTGTTACTCTGCTAAAATAACAGCTCGTATTCAGATATCGAAAGCTCACTCTTATTAGATATATCAGTAGCAATACATTTACGAGCTTGTTAGCACTTTGAAATCTTTGTTATATTCACTCAGTCGTGTAAAATTTCAGTCACGCACTGTAAAAATTTTTGTGAACTAAGAGTTTCAATTTTGGCAGTGTTAAGTCCAAACTGAAGTGTGTCAGTACAACTTTTGTATTCGATCAAAGTCTTTTAGTGGAAATCCTATCTTCGTGATAGAAGGGGTGACGTAAGAGTTATTCTATTCTCCGAACATCCAGAAACAAACCGTGTGCATTTTCATTTCAGTTATTACTTTCAGTTAGCTATTCTATCTCTCAGTCAGTTTACTTCCGCAACTGTTTTTCTCAGTTAAACTGATTGTTATCCACTGACGAGATACCGAGAATCAGTTTATCACTAAACTGAACTCAATATTCGAAAAAATACAAAATATGTGAGTGTTTATTCAACCCCCTTTCTAAACACTTATCACCTTATAACCGATCCTTTCAAAACGTGTCGACGATAATTATGATACTAAAAATAATATATAATAAAGTATCGTCTCAACATATCATATCAGAAAATAAGTCCACACATAATCAAACTCAACTAAATACACTCATATTCTCAGGACATGACCCGGTATATAGATCCATATATACATTGGGATAGACCACTAAACCTCAACTCAAATGCGACTCTCTCCAGAAGTACCCTCTTCGCTCTCCTGATAACCTGGAGTACCTGCCATTGTCCACACACAAAGACAACAACAGCCCACCTTGGGTTTGAGCAAAGCTTCGTATGGAACAACAATAATATATACAAGATGTGTCTACACAATCATATATGATATGCAATGCATGCATGTCGTGGGGATATCAGGTCAAATGCCCATCCACTTAGCATGTATCAGAACCAATCGAATCGCTATCAAATCAATGCTCGAGCTGGCATACTGGCCGCAATCAAGTATAAGGGATGATCGTATGATAGCGTCGGTAAAACGCTATCAAATCCCAAATCTCAATCAATCAATCATAGGGGCCACGAATGATTATGTTTTAAGGACCACGTAATGCCAAACATAGCAGCATGCTCACAAACCCCAGAATCAAATCCAATCATACCAAGGTATCCAATGATCATAGCTCAACGTGCATGTCATGTATCGATGTATGAATAAAATGATGTGTATTAACAAAATATGTATTTTATACATCGATATCCAATCATGAATGTCATGTATGCACATCAACTAAATAAGTAAGGCATATAGACACATACTCCCAGTCAAATCGATCAAATATATATCATATGACACATATACATTTCCTATGTTACTCGATCGTAACATTCATCAATTCTTCGTCTCTGGTCAATGTAGCTTTAAGATTTCAGTGCAGAAATGCTATCTGCATAATCTATATCTTCATTTTATTCAATGAATTAGATGAAAATCAACAATTCAAGTTCAAAAAATCTTTTGAAACTTTGAAAATTCATATCAAATTGAAATCATAACATAAATCAATTCCGACTTTCAAAAATAGTTTCTTGACGGTGATTCTATCACATATATTGAAAGCAACTTCAAATACATGTTATTTCAGCAATTCAAGAAATAAAGGTGTTGAAACCAAAATAAACTTACCTCAAAAGAACGCTCTTAATGCGATGATTTCAAATTTATAATTTGTTTCAAATTTTGACAACGTTTAGAGTGAATTCGTACGATAGAATTTGATTTCCTTCGTTTTTTCTTGACCCTCGAAACTTCAGAAGTTGCAGGTGAAGTCATTTTTATCACCTTAAATTTGAGGCATCCGCGCTGGGGCGGTCATGAACTTGCGCACTAGCACGCTGAGTTCTGTCCGAGCAATTTTATTCTTCCGCTTGGGGCAGTCAAGTATTTGCGCCCTAGCGCACCGGGTTCTGTCCAAAAAACTTGGATATTGTCGTGCTGGGGCAGTCAAACAATGATGCCCTAGCGCGCCAAGCTCTGTCCAAAAACCTTGATAATGTCATGTTGAGGAGGTCTTGTAGTGGTGCCCTAGCGCGCCATGTTCTGTCCGGAACGCAAGGTTTTGAATTAACAAAACTGGTCAACATGAAAGTTGTGGATCTATGTCTTGGCTTTCATTTGCCACTGACCTCATTCAATTTGGATATTAGACACGAAAGTTACGCTCATTCTCCCAAAATGTGTCAGTGCAGGACTTCAATGCACACGATACATTTCGGGATGATTTTGCTCCTATTTCCAAATGGCTTTGGACAAAACTCAAAACATGAAAATTCTAGTACTATATTTTAGCTTTTTAATGAAATTTGTTTCATTTCATTTGGACTAATACTCATATCATTATGCTAAAAAAACTGGAACATGTGTCACTTATATACTTCATACACTTAATAACATTACAATGTCATAAATTATTGATAATCAAGGTATGATTTACGATAATATGATACACAATCCTTACAGTGTCTATCTCAAATTTTCATTTCTTATTTTATTATTGTTTGATTTAATTTTATCTTATTTGTAGATTTGAACAAAAGAGGAAAAATACCAAATCTTGAAGATAAGATGATTGTACAAGACTTCAAAAATAATAAAATATCAAAAGAAATGAAATAAATAGTATTATATTTTATTAACATGAGAATCTTGGAGTTTTGGAAGAAAATTTGGGCATATCTTGATAGAGATGAAGTCTAACCTTTTAAAAATAAAATATCTACAATCTTATCAACAACTTGAACTTGACATGTGTTTCAAAGATTTGGAGGATTGGCCACATTAAGTTGAGATAAAAGGTTGCGCACAACAGGAGTGCACGAGACGGTGAAAAGACATGAACAGAGGATAACAGAGAGAAGAGACATAAGACTTTACGTAGAAGACAACAACAGAGAGGAAGAAGAAGAACGTGAAGGAAAATAGAGGCAGAAGTTGGAAGAAGACATCAACACACGCCAAAATCAATGAAAATTCCTCTTATTCTTTCTTGATTATGTTTTCTCATATGAATTTAAACATGAGTTTTCACTTTTGTTTTGAGTTTATTAAGTAGAATTTTATAGACTAAGGTCACAATAGGAGCAAGACAAGTTATTTACAATCTTTTGATTTTGATTCGATTTTATTATTTATTTTGATTCATTGGTTGATGTTGTTTATCATATGTTCTTTTAATCTGACCAATTAAATAGCATATTTGTCGGTTATCTAAAATCGGAAGACGATAGATTAATATTTGATTCACTACATCAGTCAATACATGGTTAAACTGACTTTTCAAAGTGGGACCTTAAGTTGAAAAACTGAAATTCCACAACTTAATACAGCTGAATACAATTAAATTCAGTTAGGAAAAAATGGGCTGTTAGATTTACTTTGGTTTATTAATTCAAGAAACCGTTTAATAAACTATCATGGATCAAACCACTTGTGAGATTGTCCGCTTCGGTCCAAGTCCTTTCGAATTTAAAACACATCACAAAGGGTTGATACACGCTCATTTAAATGCCCAGCATCTCTCCTTTGTTTGGCGATGTGGAATTTTGTCTAAGGGCCTTCACCCCCCTTCAAGGACTCAGTGTCCTCGCTGAGGTTTGCCTCTCATCCCAAACCTACACATATTCGCTCTGAGACCTCGAGTTCTTCAGTAGTTGAGGAGATGGGGTCTTCTGTGAATCACCGGTGGACAAGACTAGTTTCCTCTTGGACTTAGAAGCAGCAGATGTTTTTTCCTTGACAGCTTTCTTCGATTTAACATCCCCTTCCTCATCTCCAGTCTTTTTGGATTGAGTGTTCTGAAAATTGTAGACTTTGAACTCTGTGGTAGTAGAGGATGATGCCAGAGGAACTCCTGAATCCTCAATCAGTTTTCTCAGTTGAGGAGCAAACCCCTTGGACTACTTGGCAGTCTGAAGCATATTCTTCAAAATGTTTAATAGGATTGATCACTAGTTGACTTTGATTAATTTCATAATGACGTTCATCACCTGAAACTTTTCCAGTGTTAAGGCGGCGAAGGAACCGGCCTTGGATAAAATTCCCTTTGCAGCAATGTCGGCCAACAACTGATATTTTGGCTTCAGTTCTTGCTTGGCATCAAATAATTTGATTGATTGCCCAATGGCAGAGAGAAGTAGTTACATCTCGTCAACAACAGCACTCGCAACTTCAGAAAAGCTTGAAATTCCTTCAGCTAGCAGTTGGAAGAGGTTGCTGAAATAAGCTTCATCAATAATCATCGAGTGATTGTTGACTGTCATCTGAATATTTTCATCAGTGGTGACTGAGTTGGACTCATAAATAGATAGAAGCTCTGAAAGTAGAGTTCCTGAGTAGCTAGCCCTAGGAATTGACGAAGTCTAGAAGCTTCAATCTTCTCGAAAACATTCCGAACTGATTCAATTGAGCATGAGAAAATCGATTCAAAATCGATTGCAACTGCGTTCAACAAGAAATCTGTGGTTTGTGCTGCCATTTGAATCTTGGATTTTCTCCGTAAAGAGATAAAAGAAAGTGCGGGTGATTTGATCTGAAGAATTCAAGACTTAGAGAATTTAAAAGTGTGAGAAGAAATATGAGAAAGGGCGGTTATTAAATATGTCTCGCGACTTTTCAAATTTCGGATACATGGCAGTCTGTTACAAGTTTGACCGTAATAATAGGTTATCCAGTCTTTGCCATGTATTTTTGAAAACTAAATTTTAAGCAGTTATACAAAAAAAGAAATGAAATGTTTGAAATTTAAAAGTTTGAATAAATTTAAATTAACAACCACAATTAGTCACATTTTTTATTATGGAACTTAATTAAATTAAAGTTAATCAACTTATATGATAAGATCAGTTGATTTAATTGCTGATTGATCGGTCTCTGACTGATTCAGTTCAGTTCATAAATAACTGATATTTGTCTTATCAGTTGACTTCCTGAAATTTTGTGTTCCCCTAAATTAATCAATAAGATAAATCAATAAACCTAAAATATTTCTAAGTAAGAAAACTTAGTCTAAGGTAGTGGCTAAGTGAAGGTATCTGCTGCTTGTTGTTCAATTGAGATATATTCTAGCCTGATGTCCTTCTTCAAAGCACTATTTCTGATGAAGTGATGTCTGACATAACTGTGCATGGTTCTGGAATGAAGAACTGGATTATACGTAATTGCAATGGAGCTGGTGTTGTCACAGAATATTGGAGACTCTTCAGCTATCATTTTATAATCTTTCAATTGTTGCTGAATCCAGAGAAGTTGAGCACATCAACTTCCAGTAGCCAAATATTCAGCTTCAGTTGTGGAAGTAGCAATGGATGTTTGCTTTTTGCTAAACCATGAGATCAATCTGTCTCCTAGAAACTGACATGATCACCTTGTACTTTTTCGATCAAGATTACATCTTGCGTAATCTTCATTTGAATATCCTAATAAATTGAAAGATATATCCTTAGCATACCATAAGCCAAGATTGTGTGTGCTTTTAAGATATTTCAATATGCGTTTAGCAGCAAAGAAATGGGATTGTTTAGGATTAGCCTGAAATCTGGTACATAAACATATGACAAACATAATATTAGGATAGCTAGCAGTTAGGTACAATAAAGAATCTATTGAACCTGTGTAGAGTGTCATCTCAACTGATATTCCATCTTCATCCTTATCTAATTTAACTGATGAACTCATGGGAGTAGGCAGCTGAACATGTTTCCATGTCGAATTTCTTTAACAGTTCCTTTTTTTATTTAGCGTGACTGATATAAATACCAGTTTCCAGTTGCTTCACTTGGAAACCTAGGAAGAATGTCAGTTCACCCATCATGCTCATCTCGAACTTATCTTGCATTAGCTTAGCATACTTATCGTATAGTTTGGGGTTAGTTGACCCAAATATCATCATAAATTTGAACAAGTAATGAATGATCTTTATTCGTAAATTTGAACAGAGTTTTATGAACTTTTCCCACTTTAAAATCATGATCAATTAAGAACTTTGATAAGGTCTCATACCAAGCTCTAGGTGTTTGTTTTAGACCATCTAAAGCTTTAATAAATGATAAACGTGATCAAAGAGTAGGTGATGCACAAAACCTTGAGGCTGTTCTACATAGACCTCATCTTGTAACTAACCATTAAAAATGCACTTTTCACATCCATTTGATATTCCTTGAAGTTTTTGAAGAATGAATAGGCAAGGAATATCATGATTGCTTCTAGTCGAGTTGTCGGAGCATATGTCTCGTCGTAATCTATTCCTTCCTCCTGTCTGTAGCCTTGTGCGACCAGTCTCGTTTTGTTGTGCACAACTGAACCATCTTCGTTCAGTTTGCTTCTATATACCCATTTTTTGAAATTGGTCTTGGAACTAAATCCAGACATTTTTATGGGTAAACTTATTTAGCTCTTCTTGTATAACAATTATCCAACTGGGATAAGCTAGAGCTTCTTCAGTTTTCTTTGGTTTTAATTGTGATATAAAGGCAAAATAAATAAATATATTCAACATCTGATTTTTGGTTTTTACCGAATCAGTTGAGTTACCTAATACCAAGTTCTAATGATGATTTTTGCTACATCTATAGTTTGGATCAGTTAGACATCTTTGCGTTTCTGATTCAATTTGTAACTGACCAGTTTCTTCTGCCTCTGTTGGAATATTGTCAATTTGTATATGAATGTGATCTTGACGCTCAACAAACTGATCATTGGGAATTGTATCATGTCCAACTGGTTGCTCTACCACTTCAGGCTCTAGTGTTTATAGGAAGTTTTTGACATCATGATTTTCATCTTCACTGTCATCCTCCAAACTTATATCTGTTAGGCGATTAGTCAGCTTGTCTGGATAAGTTGGCTTATCAGTTAGCATAGATTCATCAGATATAACATGTATAGATTTTTCAACATTGAGAGTACGATTATTAAACATCCTATAAGCTTTGCTAACTGATGAATATACTAAAAATAATCCTTCATCTGATTTAATATCGAAGGCAGCTAAGTGATTTTTACCATTGTCATGAATGAAGCATTTACACTCGAATATTTTAAAGTATGAAACCACACTTTTCTTACCATGCCATATCTCATAGGGTGTTTTCAAATAATTCTTATTAATCACTGATCTGTTCTGAGTGTAACACGCTATGTTAACTGCTTCTGCCTAGAACTTTTGAGAGATACCAGAATTCTTCGTTCAGCTACACCATTATTTTGTGGTGTTCTTGTAGCTGAGAACTCATGCATGATTACTAAATTTGCAAGAAATTTAGATAGAGTCTGATTGAAAAATTCAGTTCCACGATCGGATCTTATTCTGTCAATCCCAACTGATTTCTCATTTAAAAGTCTTTTAAGAGTTTTATCAGTTGCGAAGCAGTTTGGTCTTTTGATTTAAGAAAATTTACCCGAGTAAATCTTGATAAATCATCAACAATCACAAGTGTGTATTTCATTCCCCCAAGCTCATGACTGATATTGGACCAAATAGATCCATATGCACCAGTTCTAAGCATTGGGTAGAAGATTCACTTCCTTTATTTTGAAAATTGATCTCATTTGCTTCCCGAACTGACAGGCGAAACAAATTTTATCTTTTGAAAACTCACATTTGTACAGAAAATTTATCAGTTCGTGTTTGATCAGTTGTGCAATGGCTTTGAAATTTAGATTGTTTAATCTTATATACCATAGCCAGTTTTGAGATCGATTTGAGAATACAAAACAAACTGGCTCATCGAGTTGTTTGCTCCAACTTACTTTGTATGTATTTCCACATCTATTTCATGTTATAATGATATCACCAGTTGCATTTTTGACAATACACGCATGTTTACTAAATTCAACTAAATGATTATGATCACATAATTGACTGATGTCGATTAAATTATATTTCAAATTATCAACAAGTAAGACATCGTCAATAATAATATTATCATGGATAAGCTTACCTTTACCCATAGTTTTACCTTGTGAGGCGTCCCCTAAACCGATCTTCGGACTAGAATATTTGATCAGTTGAAATATCATTTCAGCGTTTGCAATCACGTCTTGAGCATCCAGTCTCCAAGTACCAGACTAAATCTTTGATCAAATTACCTATAACCTGCAATCACAAATAATGAATAAATTTGGTACCCAAATCTATTTGGGTCCTGAACTAACTAGTCTTTTGGGAGCCCAGATTTGGATTAGTCGAACTGATCTACCAGTTTCTGTGTTCCAGCTAACCTTCTCTAACTTGTGTGTGACAAGTGAGTGCGGTGAAGATGATACAACATATGTGCTCTATTATCCTCTTTATTCATCCGGTAGCGTTTTTGAACATGCTCGCTATTATAATAATAATTATTATTATAATAGCCTCTTGCTGAGTTTTGTTTACCATAATTGGTTCTCTTGGGTGACCAGTTGCTTGAATCAGTTGAACTCTTGGGACTGTATCCAATATCATGCCGTTTTTCCTTATTCATATTTTCAGTTTGTTTCTCAACCGGCTTACTAAACTCAGGATTTTTATGTATCATTACCGATTTAACTAAGTGAATATACTTCCATTTGCTTGTATTTAGTTTCGGCATTGTACTGCTAGTTGAGAGGGTTCATCTTGGCTATTGAAGCCTAGACCAGTCTTATCTCCAACTGGTTTTTGTGACCCTTGCATTTCTGTCAGTGTGACTGACGACTTATTCCAAGTTTGAATTATTTCAGTCAGTCTTGAGTTTTCTGATCTCAGTTGTTGAATCAAAGAGTTGCTTTCAATCTTTTCAGCTATCAGCTTAGCAATATTCTCTTTGACGTTTTGGCTCTCAACTGATTTAAAACTATCAGTTGTGTCATTTGATGGATCATTTTTCTTAGATTTATTTTCTTCAAAGCAGATAGCTAGTTTGCGGTAATCATTAACCATATTGTGCAGTGTAGAAATAGGTTCTTTTCGTGTGAAATCAGTACAACTAAAGTCAAATACATGATCACTATTGGACTTCAGCTCTGCATCATCAGCCATGAGGGATTTCACCTCTGCTTCATGCTTTCTTCTGTATGACTTCTTCTCATTCTTGAATATTTTTCTTTGCTTGAAGGGCTTCTTACCCTTTTCAACTGATCTTTTGCTATCCTTTTTAGGCTTTGGACAATCAACAATGAAATTCTCAGTCTTTCCGCAGTTAAAGCACGCATTTGGTTCCTCCTTTGATTGATTTCTGTGATAATTTCTCTGAAAGGAACCTTGATTCTTTCTCATAAAGTTTTCAAATTTCTTTACAAACAATGACATTGCGTCATTGCTCAATTGTTCTGCTGACTTCTCAACTGAAGCTGTTGGCTCCAATTTTAGTGCACTTAAAGTAGTTGTAACTGATGGAACTATTGCCTCTCCTTCTCTGGTTTGCATTTCAAACTCGTAGGCTTTTAAATCTACAAATATATCATGTAGCTCCACTTTATTCAAATCTTTTGATTATCTCATTGCCATAATTTTGACATCTCATTCCTTGGCAAGGTCGCGCATTACTTTTAGGACAATCTCTTTGTTTGAGTGTACTCTTCCTAGTGCATTCAGTTTATTCACGATACTACTTAATCTTTCATCAAATTCACTAATTGATTCTCCAGTTTTCATCTTGATGTTGTCGAACTTCTGAAGAGCAATTGGAAGTCTATTTTCCGTAGTATGCTCATTTTCTTCACACAACCTAATCAGCTTCTCCCAAATTTCTTAGCTGATTTACAAATTTTAATTTTGCTGGTGTTTTTATGCAGTGTCTTGTACAAGATATCCTTTGCAACATTGTCCAAGTTAGCTGAAGGATCGATTGCCGAGCATTTTTCGGATGCTTCAAACAAAATATTCTCCAATGAGCTGCAATAGATCGTGTTCTAAGAATATTAACACCGATAAATTAAATCGAGTTTGTTTAAAAACCAAGCAGAAGAAACTCGAAATAATTCTTCGTGAAGAAATTGTTATATTAGAAAACGTTTTAACTTATGTAAACTGAATAACCGAAAAGGGTAGATTAGTTTTTGCATTCATCAGTTCAGTTATGATGACAACTGAACAACTGAACTGACGGATACTCTAACTGATCCAAACAGTTTGAAAACAATAGTTAATCAGTTAAATACACAAGATATATTTATGGATGTTCGGAGACTTGAACTGCTCCTACGTCACCCCTTCTACCGTCTCGGGTAGGATCCACTAGAAGACTTTGATTTATACAACTCTTTGTACAAACCCACTCAGCTAGGACTTACACCACTGCCTAAACTGAACTCCTAGCTACGACTGAAGGCAGCACCTTCCAGCCAACACTTCTTTAACGTCTATGTGTCAAATACTACATACACAAGTTTAACGTTTTTGTGCAAGACTGTATATGAGTGGTTGATAGAATTTGTGTGAAAGAACTGAACAAAGATGTTCTCACACACTGAGGGAAAATGGCTTCTAAACTAAGCAGATAACATGTTAAAGTGTCCCTCTAGGCTGAATGCTTCTGAAAGAAAATGTGCAATGAGCGTGCCCTTTCTTTTTTTCTCTTGAAGAAGCTTTTTGTATTGTATTTAATTCTTTTTCTTCAGCTTCTTCTTGTTGTGTATATCTATTTAAGTCTTCACTGATCTTATCTTTATATAGGCAGAAAAATTGATCGTACAGTGAGATTCATTTATTGTATCAGTTGCATCTTGAATTCGTTTCTTGGACTTTGTGTCTCAACTTTTCGACTGCCCTTCTGAAACGTTTTGTCTTTAATGCTCTGATGCAACTTCCATTATTGTCCTTGGACTTGACAATGGCTTTGTACCTTCACGTACAGCTGGACTCCACTGAAAGAGTTTGTCTTCATCCATAACTGAAAGATTCTGACTGATGCTTCGAACTGGTCAGCTGAACTGATCTTCAGTTGAGCTGGTGAAATCAGTTGACTCGTCAGTTGAACTGATTTCAATCTTGTTCAGTTGAACTGATCAGTTGGATTTCTTCATCAGTTGAACACTTCTCCGGCTGGCCAGGCTTCTGAGGTTCTTCTGCTGAACCACCTATCAACTGGACAATCAGCTGGGTTGTTCCATTGACGTAACAGTTAGACTGATTCAGTTTGTGCGATCAGTTAGGTCTTCAGCTTGCGATGTAAATAGCTCGTGAGTGATCCTAGATCCTGCACACTAAGGTATATTATTAGTAACATAATTAACAAGTTCTGTTATCATCAAAATCAAGATTGAGAACTTGAAAAGTTCCAACATTAGCCTTTATTTTATCTTCTTAAGTCCACTCATTTCGTAGCTTTTCTATATGATGTGGTGCTCCGTCAGTAAGAGCAACAACTATGTTGGCTTTCATAATCTTCATTGGTCCGTCAGTTATAACATATCACATATTATCGTCCTGAGCAGCTAAATGAGCTTGCATTCTGATCTTCCAATCGTCGAACTCTTCTTTGGAAATAATATGAATTTTGTTGAATGACGACATGATTATTAGTTTGAGCGCTTGAGAGTATTCAAGACAAGATTAACCGTTATGATACCACTTTATAGGATCGGTAAATACAGGCAGAGTGTTTAGAAAGAGGATTAAATAAACACTCGGGCTTTTTGAAATCTTTAGAGTATGAATCAGTCTTTGATTTGACTGATCCTGAAATCTTGTTTTTCGACGATAGTGCATCATTAGACTAAAATATAGATTGAACACTAAGTGCAAGGTTATGTGAAAATTGAATAGATAATAAACTAGAACACATGATTTTTATGGATGTTCAGAGACTTCAAATGCTCATACGACACTATTTCTATCTCAAGGATAGGTTTTTCACTAACAGACTTTGATGTATCACAACATATTGTAATAATCCAATTCAGTTGGACTTATACACTGCCAAACTGAAACTCTTAGTTTTTCAAAT
Source organism: Primulina tabacum (assembly GCF_025594145.1). Taxonomy (NCBI): domain Eukaryota; kingdom Viridiplantae; phylum Streptophyta; class Magnoliopsida; order Lamiales; family Gesneriaceae; genus Primulina; species Primulina tabacum. Next base: position 5,130,095 of record NC_134561.1, on the reverse strand, counting down.
ACCTTACAACAAATAACATAATAGCTCTTAACAAGTATCCTGAATGTTACTAATAAATACAATGAAAATAAGAGCTTAAGTGTGCGATTTGTAAACTGAGAAAATGCTCGAAAAATGTATCGAAACTGATTGATGATTGTAGATAGTTTGTCTAATATGTTTTCACCAACCTTCTTCAACTGAATCGATCAGCTATATATAATATTTGTTTCCAACGGTCACATTGAATGCATTTATTGACTAATATCCGTTTAATCATCGTTTAGTTCAAGTTGATGACTTTATTTGACAGTGGTACGAAGTATCAGACTGTTATGCTCTGTTACATCTGTTCTGATTGTGTACTAATTGTCAGTATATCGGCTGATCTTACAACTGATGTCGTGACTAACTAATCAAGAGTCAACTAGTCGGTAGATTTGTTCAGCTGGACATTATCAGTTCAAACTGATGTCATTTCAGTTTGGGATACTTCAGTTGTTGAAGATTTTTCCAGTTCAGTTAAGCGAAATCTTCAGTTCTAATTACGAATTCGTTTACTAAACTTTATGTCATAAGTTTTAAATCTTCTTTCAGTTACGATCTCTTGATTATGCTCGATCGGTTTGGTTCTCCAGTTATATTGTGGATTTAATTTTCAAACTCTGAAACTTATAATATTCCAACAAATTAAGCAATCCATAGACTTTGACTTGGAAGGAGAATTCAACCAGAGGACAAGGTTGAAACCGAAACACAAAGGATTGATGCAATGGCCAACGAGGATGATCACACTGTCTTTGATCTTACTAGACAAACTCCTGGATGTTATTATTCGAGCATCACTCGTCCTACTGTGGAAGAAAACGCTCTTGATTTGAAGCCAACCATCATTCAAATTATGCAATATCAAGTGAGATTTGGAGGATCGCAGACTGAGGATCCTAATGTGCGTCTGAAGGAATTCTTATCTATATGTGACACAGTCAAAGTTAATGGAGTGAGCATGGATGCCAAAAGATTGAGACTATTTCATTTCTTTTTGCATGGTGAAGCAGCCGAATGACATAGGGATCTACCGACTGGCTCATTATTAAATGGAGTGATTTGGTGGAACTTCTCCAATCCCCAATTTAAGAAACAAGAATAAGCCATAAGATTTATGATAGCATCAAGATCACATAATACCTTGTTAAAATTAGAACTACCTATAGTACAATGAATTGAGAAAATACTGGGATCTTTAAGCCTGTGAGGTAATTTATTTTGCAAAATATCCGGACACTCCTCAGAAGCCTTAACAGTTTCAAAATCAACAAGTTTCCTCGTTTTAGTCAAAAAATCTTTCAAAAATTTAGCATAAGAAAACATTTGAGCCAAAGCCTCTGAAAAAAAAAAGAATATTTATATGCAATTTCTTGAAAACTTCAATGAATTTTGAAAAATGATTATCCGATTGCAGTTTCCTTGCTCTTTGAGGAAAGTATAGTGTATTAATATCAGTATTATCATTAGAATCAAATCCCTTACCTTTCTTACTCGTCTTCTGTGTAGTGGTGATGTGAGTGTTCTACTTCTTAGCATCTTCCATCTTCAATTTCAATTCTCCATCATCTTTTTCCTCTACATCTGTAGAATTCTGCTTCTTTGGTTCCCCATCCTTGACCTTAATCACTATACTCGTTGCATTCACTCCTTCCGGATTTTTCCGAGTATCACTTGGTAGTGTTCCAAGGGCTCGATTTGCTAACTGACTGGCTATTTGACTCATTTGAGCTTCCAAACTTTGCAAGATAACATCATGATTTTGCAACCTTGTTTCCATCCGCATGACATTTTTCATCATAACATCCTCATAAATTGTGTTTTGATCCTCTTGCTTGAATCCTGGAGGTGCTACATGTACTAATAATCTTTGTTGTCTCACTTGTTGAGTAGCGGGCGGTTGAGGAATATGTGTTGGATTAAGGGCATTCTCAGTATTCTTCTAAGAAAAATTAGGGTGATTCATCCATCCTAGATTGTATGCGGAACTGTATGGATTGGATTGCTATCTCCATTGATTTTCCACGAAATTCACCGGTTCTTTGTCAAAAATGGGTTGTTCCTTGATGACCGTTCCTTGGACTTGATTTGCTTGCAGTTGAGAAAATTTATGGGCCAAACCATCAATCTTAGCAGTAAGTGCATTCAACACATCCATTTCAAGGACTTCAGCCCTTTTTTCTTGTTTAATGTCTGGCTAACCTACATTATTTTCAGCCATATTGGAAATTATTTCCAAGTCAGCTAATGGAGTTTTTCAGTTTAAACTATAATGGGCTGCCGCATCTAGCCTAAAAATCATAGAAGGATCAACTCCATTATAGAAAATCTGAACTTGATTGGATGAAAAGAAACCATGTTGAGGACACATCCTCAACATCTTCCTAAATCTTCCCCAAGTTGTATGTATTGTTTCTCCATCCTTCTGGCCAAAAGATGAATTATCCATATGCAGTTGTGTCATCTCGGTGGCCGAAAAATACTGATTTATGAACATTTGCACCAAATCATTCCATTTAATCCAGGTTAGCCAGACATTAAACAAGAAAAAAAGGCTGAAGTCCTTGAAATGGATGTGTTGAATGCACTTACCGCTAAGATTGATGGTTTGGCCCATAAATTTTATCCACTGCAAGCAAATCAAGTTCAAGGAACGGTCATCGAGAAACAACCAATTTTTTACGAAGAACCGATGAATTTTGTGGGAAATCAATGGAGATAGCAATTCAATCCATATAGTTCCACATACAATCTAGGATGGAGGAATCACCCTAATTTTTTTTAGAAGAATATTGAGAATGCCCTTAATCCAACACATATTCCTCAACCGCCCGCTACTCAACAAGTGAGACAACAAAGATTATTAGTACCTGTAGCACCTCCAAGATTCAAGCAAGAGGATCAAAACACAATTTATGAGGATGTTCTGATGAAACATGTCACGGGGATGGAAACAAGGTTGCAAAATCACGATGTTATCTTGCAAATTTTGGAAGCTCAAATGAGTCAAATAGCCAATCAGTTAGCAAATCGAGCCCTTGGAACACTACCAAGTGATACTGGGAAAAATCCGAAAGGAGTGAATGCAACGAGTATAGTGATTAAGGTCAAGGATGAGGAACCAAAGAAGCAGAATTCTACAGATGTAGAGGAAAAAGATGATGGAGAATTGAAATTAAAGATGCAAGACGCTAAGAAGTAGAACACTCACATCACCACTACACGGAAGACGGGTAAGAAAGGTAAGGATTTGATTCTAAGGATAATACTGATATTAATACACTCTCCTTTCCTCACAGAGCAAGGAAAATGAAATCAGATAATCAATTTTCAAAATTCATTGAAAACTTTGCATATAAATATTCTTTTTTTTTCAGAGGCTTTGGCTCAAATGCTTTCTTATGCTAAATTTTTGAAAGATATTTTGACTGAAAAGAGGAAACTTGTTGATTTTGAAACTGTTAAGGTTTCTGAGGAGTTTCCGCCTATTTTGAAAAATAAATTACCTCATAAGCTTAAAGATCCAAGTATTTTGTCAATTCCTTGCACTATAAGTAGTTCTAATTTTAACATGGTCTTATGTGATCTTGATTCTATCATAAATCTTATGGCTTATTCTTGTTTCAAAAATTGGGGATTGGAGAAGTTAAACCAACCTTTATTTCACTTCAACTTGCTGATAGATCTATTAAATATCCTAGAGAAGTTATAGATAATGTTTTAGTTAAAGTTGATAAATTTATATTTCCAGTTGGCTTTGTTGTACTAGAAATGAAGGAGGATCGTGAGCTCCCTTATATTTTAGGTTGTATTTTCTTAGCTACTGGAAGAGATCTAATAGATGTACAAAAAAATGAGTTAGTTTTGAGGTTGATTGATGAGAAAATAGCTTTTAATGCTTTTTGTAATATGAATGATGAGAAGGTAACTTTTAAAATCCATCAATTCAAGCACAACAATAATTCTTAAATAACATCGGTAGTCAACAAACTTGGTAGAGTTGTGTAGTCCATACGGTTCTCGTGTATTTACCAAGAAATGGATCCCCTTCCAAACAGCGATAGCATGTTGTTTTCTTCTTTCATAAACCAGATAGCTCATTGTCTCAATACCACTATCCTTCATAATTTACTCCATTTACCCGAACTTAAAGGATGATAAATAATTTTGTTTTTCAAATTAAAATTTAATGATTATTAAAATACATTGAATCACTCACGTCAATGTTTGGCCGACTCGACTATGTTTACCTATAAATAGCATGGAGAACCCCCGATACTCAATATAGCTAGTGAACTCCAACAATGGGCAAGAATAGCATTGTCCAAGTGCTAAACTCGGGAACATTGATGGTGGTACGAGTTTTCTATAAATAGTGGAATTTGGAGTCTCTAAACATACACACCAAAAGTTATACATCATCATCAATTGTGAGGTTTGGAGTGCTTAGAATACACTCAAACAAATTGAAGAGATTCAAGAAAGCATTCAAGACGTTCTTCATGTTCAATGGTCAGAGGTAACATCTAATCCATTTTTCCACATTCAGTATCATGTTATCAAGTTTAAAACATGAATAAATGTTTATATTTTAAAATATCAGCTTCCCAATCACTGTGGGATGAAGAAGAAGTCAGATACATGAGTAGAGTGTCGTATGCAAATATCATTGGAAGTATCATGTATTCCATGGTTTGCATTGGACCAAATTAATTTATGGTCTAATTCTAGAAGGGATCATATTTTGAATAGCTTTACCCTTTATCTTTTGTAATTTTTCTTTCTGAACAGTGAAGATGGCTCAACTATGTCCTTGTGAATGGATGATTGTGTTGCATCACGTGACTCACGACTTCATAAACACCCTTGTCAATTAGTTTCACCCTCATTGATATATCTGGCTCTTTTATTGGGTCGACAAGAAAACAACTGATGACATGCATCAGTTATATTGTAAACATGCTCGTGCTCTAAGTTCTAGCGTTCGTAAATCAACCTCTAGATGCTCTAGGAATAAAGTTGTGGTAGAGAAATAGTTTATGTTCTTGTGCTGTATTGAAGAAATCAGAAAATTCAGATAACATTAGTAATGCATCATTATCAAGAAAAGAAATTTTTATTCGCCTTACAAGAACAAGATGTAAGGCTTCATTTAGCGTGAAATTGAATGATAAAGGTATTTATGAAGTCAAGAGTCATGTGATTGTTAGATCAAGTGCTTACCATTAGGACGGCTATAGAGAAAAGATAAGACTAATCTCTAAAATATATGAGACAGTACCACTAGATAGACACGCACCTCCCCTGACTCGTGGGCCAAACAGCCCGACCCGTTAGCTCCCAAGTAGATGCACTCTACGTTGCCACACATATAAAGAAATAAAGTTGCGTTTTAGCAATCGAATACATCTGTTGGCCTACCGCTAAGTGATTGATCATAACAATTAATATCAGAGTGAGGTCATGAGTTCATGTGTCCCAAGAATAATATTTATATACTTCTTGGGGGGATATTGGATTAAAGCGTACATGAGTGAGAGTATGTGAGAACCCAAATTTCCAGCAGTAGCTAGCATTTTGTAGCAGCTAGCAATATTCAGTAGTAATGCAAAAATTTCAGCAGAAGCTAACAATTCCAGCAGCAACTAATATTTCAGAAACTGGTATTTTTCCAGCAGATAGAATCCTGTAGCAGAAGAGTTCAGTAGCACGAGATTCCAGCAGATAGCTACTGATTCTGCTTATAACTTGTAACTGAAGCATTTAACATGGAATAAAGGCTGTTAATTGCACATAATGGCAGATTATAGCCATTAATTGGGAGGATAACAATGCCTATAAATAACACCCTCAAATCTCTGAAATGATGTTACACAAATATTGAGTTATCACTTGAAATTCGAGCTAAGAGAGTGCCTTTTTTCGAGCAGTAAAATCCAATAGCGAGAGCAGCAGATTCCAGACTTCAACCTAAACTTTCTAACAAATTACTGTAAGTGGGCTTATGTATAAATATTTTGAAACCAGTTTGATAATTTCTGTTTTGAAGCAAAGTATATGTATTTCTGATTTCAAATCTCTGATTTTTGAAGCACTGAAACCTAGTGAACTAATGGTAGGAATATATATTCTGAAACATTCTTGCTTACTGAATTCTGATTACTGGCCTCACCCCTTAGAGGAGAGAACATATAGGGGACTGATATCAGTTTAGCCATGAAATTCACGAACGTGCTCAGTGCTTACTTGTTAAATTTTAAGTTCTGATTTCTGTTCTGAAACCTGTTATTACTGAATACTGATTCTTGTTCTGAAAGTAAGAATTTCTGTACATTATTTGTATTACTGTTTCTGTTGAAAATGGTTTTCAAAACTGAGAGTTATTCCCACCCCCGCTTATTGAGTGATGACCAAATTACTCACCCACCAAACTCATCTCAGATAAGAACAAGGAAGAAATGTTAGAACAAGAAGAGCAAAATCAATTCTGGGGCTGGTGAAGAAGAATGTTGTTTCTCAGTTCTAATTTATGTTTTTCCGCTGCATCTGTTAAGACATTGTTAAGTCTGGTTTTACATTTTCGCTGTAAAACATTAGTTATTTGAGTTTGTATCGGACAATGAAATATTCAGTATTATGAATAAAAAGACTGGTTTCTGAATTTTGTACTTCTGAGGCTTGTTGTTTTCGAATGCAAATTTGAGAGCAATGTCGGTGTCGACCAACCCCATCCCTAGCGCGTGACATAGTAGTACTGTGATGAATGACCTTCTGGAAAGTTCTCATGCGTCAAGCTACTGACGTTGTGCCGCATGATCTAGTTGTCTAGGTGGACCGTAAAAGAGTAACATCAGATCTTAACGGGTAATACTTTTTTTGTTGGAGACAGGGTGGATGGTAGGAAAAAGGTAAGAACAATCTCTAAAAGATATAAGATAGTACTGACAGATAGACACGTATCTCCATGGACTCATTGACCTAACAGCCTGACCCATTAGCACCCAAGTAGCTGCACTCTGCGCTGCCACAAGTATAATAAAATAAAGTTGCGCCTGGACTCAACTATAACTTTTGGCTTAGTGGTAAGCGCTTGATCCTAACAATTGGTATTAGAGCGAGGTTGTGGGTTAAAGTCTCCCAAGAAGCATATTTATTCTTCTTGGGGGGGAGAGAATGCTAGGTTAAACCTGCATGAATGAGATTAGTATTTGGATTGGTGACCTCTTGAGAATTTCTCATACGTCAGGTTGCTGACGTTGCCTCGCTTGATCTAGTTGGCTAAGTTGGCCATAAAAAAGTGACGTCAAATCTTAACGAGTAATATTGTCTCTGACGAGGACAGGGTCGGCGGTAGGGAAAGGACAAGACTGATTTGTAAGAGATATGATACGACACCAGCAGATAGACATGCATCTTCCCAGACTCATAAGCCTAACAGCCCGACCCATTAGCAATTAAGTAGGTGCATCTGCGTTGCTATAAATATAAAGAAATAAAATTACACCTTGGCAACCAGATACATTTTTGGCCTAATAGTAAGCGCTTGATCCTAATAATCACATGACTTACGACTTCATAAACACCCTCGTCATTCAGATTCATCATCAATAAAGCCTTACATCTTTCTCGTATAAGGCAAATAAAAATTTATTTTCTTGCTAATGATGCATTACTGAATTTTCTAATTTCTTTACTCTAGCATAAAAACATATAAAATATTTCTCCAATAGAACTTCATTACTAGAGCATCTAGTGGTTGATTTATGAACAATAAAACCTAGAGCACAAACATATTTACAACACAACTGGTGCATATCATCGATTGTTTTTCTTGTCGAACTAATAAGAGAACCAGATATATCAACATAACCAATAGTATCTTCTACAACTTTTTCATTAAAAAAACAATAATATTTTATTACAACTTAATGCTTTAGGAGCAAAAAATAATACCTTTAAAGAGTATTAGAAATTTTTCCTTCATTGACCCGTACATATATACTACATTATTAAGTTTGATATCCTTAGAGTAACTAACTTTTGGTTTCATGATCTGTTCTAATAACTATATATAGTACTAAAGTATTAAAATTTTAATTCAAGTAATATGTAGCTTGTAAATTATATATAAAATCTTTGTTTTCTAAACATCAAGTTGTAAGTTCTATTATTATTTTGGTTTTTTTTTTCTCTTTTTTCTATTTTTTTAATTCATATATCAAAATTACAATATAGTCTCTCACTATTTCTTATAATTACATTTTGATTCTCATTTAAATATAAACCAATTGAATTATAAAAAAAATATTATACAAAAGCGTGCTCGGTGCACTTGTACATTATGAATGCCATGGTTTAAGAACATCTTTCCATAAATATGGTTTTTTTAAGTAAAAACTATATTACAATTGGAATCGTTCTTTTGAGAAATAGAAAATATATTATAATGTGAAAAATGACTTCTTTTATTTTTTAAGAAAAGGATAGAAAAATTCACAAAAGCCACATTTTATAACTTTGGACTTTTTCAATTTTTTCCCAAAATTGTATATAAAACATAAAAGACCGATTATATAAATATATATATATATATATATATTGTCGCATAAAAATATAATTGGTTATTGATTTATTGTATAATTTTGACTTTGTTTTTAGAAATACTAACAAAGGACTTGTGAATTGAGAAATTTACATTAATAAAATATTAGTGAATCTGTAAGCATATTTGACGGTTCAGATTTAAAAAGAATGTCAACATCCAACGGCTGACATGAGCCCCTCGTCATCTCCGGGCTTCCACGAAAACCTCATAAATCCTCTTGCACCCTCCTCTCCTCTTTCATTCATAAATCAGATTCATTCCCACATATACATGCACATATACATACAACACTAATCCCATATATCTATCTGTATCTACACATTTATTCTTGGAAAGATTCCTCATCATCATCACGGCTTGTTTCTTATAGTAAAATTCCTTGAAAATGCAAGCGAACAACGGGTCTGAATCTACCAAAAATAAAGACAACAATAATGATGCAAGTAGTAAAGGCCTTAACAAGGGCGGCGGCGGCGGCGGCGGCGGCAAGCATTTTGCGCCGCCTCATCATCATTTATTGCCGGAGATTCCGGGGCAGCAGTGGGCCGCGATGCAGTACTCGGCCGCGGCGGCGGGGATGGTAATGCCGCATGGGATGATGGCGCCGCCGCATTACATGTCGTATCAGCCCCACCATCCGCCGTCGCCTCAGCATAGCAGCAGCAATGGGGAGAACCGCACGATCTGGGTTGGTGACCTCCTTAACTGGATGGATCAGGATTATCTCCGCAACTGCTTTGCTTCCACGGGAGAGGTATACGTTTGTATATTTTTTTACGCCTACTTTTTTTTTAACGAAAATTGATGATTCTTTTAATGGGTTTTTGTTTATGATTCTTGGTTTATCATTAATGGTATTGTTTGAGAGATGCATGATAGGGAATGGAGTCGAAGTTAGTGTAAAGATGAGATTTTTACTTGTTAAAATTGGTGGCTTAGCTTTAGTGATTGATTCATTGTGCAGACGGATTTTGTGAGTTGCATTTGAGTACTTTCTGGGTATTACTGGCATTAGAATGTATCTGTTGAGTGATGAGTTGGATGTGAATTGGAAAATTTTTCAGAAGCTTCATGATACATATGCTAATCAATAATGCTTTTTAGGTCTGTATAGTTTCTATTTTCTGGGTAATGTTTGTGATTGGTGCTTATTACAGTTAATTCAGAATATAAAACTGTGCATGACATTTGAGTACTTTTGTAGTATATCTGAATTATAATTAGAATGTATTTGTTGTGCGATGAGTCCGCTATGAGTTAAGAAAATTTTCAGAAGCTTCATGGTGTTGAATAATGTTTTCTTGGCCTGTATAGTTAGTGAGTTGCTATTTCTGGGTGATGTTTGTTCTGTTCTTTTGAGTAATTGGTACTTATAATATTTAATTCAGAATATAAAACTCTTGATGGCATTTTAGTACTTTTGTAGTATTTCGTGATTATAATTAGAATTTATTTGTTGAATGATGAGTTGGCTTTTGTGTGAACTGGGGTTCTGCAAGTTGGTCATTCTGGAGTGATGGGTCTATTTCCTGTAATAAACATATACTATTGCGTAAAGAAGCATTTAACTTTTAAAGCTTCTGTTTTGTAACGCCTACTTTGGTTTATTAATATGCTGAGATGTTGTGCCAATTTTATTTGTTTTGACAGCTTTCTAGAATGATTATTGTGTCTTTAATAACGTGACAATAATATTTCCTTTGCCTGGTTAGATTGTCAACTATTTCTCATTTTCTATTTCTGAGTTGCTCATCATATTGTTTCTCTGTTTCCTAGCTCAGTATGAAACTTTTCTTATAATGGTGACGTTACATTATTCAACATGAACATTTAATTTGCACCAGAAGTATGTAAGTGGAAGAGCCTAACATTTATCTTAGGCATGAAACCATAGAAGTTGAAAGTTTTTTAAATGTAAGGAGGTGAGATATTTTTTCATTGATTCATTCTATCTTAATATACAAGCAAGGTATTCGATTTGATAAATTTAAAACTTGGGGCGGTGTTTGTTCCTCTCGGATATTTTATGTGTCAGATAACAATAATTACCCACTTCTAGGAGAAGAATCAAAATGTAGCGTTTAGGTTGTTGCATAGTTTAAAATATTTAAGATATACAATTACCATTGGTTATAACTTTTGGTAAAGCGACAAGTGTTCGATCCTATAATTGGTACGTAGTCAATATCATGTGATCAATTCTCATGAGTCGCAAGCTAGTGGCTGTTGGGCTGTACGATTTGAAAAGTCTAAGTTGTAGCATCACGATTAGTTATAGCTATTGGTAAAACAATAAGTATTTGATCCTACATAGTGAGTTTGCCATTGTTCATAATTTCTTGTATTTTGTTTAAAAAGCTTAGGGTCTTCGTTTCATATATGTGTTGTTAGTTTCCTAGTGAAAAATATTTGTTACTTGTTTTCATATGTAATTTTATTTTCTCTTTTTACGACAAATTATCAGGGAGAAAGTAGTGATTGAAATCCAAAACTCTTCGCTAGGATTTCATGCTAACAAACACACAGTTTTTAAGATGTTCAAATCAACTTCTGGAAGCTAAATTTACTTAATTCCCTTTATTGACTAGAATTCATCTGTCATACTTCATATATCACTATGAGAAATAATACTTGTGCAGGTTGCGGCCATTAAGGTAATTCGCAATAAGCAAACAGGTTCTTCCGAGGGATATGGATTTGTGGAATTCTATACACATGCTGCTGCTGAGAAAGTTCTACAATCTTATTCTTGTCTAACTATGCCTAACACAGATCAACTTTTTCGTTTGAATTGGGCTTCATTTAGCATGGGTGATAAACGATCAAGTAATGGTTCCGATCTTTCTATCTTCGTAGGAGATTTAGCTGCTGATGTGACCGATACTTTGCTCCATGAAACTTTTGTTAGTAAATTTCCCTCTGTCAAAGCCGCTAAAGTTGTCATTGACGCCAATACTGGTCGTTCGAAAGGCTATGGTTTTGTTAGGTTTGGAGATGACAATGAAAGATCGCAAGCTATGATTGAAATGAATGGTGTCTATTGTTCTAGCAGGCCCATGCGAATAGGTGCTGCAATACCAAGGAAAGCACCTGGTTATCAACAACAGTACTCATCTCAAGGCATTGATAAGCAATCTTAATCTCAGTTGTTTTATCTCGTCAATGCTTTACATGTATTTCTTTCATTCATTTCTAATTTTGACTGATATGCTTGGACAATATGAGCAGCAGTTACATACATTGCAGATGGCAAATTCTTTTCTAATTCTATTATAACCTGAAATTTTTTTTGAAGCCACTGCATCATTGCATTATCAAGATTCAAGCCTTCATTTGTAATTTAAAATGACCTTCAGATTTATAGGATACTTGCTGACGTCACTTTCTCATCCATCATTTTCTTACTGGACCAAACTGGTTTCAGTTATTGTCATTCCAGTTTGTGAGAGTGTGGTTTACTGGTTTTCCATACTGTGGGTTCTGGATCAATCTGTTGTCTCTGTGCTAGTTTTTTTCCTTTAACGCATAAATGTAGATTTGCAGTTTAATATCAATAGAATGATTTTAATAGGTGGGCACTTGAATGGTGTCTCTGCCCCAGGCTCCCAGTCGAATGGAGATTCAGATAACACTACAGTTGGTTATCCGACCCTTTTATTCTCTTATCTTTCTTTCTGGACAACATAAGGCTAATGCACCATTTTTCATAGATTTTTGTTGGAGGACTGGACCCTAATGCAAGTGATGATGATCTCAGACTGTCATTCTCACAATATGGTGAAATTGTATCAGTAAAAATCCCAGTTGGGAAAGGGTGTGGATTCGTACAATTTGTGAACAGGTAGTTTATTGGTTAAAACTAGTCCTAGTTTCCTGTATCAATTTATTTAAGTAACAAAGTTGTGAATTCAAAGAAGCAATGCTGAGGAGGCAATGCAGAAGTTGAATGGTACACCAATTGGACGGCAAACGGTACGCCTGTCCTGGGGACGTAGTCCAGCGAATAAACAGGTGAGTTACCTTTCCATGCTGTCTTTCCTTTCAGTACTCTATTGTTGCTGCTAGTTTTCATGTTTTCAAGAATTTAGAGAGCCTATGACTAAGGATACGTGGTGATGTTTTGTGGAAACATTGTGTAAATGTATTTGTAGTAGTTGAAATAGGAAATGCAGTGGTGACTTGGTCAAGCTTTCGAAATGGGATATTTTTGTAATGTAGATGTTACGTGATCTCAGATTATGATGGACCATTTTATTTTTTTTTAACATCATGTGGTCATTTCAGATTTTGAAAATATATACATAGTTTTAGAACAAATATGATTGTAAAATTATCTTTCGGAGGGATGGAAAGTTGAATTTAAAGTAGTGTGGGGAATGTGTTGGATAAAAATGCATGTTCGAATAACATGTATATGCTTTTTTATGTTTCTGGGAAGTGAAGGTATTTCTCAGAAAGATAAACAAATATATCCTCAAAAATTTTGTTAAATTTTTTGGCTTTGATTCATATTAAAGAATTTGAAACTCTCGTTTTCTGTTGTTAAACTTGCATGGCATGCTTTTACTCAAAGCCCTCTGATGTGCTTTCATTACCATGAGTTTTTTTCTCCAAGAAATGTACATAATACCATTGAATTGGTGGGTGATTAATTAAATTCCATCTTTCACTCTCTCTCGTTTCTTAGGAAACATCAATTCTTGTTATCTTCGTATTTTTTGCATGGCGTACCCCATTCAGTAGAGTCGCCTAGGCTCTTTTAGGCATAACACTGTCCCTGCAGTGTCAATGGTAGGGCAGAGTCGAGCTGCTGATAGAGTATATATGCTGTGGGACAAGCCAAGGTTGCCTGTTGAGAACCACTCTATGCCTTTCACGTTTCCTAGGGAACCAAATTGATCTTTTGCTTACTTTGGGTCAAAATCTTGTGTTTATCCACGTCCTTTGTCTGCAGTCGAGAGCTGACTATGGGAATCAATTGAGCGGGGCACACTACAGGGGACCATTTTTTGATGGCTTCGGATATGCTGCTGATCCAATCATGTATGTATACGGGGGGACTCCTTATCCAATGTACGCAGCCCACCAACAGCAAGTAAGCTGAGCACATGTAATCGTGTCCGCAATGATGCATTATTCATTGCATCGCAGTTGCACGGGCACACAATTAAACATGGAACAGAACTTGAGTTTTGATCAGGTTTGGTAGTCATTTAATCGGCGTGCATTCGTTAGAAGCGTGGACTTGAGACGAACTTCTTGATTCGAAATAAATGGTCTTGGAAGGGTACTTTGGTTGCTATGCCTAGATCCTGATGTTAACTTGGAACTTAATTATGTGTCCTTTCTTATTACATCTCTGGTTATGTCATACGCTTGATAGAACATGGCATGTATCCTTAAAAATCCAAGTAAAATTGTTTTTCAAAAAATTTAACCCCAACCCTAGTTAGTTTTGATTAACTTGACTTGTTTGTTTATCTTGAATTTTTAGTATATAATCTTAAAACTAAATTTGAGATGTACCAAAAATTAGAATTTTTTAGCAATCCAGTTGTTATCCATGATAAGATCATTATTTTTCAATTTAAATAATTAAAAATATCCGATTTTCATCCATCATTTTGGAATGCTTGTTTGCTATGTTCAATGAAACTAGGTGTACGCACCTCAAATTTTTGAGGTGTTTACCCAAGTTTTCATGCAATAAATGATAAATTTTATTTATACTTTAAAGACGATAAATATGTGTTTATATTTGTATATATTTAATTGTATGATTTCTTTTTTTAATGCATTACAATTATGTAGATATAAACTAAAATAAAACAGTTTTACTTTTTTTGGTAAAATAATATAGGAAACAATATATACTGTGAGTTTTTAAAGTAATTATGAGGTTTGATTTATTTGTGTAAGAAAACTTAGAGATGATAAATATGGGGAGCAGAAAAGTTAGTATTATAGATACCAAAAATCATAGGGAATTAGTTTATGTATACGAATTATATTTGGGTGTAAACTGATATATTAGATGTAGGAATATATATATTTGAAAATGTTTAAAATCATACTCTTTAATTTGGTAAAACTTGCGTATGCATGTTATAATGTGCAAATATTTTATTTAAGTTTGTTTAAACAATAACGAAACTAACCAGTTTGACTACAGCTAAGTAATAAGAATGAACATGGAATTAGCAGCTAAATACGCGAGACAATATTTAATTTTTTTTTTGGTTTTTTTTTAGGGAAAATGGGACTAATAGCAATCAAATGTTTTCTATTTTTTGATAATTTTATGTGTTAGGAATCAAAATCTAGAAATTGTTTTGACTAAGAAGTAATGTATTTTACTTTAGTTATCTTAGACATTCCATCAATGTTGTTGTTGTGAAGGTATGATTAAAGCATATGTGATATTTTTGTTTAGTTGTTGGGTAAGGGAAAAAATATATATTTCATATATGTTTGAAGTAGTTGCTATTTTAGTAATGGGCATGGTTTATACATATATGCTATTTTCTTTTGTATTTAAATGTTTTTTTTTGTAGAAAAATTAATGAATTATATTGTTTGAATAATGGCGTTTCTATAAAATATGTTTAATAATATAAATATTACAAACACAAATTAAGGAATGAATATTCTATATACATTCGTGTGAATATAACATTTTTTATTTTTTAAAAAAATTTCAAGGGGTTAGTAATAAGTAGATTTTTCATATATATTCAATTTTTTAATTGAATTTGACATTTATATTTCTCAAAATCAGAAGCTTTTAAGTTGTTTAGATAATGAAGTGTGAGAAAGAGTATGTAGAGACTTAAATATTTTTTTTATGTATTTATAAACCAAAATTAGCACATTCTTAGTTTTGTGAATATTGACATTTTTGATAAAGCTAAGAAACAAGATATAGGTTGGCTGAATTTTGCTATCAAAATATTAATAAAGCCTAAATATAATAGCAGTCAGATAATTTACATATATTCTATCTACTGTTTTTAGACAGCACATACCTAGAAAGCACAAAAAACTTAGTTATGTTCATATTATTACAAGATCACTTCATTCCTCGTTTATGCTTGTGGGGTTGTACTTAAGAAAACAAATCACATAATAAGGTGAGTTAAATTCTGGTATATTAACTGGTAGAAAATTAACTTATTTTATAAATAAAAATATCAAGAAAATCTAATCATATCATTTTAGCTTATTAAAACTAAACAATTGGTAAAAATGTTTAGATTTTATTAAATTTCTTTTTTCTAATAACAAAGGCAAACTATAGTTCCTAGGTAATCGTAAGCAATAATACATTTGCATAAGTTATATCATATATTATTGTTTACTGAGCATATCCGGAATTCAAAGGTTATATATATGATTTATTGACTAAAATTAGAAACCAACCAAATACATTAGTCATTAGATAGTTTATTAATAATTTGTTAAGTCAGATACATCTTGAAATGATTGAGAATAAGTATATTAGGTATAAAAATAAAGGGTATGCCAATAACATGAGATAAAGTTATTTATGTACTGCAACAGAGAAAAGGCGAGTTAGAGTAAAAAATAAAATAAAGGCAACTTTTATACATGTAGATTCCCTAGAATATATTTTATAATTGTTAGGAGGTCGATGTAAATGTTTATGAATTAAACGATTTCTAGACTACATGATAGATGTTCTAGTATCTGTTTAATATACATACTGGGTTTGCCGGATAATGTTGATATCTGGCTCTGTTTCCATATCGGCTGCGTAGTCTAATAGAAAAGAAAGTTTTGATTCCATGGTAAGTGCTCTTCGTAAGATGATGGCCCATACCGGGTTTGAGTAAAAATTTTTTATTAGTTCTTCGACTTATTTCTGAAATAGAGAGTTGTCGCAACATTGAGTGCAGTCGATACAATCACAGTACGGGTTGTTTTCCATTGGAGTTGGTTTAGAAACAGTATGTTCAGATATTGAAAGAAAAGTATTCAAATGTTAAGGTAAGTGATTGTAAAATAGTAGACGGTAGATAAACCTATATAAATCATATGGAGAAGGGTGAGTCATAGATGGGTTATGACACATGGTATGATTATTTTTGGCCACCTCAATACAAGTAACTTAGATGTTTTATATTGTTGACAAGTGCAAGGACATAAATGATTGTTTTATAATATAAGTCTTAGTCATTATATTATTGATTATATTTGCACCACGTGTTATGTTTTAGAAAAGCTAGACATTAGTTTTTTATTTCAAGTGTTAATAGAGTGAGTTTTAGTGTTAAAAATAAGAAAATAATAATGTGTATTTAAGTTGTGATAAAATTGTAATTAAGAAGGTATTGAATGTAAGAATGTTGATTTCTTTGTCGCGGCATCATTGTTATTTTATAATAGCAAGTAATTCAAAATATCTAATTTTAATACTACTTGGTTTACTGGTCTATGTAATTTTTAACTAATGCTAGATATGACACTTTTTTTAAGAAAATGAAACACACAAGAATGAGCTATAACATATAGTTTGACACCACAAAAACTAATAGTTAAAATCTGTCGAACCTAATGAAGATTAAAAAAAAACCACGTATATAGTAAAAAGCCAAGAATACTAAATGGTAAACTAATAAAATTGTAAATAAAGATCGAACATGTATGTAGTACGAGAGGACAAGCTCGCCATAGTTTTAAGCTGTTGAAGCTTCTTATTGATCACAAATTGTTTCTATATAGCAAAATCAAAATAAATCTTTACATGAATAGAACAACAGCCTATTTTAGCGATCAGTATGGGCATTCACATCCCCAAAACAAAGGCAAACAAAAACTAAAACCAAGTAATGAGAAACAAATCAACGCAAAGAAATTTCAAAAAAACATTTGATTGTCTAGGCAAAGATATACCAAACTATTTCCTTTAGTAGTTCAATTAAATAACAAAAGTCGCAACAAGAAAAAACCAATAGCTCTCCGCTCAAACAAGGGAAAAATGAAGGACCTCTACAAAGACACAGGGAAAATGACACCAAAATAATGTGGACGGGAAAACTTCCTAAAACGATTACTATAGTTGGGAGGGAGGGGGAAAAAAACAACAGGGCCGAATATAATGGAGGGGAACACGCATCTGATCTATAACAAAGGAAAAGCAAGGGCTTTCCGCTCGAGCGAAAAAAACGAAGGGACCTCTACAAAGAAACCGTGGGACGATGTCAAAATAAGTCATTCCGGATTACCGAGCGACATTCCCAACACGATTAATATAGCTACGAGAGGGAAAAAACACATGAAGAACAACATAATCAAAGAGAACGAAGGGGAACACTTACCTGTTGACGTTTTCTGGCTCTCGGACGAGAAGATCAAACGGCAAACGAAAATTTCAAGGAGGAATGAGCACAAGCAGAGCGAGAATTGAAAAAGTCCGAACAACAAATGCAACAACCGGAGAAAAAGGAAAGCAAAAGATACAGGTTGAAAGAAGGAAGGTGGGCAGAACCATTAAACTCCTATTGACAGCACAAACTCTTGATTGTGGGAGAAAGAAACGGACGACACGTGTTTTTGCTTTTAATCGGGAACCGTACCAAAACTGGCCAAGGAAAATTTATTCCAGCTTTCATATAAGTAGATATGAATTATCTATATCTATAATCTATTCTATACTATATATAACATTTTTTTATTATGATGAAATTCACGGCTCTTATCTTTCAATGTGTATTGAGTAAATTTTTTGTGTAATTTTTAAAATCTCCAAAATATCCATTTTTTTAACATCTCTATGTTTTTTCATGAAAAATTAAATTTATGTAAAAAAAAAGTCTAAAAAACTTATTAGATGTCAGAAAATTTTAAATTTTATTTCTAATATTTCAATTTAATTTATTTATTTTAGTGAGAGTAATCATTATATGTGAGAGCCCAGCAATGTGAGAGCCCAGCCCAAATGGAAACAAAATGAAAAGCTTGGCCCGTTGGAAAACTTTAAAAAAAAAAAAGAATCAGACACTATACACGTCTGTGGGGCCCTTAGCTCCTAATCGTTATTACAATGCAATCTGATTAGGGTTAACTAATTACAGCGGAAAACGAGTTTAAAATTTCTTTACAATGAGCCCAAATCATTTTATTTGAATACTAAAAATAGTATTTAATCTCAGATCATAAACATGCCCACACGAAATCATAACCAATCATATACAAACAACTCATATCCTCGGGACATGCCCCGGTATATAAATACATATACATATATACTGGGAACAAGACATAAACATAAAACCTCAGCCCAAACTGTGGCTCCCTCCAGAAGTACCCTCTCCGGTCTCCTGATATCCTGGAGTACCTGTCATTGTCCACACACAAAGAAAACAACAGCCCCCCTTGGGGGTGAGCAAAGCTCCGTATGGAACAACCAATCATATATACCACAGATATCTAAACAATGATATATGGTATGCAATGCATGTATGTCGTGGAGGTATCAAGTCAAATGCCCATCCACTGAGCACATGTCAGAATCAAACGAATCGCTATCAAATCAATGCTCGAGCTGGCACACCGGCCAATATGGGATACTCGTATGATAGCGTCGGCAAAGCGCCATCAAATCCCAAATCTCATATCCAATCATATGGGGCCACAATTGTCTATGCTTTACGGGTCATATAATACCGGCATAGCGATTGTGTTCACAAACCCCGGAATCCAATCAAATCATATCAGGGTATCCAAGGATCATAGCTCAACATGCATGTCATGTATCGATGTATGCATAAAATGATGTGTGTTAACAAAACATTTATTTTATACATCGATATCTCAATCTCAATGTCATGTATGCCACATAAATCAACAAATAAGGCATATAGACACATAATCTCATTCCAATCAATCCTACATATATCATATAATACAGATACCTGTCGTATGTTACCCGGTCGCAACATACCTCAATTCTTCGTTTCCAGTTGATGTAGCCTGAAGATATTGATATTACACTTTATCTACATCAATAACATACTCATTCCAATCAATAACATATTCCAAAATCATT
This sequence comes from Primulina tabacum, assembly GCF_025594145.1. Taxonomy (NCBI): domain Eukaryota; kingdom Viridiplantae; phylum Streptophyta; class Magnoliopsida; order Lamiales; family Gesneriaceae; genus Primulina; species Primulina tabacum. Next base: position 5,110,398 of record NC_134561.1, on the reverse strand, counting down.
AATATGAGTTTCAAATATCATTTGAAACTTCAAAAATTCATATCAAATCAAAATCATATCATAATTCAATTCCGACTTCGAATACAAGTTTCTTGTCGGTTATTCTACTACATATCAGAAATTCAACTTCAAATACATGCTATTCCAGCACTTTGATATTTCGAGCTGCTGGAACTAGAAGAAATTTACCTCAGTCAGAAGCTCTCGACGCGACGATCACAAATATATAATTTGTTTCGCGTTTAGACAGCGTTTTGAAGTCGATTCGGACGAAGGAAAGAGAGTTTCCCTTCTTTTCTCTCGAATCCACGGTAAGGAAATGAAGAAAAGTAAAACAGAAGTCTCGTTCTTATCACCACCGTTCTCGCGCTCGGGCGGTAGAACATTCTGCCCCCGGCTTTCACTAGTACCGCGCTCGGGCGGTCACAAACTACCGCTCGGGCGCGGCATGTTCTGCCCGCATATTCATTATTTACATCAAATATATAATCACATATCAATTTCATGAATTATCGATAATCACACAGGATTTACGATAACACGATACACGGTCCTTACAACGTCTCTCTCTCTCCTTCAATTCTCTGCATTTCCCGATCATTCTCGATCCTTCACCATTTTCGTGTCTTTGACCTTCGATTCTAGTCGCTCCGATCGCCGAAAAATTAAATGAAATATATTTTCGGATAGCTCTCGTCGCAAGCTACGCATTGATACCCATTTTGCACAGAAATCTCACGATACTTTTCGAGTCCGTCGGAAACCGCCGCTCGTTTTCGCCGGAATTTGTGATGAAACTCTCGGTTTAAGTTTCCTAGAGTTTTACTTCGAAGCCTTGAGGTATTTAGGGTTTCGAAATTTTGGGTATTTTGAATAATTCGAATTCCAACAATTGATATATGTTGTATTATTGATTATAGGTGAATTATTGAGTCGATTCGAGGTATTTATCGACTTTTTCAGAATTTAGTTTACTGAATTTCAAATTTTCAGATTTATAAATTGGGATATTTCGACTTTTGAGCTGTACATGCGCTAGTCAGACACCGCTAGATGTTGTGATTTGAAATTATAAGATCTGGAAATTTAGTGTGAATTTTGGAATTACTTTCGATAAATTCCTTGATTATTTAACTAAAATAAGAATTGATGTGCAATAATAATTTTGCCACAGTATTGGAGTTTTCGAGAAATATTTAAGATATTTTGTGATAAATTAAAGTCAGTTGAGGTACGTACGAACTGTTTTCATTACGACATCTATTATGACGTGAAATGACGTTAAGTACTTTGTAATGAGTTGTGGCGTGCCTTATGTGCTTCTGTGAATACGTAAATGCATTCATGCATTTATTTGAGTTGATAATATTGGTGCATAGCATTTCGAGCCTTGACTCCTGTAATGCCCGAGATTTAATTACTATAATCAGACGCTGATTAATGAACATAATTGAGATTTCAAGAGCAAAGAAAGTTGCGAGAGGAGAAGCCGAGCGCCAGGGGATGAGAATATGAGGTCTTGGAAAGAAAGTGTGGCGCCCGAGCGGTAGTTTTTGACCGCCCGAGCGCCAGTGTTTAACAAGCCGAGTAACCGAACAGAGTGTTCGGCGCCCGAGCAGTACTTTATGACCGCCCGAGCGCCACCTGAAAGTTGTGAAAAGTAGACACATTTCATAAACATGCAACTTAGGATATATATATACATATATACTTCATTTCCAACATATGAAACGAGGAAAGGGAAGAGAGAAACGGCTGAAAAATCCTTACGCCTTTATATTTCGATCTGCCCGTCTGATTTTGAATCTGAGTACAGTACTGAGTTTCTATCGACACAAGCTTCAACTGGACGTAAGTTTTCCTACGTTTCGATATGTCTTGAAATTATGGTATTGTCAAAATCGGATATGATTCATATATGGTGTTCTTGACATGTTAGACATCATAGAATCGAAGTCCGATTGAGAAACAGATTGATTATGAAATTGTTATGATTTTTCAGAGGTATATTGATAGATATTGGACAGATTTGGATTATTGATTGATTTTAGATGGTATTGGATATTGGTTATGGATTGTAATTGATATCTGTTGATATTGTATTGACGGGGATAACGAGATTATTCCGTTATGTCGTTGATTTTGAGTTAGATTCAGAATTATACAGATATTGATTATAAACAGTGATATTGTATCTGTGATGTTGAGATTGACGGGTTACTGAGACTGTATTGTTATACCGTCGAAACATCAGCAAATTGATATTGATCAGATTCAGTAGTGACTTCGATTATATCGTGATATCGTCGATATTGATTAGATTGTATCTTGATTCGATATTGATTAGATTATGTGTGATTTGAGTATTGATCAGAATAGATTTGGAATTGAGTTGCATATTGAGATTGTGCCTATCCGATATTGTATTTCAGATTGATATGGACAGATTTGACTTCGAGACTTCGACTTCGTCAGACCACAAAGACAAAGGTATAAATTAATGTTGAGTTGGGATTGCACAACTCGAGTGAGGTTTGACTCGAGTTTCCCTAAATCACATACTTTATTTTATTGCATTGTTATTTGCAATTAAATACGATTGATATTTCTGGTCTATGGATGTATAGACAATGTATGTCTTGAGTCATAGGCGAATGTGTCTAGTCGTAGACATTTGATCTTGTGACAGAAGGGCCGGATAGTGAGGATTCGTCACTGGCCCATTGCACTTTGTTGCAGGATAGAATATTGGCGATCGGGCCATAGTCCATGACGGTTAGGTCAGGACACCGGATGTTTGGCTATATCAGAGTGGATAGAACTGGAGTTTTTCTATTACTGGTGTTCGATATGGAAAGAGCCAAAGTCCGTGAATAAGAACATACCACCACCCCGATCGGGAGTGTAGGTGGGTGTATGTTCTTATTCCGAACGGGATCCCTAGATTAGGACTGAGTCGAGTCTGAGTCTGAGAATCACGGAGAGTGATTCATTGCTTGATGTTGAATTATGTTCCTGATGATGGTACATGTTTAGAATATGATTTATTCTTGATAGTGATTCATGTTTAGGATTATAATACATGTGATGAATATTTGATTCATGTTTCTGATTTTGATACATGTTAGGAATATCTGTTATATGCTTTTATATTATTTTTATGATTGCATGTATACATGATTTATACTGAGAATGTAATTCTCACCGGAGTTATCAGGCTGTTGTCTTGTTTGTATGTGTGCATGGCAATAGGTGGGATAGGATCAGGGTCAAGGAAAGAACGAGGCTGGACTAGATAGCGTGGAGATCCGGGCTTCGAAGCAACTTAGGATTCAGCACTGAGATATAGTTGAACCTAGTTGAATTCTTGTAGATAATACAAGATTTGTATGTTTATGTTTAATATGTAATTTGAATTGAATTACATTACGTTTCCGCTTTGTATTTTAAAAAAAAAATTTAGACCCTGTTTATTATAATTGTTTGAATTATTCCTAAAAACGATTAAGGAATGAATTAGCGTCCGGGTCCCCACAACTCCTTTGATTGCTATTGATATTGATATTGATTTATCGAGTTGTTGCGTCATCGATGGAGCGGGTGGGTAGGATTAGCACTCCTGATGGCTTGCATGAGGGCTGAGCAGGTAGCTCCCGTACCCTCGATGCTACGTGCATGGATGAGGGGCGACTTGATGTTGTGTTGCTACGTTCCTGGCACGGGTGGCCACTGTTACTGTTGTTGATGCGATTCATTTGGACTCCGCTTGGTATCCGTTATCGGTTGTTACCTTTCACGCATTGCATTGCATCTCATTTTACTTGATTTTATTTCATGTCAGTTATATTTGTCGTAATATTATTTGTTCGTCGTACTGGGGCCCGACCCCTCGTTTTTTTTATGCTGTGATTGTTTTTGATACCATAGCAGGTTATCCAGGAGGATTTGACGCGTCTGGTGGAGCGTCAGGCAGTGGTGCCAAGTCGTCGAGTCATGATTGAGAGTTCCCATATATATATATACTATATTATGGAGTCATACATTTACCGAGTAGATGCCCCGTGTAGCTGTACTGTTATTTTTACGATGTTTTGAATTAATAGTTGTGTGAACGAGCCTTGCCGGCTCTACATGTGTTTAGTCCTGGCCAGTGCGGCTATAGGTTGTGAATTGATGTTATGACTTTATTTCGAGTATATAAATATTATTTGTGATGTTTGAAAATTTTGGGATGTCTTATTTACGGGAAGGTCATGTCGAAATTTCTATTGGCCCAAAAGAAAATTTTTAATCGCTTTCGTTGTTTACATTAATAAATTCTGGTTGTTTGGTCATTAAATATTAATCAAGACCACGGGTCCCCACATTATAAATATTCGACTGAACATGCACGTAACATATGCACATGTGACTAGTATTAATTAAAGTTAAACCTTATAAATTAACTAATTTTTATACGTTGGTTAAATTTTGTTTTTAAATTCAAGAAATATCACTCATTTAGTTTACAAATTTAATTAATTCTTCTCTTCTTTCTTAAATTTTACATCCAAATTAAAGTATCACACATCTTTTAAATTTTATACCCAAACAAAAATAAGTACTCAAATTTTTATGCTTCTGATTTATCGTTGATTTTGGTATTTGCAACGCGTGTATTCAATTACATGTTGTTATTGTTATATTATTAAGTACAAGACTTTTATATAAATTTTAAAAAATAAAAATTTGCTTTTTAAAATTATTAAGAAAAAAATCTAAAATATATCATCTTACCTTAATTCTAATATAAATTTTTACTCAAAAATTTATTAAAAAATTCTATGCAATATTAATTTATATATACACAATTTGTGCACCTGATTTGTGGGGACCCGGACGCTAATCATCATCTTAATCATCTTTGGGATTTAATTATCAATTAAGATAAACAGGGTCTAAAATTTTTTTTTTTAAAATGCGGAAGGTAATGGAATCAATCTATTATACAAACCAGTATAATAATACAAATCTTGTATAACATGCTTCTAGTTCAAACTAGTCTAAGGTTTAACTACTAAATTTCAAGTATTAAACCAAGTCTACAATAAATCCGGAGTCACCACTCTAAACTCGTCTTCTCTCATCATCTTCTTGACCCCGATCTTGTCCCACCTGTTGTCATGCACACATACAAACAAGACAACAGCCGGATACTCCGGTGAGAATAAATCCCAGTATAAATAATGTATACATGCAGTTAACTGAATTAACATAAAAGCATGAATTATATCTTATTACATGTAGCATAATCAAACAACATGTATCAACACCAGTCTGTGAATAAAACATGAATCGTAATCTACGAAACATAAATCAATACAAATCTGTAAATCAAGTTCTAGTCTCGATATATAAGACTCGACTCATCTCTCATTCTAATCTAGGGATCCCGGTGAATAAGAACGTAACAAGTCTCCCACCTACTACTACCAGTCGCGGTGGCGGTACGTTCTTATTTCTGGACTTTGGTCTAGCTGTATCGAATAATCTACAATAAGAACAATGTCTGTATCTTAAGCATATCGATACACCAAACGTCCAGTGCCTTGGCGTATCTACCAAGACTAAGCCTAGTCTGACAATGTGCAATGGGTCAGTGACTATACTGTCAAAATCTAACCCCTCTGTCAGTGAGTCTCACTCAATAGCTCTCTGCTTTCTATTTCTAATTCAATAGAATAAACATAATCATGAAAATACAAAGGTATAAAAACAATACCATACAAGTATGTGGTTTAGGGAAACTCGAGTTAAATCTAACTCAAGTCGATCTCCCAATTAACATCAATTTATACCTTTATCTTCTCGGTCTGATGAAGACGAAGTCTCGTATCCCAATCTGTCCATATCCAAATCTGATAATGACAATCATATAAATACCATATCAGTATATAACTCAATTCAAGACCTGTTCTGATCAATACTCAAATCGGTATATAATCTGATCCATATCTGAACAAGGTACAATCTAATTCATATCAATGATATCACGATACAATCGAAATCATTACTGAATCTGATCAATCTCAATCAATACTGAATCTGATCAATATCAATCTACTGATGTTTCGACGGCATAACAATACAGTCACGATAACCCCGTCTATCTCAACATCACAGATATAATACCAGAATTCATAACCAGTATCAGTACAACTCATAATCTGAATAATAACACAACTCTGATATAGAATCTCAACTAAATCAACTATGAAATTCATAACAATTTCATAAACAATCTATTCTTTAATCTGACTTCGATTATATGATGTCTAACATGTCAAGAACATCATATATGAATTCCATTTAATTCTGACAACATCATAATTTCAAAACCTATCAAAACGTAACAAAACTTACGCCTAGTTGTAGCCTGTGTCGATAGGAACACAGTACTGAAGTCGGATTCAAAAACAGACGGACGGATTTCTCACAAAAGGCGTAAGGATTTTCTTTCTTTTTCTGAAGCTTCCCTTTCTTCGTTTCTCCCTTCGTTCCTTTTGTTCTGAATAATTGCAAGATATATATATATATATACGTTGCATTCCAAGACACCATGTGGCGATTTTTCATGATGCATGCCGCGCGCATATGCGCGCACAAAGCCGCGCATATGCGCCGGTAGTTCTGCCCGGCTGCCTGTTGCATAAATCTTCTCGCGCATATGCGCGAGATGTTCTGTCTCGCATCTTCCCTTACTCGCGCATATACGCGCCTTCCGCCGCGCATGTGCGCCGAACTCTCTGGACGTTCCGCGCATATGCGCGCATTCAAGCCGCGCATGTGCGCCGATTATATTCTTCACACCTAACGTGATTCCTTCTTTCGGCTCTCCCGATATGCTCCGTTCCGTCTATAATCATCTTTAAATAAATAAATAAATCATTTCATATTAATCTCAGATTACAGTAACAAAATCTCGGACCTTACATGATTGGTAGTGTATAAATATGTCAATGCATACTAGTTGTTACTGTTGATTGTTGACATCCTTCAAGGAAATCAAGCATTGATTACTTTTTTTTAAAAAAAATAAATTGTAGATCATTGCACAATATTTATGGAATAATTTATCTTTGTTTTAATTTAGAATATTTAAGGGATTGTTTAGTGGAGTTGATTGTGATTGTATCTCCTATATATATGAACTTATGAGATGAATAAATATCAAGAAAAATTAACTTTATGTTTCTTTCAATGCCTCTGTCCTTTTTTCTTCTAAATTCATCATGGTATCATAGCAGTATGATCTATAAGGGCTGAGGAAAAAAAAGACAGCAAGTTTTTCATTCCCAAACCATTGTCACATAAACAAAAAAAAAAAAAAAAAACTCAATGACATTCAAAGGTTTCTCTACACCTTCACCTCCAAGTTTCCATGGGGAAAATGTTCCCTTTTGGGCTGTGAAAATGAAGGAATATTTGAAGGCATTTGACCATTGGGATGTTGTGGAAACAGGTAGAGACCTCCACCATTGAGAGAAAATCTACAGTAGAAAAAATCCACCAACACAGTGAAGAAAATGTAAAGAAATACAAAGTTTTGGCTGCAATTGGCCCATCAGTTTCATATCCTATTTTCACAAGAATCATGAACTGCGAAACAACAAAACAAGCTTGAGACCAATTGAAACAAGAATTGCAAGGGAGTGACAAAATAAGGCAAATTCAAGTAATGGATTTGTGGAGGGAGTTTGAGATTTTTAGAATGAGTGATTCTGAAATTTTAAAGGATTATACTAACGGGTTAATGAGGATAGTGAATCAACTCAGGCTTCATGTAGAAGATCTGTCGGTGTAAGAAATAACTAATGGGCTAACGGGTCGCCCATGAGGGCTAACCCGACCCGACTCAAATAATTCAAATGTTTGAATTTGAATTATAAGAGGGAGTATTATTTTTTGGTTGGATAACTTTCTTTAACTTCCACTACACAAATTGGATAAAATATTGTTTTGGTTCTTGAAAGCAAAGAAGAGGCCGAGACATTCATTTTCAATAAACACAAATCATATCACAATTATTAAGTATTTGGATTGTGCAAAATCGATTCATTTCCGTTCGTGATAGGCGTCAGACCATCGAAGTGTATTAAAATTATCAAAGAAGGTTAGTAAATCAACTACAAAGATTCTAAATCAAAATATGAATTTATTTGATAATCATATGCGATATTCGAGTGTATGATTTCCGTCAGTCGGACAGAAGAATGGTTAGTAAAGTCCTCGTAAGTGTCCCGAAGAGATTCGATGCAAAAATCTTGTCACTAGAAGACTCGAGGGACCTCTCAACTATAACTTTGACAGAAGTAATGAATGCTTTTCAAGCCATAGAGCAAAGAATAAGCATGACGCAGGAAGAAGGATATGAGGGAGCATTAATGGCAAGATTAAGAGAAGGTCAATCAAGCGAAGGAAAGAAGAATGCTGAAGAATACAAAGGGAAAGAAAAGAAATATAATGAACAAAGAGGAGGAAAAAAAGAAAAATATCCACTTTGTACTCATTGTGTAACGCCCAAAAATCAGTCCACGTAGACCGCATGCATGAAAATTATTAAATTACTAAAATATTTTAGTTAATGATTTTGGATGAATGAACGAAATATTTTGAGTGAATAAATTATTAATTGTGTAATTTTGTTTGATTTCATGATTTAAAGATTTTCAAACGAATATCGGTGGTTGACCGGAACGGAAAGCCAGAGACGATTAAGGTGTTAAAGATTTAAAAGCTAAAATTTTATTTTTAGTTAAGAAAATATTATTTTAAATATTTTAACAATTTTAGCATTGTTAAGGTAAAATTTAAATTAATTAAAGGGAGCAAGGAATTTTATGCATTTTATAAGGAGATTTTTGGAAATATGTATTTTTAAACCTTTTTAATTTAAGCCTAATGATTTTATTAATCTTAGTGTTTATTAAGCCCATTAATTAAAAAGTTAAAAAAGCCTTTTTGTTTTTTTATTAAACATTAAAAGAGTCCTACACCGGGGCATGTTCCGAAGATATGAGTTGTTTGTATGTAGTTGATTTCAGTCATGTGTGAGCTTATTTTATGATATGATGTGTATATATGAAACTTTATTATATACTATTTTTAGTATTATAATCGTAGTTGACACATTTTAGCCTTATTGTAAAGAAAATTTTTTACTCGTTTTCAGCTGTAATTTATTAACTATAATCAAATTGCATTGATTAGGAGTTAAGAGCCCCACAGACAATCAACATGATACAAAAAAATCATACCTGGAAGCTGGTAGAGAAGTCAATCGATCAAAAAATAATTGGTGTTAAGTGGGTTTATAGAACCAAAACGAACTCAGATGGTGCTATTAACAAACTTAAAGGCAAGATTAGTTGTTAAAGGTTATTTCCAACAGCCAGTGGTTGATTATACAGATGCTTTTGCTCCAGTGGCAAGACATGACACCATTAGATCTCTAGTAGCTCTTGCAGCAAAGTAAGGATGGAAAATTTATCATTTGGATGTCAAATCAGCTTTTGTCAATGGTTTACTTGAAGAAGATATATATGTAGAGCAACCTGAAGGATTTACAGTCTCTAGGGAAGAAGATAAAGTCTACAAACTCATCAAGGCACTCTATGACTTGAAGAAGGCTCCACAAGTCCGGTACAGCAGGATTGATGCATACTTGTTACAAAATGGCCTAGTTAAAAGTGAAAATGAAGCCACATTGTATATACTAAAATTTGAAGATGAAGTAAAGCTAATGATTTCTTTATATGTTGATGACCTTTCGGTGACAAGAGGTGATGCAGTAGCTGTAAAAAGCTTTAAAATGAAGATGGTGGACGAATTTGAAATGTCTGACCTGGGAGAGAGGAGCTATTTTCTTGGAATGGAAATCAGCCAATCAAATAAAGGTACTTTTCAGCAAATTTGCTTTCAAGATTTATGCAAACTCCAAGTAAACTTCATTTCGGAGTGGCTAAAAGGGTCTTAACATACATCAAAGGGACTATTGATTTTGGTCTTTGGTTTAGCAAATTTGAAAGTGGAAACCTTCAAGGTTTTTCATATGAGATCCTTGATCCTTACTCTTTGTTGTACAAACACAGGTTTGAGAGATCTTAATTCCTTTGGTTGTTAGGACAAACAACTCTGTTTTGTTTAAGCTGCATAGGGTGTGATGAATGAAGCTTTGTGAGTTTCGCCCCTTGGTCATAGTTATGATCATTCCCCTTGCTTTTGTTTCTCTACTACCTTGTGAGGAGCAGGAACACGAGGCTTGTAAATTCTACAATACACGAGTAGTCATAACTGTAATATCATGTAAATCTAGTGCAATTGATATTGGTAATCAACCATTGGACTTTTTTTGTCAAATGGAGAAAGAAAATAGTACAAGGAATAAGCTTTCAGAACCAAAGCATTTATTTCATCCCCTAACATATATTCCAGGGGTGTCAAAATCAGACACGACCCACCAACCTGACACGGTTCAACCCGAAAAAAATCAAGTTTGAGTTTGAGATTTTTGGGTTCGGGTCAGATCGGGTTGGACCCGATAGGTGACCAGAAAAAAATGAGTTAACCCGAAAATTTTAATTTTTTTAAATAAAATATAATTAATAAATATTGCCTATATTTTTATATATTGTATATCTGAAAAATATTTATTGTATATTTATATCATAAATTTTCATAATTTATTATTTATTTTTAGCATTTTTTATTTTTTAAATAATTGTTTATTTGATTTAGTAGATATACTTTATTTTTCTACAATTAAATTTTCAAAATTTAAATCAAATATATGGCAGAGATATTATTATTATGTGTTTAAATTAAAATATTAGTATTATTTTTTTAATTTAATTTTAAAAAAATTATAAAAAATTCAAAATCGGATTATACGTGTTGATCGGGTTGATTCGGGTTCATGTTCGGGTTGAGTTCAAGTTGATCAATTTTTGAATAGAACTACTGCTCAACCCGACCCAACTCACCCGAATTGACACCCTGATATATTCAAAGTTGTTCTTTTGAACAATGAATTTGAGATAATCTGATTTTTTGATTTGATTTGATTTTATTTTATAGACAAAATTCAAATAAATTTCAAATCCACTTCGTATCAAGTTAGATAATTTCAATAATAATAATAATAATAATAATAATAATAATATATTTCAAACACGCTCAAAATGAATGTGATTTGATATTCATCCTTCAAATCCTCCGTTTCCCAAATCAAATATCTCCATCCAAATCAAAATAATCAATCCAAACTCAACTTCAAAGAATTTAAAATAAATTACCAAAATATTCGTAAACAAAAACCATCATATGAACCCCATGGCTTTTCATCTCTTCAAACGATCAATTCTATAATATCATGAAGATCACACCAAAACCAGGCAATTTAGAAAAGACTCGTCCAAAAGAAGATTTTGATAAGGGAAGAGCCAGACGAGGAAGAAGAGATCATTTGGTGGTTTTGTGGCAAATATCATTGAGGCTTTGCTTTTTCATTATAAAATTACATTTGAACTGTAAAAATAAATGTTTACACTGTGGATATCTAAAATAATAGTATGAACAACATATTCAGATCTATCCTAATCTATAAATCACCAAACTCGAAAACTATGCAGCACATCTTAATCTGATCATTTCTCTAATCTACATATCACAAAAAACTTGAAAACCATTGCATCACACCTTAATTTGAGTGTTTCTCAGATAAGAATTTTCACCTCAAGTGCAAGATCAAGACATTGCATGGATGGTGCATCTACAGCAAGTGCAGTTCGTATTAAAACAAGAAACTCCATTTCTAATACACAAACACCAGATAGAAGCATCTTTCATGGAGAAGGCATTTGGCCGAGCAGAAACCAATTTAACTATGTAGGCGCAGGTTGGCAGAGCCAGGAGCAGTTATCAGGCTTCCCCCATCAGACATATAGAAGCTATTATAGTTAATACGGGTAACAAGAGCTGCCAAGTGAGGGAACTGACCAACATTGAGCTTCACAGAGAGAATCTGCAACACCAAATACAGAGATGCAACTTGATAGCGACACATGTTATCGTCTATGCTACTAAAGGAAGCATAATTATTTACTTTGAAGAGTTTTCACGTGCATAAAAAGAAAACAAACTTAGTTACTTACAATTTGCAAAAATAATAGATGTGAAGGACTATTTTTACTTGCTATTAAGCTTAAACCATCTTTAAAATGATGCTAATAGACCAACCCCCTCCAATTTGTTAAAAAAATTAAAAAAAGCAAATTCTAATAAAATTATATTTATCAGAAATGAAGTGATTAGATCACCCACAGTAGATACCAGACCACTCTACAGAACAGTTGAAAATTGCTTTTGTCACGTTCTACTAGACTCTACTATCACATATCTTCACAGAAGCTAGCTGCACAACTACATTGCTAAAATATCACGGCAGCCTACAGGGCAAGATCCAATCATGGACTAAACACTGGTGGCAAATTGGAGCTCTGGTGAACCAAATATCTAAGATGATGCATTCATCTCAAATAGATAAGGAGAAAAGAGATGAACAGAATGCTAGGAGTTTCATCGTTGTGGCTTCATCAGTTTACAGGAGAGAACTAGAGAAGCAAGGTACAAAGCAAAATTAAAAAGGGAATGAGGAACAATATTACTGGAATAAATAAAAGATTTTTGGGGGTCAAGAAAGATAAAAACGAAAGGGAAAGGAAAAAGCAGGAGAACAATATTTTGGAAGCTGATGGATGACACATAGAAAATAACTATGGAGAGAATTATAACTTCACAAAAGAATACCCTGAGGAGAAATGCCATGCATTCATCGAACTGTTTCCCTATTTGCTCTAGTTCCTTTTCACATCTTGCTCTGACAGCAGAAATTGCCCCACCAGAGGTTAGAGTCTGTTGTATAGAATAGAAGTCAAGAGCTAGCCCAAGTATACTATTTATGCGACTAGCAATCAATCCCCCCTGCAAGCAAAAAGGACTTCTTTTAGGTAGCCATCATCACCACAAGGTGACAATAAAATTTTGCATAAAACATAGCATTTATTATAAAAATCTAAGCATGTGAAAGAGACCAGCTTGTCTGGAACCACAAAACACTGCCTCTGAATGGACAATAAGTAGGATTCATGCACTTCTATGGCGTCATCCAGAGTTCCAGCTGCCGCCACACCCTCACAGAGTTCTCGCCACGCATTATGATATACCTGTTCATCAAATCCTGGTTATAGACTGCAAGAAATATAAGTATTTACATGGAAATTTTGCTTTTCACCTGCACGATATTTAACTTTATACTTTAAGAACTGTAATAGATTGATCTGGTGGCATCTTTTATTTTGAATTAGGATTTGCTGTTATCTTTAATTTTAGGATAGAAGAAGTCTTGATTTGCTAATTTGTTGCTATCTTTTATTATTTGTTGCTGTCTTTACAAGGATTTGGAGGCGCTGAACTCCGTATTTAATAGTTGAAATGAATAAAATTCTAAATCTGAAAATCATATTGAACAAGATAGGAGGTCTCTTTATGAAATGTGTAATTCAAAACAGTTCTCATTACACTAACGATAGATCCATTCGGATCAAGGAATGTGTTTCAATTCTCACCTTGGCATTTCAAAATGTTGAAACACAATCCAATGAAATCATACAATAAAAAACAATATATCAACTTAGACGCTAGATTGAAAATTTACAGATAAAGCGCTTGGAAATAATGCTAAACCAATTCTTGTTCATACTCCACGCATGATAAAGTATGACAAACAACTCACCCTCCAATCACCTGTATTTAAGAGTCAGAAACACATTACCCTGTCCATAACATATTGGTGAAATGCATCCACAAAATGAAGGAGTTTTTGCTCCAGCAACCAGCAGCGCTTTTGCTTAGTCGAGGCAATGCCTCTATCCTAAGAGATACAAAGAGATATACAAAGGATCTCAGCATTTTTTGTTGAGTACGAATAGAAATCAAAGGATCAGTCCGTATCCTGAAGTCTGCAAGACATTTAAATTAAATACAGTTCTAAAGGGAGCAAGAGGTACCTTCCACATCCACCTTCGAGTCTTATCTAGTACATATTTTGCACGTTTAACCTTCAACAAAAAACTCATCACCTGCAGAAATTATACCAGGTATTAAATAGAAAAACAGCTACTCAAATAATATATATGATGCACCAAGGTCTACCTGATTATACTTCTTCATGGCTTCCAGGTTGCAAATAAGCTCAAGGGGCCAAGAGACCTATCGCATTGCATCACAAATGAAATCCAGTAAACTATATTTTCAAACTAACATAGAAAACAAAGGCAACAAAGTCCTAGCACATGCCTTGTATGTGAACGCAATAGAGTCCAAGACATCCATTCCCGAGCTATGCGCTCTACCTTTACGAGGAGTGGAGACAACAATGGATGGATTACGCTGTTCACCTTCATTCATACCAGGATTTTTGGCTAGTGACACAACCAATGCATCAGGTGTACTTAAAAGCACATTATCAGCAGAATTCCTTATTGATTCCTGATGAAAAAATAAATTCTGAAATTAATGGTGCCAGTCCATTGACACAAGGAATACAACATCAAATTACACAAAGAAAAAAATCAATGGACAGCATACTATATTTCTCCAACTAGTACCAGACAATTTTTACGCCCACAGTTTATGATATTTTGTCCCAACAATTCATCAGGACCCCTGATGACTCGTGGATACAAGACAAGTTGGCTGATAGGAATTAAGGGGACTACAGCTTACTTGCCATAATCAGAAGAAGTAACTCAAAACCCGGTAAGTATAAACTGGACATTAATGCCCACTATAAGTATGATGATCCATGCCACAGTAACAAAATGGAACTAAATGAAAAAAACTTTTGACACTTCAAGACTTGATGAAGCTTTATTAGATAAAACTGTACCTGCAATATCGTGTTCAATTCAAAATCATCGTCTAAGGATTCTCCTTTGTCTAGCTTATTAAAAATGACAGACAGAAAATGCTGTAGCAGATCACCTAGAGTATTTGCAGCCAGTCAGATATACTTTATAAATATAGTTAACATGTGAATTAATGGAACAGTCGTTTAAGAGGAAACCAGATCCCAATAAATTTATGGCACACAAAGGAACAGTCATCCAGTGGGACACCTGATCCTAATAAATATATGGCACGCAGCACACCCAACTCGTCCAGCAATCTCCACTCATGCAGTAATTTTGACAACATTTTGCTGCCAATATAATCAGCCTGTATACAAAATTTTCATGAATTTGTGACAAATCGATTAATAGAATTATGACAAGTATTGTGAGTATTGTTCATCCCCAACCTGCTTCTTGATGAAGACAATGAGGCACTCTTGAAGGACAACAATAGGAAGCGGAGTAGTTTCAGGTTCAACCTTTTGAATCCAGCTAAGGATTCTTGATGCCAGAGTACTGTTATTCTGAAAGGGTAAAACCTCAGACACGTGAAGGTCATCCTGCCCAAAGAATGAAAGAAAACCTAAATCCTAGCAAAAACAACATTATATTTCACATCACAAACCATTTAAGATAACTCCGCAAATGGGAAACCTGGAAAGATGGAAGAAGAGTTGGAAATGGAAGCAAAACTTCCAGCATCTTTGTATCATCCAGGAACCGATGATGATCTAATTCACCAAAGTGGAGACCAGAAGTGTAATCCGTGTTCTTGATTGTCAAACCACAACCACAATTATCACCAAATATAGCTTGCCTAAGCACATCATCATTCAGAGCGGGAAGACAAAAGGCTTGAGATATGTTTAATGAGCTCCAAGCATCTCTATTCTCGTAAATAATATCACTGCAAACTGTGATAGCTGGATTTTCAGGACAATATCTTCGGGGAAGGTTATCTATTTCATCTGGAACTGCTGTCCTCCCCTTTGTCATGTTGTAATTTATTGCACCTTTTTTTGCAGGTGTTGAACTAGTATCTCTTTTCTGGTTCAAAATATCTGCCACTAACTTCTGCCAGACATTTTTTGAGTGAGTATTTAATTGAAAGCTCCCATAATTTTCCTCAATCTCCTCTGTTTCCCCACACAGATGTTTGTCATCTTGCCAAAAATACTCAGCAACATGATCACCATGGCCAATAAGTGCTGTTAATGAGGCACAAAAGACCTCCGACAGGGTTAATCCAGCTATGTTGTTTCCTTTCTCAACATAGTCAGCAGAAATTGCAAAAGGAGATTGCATAGGAGCATGTCGAATCAGCTGCAGTGATTTTCCAGCAGAAATAATTGCCTTCGCCATACCCATGATGAAGAATGGACAAACTTGAAATTGTTTGTTATTTGCTTCTTTTCCCATGGGTACACTAGACAAAGGTACAGATTTTCTAACATTCTTATCTTTATTGTCTTCTGCTGAAGGTAGAAAATCATAAGCAAAATCTTCCGGATGCAATCTCTTGGACATTGCTGGTCTTGGTTGATAGCTTTTCTCCCAAAACTCAGCCTCGTCTATTGTGATTTCTTTGTTAGAAACAAAGAACATCTGCCGAAAGGTAAAATGAACCATATATATAATTGTTGCACCAGAAATATAAAGAAACCAAAAGGAGCCATCAAAAAGTCACCTCTGTCAACAGCACTCATAATTGAAACACAAATCTTACACCCTTAAAATCAAGAAACGGAACAAATGCAATCACTGTAAACAATCAATGAATATGTGAACAGTGATTCTGATGAACAACCCAAGCATAAATTACAGACACAAATTTGTCATCACGAACACATCAAATATAAATCAGATGAGACAGCAAGCACACAACCTGTTATGTAGGTGCCTAAAATTAAATAGAGCATCAGAAATAACTTAAGAACATGCGTAGAAAATTTTAGGATCTTTCAACTTTATTCCTCCAAGTGGAGAGAGAGTTTTATCAGAGGAGACTTGTCCCTCAGGAACAAAGGGAAAATTAAATTCCTGGATTTCCTTTATATCGTTTGGCTAGACAGAAAGGGGAAGATGGAGGGAACAGATGATAGTTGGGGCAATCCTTCCTCCTTCACAAAGTAAAAAAATATAAAGTTAATTTAACACAACCATAAACACACATGATTAACTGATTTTTTCTTTTTCCTAGCACCTTTTGATTTAACAAATAAAAAATGTATCTCCAGAAGAGTATTACATCTATATATGCGTGTGCACACCCATTTTATGTTTTCGCAAATTACATGATCCAATAATATTTGAATTTTACTATGTTCAGCAAAAAGCAGATGATTTTACTACTAAATGTTTAATATATTCTTAAAGCGCAATACATTTCAAAACACATATTACTTTTTTTATAATTTCAGTTGTTACGCAATGAAACAATTCCATGGACTATACAAAAGAATTTTACAATAATACGACAACAATGAGAACATTATTTTACACACATGAAAGTTTGCAAATAAACCGTGTTTTGAGATGCAAACAGTTCATTTAAATCTTACTAAACCGTGAGTGTACAGATAACAGAACTTTACATTTTTTTTAACATATTTTGTTTCAAAGTTTCTATCGTAAATCTAAAAAATATTAATAGAATTTAATGGAGCGTACCAAGGTTTGAATATACTTTCTGTCATGTGACTCGTGTTCATCGCTAACGATTACTAGATAATAAATTTAATCGTCTTCCAGCTCCTATAATGGATGATTTTTTGAATTTTGTTAATGTAATCTATTGTTGCAATTAAATTTCATATAAAAAAATAATGATCATACTCATCTAGGGCTTCCCGATCTTCACAAAATGTGTTTTAACTTTCTTAATCGATAGTGTAAATAATAAAATGAGTAAATTAAGCAAAATTACGTTCAACCATCCTCCTTTTGTCATACCAAAAAGGTGAAAGCAAATCTTTTCCTCCATTATATCAGATAACAGGTAGGCGTTTGTTGAAAGGTATTCCTTGGTAAAGGATTTGATTAGTTCCAGTTCTCTGGCCTCCCACTTGCAGTACCAAATGTAGCCTCATATAGAATTTCATAAAAGGTTTCAACTAACTCCAGGAAAGAAGTAAAGTAAGAAAACAAGAAATACCTCCTCAAAAGGATCATCAAGAGTTCCTTGAAAGAGCCAAGAATCAAGACTCTCGATATACGGCAACAAACTACCGACAAGTATATAAAGTAACATCCTATATGCATCCTCCTAAAAAGAAGCATATTTGATTAAAACAAATCATCAAAAGCATGAAACGAGTATAATAAAACTTGAACATGTTTGAATGACCTCTCCTCCTTGAACAAGACAAACTTCATTGAGTTTTAGATACAGATGGTTCAAAATGTGAACAGCAATATCCGCAGCAGGGACATAGTCATCAACTTCGAAAAAAAATTGTGGAATAGCTCCAAACACTATTTGCAACAAATGCTCGGCTCCTGAGCATAGACTATATGAAATAAAACCAAGAGGAACTAAGATAAGAAGCTCAGAAACAGAAATTAGCTCCAACATGAATTTTGTGGGGAAAATTAATCTGAAAGAAAGTTGATACAGAAATTCAGGGTATGTTCGTGCGGAGCAAGAAAAGGATAAATATCATGGGCAAGCATCCTTATATGACCAAATAGCACCGAGTGAAACAAAGAGCCAGATTTTATTATACAGATATAAGAAGCACATTACAATGTAAGAAAACACCGAGCAAAAGCACATAAATGTGTCGTTAGATTTTGAGATATAGGTATATAGACATCCAGATTTGACACGTTCAAGTGAATAGAGAGGAGGGTGGAGCAAAGGGGATTGACAATTGAGTCGTAACGCATATGATCCCAAGTTAACAAAACGAGAAATCCAAGATGGTTCATTTAATAGTCGATCCCAAAATCAAAATAAAATTAGATTAGGTAGAAGTACATGATCATTACGATTTCGATTTCTAAATCCTAAATTATCTCTTTCAACAAATCCAATGAATGCACACATAATTATTCAATCTCCAAATCCAAGATAATGTTGACCAACCTTGATAATGAACTTGACAACCCCAAAAGAGTGGGGGTAGTGCTACCATCTGAGCTATTTACCTTCACCTCTTCTTCCAGAGCAACATCTTGTATCCTCTGTTCCAAAGAAAGATATTTGAACGACATGACAGAATAAGCAAAATGATTCAAAACTGGAACGCAGAAGACAGACCCAGAAATGTTGGCAATTGATATCAATCTCACTCACTCTTAGCCATGCACTAACAGAAGAGGCAAATGCTCGCAGCGTAGGTGGAGGCAAGCTTTTAGATTTCTGGATTTTGTTAACAACGATGTCTACCACTTTTAAACAATTTGCAGCAAACATGAACTGGTTAAGAACACGATGCAAACTCATTTGCGAGAGATGAGCGACGTATATTCCATTTTGCACGCAAAAACAATGTTTCTTGTCGTCCCAGTAAAATATGGAACCCGACAAACCTTGTACCATTTGCAACAAACCTCGTACCTGGAAAACAAACAAAATACACCGGCATATATAAAAAAAGAATAAAAATTCACAAGCAAAACGCATGAAAGGAACAAAATTTGTGTACCAGATCAAGTTCCGTTGTCCTGAAAGATGAAACTGGAGTTGCGAAATGTATACCTCCAGCAGAAAATGAACTATGGATTCTGTCTATCAGATTTTGCGAAAATTCCATCTTTTCGACACTCCACCACTTAACACTAATGAATGCTAATTCAAGCAAACTAAACTAAAAAACTGGTTCAGGCACCTTATCAAACACTTCGACTGCATCTGCGTCAGTCAGTCGAAGTAGCCAAACCCTGATGGGGTTATTAAAGATAGCACGCGTATGAAAAATTACAGCGCCATCGCCAGATTCTGAGAAACTGGGGTGGAAGTAGCATAAAAAAGGAACGGAACTTTGTTCTTCGTTTCCAAAAGCGATCAAATGACGAATTAGGGCTTTGAGGAGGGGGAATTTTATATTGATTTCGAAACATAAAATAAACAGTTATATTCTTTGATAAATCTAATGTGTAATTATATTAATATTACATTTTTATTTTATTTTTTTAAAAAAATTTATATTGATTTCGGAATGATGATCGTCGCTAAGAGAGAAAATTAAAGAAATTTGGCTTCATTTTAAGTTAATCGAAATCTATTTTATCTATTCTATCTATACTATTTTATTAAATTTGAGGACATGAAAGTAACCACTTAGGAAAGATACTAATTTTTCATCCAACTTTACCTTTATATGATACTAATATTACACTTTTGTTTTGTTTTTTTAAATTTCAACACACTTTTACTTTTATTTTTTTATTTAAACAATTCAAATATCAATCTAGTGCCTTATAATTTGTCAAATTTCACTTTAGTTCATCGATAATTATAAAAAAGACTGTACACACACGTATCGCATGTGCAGAGTAACTAGTTAAAGTTGAGGACATGATAGTAACCATCTAAGAAAAACATTAATTTTTTCTTCCAACTTTACCCTTATATGATAATAATATTAAATTTTTTTTTTGTTTTTTTTTTAAATTTCAACACACACTTTTATTTTTATTTTTTTAATTTCAACAATTCAAATATCAATTTAGTCCCTCCATAATTTATCAAATTTCACTTTAGTCGATCGATATGATAAAAAAAATTGTACACGCAATGCATGAGTGCAGAGTAACTAGTTACTATTGTGTGTGCAAACTAGATAGAGATAAATTCAATATTCATATAAAACAGCATTCATACAAATAAAATAAAAAAACATTATGAGTGCTTGAATTTAAGATTTTAAAATCTAAACCACGTGTAAATTTGAATATAAATATTAAAAATTGTTGGAACTTTTCAAGTTCGCAATCTTGATTTTGATGTTAACAAAACTTGTTAATTGTGTTACTAATAATCTACCTTAGTGTGCAGCATCCAGGATCACTCACGAGCTGTTTACATCGCAAACTTTTGACACTCAACTGATCGCACAAAATGAATCAGTCTAACTGTTACGTCAATTGAGCAGTCCAACTGATTGTCCAGTTGATAGGTGGTTCAGCAGGAGAACCTCAGAAGCCTGGCCAGCCGAAGGATTGTTCAACTGATGAAGAAACCCAGCTGATCAGTCCAACTGAACAAGAGTGAAATCAGTTCCACTGACGAGTCAACTGATTTTACCAGCCCAACTGAATATCAGTTCAACTGACCAGTTCGAAGCATCAGTCAGAATCTTTCAGTTATGGATGAAGACAAACTCTTTCAATGGAATCTAGCTGTACGTGAAGGTACAAAACCATTGTCCAGTCAAAGGACAATAATGGACGTTACATCAAAGTATTAAAGACAAAACGTTTCAGAAGGACAATCGAAAAGTCGGGACACAAAGTCCAAGAAAAAAATTCAAGATGCAACGGATACAACAAATGAGTCTCACTGTACGATCAATTTTCCCGCCTATATAAAGAGAAGATCAGTGAAGACTCAACAATAAGAACAACAAGAAGAAGAGTGAGCAAAAAGAAGCTTATAAGCATATACGAGAGAAAGAAAGGGCACGCTCATTGCACATCAGCTTTCAAAAGCAATCAGTCCAGAGGAAACTCTTCACAGTTATATCAGCTTAGATTAGAAGTTTATTTCCCTCAGTGTGTGGGAACATCCTTATTCAGTTCTCACACACAAACACTCTCAATCACTCAAATACAATCTTGCACAAAGACGTTAAACTTGTGTATGTAGTCTTTCTCACATAGACATTAAAGAAGTGTTGACTGGAAGGTGCTGTGTAAGGTCCAAAATTAAGACGACGTAATCCAACTGCATGCGAATCTAGGAAATTATGAAAAATTGAGTAATTAATTGATTTTAGCTGCTAATTAATTATGTGACGTACTTGTTTATATGCTAAATGAGATTTATTTGTCATCATGCATAAAAAAAAATGTATTTTTAGGAATATTCAAGTGACGATCGAGGAACGGGGACCGAGGGCTGAAGAAAACGTAAAATATTTATATTAAATAATTATTTTTAATTATTTAAAAGATGGTCGATGCTTTTTAGTATTTTTATGAAATTAAGGGTTTTGAGGTGATTTTATACGCCGGGGCGTAAATTTTATCGGTGTTGGTTTTTCAACTAAAATACGAGCTTTTTGGCAACCCGGCTAATAAATTCACAAATTTATTTAAACAAAAACATTGTTAATATTTTATTTAATTCTAATTAAAGGCTAATGGGCTTAATTGTTGGCTTAATGGGCCTAAAGCCATGTTAGCAAATAATTAGTATATAATACATGATTTAGTCTCCCCAAAACCCTACACTTTTTGCATCAAGGGATCGGCCACACACTTTTTAAAATCTGAAAACACTCCCATACACACACGGCACTCACCACACCAAGCTAGAAGAGGTTTTCGAAGGCATCAAGCCAAGAGCAAGCCATCGTCGCGTCCCGTTCTTCGTCGTCAACGGTTTTTCGTGCGTATAAAACGCAAAGGCACACCCTAATCTCCCTTTACTCATCCATCATATCATATTAATGCTTAAATTATTGGATGCATGAATAACATGAAAGAAAAACAAGTGCCACTTTTCTAAATTTTCGTTTTGGATCATAGCATGATATGTTAAGCAAGGTTTTTGATTCTTAAAACATGATTGTATGTTGTTTAAGGACTGCCATGATCTAGGCCATGATTTACAAGGGTTTACACGTGAGTTAGGGTCCTGTAAGCGCACCATACACGCTGGAATTTGAAGAGCACCAAATAAAACGTAAGTTGCTGTCATGGGAAGAACATGGGTTCGATTAGGGGTCCTCACGGCCGGGCTTGGTGCGACTCTTGTCCAGGGGCTAGCCAGGGGCGTGGGGGAGACCAAGGAAGAGCCCTAGCCATGCTAGGACTCGAGAGGAGAGGCGGCGAAGAGTCCATCGTAGGAAGGACTCTACCCGAGAAGCATGGCAGTTCGCGTGCAGGAGGTGCGCGGCTGCAGGGAAGGGAAGGGCTCGTTCCAAGCTTGCTGGGCAGGGTTAGGGCGAGTCCTTAGGATCCTGGGTAAGTGCTAGGTACGCTGGTTCATGGCTAGAGTGTCGGCTAGGGTCCTTATTGCATCAAACATAGAGTCCATGCAGGATATAACTCTCGGCCAGCTTATGGGCAGTAGAGGGGACCTTCGTTTTTGGTTTTGGGGAGGGTTTCTTGTTAAAGTTAGAGTCCAGTAGGCTAAATTATTGTGTTGGGCAAGTTTTGGCTCGACATGGTTCGGGGGTAACTCGTGAAAATCAGAAGTTGGCTCGGGGTCGAAGTTTAGGTGTCAAAATAGGGTTTTAAGTAAAGAAAAAATTGGAAAACGGCTCACGGGGGTCGAGTCGCGGTCCATAAGGGCTAAAATAATATAAAAAGACTAAATTTAGAATTTAAGAATTTTATATTAAAGTTTGGTATTTTTCGGGATTAAAACACTGTTAAAACAATTAAGAAAAGATAATTGAAAAAGTCTAACATTTAAGCCAAATAAAATTATGAAAAAAATTCACGTAAGCTTAAATAATTATTTGGGACATGTTAGAGTCGTGAAATCAAGGAAAAAGTCGAAAACGTAAAATGTCGAGTCCAGGGGTAAAACGGTCTTTTTACACCTAGAAATTAGTTAAGGTCATGGCAGTGCCCTAAATGCTATTTTATGAAAATATGATTATTTTTAAATGTTTATGAATTGTTCATGATTGAATGATGATTTTTAAATGTCTATTTGATTTTTATGATTGAGGGAAGACATTTAAAATACATGTTGCATGCTTGGTTTCAAAAATGAAAAACGTAATGATATTCATGATTTTTCTAAAGTGATGTGAATGAAAAATGTTGAAGGATGTGAAATAATTGTGACTAATTCGTTAATGTTGGCGACGTCGTGAGGGTTATGGTCCCAGTGGGAGCCCGACGATCGTGTTTCCATCATTGCGAATATGTGGTAACGGATATGTGGTAACGGTTTTGTGGTAACGGAAGAATGGGAATATCGTGAGGGGAAAAGGCCCCAGAGGGAGCCCATTTATGGGAAAAGGCCCCAGAGGGAGCCCCGACGAGCGTATTTCTATTCGAATCATGATAGGCCAGGGCCCAGTTGACCGGTGAGAGTGTTGCTGGTGTCCCCCGCCGCCCAGTACTGTGGTTTTATGTAGATGGATCCATCGACCCTCATGAGCATGATCAGGAAAGTCACAATTAACGATCTGAATTCAACAAAAGGAAAAGGAAAAGGAAAAGGAAAAGGAAAAATGTTTATGATCATGAAAAATGTTTTATGTCATGTCATGTTGAGGAAAAAGGGAAAAGGTTAAGGTTTATGGTTGCATGTCATGAAAAAGTATTTTATGAAAATGTTTATGTTTAAAGTTTATGCATCATGAAAATATTTATGAAAATGTTTATGTTTATGCATCTTCATGAAAACGATATTTTAAGTACACATATTTTTCACCGTTATATGTTGACTGT
Source organism: Primulina tabacum (assembly GCF_025594145.1). Lineage (NCBI taxonomy): Eukaryota > Viridiplantae > Streptophyta > Magnoliopsida > Lamiales > Gesneriaceae > Primulina > Primulina tabacum. Next base: position 5,085,829 of record NC_134561.1, on the reverse strand, counting down.
ATTACGTATTACTCGTTATCAAGATTATGGTGTGTTGAGTCTTTAGACTCACTAGGTGTGATGGATGCAGGTGGTATTGAGGGAGGACTTGATGAGTGATTTGACTGGACTGAAGACGCACACAACCCGAGGACCAGCGCTTCTACTTTTTCCGCATTATGACTTTTGACTCATGCTTTATGATTAAAGATTTTTAAGATTACTTATGTATGCTTTTGAGAGATTTTTGAGAGGTTTAGTATGGGCTTTACTTTTCAAATTATTGCTTTTTAGGTTTAGTAAAATGTTTGACGATTTTATGCTTTAAAATATTTTTCTTTGGATTTTTAAATAGCAGTTGGATGTTTATTTTTAAAATGATGTCAAAAATATTTTATGGTTCGGCCGATGCTAAGTGAGGAAAAAAAAAAAATTTACTAGTACTTTTAAAGCAATAAAAAGAGCAGGACGTCTCAGTTGGTATCAGAGCAAAGGTCCTGCAAAGGGTTGTGCCACCATCAGCGCCGGGAATATCAGTCGTCAAGCCTCAAGTTGTAAGATTTACTTGCTTTATGTGATTTTATATGATTTAACCTGCATGACGTTATGGATATTATGTTTATGATACATGTTTAATAGCTTTTTGAGTAGTATTGCCTTGCATGCTTAAAATGCTAATTAAGTCAGGATGTGTTACATGATTAGAGAACTTAGATTTAAATGCATGTTGGTTACGTTAGAATTTGGAAAACATTCAGATAAAATGCCTCCTAGACGCGTACCCGTTATCGAGAATCAGGCAGAGAACAGTGTTAATCGCAGAAGGAATAGTCAAAGAAATGCACCACCACCACCACCTCCTCCAGGGGATCCTGCTACTCGTGCATTAGAGGGTATGGCTCGTCTCTTCGAGCAACAGTTACAGCAGCAGCAGATACAGCAGCAACAGCTACAGCTGCAGTTACAGCAGATGCAGCAGCAGCAGCCACAGCAGCCACCTAGGCCACAGCATGATATTTATGAGCAGTTTCGGAGGCTAGGGCCGAAGGAATTTTCTGGCACCACCGATCCATTTGCTGCAGAGAGTTGGATCCGATCACTCGAGGTACATTTTCGCTATCTGAACATGGGAGACGCCGACCGTGTGAGGTGCACTACTTATCTGCTTAGGGATGACGCTTCTTTATGGTGGGAAGGAGCCGAGCATGGTGTTGACCTTGCTACACTCACTTGGGCACAGTTCAAGACGAAATTCTATGAGAAATACTTTACTGCTGACGTCAGAAGCCGGATAAAGAGGGAATTTATGACTCTCCGCCAGGGAGACGTACCTGTTGCCGATTTTGTGAAGAAGTTTGATAGGGGTTGCCACTTTGTACCCCTTATTGCTGGAGACGCGGAAGAAAAACTTAGGCATTTCAAGGATGGCCTAAGACCTACCATTCGGGATAAAGTCATGATGATGCGTCCGGAGAATTATGCTATGGCAGTTACTTATGCATATCAGGCTGAGCAGTCCTTAAAGGACATTGACTTTGAGATTCAGCGCAAGAGGCAGCACTATCAGAATAACAATCAACCCAACAAGAAGCCAAATACGGGTCCTCCTAGACCTCAAGGGCCTCAAAAGCCCCAAGGTCAAGTCAAGAAGCCAGCGCCACCAAAGCCACAGAATCCGGGAGCACCAAAGCCTGCTGAGAGGCAAACATGCAAGGAGTGCAACCGTCTACATCTTGGCAAATGCGAGTTGGGATCATATAAATGTTTCTACTGCAAGGAGGCCGGTCACAAAGCTATTGATTGCCCAAAGAGGAAAGCAGCTACTACGGCCCGAGCTTATGTGATGAATGCCGAGGAAGCCGAGGAAGAGGCAGACACTACACTCATCACGGGTAACCTAGTCATTTAACATTTTTATATTCCTTATTTCTGCATGAAATGTTAAATTGGTTATTAGAATTGAATTGTGATTAAGTTTCAACCTAGAATAAATTAGGTTGCATGTTCTACTTAGTTGGCCTTAAGCGATGATTTTAGAAACCATAGAAAAATGATTCGAATTTTTGTGCCTTATTTTATGTGAAGGATGTTATGATTCAGAATAAAAAGTCTAAGGGCCAAAATTAAAGAAAACCATAAAAGGGGGTTTCGAAATTATTGGGGGGCCAATATGCAATTTTCGAAAATTTAAGGGACTTAAGTGCAATAATTCGAAAATTATGGGTCAATAATGCAGACTTAAAAGATTGAGGGACTAAAGCAAAACTTCTCTAAGAAATGTTTAAGTTCAACACGAAATCTTCATTCAACTTTGGGAATTAATGATAGTAAATCCTTAAGTGTCAACACGAAAAGAATTAAAAGACATTTTCACCGCAGGGAGGATCATCATTCTAGGCGTAGCTACCTATGCTTTGCTAGATTCAGGAGCTACACACTCTTTCATATCAGAAACCTTCATCAAAAGACTGAATGTTACTCCTCAAGATATGGGTTTGGGTTTCAAAGTTTCGATTCCATCCGGTGATCAGATGCTCACGTCTAAGATTGTTAAGAATCTGGAGCTTCGTTTATTCAAAGATGTTGTTCGGGCAGATCTTATTGTGCTTCCTATGCCCGAATTCGATATTATACTTGGGATGGATTGGCTATCTGCGAATGGAGCTTCGATTGATTTCCGTCAGCGATCAGTATCTATCAGGCCACCCAGTGGTAAATCTTTTGTTTTCGAGGCGGCAAGAAACCAGCAAATGCCGCACATTATCTCTTGTCTATGTGCGAGGAAGCTTATCAAGCATGGATGTCAGGCGTATTTAGCATGTGTCACTACTACACATGAATCCATCAGCCAGAAGCTAGAAGATGTTGATGTTGTGAGGGATTTTCCTAGCGTCTTTCCCGAAGACGTTTCTGGCATTCCGCCCGATCGTGAGGTGGAGTTCTCTATTGACCTTATGCCGGGCACTGTTCCTATATCTAAAGCACCTTATCGTCTAGCACCCGCTGAAATGAAAGAATTGAAAGATCAAATTCAAGAATTGCTAGACAAAGGTTTTATTCGCCCTAGTTACTCTCCATGGGGCGCACCGGTTTTGTTTGTGAAAAAGAAAGATGGTAGTATGCGTCTTTGCATCGATTATCGAGAGCTCAATAGGGTCACTATAAAAAATAAGTATCCACTGCCAAGAATTGAGGATTTATTTAACCAGTTGCAAGGAGCTTCGATATTTTCTAAAATTGATCTGCGATCTGGATACCATCAGTTGAAAGTCAAGGAGTCTGACGTGCACAAGACAGCATTTCGCACAAGATATGGGCACTATGAGTTTATGGTCATGCCATTCGGGTTGACCAATGCGCCAGCAATCTTCATGGATCTCATGAATCGCGTATTTCAGCCGTATCTGGATCAGTTTATTATTGTCTTCATTGATGACATATTGATCTATTCCAAGAGCAGAGAGGAGCATAGTCGCCATTTGAGGACAGCACTGCAAGTTTTACAAGACAGAAAGCTTTATGCAAAATTCAGCAAGTGCGAGTTTTGGCTTGATAGAGTGGCGTTCTTAGGCCACATCATTTCTAGGGATGGCGTGGAAGTTGATCCGAGTAAAGTTGAGGCAGTAAAAGAGTGGCCAGTACCGAAGAGTGTCACCGAGATTCGCAGTTTCTTGGGACTAGCTGGCTATTATCGCAAATTCATCAAGGGGTTCTCATCTATTGCAGTGCCTTTGACATCTTTGACGAAGAAAAATGCTAAGTTTATTTGGGGATCCGAGTGTCAAGACAGTTTTGACAAGTTGAAGCAAGCCTTGATATCAACACCAGTGTTATCCATGCCATCAGGGCAAGGGGAGTATGTTCTTTATACCGACGCTTCTAAGCTAGGTTTAGGTGCAGTTCTGATGCAAAACGACCGAGTTATCGCCTATGCATCAAGACAATTGAAAATTCATGAAAAGAACTACCCTACTCATGATCTTGAGCTTGCAGCAGTAGTCTTTGCATTAAAGATTTGGAGACACTACCTTTATGGGGAGAAGTGCAAAATATTCACTGATCATAAAAGCTTGAAATACTTCTTCACCCAAAAGGAGTTGAATATGAGACAGCGCAGATGGCTTGAATTGGTAAAGGACTATGATTGTGACATTAGCTACCATCCGGGGAAAGCTAATGTAGTGGCAGACGCATTGAGTAGAAAAGCAGCGGTTATCACTCAATTATCACTCCAAAGACCGTTGCAGTCCGAGATACAGCGGTTTGAGCTTGCCGTGTATGCTAGGGGCGAGGCCCCTAATCTTGCCACATTATCAGTGCAGTCGACTTTGAGAGACAGAATTCGGGATGGACAGCCTACTGATGAGCAGTTGCAAAAGTGGAGAGCAAGAGATGAAGCCAAGGGCCGGAATTTATATTCAGTAGTGGATGGCTTAGTCCGTTATCGAGACCGTCTATGGGTTCCTAGTGACGATTCTTTGAGAGATCTTATTATGAAGGAAGCCCACGACACACCATATTCCATTCATCCGGGCAGTACAAAGATGTATAGAGATTTGCAGTTGTTATATTGGTGGCCAGGCATGAAGAGAGACATCTTGAGATATGTATCCGAGTGTTTGACTTGTCAGCAAGTCAAAGCAGAGCATCAGAGACCAGCGGGAAAATTGAAGCCACTCCCTATTCCCGAGTGGAAATGGGAAAATATCACCATGGACTTTGTTGTGGGATTGCCAAAGACAGTTAAAGGATTTAATGCCATTTGGGTGATAGTGGATCGTCTTACGAAATCAGCGCATTTTCTACCTATTAAGACGACATTCACCATGATTCAGTATGCCGACTTGTATATTCGGGAGATAGTTCGGCTGCATGGGATTCCTGTATCCATCGTTTCTGACCGGGATCCGAGGTTCACGTCGTCTTTTTGGAAAAGTCTACATGCAGCGATGGGGACCAAGTTATTGTTCAGTACAGCGTTCCACCCTCAAACCGATGGTCAGTCAGAAAGGGTTATTCAGATTTTGGAAGATCTACTGCGAGCATGCGTCATTGATTTCCAAGGCAGTTGGGAACAAAAATTACCTCTAGTGGAGTTCACTTACAATAACAGCTATCAATCATCAATAGGAATGGCTCCTTTTGAGGCACTCTATGGAAGAAAATGTAGATCTCCTATTCATTGGGACGAGGTTGGGGAAAGAAGAGACATTGGTCCAGATGTGATTGAAGAAACAGCTGAGCTTGTAGTCAAGATTCGTGATAGAATGAAGACTGCACAAAGCCGACAAAAGAGTTATGCGGACAAAAGACGAAGGGACTTGGAGTTTGCAGTAGGCGACCACGTGTTTGTGAAGATAGCACCCATGAAGGGTGTTATGCGTTTTGGCAAGAAGGGCAAGCTTGGTCCTAGATTTATTGGCCCATTCGAGATTTTGGAGAGGATTGGGACACTAGCTTATAGAGTGGCATTGCCACCCGCACTTTCTGGAGTTCACAATGTGTTCCATATTTCGATGCTGCGGAAGTACATGTCTAATCCGTCGCATGTGCTTAATTATGAACCTCTTCAACTAACTCCAAATTTGTCGTATGAAGAAAGACTTGTCCAGATTCTGGCTAGACAAGAAAGACGATTGCGTAACAAAGTAATTCCAATGGTCAAGGTCAAGTGGCTGAATCACTCGGAAGAGGAGGCTACTTGGGAAACTGAGAGGGACTTGAAGAGTCGCTATCCGGATCTATTCGGTAAGTTCTAATTTCGAGGACGAAATTTTATTTAAGGGGGGAGGAATTGTAAGGTCCAAAATTAAGACGACGTAATCCAACTGCATGCGAATCTAGGAAATTATGAAAAATTGAGTAATTAATTGATTTTAGCTGCTAATTAATTATGTGACGTACTTGTTTATATGTTAAATGAGATTTATTTGTCATCATGCATAAAAAAAATGTATTTTTAGGAATATTCAAGTGACGATCGAGGAACGGGGACCGAGGGCTGAAGAAAACGTAAAATATTTATATTAAATAATTATTTTTAATTATTTAAAAGATGGTCGATGCTTTTTAGTATTTTTATGAAATTAAGGGTTTTGAGGTGATTTTATACGCCGGGGCGTAAATTTTATCGGTGTTGGTTTTTCAACTAAAATACGAGCTTTTTGGCAACCCGGCTAATAAATTCACAAATTTATTTAAACAAAAACCTTGTTAATATTTTATTTAATTCTAATTAAAGGCTAATGGGCTTAATTGTTGGCTTAATGGGCCTAAAGCCATGTTAGCAAATAATTAGTATATAATACATGATTTAGTCTCCCCAAAACCCTACACTTTTTGCATCAAGGGATCGGCCACACACTTTTTAAAATCTGAAAACACTCCCATACACACACGGCACTCACCACACCAAGCTAGAAGAGGTTTTCGAAGGCATCAAGCCAAGAGCAAGCCATCGTCGCGTCCCGTTCTTCGTCGTCAACGGTTTTTCGTGCGTATAAAACGCAAAGGCACACCCTAATCTCCCTTTACTCATCCATCATATCATATTAATGCTTAAATTATTGGATGCATGAATAACATGAAAGAAAAACAAGTGCCACTTTTCTAAATTTTCGTTTTGGATCATAGCATGATATGTTAAGCAAGGTTTTTGATTCTTAAAACATGATTGTATGTTGTTTAAGGACTGCCATGATCTAGGCCATGATTTACAAGGGTTTACACGTGAGTTAGGGTCCTGTAAGCGCACCATACACGCTGGAATTTGAAGAGCACCAAATAAAACGTAAGTTGCTGTCATGGGAAGAACATGGGTTCGATTAGGGGTCCTCACGGCCGGGCTTGGTGCGACTCTTGTCCAGGGGCTAGCCAGGGGCGTGGGGGAGACCAAGGAAGAGCCCTAGCCATGCTAGGACTCGAGAGGAGAGGCGGCGAAGAGTCCATCGTAGGAAGGACTCTACCCGAGAAGCATGGCAGTTCGCGTGCAGGAGGTGCGCGGCTGCAGGGAAGGGAAGGGCTCGTTCCAAGCTTGCTGGGCAGGGTTAGGGCGAGTCCTTAGGATCCTGGGTAAGTGCTAGGTACGCTGGTTCGTGGCTAGAGTGTCGGCTAGGGTCCTTATTGCATCAAACATAGAGTCCATGCAGGATATAACTCTCGGCCAGCTTATGGGCAGTAGAGGGGACCTTCGTTTTTGGTTTTGGGGAGGGTTTCTTGTTAAAGTTAGAGTCCAGTAGGCTAAATTATTGTGTTGGGCAAGTTTTGGCTCGACATGGTTCGGGGGTAACTCGTGAAAATCAGAAGTTGGCTCGGGGTCGAAGTTTAGGTGTCAAAATAGGGTTTTAAGTAAAGAAAAAATTGGAAAACGGCTCACGGGGGTCGAGTCGCGGTCCATAAGGGCTAAAATAATATAAAAAGACTAAATTTAGAATTTAAGAATTTTATATTAAAGTTTGGTATTTTTCGGGATTAAAACACTGTTAAAACAATTAAGAAAAGATAATTGAAAAAGTCTAACATTTAAGCCAAATAAAATTATGAAAAAAATTCACGTAAGCTTAAATAATTATTTGGGACATGTTAGAGTCGTGAAATCAAGGAAAAAGTCGAAAACGTAAAATGTCGAGTCCAGGGGTAAAACGGTCTTTTTACACCTAGAAATTAGTTAAGGTCATGGCAGTGCCCTAAATGCTATTTTATGAAAATATGATTATTTTTAAATGTTTATGAATTGTTCATGATTGAATGATGATTTTTAAATGTCTATTTGATTTTTATGATTGAGGGAAGACATTTAAAATACATGTTGCATGCTTGGTTTCAAAAATGAAAAACGTAATGATATTCATGATTTTTCTAAAGTGATGTGAATGAAAAATGTTGAAGGATGTGAAATAATTGTGACTAATTCGTTAATGTTGGCGACGTCGTGAGGGTTATGGTCCCAGTGGGAGCCCGACGATCGTGTTTCCATCATTGCGAATATGTGGTAACGGATATGTGGTAACGGATATGTGGTAACGGTTTTGTGGTAACGGAAGAATGGGAATATCGTGAGGGGAAAAGGCCCCAGAGGGAGCCCATTTATGGGAAAAGGCCCCAGAGGGAGCCCCGACGAGCGTATTTCTATTCGAATCATGATAGGCCAGGGCCCAGTTGACCGGTGAGAGTGTTGCTGGTGTCCCCCGCCGCCCAGTACTGTGGTTTTATGTAGATGGATCCATCGACCCTCATGAGCATGATCAGGAAAGTCACAATTAACGATCTGAATTCAACAAAAGGAAAAGGAAAAGGAAAAGGAAAAGGAAAAATGTTTATGATCATGAAAAATGTTTTATGTCATGTCATGTTGAGGAAAAAGGGAAAAGGTTAAGGTTTATGGTTGCATGTCATGAAAAAGTATTTTATGAAAATGTTTATGTTTAAAGTTTATGCATCATGAAAATATTTATGAAAATGTTTATGTTTATGCATCTTCATGAAAACGATATTTTAAGTACACATATTTTTCACCGTTATATGTTGACTGTATTACGTATTACTCGTTATCAAGATTATGGTGTGTTGAGTCTTTAGACTCACTAGGTGTGATGGATGCAGGTGGTATTGAGGGAGGACTTGATGAGTGATTTGACTGGACTGAAGGCGCACACAACCCGAGGACCAACGCTTCTACTTTTTCCGCATTATGACTTTTGACTCATGCTTTATGATTAAAGATTTTTAAGATTACTTATGTATGCTTTTGAGAGATTTTTGAGAGGTTTAGTATGGGCTTTACTTTTCAAATTATTGCTTTTTAGGTTTAGTAAAATGTTTGACGATTTTATGCTTTAAAATATTTTTCTTTGGATTTTTAAATAACAGTTGGATGTTTATTTTTAAAATGATGTCAAAAATATTTTATGGTTCGGCCGATGCTAAGTGAGGAAAAAAAAAATTTCTAGTACTTTTAAAGCAATAAAAAGAGCAGGACGTCTCATGCTGCCTTCAGTCTAGTCTAGGAGTTCAGTTTAGGCAGTAGTGTAAGTCCTAGCTGAGTGGGTTTGTACAAAGAGTTGTATAAATCAAAGTCTTCTAGTGGATCCTACCCGAGGCGGTAGAAGGGGTGACCTAGGAGCAGTTGAAGTCTTCGAACATCCATAAATATATCTTGTGTATTTAACTGTTTAACTATTGTTTTCAAACTGTTTGGATCAGTTAGAGTATACGTCGGTTCAGTTGTCACCATAACTGAACTGATGAATGCAAAAACTAATCTATTCTTTTTCGGTTATTCAGTTTACATAAGATAAATATTTTCTAATATAACAGTCTTCTTCACGAAGGATTACTTCGAGTTTCTTCCGCTTGGTTTTAAACCAAACTCGATTTAATTCATCGGTGTTAATATTCTTAGAACACGAGCTATTGCAGCTCATTGGAGAATATTTTGTTTGAAGCATCCAAAAGATGTTCAGCAAACGTTCCTTCAATTGATATCAGAGCGGGTTGTTCTAAGAAAAACATTTGAAAAAAAATGTGTTTTAAAAATTTACTTTAAAATAGTGTTAAAAGCTATCTAAAAGTATTTCATACTCTTTTCAAAACTATTTTAAAATATTTATATGTCGCTCTTTAGTAAAGAGTTGAGAGGATTGGCTCTGCAACTAATATTGTAGCCACTTCTTTATACTCTTTGCTTAAGAGTTTTAATCAACCTGCAGGGGACTGAGAATCATCTGCAAAGATGCACATCTAAATTTCTCGTTGAACAAGTTTTCAGTTGCAAGTCTACCAGGTCAGTTGTTCTTAAGACGAAACTCACCAATTCTGGGACGTTGGTTGATTAAATCACCAGCTGTATTCCAGTTGAGCCTAGTCAGAGTCTGCTCGACCAGTTAGTCTGCGAAGAAGTCAAGTTCAAGCAGTTTAACTCGTTTCTCTAGCAAAATGAACTCACAACTGATGCAGCATTTCAAGCAGTCAAGCAACCAGTTGATGGTATATCCAGTTCTGTCGCATAAACCAACTGATATCTGATTTTGTTTAATATATGATACTGTTGTAGTAATTTTTCTTGTTCAACTGATGTATGTACTCAGATGTAAATACAAGGAAATTTACTTAAATAAACATCATATTTGTTCAGCTGTGTTTCATTGTGACTGAATGGATATTTCCAAATCTCTTGTCAACATTGCTTGAATGATTATAAACTCTGAATGAATGATTATATAAATATCTTTCAGATACGGGTTTTATTCAGTTTCTGAGGGGGATTTTTTCGTTTTTCTCTCAAACTAAAAGTATTGTCAATTCAGTTTCTGGGTTAATGCCTATTCTATTACATCAGATTCTTCCTGACTCAAGACTTCTTCTTCTTCTTCAGATATGCTTTCGTCTGAGACAATATCTTCAAACTGATATACTCGAATAAGATCTTGATAAAAACTGCTTCTTCAATATCCGGGATCGGATCGAAGCGTTTAATTCCTCTTTTTCGTTTTCTTGACAGTTGGTTGAAATATGATCTGTTGGAAATTAAATTCCGGCGTTTGACAAAATATGAGTCAACTGAAAATATGAACCAACTGATCGAGTAAACTGAACTCAGCAACTGGACTTAATAACTGAAATCAACTGACTGATCAGTTGGAAACTGATCAACTGACTGATCAGTTGGAAACTGATCAGTTGATATATTCAGCCGTATGCTAAGCACCCTTCAACTGAACATATCTCGGAAAAGAACAATCAACTGTCAAGAGACATAGAAGATTGCAACGCCGCACTTCAATCAATACAGTTTAGAAAAACGCATTTCGGCGAAAGCAATTAAGACGCCGCATCACAATAAATGAAGCAAACAATGTCCAAGGAATAATCAAGTAGAAATCAACGGATACAAAGATTCAAATTCATCTCAAGTTACCGTTGGAGAAAAAAGAAGCTTATAAATATGACAGAAGAACAGCTGAAGAAAAGAGAGAGTCAACACTATTCAAAAAGCTTGCTGTCACTCTGTCAAAATCTCAGCTCAATCTTACTTGATATATTCGTAGCAGTTAAAGCTACAATTTGAGCTCATTAGCAAGTTGTAATAATCGTTGAAATTCGATAATGCTAAGATCAGTTACGCACTGAGAACATTCTGTAATACTAAGAGTTATAGTTTTTGGCAGTGTTAAGTCCAAACTGAAGTGGGTCAGTACAATTCTTGTATTTGATCAAAGTCTTTTAGTGGATATCCTATCCTTGAGATAGAAGGTGTGACGTAGGAGTAATTAAATTCTCCGAACATCCAGAAACAACCCATGCCTATTTTATTTCAGTTTCGTATTCTATCTTTCAGTCAGTTATTTTCCGCAACTACTTTAGTTTAACTGATTGTCATTGACCAACAAGATTCCGAGAATCAGTTTGTCACCAAACTGAACTCAAAATTCGAAAAGATCAGTTTTAATTGTGAGCGTTTATTCAACCCTCCCTTCTAAACACTCTTGATACGTTAATCGATCCTATCAAGTGGTATCAGAGCGGTTGAATCTTGTTCTTGAATACTTTTGATCTAAAAACTTGCCAGCGTGGCTTCATTCAACAAAATTCCCATGTTCTCCAGAGAAGAATTTGATGATTGGAAAATCAGAATGCAGGCTCATTTGGCTGCACAAGATGATGACATGTGGTATGTCATAACTGATGGACCCATGAAGATTCTAAAAGCAAATACAGCAGTTGCCATAACAGAAGGGGCACCATAAAGAATAGAAAAGCCCAGAGATGAATGGACAACTGAAGACAAAAGAAAAGCAAATCTTGACAATGTGGCTAAAGACATTCTGTACAAAACGTTGGACAAAGTAACTTTCAGCAAAATAAATATGTGTAAAACAGCCAAAGAAATTTGGGAAAAGTTGATCCAGCTATGTGAAGGAAATGATCAAACCAAAGAAAATAAACTTTCTGTTGTTGTTCAAAAGTTTGATAACATCAAAATGAAAGCAGGAGAATCAATGCACGAGTATGATGAAAGAGTGAGCAGTATCATCAATGAGTTAAATGCACTTGAAAAAGTGTATACCAATAAAGAAATTGCACTAAAAGTAATGAGAGGTCTTCCCAAGGAATGGGATGTCAAGACCATGGCAATGAGGGAGTCCAAAGATCTGAATTAGATGGAACTTCATGATTTGTTTGCTGATTTAAAGGCTTATGAGTTTGAGCTGCAGACCAGAGAAGGAGAACCATCTATCTCTGCAGCCACAACTGCTCTAGCTGCTGTCAGAACTGATCAAATCAGTTCAGTCGAAAAATCTGCTGATCAGTTGAGTAATGATGCTATGTCATTATTCATCAAAAAATTCGGAAGGTTCATGAGAAAGAATCAAGGGAACTTCCAGAAGCCATACCAAAGGAACAATTCCAAAGATGAACCAAATGCCTGCTATAACTGTGGCAAATCAGGTCACTTCATTGCTGATTGTCCTAAACCCAAGAAGGACAGTCAAGGCTCAACTGACAGAAGAAAGAAATCATATGAACGCAAAAGAAGACCCAAGGAAGATAAGAAGGTCTTCAGAAAGAAACATGAGGTACTCTTAGTTGAAGAAAACAAATCTAAATGGGCAAAACCTGACAGTGAAGAGTCGGAACCAGAAAGCTCATGCAGTTCTAGTGATGATGAGGAAGTAAAGTGCTTGATGGCTAATGATGCAGCAGAAGAATCATCTAGCCAACAGGTATTTGATTTCAGCTCAACTGATTTCACACGAGAAGAACTCATTCTAACATTACATGACATGGTAAATGAGTATCAAAAGCTTGCATCATCATTTGAAGAAATCAAAGCAAAGCAAACTGATCCCACAGACAATAAAACCAAAACTGATGAATCAGTCGATGAGTTGAGTCTAAAAAGGGAAATTGCTGAGTTAAAAGCAGAAAGAAACAAAAATCAGTAATTAATACAGAAGTTGATGCTTGAAAACTCAAAACAGACTGAGTTTATTCAGTCTTGGAACAAATCATCTACTGCACTAAATGAAATGCAGATTTCACAAAAATCAGTTTCTGATAAAACTGGTTTAGGGTTCAACACTCAAGGAGAAATGTATCCAAATGATACTCAACCAAAGCTAACAATAGACAAAGGGAAATACATTCACTTTGTCAGATCAGCAGTGGTACAAGAACAAATTGAGCCCAGTAAACTAATTGAGCAACCTACTGAGAATATGAACAAGGCTAGAAGATATGAGATTGGTTATAGTAAAAAATTCTCAACTGATTCACAAAGTCAGTCATCAAAGAGATTTTACAAAAACTATTCGAATGGCTATTCCAATTACTATAACTGCAAGCCAGTTCAGAAGAGATATAGACTGAACAATCAGTTGAATAGAGCTAAAACACATATTGTATCATTCGTACACTACACAAGCACACAAAAGCCGAGAAAAACCATTTGGAATACAGCTACTGGAAAGTCTGTTAGACTAATCCAAGTATGGGTTCCTAAAGGTCTAATCAGTTCAGGATCCAAATAGATATGGGTACCAAATTATATTATGTGTGTGACTGCAGGTAACAGGTACAAACAAGAACTCAATATGGTATTTGGACAGTGGATGTTCGCGACATATGACAGGAGATGCAAGTGTGCTATCTCAACTGATCAAATACAGTGGTCCAAATATCAGTTTTGGGGACAATTCCAAATGTAGAACTGTGGGTAAGGGTAAGCTTATCCATGGTAACTTTACTTTTAAAGATGTTCTATTAGTAGAAAACCTGAAGTATAACTTGATCAGCATCAGTCAGTTATGCGACAGTGGATTCTCAGTACATTTTGACAAAAACTCATGTTTAGTCAAAACTTCAACTGATGAAATCATACTAACTGGCAAACGTTATGGAAACACATATAAAATCAGTTGGAATGATCAAACTTATGCACCAGTTTGTTTTATTGCTTCCAAATCATCTAAAAATTGGTTGTGGCATAAGAGACTAAACCATTTAAACTTTAAAACCATTGCCTATCTGAGTAAACATGAACTTGTAACTGGTTTGCCCAAAATAGACTTTTCAAAAGAAAAACTTTGCTCAGCATGTCAGTATGGTAAACAAGTACGATCTTCTTTTAAAAACAAGGGTTGTAAATCTTCATCCCGATGCTTAGAACTGTTGCACATGGATCTCTTTGGTCTTATACTAGTCATGAGCTTAGGGGGAATGAAATACACCTTGGTAGTCGTAGATGATTTTTCAAGATTTACTTGGGTTATTTTTCTCAAATCTAAAGACCATACTGCTTCACAACTGATAAAGCTCTTCAAAAGACTTTTAAATGAAAAATCAGTTGGAATTGATAGAATCAGATCAGATCGAGGAACTGAATTCATCAATCAAACTCTTTCAAATTTTCTAGAGAATGCTGGAATTAAGCATGAGCTCTCAGCAGCCAGAACTCCTCAGCAAAATGGTGTAGCTGAGAGAAGAAATCGGACCCTTAGAGAAGCTGCTAGAACAATGCTAGCTGATTCTGGTATTTCTCAAAGGTTTTGGGCAGAGGCAGTGAACACTGCGTGTTATACTCAGAACAGATCAATGATTAATAAGAATCATATGAAAACACCATATGAGATCTGGCATGGAAGAAAAAATATAATTACTTATTTCAAAATATTCGGCTGCAGATGTTTTATCCTTGATAATGGTAAAAATTATTTAAAAGCGTTTGATGCTAAATCTGCAGAGGGAATATTTCTTGGATACTCATCAATTAGTATAGCTTATAGAGTCTTCAACAAGAAAACCCTAAATGTTGAAGAATCAGCTCATGTTGATTTCGATGAAACTGAACTAACTAATAAGCCAACTGATCAAGTTGAGCTAGTTGATCGATTTACAGATATCAGTTTGGAGGATGATGATGAAAAAGACAATCATATTAATCAAAACAATCTCCAAACACCCGAACCAGAAGTGTCAGATCAATCAGCTGAACCAGAAGCCATTCCTAATGATTAGTTGATAGAGCATAATGATAGCATTCAAATACCAGTTGACGAAGCACCAACTGAGACTGAAAACTGTGTTCAGTTACCAACTGAAGAAATTGCTGATACAACAAATACTGAGTACAGATGGAGAAAATCACATCCACCTGAGCTGGTAATAGGAAATCCATCTGATCCAGTAAGAACTCGCAATCAAATGCTAAATTTATTTATTCATTCAGCTTTTGTATCACAACTAGAACCAAAGAAAACTGATGAGGCTCTTGCTGATCATAACTGGGTAAATGCAATGCAAGAAGTGCTAAATCAGTTCACTCATAACAATGTCTGGAACATAGTTCCAAGACCAGTTTCAAAAACTGTTATAGGTACAAAATGGGTTTTCAGAAACAAACTGAACGAAGATGGTTCAGTTGGACGCAACAAAGCAAGATTAGTAGCACAAGGATACAGACAAGAAGAAGGAATTGACTATGATGAGACATATGCTCCAGTTGCAAGACTGGAAGCAATCAGAATGTTTCTTGCTTATGCATCATACAAGAACTTCAAAGTCTATCAAATGGATGTCAAAAGTGCATTCCTAAATGGCCAGCTACAAGAGGAAGTATATGTTGAACAACCCCCAGGTTTTGTAAATAACAACTTTCCTGATCATGTATATCATTTGAAAAAAGCCTTATATGGTCTTAAACAAGCTCCCAGAGCTTGGTACGAAACTCTTTCAAAATTCCTAACTGATCATGATTTTTCTGTTGGATCAGTTGATAAGATCTTGTTCAAATTTACTAAGAATGATCACATTTTATTTGTTCAAATTTATGTTGATGATATCATATTCGGGTCAACTAACCCCAAATTATGCGAGAAATTTGCTAAGCTAATGCAGGATAAGTTTGAAATGAGCATGATGGGTGAACTGACATTCTTTCTTGGACTACAAGTGAAGCAACTGGAAAATGGTACATTCATCAGTCAGACTAAATATACAAAGGAGCTGCTGAAGAAATTTGGCATGGAATCATGTTCAGCTGCGAATACTCCCATAAGCTCATCAGTAAAATTGGACACTGATCAAGGGGGAATATCAGTTGAGGCGACATTATATCGAGGTTTAATAGGGTTATTGTTATACCTAACTGCCAGTCGCCCTGATATTGTATTTGCTGTGTGTATGTGTGCTAGATTTCAAGCAAATCCTAAGCAATCACATTTCTCAGCTGCTAAAAGAATTTTGAAATACCTTAAGGGTACACAAAATGTTGGGTTATGGTACTCTAAAGACTCTACTTTCAATTTAGTTGGATATCAGATGCAGATTATGCAGGATGTAAGCTTGATCGTAAAAGTACAAGTGGATCTTGTCAGTTTCTAGGAGACAGGCTGATCTCTTGGTTCAGCAAGAAGCAGACATCTATAGCTACCTCAACAACTGAAGCAGAATACCTTGCTGTTGGTAGTTGCTGTGCACAACTGATCTGGATCCAGCAACAATTGAGAGATTATGGAGTAATTATAAATAATTCGCCCATATTTTGTGACAATACGAGTACAATTGTCATCACCTATAATCCAGTTCTTCACTCAAGGACAAAGCATATAGATGTCAGACACCACTTCATTAGAGATCATGTTTTGAAGAAGGACATCAGACTGGAGTATATATCAACTGAGCAACAAGCAGCTGACATCTTCACCAAACCATTATCCGAGACTAAGTTTTCTTACTTTCGCAATATTCTTGGTTTAATTGATCTGTCTTAAAATTATTACTAATGTTGCTTTACTAATAGAATTATCTGCAGAAAATAAGAACACAACAAATTGAAAATAATACTTTATTAAGAATACCATCGATCCCAGTTTACAGAAGATATCATAGAACCAACTGAATCCTACCATTCTCTAATCCAATCATTCAACTCAAATTTGGATTCTAGAAAATGACCTAGTTGTAGAAATCTTCTCAACCACATGCCATTCCTTCCATAACATTGCTTCTAACAGACATTTGTCATCAATCAGATCTGTAACATGCCTAACTTCAAAACGATCAATGTATTTTCTTGCTGTTGCTGCTTGAGCACGAGTAGGAACAGCACCACTACTACTTACCCTCTGCAAATCATGAATCTTGAACCATGTTGACATCACTTTCATCAAGACATATTCTTCCATTGTCTTCTTCAATTCTTCTAAATAAGGACTTAATTGCTCATTAACTTGAATATGCGAACTACTGCATGCATCAGAGTTACTTGAATCCGACATATTGAACTGTTATTGTCTCACATTCTATCATCTTATTTATAGACAGATAAAATTTAAATGTTGAAGAAATTGAAGAGACTCAAATCAACCGAAGCGTCTTTCTCATTTACCGAGGCTTCTTAACTATCAGTTGTTCATTCAACCATAAATATTTGCTTGGATTACATCTTCATATTTTTCTTCCACATCAATTATCCACATTTTCAACCAAACGGATAGAGGTGAGATAGATGTCTTGAGAAAGCTGTGGGAAGAAGCTATGCGAGTAAGGATCTCCAGCTCCTTTCGAAGCATCAGCTGATAGATATGACCATCCTTGAAGATGTCCACCCACACAGCTATATTCAAGTGCTCCCGCACTTCTCTCAACTCTGCCATCAGTTCGGGAGTGGTAGCCTCTCCAGAATTATACAGGAACGCAAGCTCATGTAACTTTTTCCAGTAGGGAAGACTCTTGTAGAAAACTTCGTCTTCTATAACAGCCTTCCTAGCTTCCAGAGAAAATGGCGAACCACTCGAGCTACTCGCATCTGCCATTCTTTCGTCTTGAATATTTTCACCAATATGACTGAAACTAACCGTGTTACTTCAATTTATAACAGAATATCAAAGAAGCTGAAGGGTCGTCAACGTTTCAACAAACGAAAATTTTTCTGACCTTTAAATTTATTCGTTTTAATTATTTTATGCACTAATTAAGGGGGAATAATGGTTTTAAAAAATTAACTGAGAAGACAAATGTTAGTAAACTCTCAACTGAAAGGACACAGTCTTACAACTGATCGTTCAGTTGGGTATTTCACTAATGTTCTCATATAAGTTAACTAATTAAAACATATTATATTCCAAATCAAGTGACGTGACTGTCTATTATCTAATGATGAATCTCATTTTGAAAACGTGGAAGCATTTGAACCGTTTAAATTGTACACACGCTTATAGCATAAGAACACACGTTTTTATTCAAAATTTTGATGGACTGACACGTGTCCAGAATCTAAACAGTCACATACATATATTTAATTTCCCGCTTCAATTCTGCTTTCTTTCTTACGCGTACATCATCTCTCAGAGCAAACTCATACACTCAGAGCTTGTATTTCGCAAAATTTCAGGTTTCCTTACTCTCAGCAATGGCGAATCAAATCCCAGCTCACATGTTGAACGCTATGACCATTGATTTTGACTCAATTTTATCAGTTCACGAAGCTGAAATTAAGAACGTCTTTCTGAAGATTGAATCTGCTGGTCTCAGAATGTTTTTGGGACAATACTCGCAGGAGATTTACCCAAAAGAACTCCAAGACCTCTACTCAAATGGATATATCAACTCTGATGGAAACATCATTGCCACTATTAATGGTCAGTCGGTGACCATTTCTGAAGATTCTTTCGGAGAAATCTTTTCATTACCCTCTGATGGATTAGTACACATTGCTGATGTTAAAGCATCAGATATTGAAGAAATGCAAACTGAACTCTCTGCTGATGGATGGAAAATCAAAGTTTCCGATCCTAAGAAGGAACTGAAGCATGAGGTTCAGTTGCTGGCTGATATCGTAGCCAAAGGGCTATTGGCCAAGGCAGGATCGTATGCTGCCCTGACTTTGGAGAAGTTTCAAGCTATTACGATCATTATGGCTGGAAGAAAATTCAACTGGAAGCAACTTATTTTTAGTATCTTGAAGAACATGTTTTCCTCCACCAAGCAATCCAAAGGATTTGCAGTGCCGCTAAGCTATTTGATGAAAGTCAAAGGGTTGGTGGCTGATGATTCGGAGCGATTATCTAAATTCAAAATTTTCAATGGGAAGAATATTCTGCCACCCAAGACTAAACTAGATATCTCTCCTGATCAGTTCGTGAAGATCAAGAAGGAGATTGGGACACAACAGGCTGCTCCCAAATCAGTTAAACAGGAGAAGACATTGGTTCAACTGAAGACAGTTAAAAGAAAACTGATTATTAGTGAATCCGATTATGAGAAGACGCCCTCTCCAAAAATTGCCAAGAAACCAAGAACACAAAGGACAAAATTACCAACCACAGTAGAATCAATTCCTACTGAAAGACTGATATCTTCAGATGCCCAACAGCCTATCAAAGCAATTCCTCTGAAGATTATTCCACCAGAAATCTCAGCTGGTGCAACAAAGGAAACAGTTAGAATCAAAGCTCCTCTAATCCACATCAATCGTCCTACCGTTCTAGCACCTGCCAGACCCAAAGGTATAAAGATTATAGAACTGGTGGATACTACTCGTACTGGATTGGAAATTCCACACATCCTCAGTACTAAAAAAGGCAAAGGCAAATTGATTGAAGAGCCCAGGCCATCCAATTCAATTCAAACTCATATTGACCTTGTTTGGGAACAGGTTAATAATTTTGCAGCATCAAAACTTAAAATCTATGATGACTGGACCATCTACAGAACTCAAATTTTTGCTAAGCAGCTGAAAAACAAATCCCAGCTGAACAAATTTATCAAACTGGAAGCAATTGTCCTCAAGATGGTCAAAGCTGCTACAATTGTTCAGGCTTTGGAGAGAAAAACATATTTTTTTGATCAAATTCGAGCTAAGAAGCTATCTCAACTGCTTGAGAAATTAAAGGCAAAGTACATTCCCACCAATCCAACTGCCTATAATGATCGAGCTATGATCACTCAGCTAGATACAGATCTTACTAGCTTGCAAGCTCAGATAAAAATGTGGGAAATGGATCAGGAGTTAGTTCTTCCTGAGGAAGCCTCTGAAGAAGAAGAAGAAGACCCCTCCTCTCAGCAGAAAGATCCATCCTCAGAACAAACTATTGTTACAACTGAAGAACTAGTTTAGGATGTGCCACAATCATCTGCTGTGGAACATCAGCTGTACTCTGAAGCCGAGTTGAATTTTGCCAACATTGATGAAATGATTCAAGCAGTAGTGACAGAATCTGTGAATAATGTAATCATTTCTGAAGAAGTTGATCACTCAACTGATCAAATCACTCAAGAGGTTTCTATCTCAACAGAAGCACTAGTTCAGCCTGCTGTTTCTGAACTAAAGGAGCAAACAGTGGTTCCTACTCAATCACCAAATCAACAGATTGCTGAAAATATGGAGGCAGTTCATGACCCTTTCACTGAAAATCTTATTCAGCAGGAAAGCCCAATTGTTGATCAACATCAATCTTCATCTCCTCCAGTCCAAGTAGCAGTAACTGAAACAGATGTTCCAGCACAGACTGTCTCTGAAACGATATTATCTGATAGAACCATGGTGGTCTTTGATCAAGTCTCACATGAACCAAGAACATCTAATCAGTCACCTCCTCTTCAATCCACAGAAATGGATCTTGTTCTTGAAGAAATCCAGAATATGCAGCACAATATGCAGCAGATGATTACTGAAATCAAGAAAATTCAATCCACACAATTCTCTCATACTGTCAAATTGGATTCTTCAATTGAATATGACTCCGCAAAACTGAAAGCCATTCAAGCAAACATGGAGTCTCTTACCCGAACTGTACTTGAGATGAAAAATAACAGAGGTCTAGCTCAAAGTCTCTATACAACTCAGGATATAATCAGTCAACGAGTTGAGCGATTGGAAACTTCTGTTTCTAATAAAATGGAATTGTTGCAGACTTGTTTACAAACTGTTGTCTCAAGTATCTCCGCAGATGTCAAAATTCTTTCCACTGACGTTCGAAAATTATCTGAGAAGATGGATTTGTTTGACAAAAAGGGGGAAGAAATCAAAGATCAAAGAGCATCTTGAAAAACAGCAGAAGCAGTTAATCAAATTATTAGATTCAGCTGTTATTAAATCAAGATCTCTTTCAGTTCAAGAAATTCAATCTCTTATTTTATCTACAATGAGCTCAGATGTTCAGTTATTATTTACTTAGTTTTGTCAAACACCATGTGAGGCCCGGGGCCGAAGAGGGCGGGGGGTGATCGCCGGTGCCATCAGTTGCACGGACAATGAGCGGCTCCTGGCAGGCTTCTAGGTGGAGGGAACATGAATGAACTGACCCACACGGGAATGAGAGGGATTCCGAGACTGTTCAATGTAATGGACTGTACAGTTGAAGAGGGCTTAAAAGATTTGATTTGTACTACTCATATCACGAAGGTGCATCTTCTTTTCGGTAGCTCATCACATAAGAACTCCAAAGTTAAGCGTGCTTGACTTAGGGCAATTTTGGGATGGGTGACCTCCTGGGAAGTTTCCCAGGGTGCGTGTGAGTGAGGACATAAGCACGCTGGAAAGACTCGTCTTGGTACAGTGAGGACAGTCGTCAAATCTGGGGCCTTTACAGTTGGTATCAGAGCCGACCTCTCTTAGTACGGTGTGGTTCGGGGACGAACCAAGCGGAAGCTGGTGGGCATGTGAGGCTTGGGGCCGAAGAGGGCGGGGGGTGATCGCCGGTGCCATCAGTTGCACGGACAATGAGCGGCTCCTGGCAGGCTTCTAGGTGGAGGGAACATGAATGAACCGACCCACACGGGAATGAGAGGGATTCCGAGACTGTTCAATGTAATGGACTGTACAGTTGAAGAGGGTTTAAAAGATTTGATTTGTACTATTCATATCACGAAGGTGCATCTTCTTTTCGGTAGCTCATCACATAAGAACTCCAAAGTTAAGCGTGCTTGACTTGGGGCAATTTCGGGATGGGTGACCTCCTGGGAAGTTTCCCAGGGTGCGTGTGAGTGAGGACATAAGCACGCTGGAAAGACTCGTCTTGGTACAGTGAGGACAGTCGTCAAATCTGGGGCCTTTACACACCATAAAGGGGGAAATTGTTGGAAACTAAATTCCGGCGTTTGACAAAATATGAATCAACTGAAAATGCGAACCAACTGATCGAGTAAACTGAACTCAGCAACTGGATTTAATAACTGAAATCAACTGACTGATCAGTTGAAAACTGATCAGTTGATATATTCAGCCGTATGCTAAGAACCCTTCAACTGAACATATCTCGGGAATGAACAATCAACCGTCAAGAGACATAGAAAGATTGCAACGCTGCACTTCAATCAATACAGCTTAGAAAAACGCATTTTGGCGAAAGCAATTAAGACGCCGTATCACAATAAATGAAGCAAACAATGTCCAAGGAATAATCAAGTAGAAATCAACGGATACAAAGATTCAAATTCATCTCAAGTTACCGTTGGAGAAAAGAAGCTTATAAATATGACAGAAGAACAGCTGAAGAAAAGAGAGAGTCAACACTATTCAAAAAGCTTGTTGTCACTCTGTCAAAATCTCAGCTCAATCTTACTTGATATATTCGTAGCAGTTAAGGCTACAATTTGAGCTCATTAGCAAGTTGTAATAATCGTTGAAATTCGATAATGCTAAGATCAGTTACGCACTGAGAACATTCTGTAATACTAAGAGTTTCAGTTTTTGGCAGTGTTAAGTCCAAACTGAAGTGGGTCAGTACAATTCTTGTATTTGATCAAAGTCTTTTAGTGGATATCCTATCCTTGAGATAGAAGGGGTGACGTAGGAGTAATTAAATTCTCCGAACATCCAGAAACAACCCTTGCCTATTTTATTTCAGTTTCGTATTCTATCTTTCAGTCAGTTATTTTCCGCAACTACTTTAGTTTAACTGATTGTCATTGACCAACAAGATTCCGAGAATCAGTTTGTCACCAAACTGAACTCAAAATTCGAAAAGATCAGTTTTAATTGTGAGTGTTTATTCAACCTCCCTTCTAAACACTCTTGATACGTTAATCGATCCTATCATGATCTCTTGCTCCACATGTCCAGTAATTACAATCCTTAAAACTTTCATTAGCTCGGGTGTGAGCTCTCGTGAAAGTTTTCTTTGTAGGTGCTCTCCCCATACTTCGTGATGTATTCGATGCTTGGGATGATGTCCTGCTTCTTGATGGTCCATTCTTTTGCCCAGATTTATAGTCTTTTGTCTAGACCATACTGTTCTTGGCTTCCAAGAACTTCTTCCACTTCTGGCATAATGATGAGTTCTAAAACTTTTCATCTTCTCCTTTTGTCGTTTACTTTCAATAATTGTTGAAAGATCATTTTATTTACAACACAAAGGATTACGTTTGTTAATACCCCTTAATCGTTTGTAATTTTTTTGTAATGCTGTCATATGACACCATTCTACCAATTTTCCTTTGAGAAAAGAGGTCCTTCGTGCCAACGTATCTGGATTGCCATGAACATATTCCATTCATCAGAATTTCTCTCTAGGGACTTGGCATTTTGGCAAAGAAAAGTTGCATTGCTATATTTTTTCTTCGACCCCTGAATTCCATCTATATTTATTGAATTACATAATATATTCTTCCACAAAACATATGTCATGTAATTCAAAACTATATAGAGCTTGAGTACATTTCTTTTTCTTCTTTGTATTTTAACTGTTAAAATAGTGTACCCTTATAAATTGTGCTTTAAATAAGGTAGTCATTTTTTGTCTATCTCAATAAAGAGATTATCCGGCTAGAACTGATTCTTTGGTTTCCACCGAAGTCATGTCCCAAGCAATTTTAACTGATCCCATAAGACTTATTTATAAAAGTTTAATGAATCCTTCTATGTTGAGCTCAAGTGTTTCTGCTGCGATTCTCATAGATGATGTCCACTCATCTATGAGATCTTCTCTGTTTTTGAAGTCCATTACATTAAGGTTAAACATGATCCCATAAGGATGTATAGTGAAACATCCTCCTAATTTTTATCTTTAAAATTATACAACAATTTTTTCATATATACATTATTTCGAAAATTTGCCCTTTGACCATAAATTATCATTTCCATAAGTAAAAAAAATTTAACATATCATAAAAATTCCTAAATCGTCAATTAACAAAATTCAACTCCAACTTTTAACATGATCATTCTACCTCAAAATAAAACATAATAATCTCTAATAAAATCATTAACAAAAATCTTGAAATATTTTAACTGTCAATCTAATGCGGAAAATAAAGTCATTCGGGAAGTGTACTGTCTGCCTTGATCCACTCAAGCATCAACGTCTCCCTCACTAACATCATCACCTGCAGCATTCAAACCTAGTGAGTTTAATGACTCAGCACGTTCTAAACAGGAGTAACAAATAATATATATACAAGCACATGCATCATATTTTTATTCAAAATACTTTTAAGCATGAATAAATCATAGATCGTAAAATCATAAAATCGTAAAACCTTCAATCCTTTATCATTTTTGGTGAAGTTTGATCCTTGAAAGTGACTAGAGCTCAACGATCGTATTTCCACTAGGCACCGAAGTAAAAATAAAAATACGATCGTTGAGCTTCCTCTGAGACCTTTTCCCGTAAATGGGATCCCTCTAGTGCCTTCTCCCTCACGATATTTCTTAAAATCATATATACTCTTTGTCACAGTCAATTCACATCCTTCAAAAATATTTTTCCTTTTCCTTTTTAAATAATAAAATATCACAACTTTCCAAAAATAGTATTTTTATAGCAAAAATTTCACACATTTATCATAAATCATAAAATATCATATTTTCATCAAAATCATCATAATATATCATTTAACATGCGTTAAGACCCTTTGGACGCTTCCAACCCTCTTCGTACTACCTAGGGTCCATGGTCATGGCTTAAACATCAAACGAGAGAGGCTGGGATAGGGAAATTTCGAATGCCGACTCGAAAGTAAAATTCCTCGAATCTCGTGCAATTAGATTGTGGCTGCAAGCAGAACGTAGGCTATTAAATGACCATTTTTCCTCTAGACGTAAAATTTCTCGATTTTGAATTTTTCTTACTTTCCTTGATCTAGATCATCCCAAATAATTATTTAAGCTTAAATTTAATTTTTAAAATTTTTATTTAACGTAAATTTGAGGCTTTCAATTTAATTTCCTATTTACTAATTCATGAAGCATTTAATTCCCGAACTAATTCCAACTTTAATATTTTCTTCCCAAATTTTAAACACAAACTTTTTATACTTAAACAACTCTCGTGAACCATGGATCGACCCCCGTGGACCATGGTTCGACCCAATTCCCTTCTAGCTAACCCTAGTTCGAACCCATGCAATCTCTTTTGAGCCTACCCTCATTTTTCTCGAACCACACCCGAACCACCTCGATCCATCCCCTAACCAGACCTTCTATGGACCGTAATGTACCCTCTTGACCCATCTAACTAGCCCCTAGCCCACGCCACAAGTTCCAGCATGAGCCGCGATCGAAGACTTTTGCCTAGGAGTATACTGAAGCTGGGACTCTTCTACTCGAGCCACCACCGAGTCCGAACCCTCTTGACCCTCTCTGGACCACCCTCTGACCTAGCCTAGACCACCCTAGCCAAGCTAATCAGCCGCTATCCCATGCACAGCACTCGGCGCACATGAACAAGAGCCACACGAGTTCCCTTCCAGCTTTGATCGAACCACCCTGGACCAAGCCACACCAGCCTCTGTCCCGTCCCTTGACCATCCTCCCTAGACCCTAATGGACCAACCCTGAACTGCCCTGAACGATCCGCGAGCCACCCTAGTCGCAGCCTTCATAATCGCGCATGGGAAAGAGTCCATGCGGTTGTGGACTCTTCCCCTACGGCAGCATTCGAGTCCTAGCCATGCTAGGACTCTTCCTAGACCTTAGTCAGGTCCCTCACCGAGCCCCCAACAGCTCTTCGAGCCCATGCCCAGCCGAGCACTCACCCGAACACTATGTAACCAAAGCATGCAAGGAAACCCTAGGTCTCTTCCTCATTTGTCCATGCACGGTTCCAGCCCTCGATCCTTACCTAAACGTCTTTTTTCTTGTTCCTTAATCATACTCTAATGGCAGTGTGTCCTTAGGAATCACAACATTAAATAAACAAGCGTAAAAACATCAAAACTTTGAAAATAATCGTTATGTCGTTAAACCCATCGAACGTAAATAGTTTCATGAAAAATAATTCAAACATGCATAATATTGTTTAAATGATGCGTCAAATGGATTTAGATACGTGCCTTTGCGTTTTAAAACGTTCGAATACACGATCGTCGGCGTGGAGCGAGAGGAAGAACGAACAACCGACGAGGACTCCTTGTTTTCTTCCCATATAAAATCGAGCTCGTCTCATAAAATAATTTGAACTTTATCATTTTTAGAAAAATCTAATCATTTTTTAATCATATTAAGAAGCCTTGAAAATATTTATTGAGCAATATTTATTTTTTCTTCGTCGTTAGTGGTTTCCTTTCCCCAGCCTATTATTGAATATTCGGATAAAATATACGATTTCATGAAATCATGGACTTTAAACATTTAAGCATGTAAAATATATGATTTAAGCATTTAAGATCAATTAAGTAAAATAAATAGGCAATTTAAATCATTTGCATGTATGTGGTTTACATATACTGTTTTTTCGGGTGTTACATATAGGTTCTAAAACAGATTTCTCATATGGTGTTTGATGCAAGGGAATTTGACTTCTCCTTGACCTTGTTCTTGCTGTGTGTGATTCTCCACCAATATGAAAATCTGGTTGGGATTCTCTCATATTTATATTATGAGATCTCACACTTTCTCTTGGTGGTTAATGAGATGATGAACATGTTATAGTGGGTGGTTCACCCTTAATTATATTCATATTTAGATCTACGACCTTGAGATTTGCAAAAGAGTCTGTAAGATCTTGGAGATCCTCGAGACCAATCATTTCTAAAGTTGTCATCATATTAATTTCTTTTTTGAGACTGTTTTAATTAGATTGATAATTTGTTCTTCTTCGGTTAAAGGGTTTGACATTACTTTGACATTTCTTCTTTGGTGTAACAAGGGTTCAGCACCAAAGGATAATGATAACCTTCCTTTTGAAGTCATTTTACTAGAACTTGGTTGCTGTTATAGGTTTTGAATTCTTGTTTGAATCTCCTTTAATGTTCCAAGAATTTCTTCCTGGTTTTCAAAGATTTTCTCTACATTTTGTGGTACATAATACAATATATTGCCATCATTCTATACTGTTTTTTGAATTTTTTTAAGATCTCCGAAAAATTTAGAGGAATCTGGTACTATTTCTTGGAACCTATTACTTAAAATCATAAGTTTACCTTATGACCCTGATAAGTTCTCATTTCTTCTTGATCAAGGTTAGATCTTCATGTTTCAAATATTCCAAAGTTTTGGATTAAATCTTGCAAAATAATTAATCTCGTACCTGTGTTCGAATCCATATTATTTGAGAAAATTCTCCTCCTCAAACATTTAATTACACAATAATATTAAATTTGTATGTTTGAAATAATTTTACATTGCTCTGATATCGTTTACGACCCAGTAAAATCAATAATTAAAATTAACATATATAAGGATATTTTTGTCATTTTAGGGAGTTTATACAATTTTTTTTTTGTGTGGAGAGATAAATAAATGTATGATTGAGTTTGGTATTTATCAACCATTTACCCTAACAGTGTGTTTGGCAACCAGGATTTGGGAGGATTTCATGGAATTTGGATTTCAAAATCCTATTTTTACTGTTTGGCAAGGTGATTCAAAAAAATAATCGGATTTGTTTTGAATTATATGTAATTTCAATGAGTATATCCAAATCCCATCAAATTTGATAAGATTTGATGGGATTTGGATTTGGTGGGATTTAGATTTTAAAAACATACAATTACTTTTTTATCCAAATGAAATTGATTTGGGGAAGTCAGCATGATTCACGCAAACTTCACTGCACTTTCGGTGGTTTAGTTAATATGCTTCTTTGCTCCACCAACAGGCCTATCTCTCGTTTTTTTTTTTGGAAAATTCAAGAAACCTTCTGATTCCAAATTTCAATATTTTTAAAATAGTTAATTACCCTTAAAAAATAATTTATTTATCCCTTATTTATATTGCACACTGATTGATTGAATTGTTTATATATATATATATATATATATAGATTTATTGTCTTGATGCCTTCAATATAAATTATTATTATGTTTTCGTGTGTGTAAGGCCCGAGATGTTATCAATTTTATGAGACCCCGAAAAGAAAATATTATGGATGGCATTTTTGTAATTAAGTGGAAAAATACTTGATTTAAAATTTGATGGCAATTTCGTAATTATTGAGGGCCGAATTGCAAATAGTGAAAAGTTGAGGGACTAAAGTGCAAATATGGAAAATTGAGTGGGACACTTGGCTTTCTTATGCAACTTGATATATATATATAATGTTATTTCCCTCAAACTTCAGAAGAAAGAATCGAGAACTCCAGAGCAAATTGCCCTCAAAGTTATTCGTACTGTAGAATTTCGATTTTGGCAAATTCGGTTATCAGAATTTAAATCCGGACACAGTTCTGTGATCCTCTCATCGACAGCTACAACTGGACGTAAGTTTTATTGAGTTCTGTTATCATTTGAAATTATGATATTGGAGAAATTATTATTTGATCATTATTATGTGTTCTGGGAATACTACACATCGTAGAATTGAAGTCAGATCGAAGAACAGACTGATTATGGAATTGTTATGATTTTCTGATTATATTGATTGAAAACCGGACAGATTTGGATTATTGATTGATTATGGATTGTATCGGATATGGGTTATGATTTGTAATTGATATCTGATGATATTGTATTGACGGGGATCTCGGGATTGTGCCGTTATGCCGTTGACTTGAATTAAATATAGATTAATCAGATTCAGTATTGAATTGAGAATGGAATATTGATATTATGATTCTCGCTATGTCGTTTCAGATTTACAGAGACAATCTTGAGTTCAGAACTGATATTGCTTCAGACCGAGACTACGAACGAAAGGTATAAGTCAATGTGGTATTGGGAGATCGACTCAACTAGGATATACTTGGGTTTGCCTAAATCACATACTTATTGTTGTTATATGCATTGATTTGATTTTATATGCTGTTCTATTGATTTATAGGAAGCATGTATTATATGAGTATTAGACGAGTGATCTTGTGACAGAAGTGCCTGATAGTGGTGGGATCGCCACGGGCACATTGCACGATGTCACAAGATAGTGTATTGGCGATAGTGCCATAGTCTGTGACGGATAGGTCAAGACACCGGATGTTTGGTTATATCGACGTGGATAGAATCGGAGTTTCTTCTATTACTGTTGGTCGATATAGGAATACCATTGTCTGGAAACCGGGATCCCTAGACTAGGATTGAGTCTAGTCTGAGTCGTGGAGTCACGAGCATTGTCGACAATTTTATATTGATTATGTTTCAGATTTTGATACATATTGCTGTTATCTGTCCATGCTTTTATGTTTATCATATGATTGCATGTTCGTTGGTTTATACTGGGATTA
This sequence comes from Primulina tabacum, assembly GCF_025594145.1. Classification (NCBI taxonomy): domain Eukaryota; kingdom Viridiplantae; phylum Streptophyta; class Magnoliopsida; order Lamiales; family Gesneriaceae; genus Primulina; species Primulina tabacum. Next base: position 5,056,255 of record NC_134561.1, on the reverse strand, counting down.
TATTCTCACCGGAATTATTTGGCTGTTGTCGTGTTTGTATGTGTGCATGACAACAGGTGGGACAGGATCAGGGTCGAGGAGATGACGAGAGATCATGATTAGAGTGGAGACCACGGACTTTGATGTTGCTGTAGATAGGGTTTGAACACTTGATAGCTAGTTGGTGAACCTTCGTTTGTATCGAATGTATGTTGTACAGGACTTGTACCTTATGTTATACTGATATGTATACTAGTATGATTTCCATTACATTCCGCATTTTAAAGAAAAAAGTTTTATGACCCTAATTACTTGATTAGTAAATCGATCCTAATGATGATTAAGAATTGATTAGCGTTCGGGTCCCCACAGTGTGTGTGTGTGTATATATATTGATTGATTGTCTTGAAATCGTTTTTCCTCTTTTCATCATTCTTCGCCAGCACATCATTCTCATCAGTCAACTTTCTCCACCAAAAATTTCTACATGGTTAGACTTTTTTTCCTTTTAACTTTTTTTAGAAGTTGAAAGCTTTCGTTTAAATTTTGTAAGTTTCGTGTGTTATTTACTGATTAATATAATTAAAAATATAGTAATTACCAAAGCCTATTTTTACGTTTAATAATTAATTTCATATTAAAGTTTGAAGTTTGACTACAAATTTCATCACCTTCATGCGTTTGACCTCTAGTAAAATTTTATTATGATTAAAACAAATGAAATAGAGCGCATGTTGATGTCCAAAATCAATTTTTGTTACTTGAGCTTTATACTGGTAATTTTTTGTTTTTGTTATATTTTTGTTAACAAAAGTACATCATGCTTTTGTGTGCTACTATTTTTTTATTTCTGGTTATGATACATGTTGGATTTTTGCAATAGTTCTTTTATTTTGTATAAAAAAATTATTTTATAAATGGATGGAGTCAAAAAATCAACTTGACGATCACATATTGCGGTTGTAGCAATAGTAGCTTGTGTTGCTTACTTGAATATGTTATTTCATAAAAATAAGATGTAAGGACCGTGTATCATATTATCGTAAATCCTATGTGATTATCGATGATTCATGAATTTGATATGTGATTATGCAATTGATGTATATTATGACAATGAAATTGAGAAAATGAATATTGAATATGAGTTGACGTTGTAAGAGCTCGAGTGGAGAAGCCGGACGCAAATATAGTACAAAAGTCAATATTTGTACAGAACATGTGGCGCCCGGGCGGTAGAAAGTGACTGCCCGAGCGCCAGGGTATATGGCAATTGTGTTCGGGCAGAACACTTTGCGTCCGAGCGGTAGTTTGCGACCGCCCGAGCGCGATGCAAGTGGGTTTGGGCAGAACATGCCGCGCCCGAGCGGTAATTTGTGACCGCCCGAGCGCGGTACAAGTAAAATTCGGGGGCAGAGTGTCTCGCGCTCGGGCGCGAGAATTCTACCGCCCGAGCGCGTAGGCGGTGGAAAGATAAGAATGATTTTTGCTGTTTGAATTCTTCATTTCATTTACGTAGCTTCGAGAGAATACGAGAGAAATCAAATTTCTTTCTTCCAAATCGACTTCGAAACGCTGTCTAAACGCGAAACAAATTATATATTCGGAATCGTCGCGTCAAGGGCTTCTGACTGAGGTAATTTTCTTCTGGTTCCAGCAGCTTGAAATATCAAAGTGCTGGAATAGCATGTATTTCAAGTTGAATTTCCTGTATGTAGTAGAATAACCGACAATAAACTCATATTTGAAGTCGGAATTGAATTATGATATGATTATGATTTGATATGAATTTTTGAAGTTTCAAATGATATTTGAAACTCATATGAATGATTTTGAATTATGTTATTGATTGGAATGAGTATCTTATTGATGTAGATAAAGTATTATACCGATATCTTCAGGCTACATCAACTGGAACGAAGAATTGAGGTATGCTGCGACCGGGTAACATACGACAGGTATCTGTATTATATGATATATGTTGGATTGATTTGACTGATTGGATTGAGAATACGTCTCTATATGCCTTAATTGTTGAGTTTATGTGGCATACATGACATTGAGATTTGAATATCAATGTATAAAATAAATGTTTTGTTAACACACATCGTTTGATGCATACATCGATACATGACATGCACGTTGAGCTATGATCCTTGGATACCCTGATATGATTTGATTGGATTTTGGGGTTTGTGAACACAATGCTATGTTTGGTATTATATGACCCTTAAAGACATAGACATTTGTGGCCCCGATGATTGGATATGAGATTTGGGATTTGATGGCGCTTTGTCGACGCTATCATACGAGTATCCCTTATTGAGGCCGGTGTGCCAGCTCGAGCATTGATTTGATAGCGATTCGTTTGATTCTGACATGTGCTCAGTGGATGGGCATTTGACCTGATACCTCCACGACATACATGCATTGCATACCATATATCATTGTTTAGATATCTGTGGTATATATGATTGGTTGTTCTATACGGAGCTTTGATCACCCCCAAGGGGGGCTGTTGTTGTCTTTGTGTGTGGACAATGGCAGGTACTCCAGGTTATCAGGAGACCGGAGAGGGTACTTCTGGAGGGAGTCACAGTTTGAGTTGATGTTTATGTTTTGTTCCCAATATATATGTATATGTATTTATATATCGGGGCATGTCCCGAGGATATGAGTTGTTTGTATATGATTGGTTTTGAGTTCGTGTGGGCATGTTTATGATATGAGATAAAATACTATTTTAGTATTTAAATTATAGAAGAAATATTTCGGGCTCATTGTAAAGGAAATTTTAAACCCGTTTTCCGCTGTAATTAGTTAACCCTAATCAAAGTCCATTGTAATAACGATTAGGAGCTAAGGGCCCCACACTAGATGGTATCAGAGCATAGCTGGGAATGCTCGATTGAGTTTTGTGTACACTTGAATAGGCACAAAAGAATTGTGCGCATGTGTTTGATTTATTTGTATTACTTGCTCTTACTTGATTTGATTTGAGTAAGTATCTGATGAGATTGATGATATGAGATGATGGTATTGTGAAATTGATATTGAATTGTGATATTCATCTTTTGATTTGTAGATGGATCCCACAAATGAAACTACGAGTAGCAGTACTGAGAGAATAGTTGGGCAATTTGAAGGATTGTCCATGGATGTAGTGATGGCTCGATTCCAAGATTTTAAACCACCGAGGTTCTTTGGCACTCAGAGTGCTGAAAGAGCAGAGGCCTGGTTGAAGGATATTGAGCATTTGTTTAATATTGTTGAGTATTCCAAGGCTCGAAGACTGAAACTTGCTCTCTATCAGTTGAAGGACCGAGCTAAATCTTGGTGGGAAGCCGCTGAGATTGGATTGAAAGAGGCCGGGATTGAAGTCACATGGAATGTCTTCAAGGCCCAGTTTCTGGAGCAGTATTCCCCTCCTTCCTATTATACTGCTCAGGAGAATGAATTTAATAATCTGCAGCAGGGAACAATGACTGTTGCAGAATATGCTTTGAAATTTTCTACTCTGTTGAAGTATGCACCTCACGTAGCTGGGAATGCGAAGGCAAAATATAACAGGTTTGTGAATGGATTGCATCCTGCTATATATACTTATGTTGTTTCTGGATTGCCTACCAGCTATGTAGAGGCAGTTGAACGAGCTAAGGCAGCCGAGGCTGGACTTAGGCGAGGAGGTCCACAGTATACTCCTCCACCTCCAGTGTCAGCCCAGCAGCCTACTTTGCAGCCGAGAGGTAAGAAGTTTAAAAAGACTGGTTCTGTTTCTTCGTCTTCTTCGAGTTCGAGTGGATCACAGAGAGGGAGTCCTGTGATTGCTCCTTACTGTAGCCATTGTGGGGGTAAACATACTATCGAGCAGTGTCGAGATATGTTTGGTACCTGTTATCAGTGTGGGCAGGAAGGCCATTTCTCTCGAGTATATCCGAACAGGGGTACGACTTCTTCCCAACCCCAGCCAGGATTTAGAGGTGGCCCCAGTATGATGAGACCTACTGTTCCTGCTCCATCTTTTCAGCAGTCGAGTGTCCTACGATATCGAGGACCGGGTGGTCAGAGTGCCCAAGTTCCTCCTCAAGTGAGAGTGTACGCCATGACCGAGGATCAGGCGAGAGAAGCTCATGGTGGCGTGATTGCAGGTATTTGCACGCTTTGCGATTATCCTGCACGTGTTTTATTTGATACAGGAGCATCTCATTCATTCATATCTCATGCATTTGTTGCATCTCACGATATTGAGTGTACCCCGTTGTATGATACTTTGTCGATAGCCACGCCAGCAGGGAAGATTATTTTGTCTGAGAAAGTTGTGCATAATTGTGTATTGATATATGAGGATAGTGTGGTATTTTTGAATTTGATTGTCCTCCCAATGTACGACTTTGATTCTATTGTTGGCATGAATATCTTGATGGCAAATCGAGCTACTGTTGATTGTTGTCATGGAGTGGTTCGATTTCGACCGATTGATGGACCCAAGTGGAATGTTTATGGCAAGGGTTCCCAAGCCAAAATTCCATTGGTATCTTCCTTGGAAAGGTCTCGACTTTTGACTAGCGGAGATGAGGGTTATCTTATCTACGCTATTGATGTCTCTAAGAAGGACCCTTCTTTATCGGAGATTCCTGTTGCGAAAGAGTTCCCGCATGTATTTCCCGATGAGATTCCTGATTTTCCTCCTCATCGAGAAGTTGAGTTTAGTATTGATCTTGTACCGGGAACTGCGCCTATTTCTAAAGCTCCTTATCGCATGGCACCTTTGGAATTGAAAGAATTGAAAGAACAATTACAGGATCTTCTCGATAAGGGATATATTTTGGACCGAGTGTATCACCTTGGGGAGCTCCAGTTTTATTTGTTCGAAAGAAAGATGGTACTATGCGAATGTGTATCGATTATAGGCAACTGAATCGGGCTACTGTGAAAAATAAGTACCCACTTCCTCGTATCGATGATTTATTTGATCAGCTTCAGGGTACTTCTGTTTACCCGAAGATTGATCTTCGTTCTGGGTATCATCAAGTACGAGTTCGAGACGAAGATGTGCCCGAAACTGCTTTTCGTACGAGGTATGGCCATTATGAATTCTTGGTTATGCCTTTTGGTCTCACGAATGCTCCTGCTGTCTTTATGGACTTAATGAATCGTGTCTTCCGAGATTATCTTGACCGATTCGTTATTGTGTTTACTGATGATATTCTTGTTTATTCGAAATCGAAAAAGGAGCATGCTGAACATCTGAGACCGGTGCTTCAAATTCTTCGTACTAGTCACTTATATGCTAAACAGTCCAAATGCGAAGTTTGGATGGACAAAGTTGTATTCTTAGGCCACGTCATTTCGAGACATGGCATATCTGTTGATCCTACGAAGGTCGAAGCTGTATTGAATTGGCCAAGACCTACGAATGTTCCTAAGATCCGTAGCTTCATGGGTTTGGCTGGATATTATCGTCGTTTTATTGAAGGATTTTCGAAAATAACTAAACTTATTACTCAACTGACACAGAAGAATCAGCGATTCATTTGGTCAGATGAATGTGAAGCTATTTTTCTTGAATTGAAGACGAAATTGACCACAACACCTGTGCTTACTATTCCCTCAGGTATCGGAGGATTTGTGGTGTGTACAGATGCGTCTGGTAAAGGTTTGGGCTGTGTTCTGATGCAACATGGCAAAGTGGTTGCTTATGCGTCTCGTCAATTGAAATCTTATGAAACTCGTTATCCTGTTCGTGATCTTGAATTGGCTGCCATTGTATTTGCTTTGAAGATTTGGCGCCATTATTTGTACGGAGAAAAGTTTGTTATCTATTCAGATCATAAAAGTCTGAAATATCTCTTTTCTCAATGTGATTTGAATATGAGGCAACGCAGGTGGATGGATCTCCTAAAGGATTTTGATTGTGAGATTCAATATCACCCTGGATCGTTGAATGTTATTGCGGATGCCCTTAGTCGGAAAGTTCACGATTCTGTTCTAGCCTCTGTTTGTGTCGCCAAGGTACATGAGGATATATGTACTTCTGGTTGGACTTTTCACTCGAATTGGAATTCTGTCACTGTCTCAGCATTGCAAATTGAGCCGAATTTGATATCGAAAATACAAAAGGCCCAACGAAGCGATGCTCAGATCCAAAAGTCGAAAGAGCTTGTATCTGCTGGACATCAGTCTGGATTCCAGATTTCTTCTGATGGTTCTTTACGACTTAATGGTCGGCTGGTAGTTCCCGATAATTCTGATTTTGAAATCTGCCCTTCTTCGAGAAGCACATTGTAGCAAATACAGTATTCACCCTGGAGGCCGAAAGATGTATTTGACATTGAGACCTCAATTCTGGTGGAAACGTATGAAGAAGGTTATTACCGAGTTTATTTCTAAATGTCTTGTCTGTCAGCAAGTGAAAGCCGAGAGAATGAAACCTGGAGGATTACTCCATAGTCTTGAAATCCCAAAATGGGATTGGGAACATATTGCTATGGATTTTGTGACTCATTTACCTCGTTCGCCCAAGGGCTGTGATGCTATTTGGGTCTTTATTGATCGGCTTTCGAAATCTGCGCATTTCATTCCGTATGAGCGGACTTATCCTTATAAAAGAATGGCCCGTTTATACATCGAGAATGTAGTGAGACTGCATGGTGTGCCAGTCTCAATTGTATCTGATCGTGATCCCAGATTTGCTTCTAAATTCTGGGGTAGTTTCCAAGAAGTGATGGGTACGCGTTTGGCTATGAGTACTGCCTATCATCTTCAAACTGATGGCCAGAATGAGCGTACGATTCAAACGTTGGAGGATATGTTGCGTGCTGTTGTGATGGACTTCAGAATGGGATGGCAAGATGCCTTACCATTGGTTGAATTTTCTTATAATAATAGCTTTCAGACGAGTATCGATATGGCACCGTTTGAAGCTCTATATGGGAGACGATGTAGATCACCGTTATTCTGGGATGAAATTGGTGAGAGACAATTGAGTGGACCTGAAATGATACAGGAAATGAACGATAAGGTTCAGTTGATTCGGTAGCGGATGAATCGTCAAATGAGTTATGCGAACAAACGAAGACGACCCTTGGAATTCCAGAAAGGTGACAGAATATTTTTGAAAATATCTCCCTTTAGAGGCACTGTTCGATTCGGCATGCGAGGGAAATTATCTCCTCGATATGTTGGTCCATACGAGATTCTTGATCGAGTTGGTGATCTTGCGTATCGATTGGCATTGCCACCAGCTCTATCTGCTATTCATGATGTGTTTCATGTTTCTATGTTGAGGAAATATGAACCAGATCCATCGCATGTGCTGACACCTGATGAGGTTGAACTGGATCCTTCTTTTTCCTATGTTGAACAACATGTTCGCATTATGGATCGAAAGGAAAAGATATTGTGTAACAAATCGATCCCTTTGGTTCGAGTACAATGGACACGGCATGGTGTGGAATAGTCGACGTGGGAGTTGGAAAGCAAAATGCGAGATTCATATCCGCATTTATTTGATGCTAGTCCATCTGTTCCATTGTATTCGATGTATACTGATCCGTTTACTGATTTTAGTTTTGATATGTACTATAACTGGTAACATATATATGTTTGCCAATGTTATGTATATAGAGATGTTTGAGATTTCGAGGACGAAATCTTTTAAGTGGGGGAGAAATGTAAGGACCGTGTATCATATTATCGTAAATCCTATGTGATTATCGATAATTCATGAATTTGATATGTGATTATGCAATTGATGTATATTATGACAATAAAATTGAGACAATAAATATTGAATATGAGTTGACGTTGTAAGAGCTCGAGTGGAGAAGCCGGACGCCAATATAGTACAAAAGTCAATATTTGTACAGAACATGTGGCGCCCGGGCGGTAGAAAGTGACCGCCCGAGCGCCAGGGTATATGGCAATTGTGTTCGGGCAGAACACTTCGCGCCCGAGCGGTAATTTGCAACCGCCCGAGCACGATGCAAGTGGGTTTGGGCAGAACATGCCGCGCCCGAGCGGTAATTTGTGACCGCCCGAGCGCGGTACAAGCAAAATTCGGGGGCAGAGTGTCTCGCGCTCGGGCGCGAGAATTCTACCGCCCGAGCGCGTAGGCGGTGGAAAGATAAGAATGATTTCTGCTGTTTGAATTCTTCATTTCATTTACGTAGCTTCGAGAGAATACGAGAGAAATCAAATTTCTTTCTTCCAAATCGACTTCGAAACGCTTTCTAAACGCGAAACAAATTATATATTCGGAATCGTCGCGTCGAGGGCTTCTGACTGAGGTAATTTTCTTCTGGTTCCAGCAGCTTGAAATATCAAAGTGCTGTAATATCATGTATTTGAAGTTGAATTTCCTGTATGTAGTAGAATAACCGACAATAAACTCATATTTGAAGTCGGAATTGAATTATGATATGATTATGATTTGATATGAATTTTTGAAGTTTCAAATGATATTTGAAACTCATATTAATGATTGTGGATTATGTTATTGATTGGAATGAGTATGTTATTGATGTAGATAAAGTATTATACCGATATCTTCAGGCTACATCAACTGGAACGAAGAATTGAGGTATGTTGCGACCGGGTAACATATGACAGGTATCTGTATTATATGATATATGTTGGATTGATTTAACTGATTGGATTGAGAATACGTGTCTATATGCCTTAATTGTTGAGTTTATGTGGCATACATGACATTGAGATTTGAATATCAATGTATAAAATAAATGTTTTGTTAACACACATCGTTTGATGCATACATCGATACATGACATGCACGTTGAGCTATGATCCTTGGATACCCTGATATGATTTGATTGGATTCTGGGGTTTGTGAACACAATGCTATGTTTGGTATTATATGACCCTTAAAGACATAGACATTTGTGGCCCCGATGATTGGATATGAGATTTGGGATTTGATGGCGCTTTGTCGACGCTATCATACGAGTATCCCTTATTGAGGCCGGCGTGCCAGCTCGAGCATTGATTTGATAGCGATTCGTTTGATTCTGACATGTGCTCAGTGGATGGGCATTTGACCTGATACCTCCACGACATACATGCATTGCATACCATATATCATTGTTTAGATATCTGTGGTATATATGATTGGTTGTTCTATACGGAGCTTTGATCACCCCCAAGGGGGGCTGTTGTTGTCTTTGTGTGTGGACAATGGCAAGTACTCCAGGTTATCAGGAGACCGGAGAAGGTACTTCTGGAAGGAGTCAGTGTTTGAGTTGAGGTTTATGTTTTGTTCCCAGTATATATGTATATGTATTTATATACTGGGGCATGTCCTGAGGATATGAGTTGTTTGTATATGATTGGTTTTGTGTTCGTGTGGACATGTTTATGATATGAGATAAAATACTATTTTAGTATTTAAGTTATAGAGGAAATATTTCGGGCTCATTGTAAAGGAAATTTTAAACCCGTTTTCCGCTGTAATTAGTTAACCCTAATCAAAGTGCATTGTAATAACGATTAGAAGCTAAGGGCCCCACATAAGAGCTACATAAGTAGCATCATATCAGAAAAATATTCAGAAATAGATGTAGTTAGGAAGGAGTTAATGTATCATATTGAAACTGATGAAAGAATTCGTGGGGTGCTTCGTATGGGGCCAACAACATTTATGAAATTTGTTACACTATTACGAGAGAAAACTTTCCTCAAAGTTACTATTTACAGCAGCATAGAAGAACAATTTGCAAAATTTTTGTATGGTGTTGGGCAAAATGAAAGTACTCGCTCAATGAGATTTATATTTTTACGATCTGGAGAAACCATCAGTCGACATTTTCACAATATCTTGAAGGCGATCAAATCTCTTCAAGATCAATTCATGATCCAACCTGATGGAAATGAGGTCCCACCTGAAATCTTTCATAATCATAGATTATATCCATATTTCAAGGTAAAAATATATAGATAAAACTTTTTTTATTGTTTTATTAAAATTTAATACATGATTAAAAAATAATTTAATTTTGATACATATAATAGGATTGCGTTGGTGCAATCGATGGAACACATTTCCGTGTTAAAGTATCTAAAGAACATGTTGCAAGATTAGAGGAAGAAAATATTTCCCGACACAAAATGTGTTGGCTGCATGTACCTTTGACTTGAGGTTTATATATGTGTTACCTGGATGGGAAGATTCTGCAGCTGATGGACGTGTCCCTGAGGATGCACTCGAAAGAGAAGATAAGCTAAAAGTTCCAAATGGTATTTCATCATACATATACTAATAAATGTAAAAATGGTAATAAAAATATTATTAATCCTCAATTAATTTTTGTAGGTAAATTTTATCTTGTCGATGCTGGATTTATGCTAAGAGATGATTTCATTGCTCCTTTCAGAGGAACTCGATATCATCTAAAAGAATACACTAATCGTGGACCAGAATCCCAAAAAGAAATATTTAATCACAGACATGCATCTTTGAGAAATGCCATTGAAAGAGCATTCAATGTTTTAAAGAAAAGATTTTCAATTTTAGCTAGTGGTGCCGAGCCTAACTACAACGTAGAGACACATTCCGAAATTATATTAGCATGCTGCATTTTGCATAATTTTCTCATGGGAGCATATTGTGGGGACCCGGACGCTAATTATCTTCTTAATCGTCATTGGGATAATTGGATCAATTTAATTAATCTGGGTCTAAAATTTTTTTTTTTAAAAAAATGCGGAACGTAATGGAGTTAAACTCATATACATATCAGTATAAAAGTACAAATCTTGTACAACATACATCAAACTCAAACTAGGGTTCAACTATTATACATCAAGTGCTGAAACCCAAATCTATGTCAAAGTCCGTAGTCTCCACTCTATATCAATCTCTCATCATCTCCTTGACCCTGATCATGTCCCACCTGTTGCCATGCACACATACAAACACGACAACAGCCAGATAATTCCGGTGAGAATATAATCCCAGTATAAATCAACGAACATGCAATCATATAATCCATACAAAGCATGCAACAGATATCAGATATATATATCAAAATCTGGAAATAAAATCAATATGATGATGTCAATCAGACTCGTGACTCCACGTCTCAGACTAGACTCAATCCTAGTCTAGGGATCCCGGTTTCCAGACGTTGGCATTCCATATCGACCATCAGTAATAGAAGAAACTCCGATTCTATCCACGCCGATATAACTAAACATCCAGTGTCTTGACCTATCCGTCACAGACTTTGGCACTATCGCCGATTCACTATCCTGTGACATCGTGCAATGTGCCCGTGGCGATCCCACCACTATCAGGCACTTCTGTCACAAGATCACTCGTCTAATACATGATTTCTATAAATCAATAGAACAAGCATATTAATTCAAAACAATGCATACAATAACAATAAGTATGTGATTTAGGGAAACTAAAGTATATCCTACTCGAGTCGTTCTCCCAATACCACATTGACTTATATCTTTCTTTTATTGAAATTCTGATGTCGTTCCTGTCTGGAATTCAAAGTCTGTCAACCCTCAATCTGGCAATGACAATATCAATAGTACCATATCAATATACTACTCCAATCAATACCAACTCTGATCAATCTGGATTTAATTCAAAATCAACTGCATAACGGAACAATCTGAATATCACCGTCAATACAATCTCAACATATATTAATTACAAATCATAACTCATGTCCAATACCATCTGTAATGAATCCGTAATTCAAATCTGTTCAATTCTCAATCAATATGATCTGAAAATCACAACAATTCCAAAATCAACTTGTTCTTCGATCTGACTTCGATTCTACGATTTCTAGTATTCCAAGAACACATAATAATGATCAAATAATAATTTCCCCAATATCATAATTTCAAATGATAACAGAACTCAATAAAACTTACGTCCAGTTGTAGCTCGTATCGAGAGGAGTACAGTACTATGTCCGGAATCAAAATCTGATAATCGAACTCACACAATCAAAATTCTAAAGAAAATGATGCTTTGAGGGAATTTCAGAGAAATTGTCTCGGTTCTTGCTGGAGGAAAGTGAAGGAATTGAAACTTTTGTATGTCAAAGCATGACAAGTGTCCCACTCAAGTCATAATTGCACTTTAGCCCCTGAAATCTTCACTATTTGCAATTTGGTCCTCAACACTCCTTTTTAATTCCATTTCCATCCTAATTAATTACAAAAACCGTGGAATCTAATTTATCATTCCAAAATTCGTAAATTAAATAATCTCGGATTAAAATGATATAATCTCGGGCCTTACACAGATCCTAATGAAAGATTGATTGCTGAAGTCGATAGTGAACTAACAAATGAAGATATTGTGACTGAAGAAAATACAGCTTCTCGTGGTAGATCTGAAAGTGGCAGGCATGGAATAATGATAAGAAATAGAATAGCGCAATAAATGTGGGAAGATTATGCGTGTGGTCCTACTTAAAATATTTTGGTAGTCCTATAATTTTAATTTAATGATATTAAATTTGTTTGATTTCTATGTAAAATTTGTTCTTTTTTATGAATTTATATTTTTTTTATTGTTTTACTCAACAAACTAATTGCCTAATTGTCTTATCATTAGACATTTTAATTATTTTTTTATGATTTGAGCTTTGTAATGTTTGTCACATCTTAGGAAATGAGTCTTGATGCTCCATCTATTGAAGATGTCCACTACAAAGGTGGACTCAATAGATGGATGAGTTTTTGTTTGATTTTTTACTTGAACAAAAGAATCAAAGACAAAAATCAGACATAAATTTTTCTCAAGCTGCGTATAATGCTGCTATTGAAGCTATTAATTCCAAATTCACTATGAAAGTAAATAAAGATAACGTGCAAAATAGATTAAAAACTTTGAAAAGAAAGATGACCATTGCTTTGGAAGTCTTCAAACGAGGTAGTAGGTTTGGTTGGAATGACATAACAAAACAAATTGAAGCACTAGAGGATGTTTGTGATATATTAATCAAGGTATGCATTGTTATTATGTTCATTTTTAATTGTTTGTATTTTTTTCAATTGTTATTATCTTAAAATATAAATATAATTTAATTAGGTATATCCTAAAGCTAAACATGTCCGAAATATTGCAATTTCTTATTTTCCCGTGCTTCGAGAAATATTTGAAAAGGATAGAGCTACTGGAAAAGGACCAGAAACTGGAAAAGAAAACACGTCGTTGGGTAAGAGAGGGGAAAGAGCCGAGCTATGGAGAATCTTCAAGAATAGAAGAGATCGATCGGTTGGTAGCCGAGAAACATATACATTTAGAAATTTTGGATGATTTTGAGGAGGAGAATGTTCAACATACATTTGTTCCTCATTCATCGTCCACAAATAACAGTTCTAAAGTTGGCACGAAAAATGTCAAAATTTTATGAAATGAAAGAGAGATCTGACACTTTGAATAACAGATCTCACAAATGGCTAAGGCGATGGATGTCAATGAACAGAGAAAGCGTCGATGTGAAGAGGTATACATTGAACTGACAAAACTTAATGGAGTAGATGAAGATTTTGTTCTTGCAGCAAGTAAATGATTATTTTATGTCAAATCCAACTGCATCTGATTTTTTTTTTGGAGATTCCACATCATGCTCGTCTTCGGTGGTTGAATTGGAAAATGAACAACTCATCTTAGGATAAAATATGAATTTGATTATGCATTAGATTCGTTGATAAATTTATTAATGTTTTAGATTGTTTTGGTTTCTTTATTGATAATTTATCTGGATTTAAATTTTCATATTTTGAATTTGTTTGATGATTTTTTAATTATTATTTTATGTGCACTATGATTAATAAATAATAATTAATTTTTGAATTTACATACACAAATAATAGAGAAGAATTATTAATTTCTAAACTTCTTTGGGTTGTTCACGTTTAGATGATTTATAAGAGTAGCCTAGTAAAATTTTAAAATTCAAAATTCGAATCTTTTTTTCTCCAAACAAGAAATGAATTTGTAAATACCATTTTTAAATTTTAGACCGAACACCAAATGAAATTTCAAATACTTGAATTTCCAAATTCAATTCCAAATCCAAATCCAAATCCAAAACCAAATTCATATTTTGAAACAACCAAACACAATGTGTAACGCCTCGAAAATTTGAAGGTCCACGCGAACCACATTCATGCAAGTTACTAAATTTCTCGTGTATTTCAATTAATAGTTTTAATTATATAAATTAATTATGTTTTGTATATTGACATGCTTAAAATATATTTTTCTATATGGTTGCATTAAAATGTATTTTTAAAGGATATTCGAATTGCGATCGAGGAACGGACACCGATGACTGAAAAATAGAAAATGATTTTATTAAATAATTTTTTTAATTATTTAAAATATAAGTGATATTTTTTCTTATTTTTGAAAATAAGGGGTTTTGAGGTGATTTTATACGCTGAGACGTAAATATTATGGTATCGGTTTTTAACAAAAATACGAACGTGTTGGGCAACCCGGCTAATAAATTCACAAACTTATTTAAAAAAAATTGTTTTTACATTTTAATTAAGCACTAATGGGCCTAATTTACATACTTAATGGGCCTAAGTCTTGTTAGGGACTGATTCAGTATTTAATGTGCAATTTCACCCCATTAATCCCTACAACCCACGCCACACACCAACCATCAGATTGTAAAATCCCTCCCCAAGCAAATACACGGCACACACAAGTGAAAGTAAGGGAAAAGCTTCGATAATTCAAGGGAAAATTCGGCCAAGGTATACGTCGCCGTTCTTCGCATCGTCGATTCGTTTTCGTGCGTAAAATACGCAAAGGCACGCTGTTGGAACATTTCATGTTCGCAATCTTGATTTTGATGTTAGCAAAACTTGTTATTGTGTTTCTAACATATTTACTCATGTGTGAAGTTGCAAACACAAGAAGCAAACCGAAATCAAATTCTGCACAAACTGAATTTTTGACAAGCTTCAGTGTTTTGATGATATCTCTCAACTGGATAATCCAAATTACAATCCTCCAACTTGACCGCTTAGAAAACTCAATTTGGAACAAGTTGTATCTTACGTCAGTTGGGCAAAATCGAAAGTTATCAAAATCTAACTGATCGATGAATCTCCGAACTGATTGCACGAAAATAGCAATCAGTTGGGTTTGAGCAGCTGCAATATTTTGGTCATATCTCTCAGCTCGGTTATCGAAATGAAGCGATTCAGTATGAGTTGGAAAGATAAGACAATGATCTACAAATCATCTTCAGAAGTTAAAGTCTGAATCGAAGCTTAAGATGCTGATAAATGACGATTAAACTACTGATTTTGCACAAACTGATATCAGCTAGGCTGATTTCAGCACACCAGCTGAAACTGAACCAGCTGAAGACCAGTTGAACCAGACCAACTGAACTGAACCAGCTGCTGATCAGTTGAACTGAACCAGCTGTTGACCAACTGAAACTGAACCAGTTGAACTGAACCAGACCAGCTGAAATTGAACAGAACCAGTTGAACCGAACCAGCTGAACCGAACCGAACCAGCAGCTGACCAACTGAACTGAACTGAACCAAGTGCTGACCAGTTGAACTGAACGACCAGTTGAGTTGACCAGTCGGAAAAATGTCTAGCAAGGTGAATTTGACTGTTTGAATCTTAGAAACAGTACAAAAACTTTTCAAACGGTCATATTCTTGTATCTAACGTATATATCATTGTTGGGGCCTATAAATACAACATATTGAAGATCAACAAGAGCTTTTGAAGTGGTTTCAAAGCATGGGCAGTTAGCATGAATATATTAGCTAGTTGAGAGCACAAGCTCTTGTGTGAGGATACATTTGAGTTGCACACTGTAAAGGATAAATTCCTCACACACAATCACTCATACATACACAAAAGAGTTGAACTTCAAAGTTTAGTTGAGTGAGTCTTCACACAAAGACGTAAAACAATGTGTTTGTAGTCTTTGCATATGAGACATTAAACAATATGCTGATTGTGAGGTGCTGCCTACAATCATGAGAGCTAGGAGTTCAGTTAGGCAGTAGTGTAAGTCATAAGCTGAGTGGATTTGTACAAAGAGTTATATAAATCAAAGTTTTCTAGTGAATCCTTCCCAAGGGGAAGAAGGGGTGACGTATGAGTATTTGAAGTCTCCGAACATCCATAAACAAATTCGTGTCTATTTGTTTATTGCATTTACTTATCATTTTCATTATTTAAAGATGCATTGTTGAAGCATTTTATGTGTTCTTCAAATACCAAAATATTGCATTCCAAGTGTTTGATAAAATGCTTCATCTAAAATGCTTTTATTCATTCAACTTGCATATATTTTAAATGCTTTACAAATTATTTAATCGGTTTCTACGAAGGATTATTTCAAGTGTTTTCCGCTTGGTTTGAATATCAAACTCGATTTAATTCATCGGTGTTCAATGTTTCAAGAACCGAGCTATTGTAGCTCAAAGATTACCCCCCTAATCGATCCTATCACATGCCATATTATTTTCTTCAATCATCTATCACACCATAATATTTATTTGAACATGTTTTGAATGAAAACAAATTGCCCACCATGATATTTTCGTAACTATGCATATGTGTGTGTTAAACTCTTGTGTTTTGGTTCAAAAATCATGTTTAATTTGCGTTAAGGGTCTGACATGGTTAGGGTATGGATTAAGGGTGTTTTACACAAAGTTTAGGGTCCTAGACACACACCAAATAAGCTGCAAACGTGAATAACAAAAGCTATGGAAATATATGTGATCGGTTGAAGGGAAATTGATGCATGTGGGCATGGCCAGGACTGGGTCAAGGTCAGGGTGGTCTTGATCTAGGGCTGGGTTGGGTCCTAGGGCGGCTAGGGGTCAAGGTAGTGGCTAGTGAAGAGTCCTAGTGAACTAGGACTCTCCCCCATGTGAGGTTCTGTGCGCAGCGGGAAAGTTGGGCTTGCGTCTGGCCTGGGCGCGAGCCAGGCTGGTACATCAGGGTCAAGGGAGGTTGGCCAAGGGTTGGGTCATGGGTTGGTGCAGGGTGGCTTGACGTGGCTCGAGCCAAACGCAGGGAAACGTGACAAGCAAGGTTAGCATGCTGCTGCTGTTGTGCTTGGTTCAGAGCTTCGTGCTTGGGGTTCCAGGGCTTGGGCTGGTCTAGGCAGGGTCTGGGCATGGTCCAGGGTCGGTTAGGGTCATGGTGGTTCGGTGGTGGCTCAGCTGGAAGAGTCCTAGGCTAGCTAGGAGTCCTAGTGCAACAAGAACACCTCACACACACACATGCAGAATTCGGTCTACTGTCCAGGTGAGTTTGAGTGACTTAGGAGCTGGTTCCTTGGGCTGGGATTGGTCAGGAGGGTGCCTAAGTGGGTTGGGTCGGGTTTGGCTTGAGGTGGCTTGACCATGGCTCGGGTAAATTGGGAGATGGCTCGGGTGGTTCGTTAAGGTGTCAATTTCAAATTATTAAGAAGTAAAATTAGAACCATGGGTCCACGGATGTGGTTCATGGCTCACAAGGGTAGAATAAATAATAAAAATGTTATCTTTAAAATTTGGAATCAAAATAATGAGTTTGGGATTTATCCGGGATTTTATCGTCGCACGAAACGTTAATTAAAGAATTAATTGAAACGCCTAGTTTTATGCGGAATAAAATTATGAAAAATTAATTATTAAAAGTTTAAGTTTTTAATTTGAGATTTTTATATTAAGGTTTGGTTTAATTCGGGATTAAAACGCATTAATATGTTATATTTAAAGAATAAATTAAAAGTCCTCGATTTAAGCTAAATAAAAATATGAGAAAATTCATGTAAGATTAAATAATTATTTGAGATATGTTAGAGTCAATAGAATTAAGAAAATGTCAAAAACATGAAATTTTACATCTAGAGGCAAAAAGGTAATTTTACATCCGAAAATTAGTAAACGTCATGGCAGTGTCCTGAATGCTGTTTTATATGCTAATATGATTATTTTCAATGGTTATGAATGTTTATAATGTTAATATGTTTATTTTTAATGTTTATGGATTTTTAATATGTCAAAATGTTATTTTAAATGTCATGATTTAATATGGTAAAAGTTTATTTTAAACGTTTATGTATTTTTATAATTAAATATATTAAAACGTTTATTTTAAAATGTTTAAGGAATGTTATATGGTAAATTTTTTTTTAAAAAAAATGTTTATAGATTTGTATGAGGAAACGTTAACGTTAAAAGATATGTTGTATGCTTGGTTTAAAAGAAAAACGTTATAGGCATGTTTAAATTTTATAAAGTGATGAGAATATGAAACGTTGAAGGAAGTGAAGTAATTGTGAATAATACGATGATATGTTGGAGATATCGTGAGGGTGACGGTCCCAGTAGGAGCCCGACGATCGTATTTCCGTGGATACGAATATGTATACGATGATACGTTAATACGTAAGGCCAAAGCTCAGTTGACCGGTGAGAGTGTTGCTGATGTTTCTGCCGCCCAGTACTGTGGTTACATGTAGATGAATCCATCGCCCAAGACGTAGACGTAGATGAACAAGAAAGTCACAATTAACGATCTGAATTCAACGAAAGGAAAAAAGAATACGTATATGTTGATGATAATATGTATATGAATATGTTGATATGAATACGAATACGAATATGGATATATGAATATGTTTATGATGATATGAAAAGTTTATAGAAATGTTTACGTTTAAAGTTCTTGCATCATTATGAAAATGTTTTGTTTAAAGTTCAAGCATCTTTATGAAATTTTTTTATGAAAATGTTTTTGTTTAAAGTTCACTAATCTTTATGAAAATGTTTACAAAAATGTTTATGTTTAAAGTTTATGCATCTTCATGAAAACAATATTTTAAGTACAAGTATTTTCACTCCTGTATGTGATCTGTATATGTATTACTTGTTATCAAGATTATAATGTGTTGAGTCTTTAGACTTACTAGGTGTGATTTATGCAGATGATTATGATAATAATGTTAATGGAATTCTTGATGGTTGATCTGACTGGACTGAAGGTGCACATAACCCGAGGACCGACGCTAGTTTTTCGCACTAGTTATGAATTATGATTTTAAGATTATGTTAAAGATATTTTATGACTTTTATTTATGTTTATGAGTGGTTTTATACGAGAGATTATAGTATGAATTATATTTTTCAAATAATGTTTTTAGGTTTGTAAACTGTTGGACGATTTTATGTTTTAAACTAATTCTTTTGGATTTTTAAATGTCAGTTGATTGGTTTATTTTAAAATGACGTCAAAAATACTTCAATTATTTTATGCAATTGTTCGACCGACACTAATAATAGTTTTTTAAAAAAGAAAAAATTTCCAACACTCTTTTACAAAACAAATAGCATACGTTTACACTGTAAATTAAACTGTCGAACAGTTGATGGCCAACTGCTGTTTCGGAAAATGGAGAATGATCCAATCTCTCAACCCTTAGATTCGCTGCAATCACAGGTGGAGTCTCTTAATAAGAGGATTAAGGTACCATAAATTTCCATCCAACTCTCCGCCTCTTGGAATTCCGTTTCCTAAATGATTATTGTTTCTCCCAGGCGTTAGAGGCTGAGAATGCCCAGCTTTCTACTCGCCTCTCGAACTGCGTATGCCAGAAGGTGAGACACACATTGTTTTACAGCCCGAATTTTGTCTCAAAAAGTTTTTTTTTTCGAATCAAGTTCAGAGGCAATTGGGTTTTGTTTAGTCAGATACATCAACTTTTTTTAAAGTTGAACTAATTTTTTAAGGAGAGATACTATATTGCTGTCGTTTATGAACAAGCTTTACAGCTTGAGAATAAAGATTAGGCTTGGTTACGGTTGATCTTGATGTTCAGTGTCGGTATGGGGAGTTTGTTAGTGGCCGATGGCTTGTTCATGCACTTCAATACTTAGTTTTTGTGGTGCAGATTGCAGAAAGTGACAATACTCATGTTTTAGACAGCTGTCATTCCATTGAGGAAGTGGAGAGGCTTAAAGTAGATAAAAATGACGTGAACAATAGATTTAAGGAGGCTGTACAAGGTTTTTCTCATATCTTTATGTTTGAATCAAATGTTTGAAACATTAGTTTAATGTATTTCATACATTTTTGTTGGTTTTTGTTTATGGTTTTTTGTTGGATGCAGGTTGTAGCACAAGGAGCATACATCATTTACCAAAACGATATGTTGCTCTGAAAGCTATGTATTTTGGTCAGAGGTACGGTTTCAGAATTGCTATCCAATTCATATCCTTATTTTTGACTTGTTTTACCACATAAAAAGAGTTGCAAAAAACTATTAACGTCTTGCCTATTCTTTCATGAGAACTTCTCCACAATTATTAGTTGATCAGAGAGATGTATAGCCTTTCTTTTGTGAGAGACTTAGATATGGGATAACCTTTATACTTGATAGAATAGATTAATGAAATTTTCCCCTGCCTTGTGGTTCTTAAGGGATTTGAAGTAATCACTTTGAGAAATTATTAATGCTTATTGAATTGACAAGGTTCCTGGGGGTTAAAGGAGATAGTGATAAAAAGATACTTTTTCCACAATTATGATGTATTTATGATATTGGATGCATGAGGTGATGTTTACTGTTCATGGTAGTGTTTTTTATTTCAATATTTTGTTCTGTTCTATTCTTCCGTATCTTGAATAATGGACTTTAGGCTAATCAGTTCTTTAACTTTCTATTTGTGTCTGGAGCCATACAGACTCTGTTCTTTCATATTTCTTGATTTCCATTCAATGTCTTAACTGTACCTTAGCCTAATTATTTTAAGAGGGTGAATTTTTGTGAAAAATTCTCACATAACCATTCTTTCTTTTTGATAGTTATTTATCTATTCTCTGATAGCCTGCTGTATTCTTCAGGTTTTATGGTTTTGCTTCAGAAGCACAGTTGGATCCAACCGTGGAGGTATTGTTCACCCACCTCTTTTTTTTCATTTTCTCATGCAAATTGCGTATAAGGCCTACATATACCTTAATGTGTAAAAAATTAATTTTGGAATAGAGATAATGCCTTATGGTGTAGGTGTGTTTTATTTTTTTCTGGGTGTACCAATGTGGGGAATTGGTGAAGTTTTCTGTTTATGTCGAGTCCTACCATAACATAATTTCTTTTTTATGGCTTCCACTTCTAATGTTGGATTGTAACATGGTGACTTTTTTGTGTTTTCATTGGTTTAATAAAATTCTAGATAGTCAGATTTTTGTGAATGAAAGGTTTGTGTTCAAATGACATGTATAGCGTGATACATAACTCTTATTGTGCTTTATTTTTAGTTTGATTTATCTTCTTCATATAAGTTGTAAGTGAGAAATCGCGTTTGATGTACTCATATTTTCCCACTCAATATTGCTTTTCATTCAAATGTGATTTGATCAATTTTCAGATTTAGATTTAGAACTAAATGACTGGTAACAGTCTTAGATTTGACTCTATTTTTGGAGCCAAACCAGGTGTAAATAGTGTAGTAAATGACCTAAAATATAGCTCTTCATGCTATTCAAAAGCAATAATTGTTTTGTATTCAATTCATCTACAAACACTGAACATACTTTTATATCTTAAATTTATAATTAAGATGGACCATGCAACTCCAAGATGGAATTTTCACCTTTGCTGCTGCTTCTTGGAGAAATAGAATGTCCGTTGGTCGTTTGACCTATGAATTGCACAAAACTGGAGCTTGTTTATTTGTATCAGAGCATTTTATGCAGATAGAAATATGAAGTTGACAATCTTATTTATAAATTAGTGCAGTCAGAAATTTTCAAGGCCCTTAGAAAGACAAGGTTGATATTTGGTGACAAGAAGGAATTGCAATATTCTAGATGTGGCAGAACGGACAAGGGAGTTTCCTCTGTTGGGCAAGTAAGTTTGTTGTACTTACAGCCGCCTCACTGTCTGATCAACAAAATTGTGTGCAATGATGTCCTTTAGCAATAATTTTTTAAGGCTTGGAATTGATAACTTGTGCAGTTCCAGAACTCTGAATCTCAATGGCAGAAGGACTGGGAACTCCGCTGATAATGCCCCATAGTTATAATAACAGATTTTCTCGTGGTGCAGAAATTTCTGGCCCTGAGTTGATTGTTAAATTAGTGATCGGACTTCTGGTCCCCATAACTGTTCTTAATCCCTCAATTTTTATACCAAATCACATGTAGAATTTTGGAGGCTAGAAATATTTGTATAAGATTTTTACAAGGTTTGGTAGTCATAACAAATCAAATCATCAAGTCACAATTGTAAGCACTCCACATGACTGAATTTTACTTGGGTATGAGTTGTACAAAAAAGTTCTGTTGAATTATGTGACTCTATGACATGTAAAAACCAATTAAATAATTTATTTTTGTTGATTAAATTTATTTATTTATTTATGATAGCCTTTAAGATTAATTTTGTTTTTCAGGCCATATTACCTGTGATAAAAAAAGGAGAAATGTCCCAGCATCCTTGTAATATTTTCCCAGAGATGAGTCAACATAATTTTTTTTGTTTCGAATTCATGTAAAGTCACTGTGAAATTAAGTTTACAATTGAGATAGGTTTTTACTATCCCCAAGCTTTTCATGAGCAGCATTCATAACATCTCTTCGCATCGTATATGAAACCTCTTTTGTTTCCAGCTGAATTAAAGTACTTTTTTGTTTATTCTTTCCCCAAAGTACTATGAAATGAAGTTTATAATTGAGATTGATCTTTATTCCTCTATCTGCACCGATATAATGAACTCTGATTTCTCCAGTTGGGTTCTGTTTTATTTACATTACTCTAATGATGATTGCAGTAAGTTCTGTGTTTTCATTTTTGATGTAAGTAGAACTTGAAGAACAAAAGTGATTGATGCAGGTAATCTCTCTATTTCTACGATCCAATCTTAAAGGAACAGTAGGGGGCAGTGGATATTCTGGAGAAACTTTTGCTAAAGATTCATGTGGTTAGGCCCTTCATAATTGCCATTTATTCATATTAATTTAGCGGAATTTTTACATTTTATTCATAACAAAGAAGGTTCATATTTTTTATAAATATATCACAATTCAGTGCTTATGTGGAATGTTACGGGCTTTAGAAAAATAGTGAGAGGGCACTGAAAAGTGCTGCATACTTTTAAATTTTGGCCAAAATATGTTATAAATCTTAGAACATAAATGAATGTCAGATTTTACTATTAAACAATTGGAATCAGTACAGTATTATTATTATTATTCCCGCTTTCCGCTTATGAATCTGGTATGCCAATGGTTGAGCTTCCATTCCGGGATTGGACCAAGTAGGGTTTCCTTCATGTTGGCTATTATCTTCAACACTTGGCGTATTAGTTGCATTTGCCTCTGTACTATTGGTCATCATTGTATTTCCAAACCAAAAAGGGTGTGGAATCATGATGACTGGGCACTCTCTTGGATCTCATGGTTTGGAGCTTAGCCCCTCTGCTCATGAAACGGCTCCGACTCCATTTGCAAGCCTCATGGATAATTGCATGACCCTCAGCAGCAAGATCACGTCCTTCATTACGAGCTTGTACACATGCTTCTAGAGCTACTCGGTTAGCTATGGCACCTGGCGCATTACCCCAAGGGTGTCCTCAAGTTCCTCCACCGAACTGTAGTATACAATTTCAATTCACGGCACGGCCAAAAAAAGAGAGAAGAAACCTTGATTCTTATTCTAATTATTCTAGTAGGAAAGCCCCGAGCGCTGGGAGATTGGCTAACCCGGGTACCACTGTTCAGAAGCGTAAAAGATCAAAAGGGGAGAATTTCTTATTCGATTTTCTAATTCGTCCCGACGAGTAGTTTCGACTATTAACGGATTGAACTGTCTTTTTGCCGGGACATTCAAATTAGAAAGTAAAGAGCTGCCTCCATGAAAGAGACGCTTTGATTTAAAAGTTTCTTGCATCACATACTAATATTAGGAATGCTAGTTCTAACTTTTGATTGCTCTTATTTCTTGTGGATTCATTTATCTATTTTGTTCATATTATATGATCTTCTAAACAGAGGGAGAAATAGACTATGTGAATATTCTAAACCGCGTCCTCCCAAAAGATATTCGAATTATTGGGTGGTCTCCTGCTCCAACTGATTTCAGTGCCAGGTATGAGCTTATTCCTCATTTCTTTGTTTGACAGTAGCATTATGGAGTTGTGAGTTGTCTAATTCAGCTATGTGAGAACGAACTCCTGTTTCAGTCTCTGAACAGTTCTGCAATTTAAAATTAATTTGAAGAACGGAAAATAGTAAAGAATTATCTTTAGGATTGATCAGATGTTTGATAAACATATGTGCCATGAACATGTAGGTTGAAACTGCATCACACCAAACAATAAAGCCATCCAGGAATTGGACATTGATTACAAAACCTTTTTTTTTTTGACAAAAACCTTATTGTTCTTTAGCCCTGCAACTTGGTAAGTGGTTATTCTATATATTTTCCCTGATTTCAAATGTATGTTGCAATGTAATAGAAATAAATGAGGAGATAAATGAGATTGAGCGTAAATAATTTATGAAAGCTTTACTGGTAGGAGGACAATACCCAAACCACGGATTGAGATATCCACCTTGATACTCGGTACTCAACTCCTTGGGAATTAGAAAATAAAAATGCAATTGTATCATTGTGAAAATGAGAATGTGATTCTCCGAACACACCTTTCCTATTTATACTTAAATCAGTCTAGAAGTAACTGAATTCGTTGTTGATATCCAGCCCTGGTAGCCTCCAGCATAATTCTGGAGATCCTGCAATGATCCCCAATAGATTTTCAGCTTGATAGCATAATCATCCTCTTGATCAACATTGCGGATTTCCAGCTTGATTATCTTGTCTTGATCAACATAAATCTTATACTTTTGATTGCAGCCAACAATATTCTATCCTACATGTCTTTAATTCTCATTACTTCCCCCTAAGTATTGATCTTTTCCTCATGGTCTAAATTAGGAAAACACAATTTTAGTTCCTGCTAGTCTTCCCATATAGCATTTGCTCCTGCTTGGTGTTAATTCGTATCTGTACTGATAGTTGCTAATAAGGTTGAAGGCATAGCAACACGACATCACCCACCTTAAATTTGTGGTTTGTCCTACCAGTGTGTTATGTTCTTCAGTCAATCAAAAGATAATGATAAAAGTATAACATTAAATAATACAAATAATGAGTGGAAATAGACTGTAATTCTATTGAACGAAAATGATAAGAGTTGCCTGTGTACAATCTTCCTCCACTATCCCAAGCTCTAGGCTAGTCTATACTTAAAAGCAAACAACAAAACCAGAATGCTAACAACTCTCTCACATTTTATTCTCATTTCCTTCGCGGGCCTTCTTAATTTCTTCTAGAGTTAAAGGTGTATGATAATGGGCTTGCCACTTTCTTCTAAGCCCATTTCCTTTGACTTCGTAACAATTACTACCTCCTCAGAATCAATCTTTTCCCCAAGATTGAAATTAAGAAACTGAGATGCGAACTCCACAGACTCCTTGATCGAGCAAAACTTGCACTGTAAAATCCTTAGTAAAAATTTATAATATTCAAGCTCGAAATAATCGCAAGTGCACGGTGTCAAGTGATAATATAGTGTACGAGAGTACGAGTATCGTTCCACTAGAGACTGTATTTCGCAATTGTTATTTCCAGTTATTAAATATTTAGCAACGTTAAGTTGAATGATAATACCATATCATTTACTTGATACTCAACATCCCATCGGTGTCTATCAGCAAACTTTGTCATTCGTTGTTGTGCTCGTTGGAGATTGTACCTTAATTGCTTGAGCAACTCATCTTTGTCACTTTATTCATCGGCCACAGCAGCTACCAGAGTTTCTCCCGGAATGTACTGGATAATAGCGGGGGGTTTCCTTCCGGCCATAGACCACTTGGAAAGGAGTAAACCCCGCAGAGGTCTGATACGAGGTATTATACCAATATTCATCCCAGTGCACCCAACTAGCCCATCCTTTTTGTTGTTCCGACGCAAAACACTGTAAATAAGTTTCAAGGCACCTGTTTAAAGATTCACTCTGCCAATCAGTTTTAGGATGGTGAGAACAACTCATTTTGAGTTTGATGCCTTGTAATCGAAAAAATTCAGCCCAAAAGAGACTCATAAAAATAGAGTCACAATCACTTACTATAGATTTAGGGACACCGTGTAGCCGCACCACTTCTTTCATAAATTTTCAGCTACTGTTTTGGCCGTGAAATGATGTTTTAACAATATGAAATGTCTATATTTTGACAATCGATCAACCACGAACATTATGCTCACTAGCTTATTTCCACCATCATACAAGCCATTCCCATTGTATCGTACGTCATATATCTTCTTCAATTTCCTTCAAATAACGTTTAAATTCTGATCACTCACGAGTGTTCTCGTTGATAAATTTTCCACCACGAGTTCTTGATCCATTACTGTTAAGGACTCAGATAAGTTGGGCATAGCCAATATCATTCTGTTAGACCCATTTGGGCCATAAAATTCCGTGCTCAAAATAAATATTCTAGAAAGTGTAACTTAGAAGAGAGGAAAGAGGAAGCGGGAAAAGAAAAATATAAGATTAGAGCTCGTTAGGGGGGAGTTATCTTTCTTTTTGGGAGTGTTAGCTTATGCTAGGGCAAGAGATTGAGAATTTCCTTGTGAGAGGGCATAACAGGGGATACTTACTCATTACTCAACAGCCCTCGCTCCAAAAAATACTTATTCAGATCATCAAGGATCTTCAAGGGTTTCTGTCAAACTACTCGACAGTTTCTTGCCATGATCGTTTGAGAAGTTTCTCGACCGTTTGAAACGAAGGATTCATCATCTTATTTCTATATTGGTTGTTAGAATGTGTAGCTCAATTGTTGTAAGAAGTTACTAGGAGTTTCAATTTAGACAGTGGATAAGTCCTAAGATTGAAATGAATTGTTACAATTTTTGTAAAACCAAAGTCTTCTAGTGAAATCCTTCCATAAGTGAAAGAAGGGGTGATGGACGAGCTTGAGTATCCAAACATTCATAAACATAACTTGTGTTATGTCTTTACTGCATTTATTTAAATTGCCTTATTTGTGTATAAATAGTCATAAGATTCATCGGACCGTTTCCCCACAACTCGTGGTCCGACCGTTTCTTAAGAAGTTGACAAAAATTGCTTTTGATATTTAACACCACCAGTCAAGACTGGTCGCACTATTTGACGGGGTTTAGAAGAAAAAGTTTAAAAGGGTTTATTCATCTCTAACCCGCTCCTGACAAGTGGTATCAGAGCGAGTTTTTCTCAACATCTGATATTCATATACTCATATGGCTTTTTTAAACAAAATTCCTATGTTTTCAAAAGAAGATTATGATGATTAGAAAATTTGCATGCACACACACTCATCTGCACAGGAGAATGACATGTGGTATATCATCACTCCAATAAAAATCCTAAAGACAAACACATTCATTTCCATAACTGAAGGTGCTCCGTAGGTGGTGGAAAAACATAGATCAGAATGGACTGCCGAAGACAGAAAGAAGGCTAATATCCTTTATAAAGCTTTAGATAAAAAATATGTTTAGTAAAATAAAAACTTGTTCTACAACTAAAGAGATTTGGGAGAAGCGGACTCAATTCTATGAAGACAATGACTAGACTAATGAGAACAAGCTAACCATTGCTATCCAAAAGTTTGACAATGTCAAAATTAATCTTGGAGAAACGCTCAATGAGTTTGATGAACGGTTTTGTAACATCATTATTGAACTAACTACTCTAGGTAAAGAATATTCTAATCAAGAAATTTCTTTGAAGATGAGAGCATTACCCATAGAATGAGATGTAAAGATGGTGGCCATGCGAGAATCCAATATCTAAACAAACTGGAGTTGCATGACCTATTTGCTTGACCTCAAGGCCTATGAGTTCGAGCTTGAGATTCAAACTGAAGAAGAGCCTTCTACAACAAAAGCTTTTGCTGCAACCATTGTTGTTCTTCCGATCGAAGAGACTTCAAGCAAGAAGTCTGCTGAACAAATTAGCAATGAGGCCATGTCCTTATTCGTCAAAAAGTTTGGTAAATTTATGCGTAAAAATCAATCTAAATTTACTAAACCTTATCATAAAAAGGACAATACAGATGATGGTCAAGCTTGCTTCAACTGTCGCAAGAAAGGTCACTTCATGGCAGAATGTAACAGGCCAAGAAGGATGACAAGAAACCGTTTGAGAGAAGATGGTCGAAAGATGAAAAGAGATCCTTCAAAAAGAAGAAAGACCAGAAGGTTCTTGTTGAAGAAAACAATAGTTAGCGGGCAGACTCTGAGAGAGAATCTTCTGGAAGCGACGTTAGCTCAAGCGAAAGTGATAAGGAACCGGTACAGTACCTAATGGCTAACTCAGAACCAGAAGAAGATGTTGGTGAGGTATTGGATATCGGCGCTACCCAATTTTGTCTTGATATTTAACACCATCAAGACCGGTCACACTATTTGACGGGGTTTAGAAGAAAAATTTTAAAATAATTCACCCCCTCTAGACTCTGACCCGATCCTAATAAAATGGATTAAGATCGTGAACAAAATATCCAATCTGAAATTATATGGCCTACTCAGAGTTATCTCCAAAAATTGATACTTTCACCAAGATGGTTGGTATTGGATACCTCGTAATATTTATGCAGATTTTCGAGGAATTGATCAGCATAGAAGATTTCCAGCTTGATCCTCGTCTCTTGGTCGACATGATCTTTTCCTTTTTACGGTAGCCAATGACGTCCCCTCCTCGATGTCTTTAGTTCCTTTTAATCCTGGATCAATGCGACTATGAAATTTAGATTCTTACTGACCAGGGTAATGTCCCAAGGGCAACTAGTTATCTAAGAAAATTAATGGGAGACATCATATAATTAAATTAATAATTTATTGGTAATCAGATCTAGAATTTTTATATTGTGTAGGTAACTTTCCTTCAGATCCACAATTAAAAGCACTAATCTGAAAATTTAAATGGTGTAAAGTTATTTCTCTTGCTGATACTTTTCATCTGAACTAACTAAAAACATGCAGATTCAGTTGTTTGAGCCGGGAGTACAAATATTTCTTCTGGGGAGCAAATTTGAACATTATGGTATACATCTCTTGCGTATGTTTTCGACTAATGTGACCATTTTTATCCTGTTGGCTCATAATTACTTGAAGATTCTTGTGAACCAGAAATTCTTACTGTATTTGACCAGGCCATGGAGACAGCTGGTAAGAAATTTATTGGGGAACATGATTTCAGAAATTTTTGTAAGATGGATGCAGCTAATGTCCACAATTATAGACGTCATATCACATCGTTTGAGATTACTTCTTGTGATGAAAGGTGTAAAATCAATTCCCTACTTTTCCTTTTCTAATGTGGTTTAGTATTTTAGTTATTTAATCAATATTGTTCTATCTTAGATATGATATTTGTTTCTGGGAATTGAGAGTTTTGGGAATTATTTGGATATGAGACTGGTGATTGGTTGAAGTATGTTATTGAAGTATGTTATTGCAAGATTGCGCTAGCAACAAGATATACGTTAGAACTGTTGAGTTGAGCAGTCAACATATTGATGATTTCTTGGGATTCCTGCCTTGACTCAGAGGTCTTTAACTTTTAGTCTTGCTC
Source organism: Primulina tabacum (assembly GCF_025594145.1). Taxonomy (NCBI): domain Eukaryota; kingdom Viridiplantae; phylum Streptophyta; class Magnoliopsida; order Lamiales; family Gesneriaceae; genus Primulina; species Primulina tabacum. The sequence goes on along the minus strand of NC_134561.1, from coordinate 5,026,615 downwards.
CGATATTCTTCCCTATTTCAAACCTATTCTCAAAGGGAGATCTCCGCATTGTCAACATATCACTTTTTTAGGGACAGGAGAATACTATAAACAATTCTTGAATTTATATGGTTCGAGCATATCACTTCTGGAAATTGAGTTAGTCCAACTAGGCAATTGTTTAGATCCATATGTCTGGATAACTACTTTTCATTGTATATGTCTACATGTTGGGGTTGGCCTTAAACTTTCTACTGCTTGGAACGGTTTTGCCAAAGTAAAATGAGTTTAGGGACAGGAGAATGCCAAAAGCAATTCTCAAGTTTATATGGTCCGAGCACATCACTTCTTGAAATTGAGTTAGTCCAACTAGGCAGTTGTCTGGATCCATTTCACTCGATAACTACTTTTCATATGATCCTATTTGGGGTATGTGATGAAGACTTGCACAATGGGTGGCTTCTCCCCTTTTTTATATTTGCCTCTATGTCGTGCACTTTAGGTTTTTTAATATTCTAGGCAGATGTAGTATGAAGTGACGTGTATTGTGATAGTGGCCTAGTTGCCAATGTCCAACCCAAATTCCTTGGCTCGTTTGCTCATTCTTTATTGTGTTGCTTGTCTTGGTCTGCTTTCACTTTTTGGGTTTTGGCGTAGTATATTGTTACCAACATTATTGTATTGCACCTTACTGTTGCCTTCCCCCGCCCAACACTTATGTCTTTGATTTTCTTAGCTTTAAATTTAGCTGCCATGCTGGTTGCTTCTCTCTTGTTAGCTAGAGGTAAGGCTCGACCCACATGATGTATGACTTCATTGTATAATATCTACACGTTGGGGTCGGCCTCAATCTTTCTACTGCTTGGAACCGGGAACGGTTTTGCCAAAATAAAATGTTAATCCATTGGTTCACATGATGAATTTTTTTTGCTGAGTCCCTTATTGATAGATGTCTTGGTGAAGTTGAATATCAATATTTCTCTTTTCTACAGGTTTGAAGATGATCAACTCTGGGTGGTGAAAATCAAAGGTAGTGCTTTTCTGTGGCACCAGATCCGATGCATGGTTGCTGTGCTGTTTTTGGTTGGTCAGGGTCTTGAATCTCCTAATGTGCGTGTGACTATGCTACTTCAATAAGTGGTTTACAGTTACTAATTTGACTTTACTTACTAAACAGTTTTGATATTTCTTTTTCATCATTTACTACATCATCCAATTTTCAGCTTTTCTTGAACAATGAAAACATGGTTAGTTGTATTTGAATGTCCCGTGAAGCATAGTTGTCAAAGGCGAGCGCGAGAGGCGCCACCAGGCGCGGGCGTTGCGCCTGGGGAAATCCCAGGCGCAACGATTTACAAAGGCGAGCCCAGGCGAGGGCTCTCGGGCGCGGGTTGCCTTTTTTTTTTAATTCAGTAATAGAGAAGTTGCATTTTGAAAATGCAACTTCTCTGTTTTTTTTAATATTAACTTAAAATGTAAAAGGCCCAACCCAACCTTGAACAATTCACGAAGGATGAATGTATTTTAAAATTTTTGCAGCTTCATTCGAAAAGAAAAAACAGGTTGGCGCAGAAGCGTTTGAATGATCTAGTCTTCATTAAATATAACAGGGCATTGAAACGTCGATATGATTTGCGCGACAAAATTGATCCTATTTCATTGAATGATATCGATGATAGCAATGAATGGTTGATGGGAGGATTGGACAACGAAGAAAATAATCTAGTCTTTGGAGATGATGATTTAAATATGGGGTGATGTAGGCCGAAAGTTCTAGGGACTCTGATGATTCGATGGAAGAAGATAAATTTGATTTGGATGATTGAAGAATTTTAATCGTGTTACTTATTATTATGAACTTATTAATTATTTGTTGTTTTGTGTTACTTAATTATTTCATATTTTAATATATTAATCTAAGATAAATATATTTTTTTTAAAAATAAAAAATGTGCGCCTTGCTTCGGTAAGGCGCGCTACGCCTCAGGCTCCAGAGCCCTTGTGCGCCTCGGTGCGCCTTGCGCCCTTGACAACTATGCCGTGAAGCTACCAAATGGTTGTTTTGATTGTCTGCGACTTGTATGAATGATAGCCAATAGTTAAATATCAAATCCCATGCTGTAGCCTGTAGATATAAGCAAAGTATCGTTTTGTTTACTAGGCCAGCATGTATGTTAAGATTGCATTTTCTTTATGTTAGCTTGAGAGAAAATAATATTTCTTATATGTATATCTTTGAATGAGGCCAACACCTCTATTGATACAAGAGTGAACCAATCTCTAGCCTTGACCACGGTAAAAGGAAAAGAGAAAATAAATTTCCTATACAATTGACAAGACTAATTACCACTAATTACAACATAATTCAAGAACGACAATAATATACATTTATAATATATTACATTTAAAATATTTTCATTATTTTCCAACACCCCTCTCAAAGCTTGGAGACAATTTCTTGAAATGTTGTGCCATCGAGTCCCTTGGTAAGTATGTCGGCAAGTTGGTCCTTGCTCAAGATATAAGGGGTGCAAATTAGTCAACTATCCAGTTTCTCCGTCTGTCTACCTCAATATGTTTTGTTCTATCGTGTTGAACATGATTATGTGCTATGTTGATTCTAGACTTGTTGTCAGATAATAATCTCATCGGCCCTTCCCACTTGATCTTCAGGTCCTCTAAAATTATTTTAATCCATAGAAGCTCGCATATTCCCAAAGCCATTGCTCTAAATTCTGCCTCAACGCTCTATCTAGCAACTGCATTCTGCTTCTTACTTCTCAATGTCACGAGAGAGGTTGATCTTCTATCAATTGGTGAGCCTGCATAATCAGCATCAATATAAACATCGTGTGTCAGTCCATGTTTCTCCTGAACAAGATACCCTTACCAGGATTCCCTTTTAGATAGTGTAGTATTCTGTTAACTGCTTGCAAATGAACCTCTGTGGGATTTTGCATAAATTGGCTTACTACACTGACAACAAATGCAATATTTGGTCGAGTAAGAGCCAGATATATGAGCTTCCCTACTAACTTCTTATATATCTCTTTGTCCACAACTAGATCTTCATTTGCCTCACCCAGTTTGTGATTCGGGTCAATCGGCTTAGATGCTGGTTTACATGCCAACTTTCCTGTTTCTCTTAAGCGATCATCGACGTACTTTTGTTGTGAAATGAGAATCCTTCACTGGAATGCGCTACTTCCATTCCCAAGAAATATTTGAGCCTACCAAGCTCTTTTATATCAAACTCCTTGGTTAGACATCTTTTTAAGGCTTCTTTTTCCTTCTCGTCATTACATGTCACAATTATATCATCAACATACACCAAGAAAACCGTCACTCACCCTGAATCTGAGTGCCTAATAATGAGAGTGTGATTACTTGTCACCTCCTTCAAACATGTCATCATATTCATCACTTATAAAATTCATGGATATACGTATATTTTCTTGAAACCAAGCATGCAACATATTTTCATAAAAAATCCATATTCAAGTGAAATAAATATTTTAAACATGTATTTTCAGTTATCAGGGAGCTGCCAAAACTGCTAACTCGATTCAGGTGCAAAATGAGCATTTTGCCCTGAAACCCTAATTTGACCACTTTACCCCTGGACCTTAAAATTTCGAATCGAGTCCATCCAAACTTATTAAAACACCTTAAATCATACGTAAACTCGAACCCATGCATTAAATTTTATAATTCGTTTTAAAACTTGGAGCGAAATCTCTGTTTTAACCCGAATCAAACCGAAACACAATCACTTTCCCAAACATAAACCATGACTTAACCACGCCCTACCAGACCCTAAACCACCTAGACCAAACCTTTTAAGACCCTCGGAATGCGCCTGGAAGTTGCTGGAATTTTCTGCATTTAAAAGGCCGAAACCCTAGCATTGCCCTAGCCTCAAGGCTCAAACTCTCGACCTTAGAGCAAACCAGCTTGGACCAGACCCTCACCAGCCCTTCCTAGCCCACCACTGGACTCTCCTGGACTGACCTAACCGTGGCCCCTAGCCCCATGCACACGGTCGTGCGCAATTCACCGGAACACCCCAAAACCGAGCCACAACTACGCCTAGCTTCCTCGATCGGCCCTTCGACCACGACCAGCGCTACTCGAGCCACCCTGGGCCACGTCTCAGACCCACCAGGTTCTGATCTAAGGCCTGGAATAGCCCTTGGACCGCAGCTCACATCCTATCACCCAATCTAGTCAAAACCGAGCCATAATCAAGAAATCCGATCGGCCTCCTACCCTGACTCATTCCAGATCTGAAGCCTTCACCTAAACCCTCTCTAAACCTCCTGTAGATCGTCCCCTAACCATCAAAATCTGGCAGCCCCTTCAACCATAACAAAAGCGTGAGAAGCAAGACAAAGAATCCTATATTTTTCATGGAAAAACAAAAAAAAATCGATGCATAATAGTGGATCTATTAATTATCATGCAAAATCGTTCATTATACATATCATGATGTGATTGATGAGAAGAAGAAGGTATAGGGCGTGCTTTTGCGTCTAAACGCTTGGAAAATCGAACCGACGAAGCGAGAGACGAACACCGGAAGGACGGGACGATGATCCTACTGAAATCTCCTTGAAAAATGAGCCGAAACCTGCTGGTGTGAGTGTGTGAGAGGTGTGGCCGAGAGGGAGTGAGGAGGCTAGGGTTTGGGTGGGAGTTTGATAATAAAATGAGTGACAATTGGGCATAGGTTTTAAAAATAATGAGGTGTAGTGAGCTTGGCCCAAAAATCTACTAACACAAGCCCATTAGGCCCAATAACACGCACGTAAAATATTTTGTTTTGGTACGTTTTCAAAAATACTACCCGAACCCTCAAAAAATCCTCTGTTTTGCTAAAAATCGACTACCGATTTAAAATATATATCATAAAATTCTCTATTTTCGAAAATCACCTATTAAATACATAATATATTAAATAATTAAAAATAATTATTTAATAAAAACATTTTCCTTAAACTGTCTCCGGTCTCCGTTTCTCGTTCGAGCATCAAATACTGCCAAAAGTCCTATATTATGCAATTCTAATAAACCATGCTATATAATCATAAAATCATGTCATAACCATGCATTAAATGCATTTAAAACATTAAATTAAGCTTTTTTAATAATACCCTAGATTTGCATGCAGTTAGGTTACGTGGCTTGAATTTTTTTAGATCTTACATAATTCCTCAGAAGTAGTATTAGGAATATGAACTATATTTAGTTTGAGTAGGAAGTTCTTGTAATGGTGAGAAATTTTTAAATGACACAAAATTCTTTATTCGGTACACTCCCTTGTGCCTTTTCTAACAGCAATTGGCAAATGATCGTCAGTTGCTAATGGATGAGGATCAGAATCAATATTTGAAACTGTAGTTACCTCATTCCAAGAGTAAGGCGTGACTCTTGAACTTGCATAGGAGCTGGATGTTGGTCTATACGTCCGGAGTAAACCTGGTCAAACCTAATGTGATGACTCAATTGGAGAAGACAAAACAAGTTCATGGGATTGGGATGGACAGGATATTGCATAGGGTAGATCAAGTAAAACAAATCCCTATCCTTAACTTCCCCCTGAAGATGAGAATTAGAGAAATAAGGTTTCTGCTCTTCAAACGTGACATCGTCGGAAATAAACATCTTTCTTGTTGGAGGATGGTAACATTTGTATCCTCTCTGAGTTGAAGAATATCCATATGATGCACTTAATAACTCTTGGATCTAATTTTCCCCTGTTATGACTGTGAATCTGAACAAATGAAGTGCATCCAAAAATTTTAGGAGTGAGATTATTTGTAGTTCTCAGATTTGGATAGAATTTATAAACAGTCTCTATTGGTGTTTTGAACCCCAAAAGGCCGAAACCCTTGAGGTAATCGATTGATTGATAATTTTTAAGATCCCAAATGATGGATGTCCTAGTCTAAAATGTTAAATCCAAATGGCATCTTTATTGGATGATGATAAAAAAGACAAGGAACAATGATTAGCAGATTTTCCTGATTCCTCCAGATAATATAGACCATCCTTCTCCTTAGCAAGCCCAATCTTCTTCTCCGACTCATGGTCCTGAAATATACAGAAGGAAGGGTAAAAAAGAACTTTACAGTTAAGATCACAGGCGAGTTTCTGTATGGATATCAAATTGCTGGACAATTTAGGAACATGAAGCACATATTTTAGGATGAGGGATGGAGAAACAGTAATATCTCCCATGCCAGCAACAGTGGTAAGAGAGCTATATGCAACTGCTATTTGTCTATTACTTGGACAGGGTGTATATGTGCTGGATTTTAAACTGGAATGAGTTATGTGATCAGTTGCTCCTGAATCAACAATCCACAGATGCTTAATACAATTATCTGAGACATTAAACCCTCGAGAAACAGAAAACTTACCTGAGAGTACAAGGGAACATTCTCCAGTTGGTTTTTCCAAGTATTCCAGAAATTCTCTCAAAATCTCCATTTCTTCTTTGTTGAATTCTCTTGTACTCGCCTCCTATTCCTTATCAGGCTGGTTCCACTTTGTAGTAGCGTTAGCTTGATTTTTGGGCAGTCCTCTTTGATTTGGTCTGCCATGCAGCTTCTAACAATTTGTCCTAGTATGTCCTGTTTTCCTACAGTAAGTACACCAGAGAGATTTTTTTTGCTTTTTTGAAACCTCAGCAAATCTGCCATTCCAATGTCCTTGGATTGTGGTTCGGGAGTAACCACTATCGCAGATCCTTCCACAGTCTGGGGTTCAAGCATGACTCCTCTGCAACTTTCCTCAGCTCGAATCAGAGAGAGAGCTTCGTTCAGAGATGGTAATTCCTGCTTACCTAGAATCTGGACTCGGACTTGATCAAAATGTGGATTAAGTCCTGCGAGAAAGTCATATACCCAGTCTTTCTCTATGAAATTTTTCAGGACCGCTGCATCATCTGGGCATTTGGTTTCAATGCACCTGTAGTGGTCTAATTCCTGCCACAAGCTTTGTAAAAGATTTGCGTATTCAGTCACTGTTTTCCTCCCCTGTTTAGTGCCATCACCTTGACTTTAATCTCATAGACCTGCGCTGCATCACATGCTTTGGAATAGGTTTGTCGAACTGCTTCCCAAATCTCCTTTGATGTAGACAGAAACATGAAGGTGTCACTGATTTCAGGATTCATGGAATTCCAAAGCCACGACATGATCATGGAATCTGCTTCATCCTCTAGACCAAAGCTTGGGTCTCCTTTCTTCACTCCTGTACCAGTGATATGGCTCAATTTTCCTTTCCCTTTTAAATATGTTCGGACTAATTGAGACCATTTGAGGTGGTTCTTCCCATTCATCCTGTATGTATGCAGCCTGTATAGACTGAAGAGGCCAACATCTTTGAGATAGTTCTTCCCATTCTTATACATATATATCTAGGAATGAGGCCAACATCTTTATTTATGCAAGAGCGAATACTAATCTCTAGCCTTGACTACGGTAAAAGGAAAAAGGAAAATAAATCTCGTATACAATTGACAAGACTAATTACCACTAATTACAATATTATTCTAGGAAGTCTATAATATACATTCCTAATATATTAGATTTAAAATATTTCCCTTATTTTCCAACACTTTATTTACTTTTAACTGTACTCGTGTTCTCAACAAGGCCTATGATGAACTGGTAACCTTTTAATACCATGGGGCAACATGATATCTACAGCTTTCTCAATCTTGCATTTTTACTTTTGAAATCCTCTATATTCAAAACTTCGAATTTATTTGTACCACCACACAAATGTTATTAGATTCTTGGCACTCTCAGTTATCCATTACTTTGAAATGACCTGTGGATGAGCAGGAAAAAAATATTGGTCAGACATGTTTGGTGTTGTATAGATGTGTGCTTCCCTGGATGGCTGGATGTGAACATTTTTTCTCATTGATATACACCTAGTATATTAACTTTGCTGGAGCAAAATTTATGAGTTTACTGTGAAGTTCTATTATAGATTTTTCCATAATCAGGCGAATATTATGTCTATTAAAAAATCCTGTGTAACATTTAGGTGGTAGAGGTTCTATTGGATATTAAAAGAACACCAAGGAAACCTCAATACACAATGGCTCCAGAGATTCCACTTGTTCTTCAGTCTTGTGAATTCAAAGTTCTGAAATTCATTTGCTCATCAGGTATTCTCTTTCTGAATTGAGGTTAATATTTGTATTACTCCGATTATTGCTGTTTATTCTGTCATTGCCAGCTTCGCTGTTGATTTGAAGAAAAAGAGTTGATGTACTTGCTTGTCTCTTTCTTTATAATCTGGAAGGGAGAGTTGTTATTGCATACTTTATTCCCTATTTTACAGCAGATCCTGGCACTCTGTGGCAACACCTAAGAATGCTGTTTACGTTTTGGATTGTATTACATAATGTTCTCTTTTTACGAGCATCTGTGCTTGTGGACTTATAGACTTTAATGGCAGTGGACTACCATTTCCGCCTTTTTATCTCATCACTTTGTAGCACGTAAGCGTTGTGTCAAAACTATCTCAATCTGATAAAAGTTTCGAGGCATTGATCATTTTTTATTGTTTTACTAGAATACTGACTAGTGGCACTGATCTGTGGACTAGTAATTCTTTGCTTAAATTCCAGAAAGGTTGCTAAAACAGTAGGAAAAGTTGAAGTGCTCTGATTGCCTCAAAACATTTTCATGGTTTGTCGTACAGATGCTAGGCAAGCTCTTCTCACTCACTTAAAGAAGGAATGCCAGAGTTGCCAACTTCAAGCAGCAATATTTCGTGAGGCATTGCGATGTTGTTCTGGCATTTTTAGTGGTATCAAAACTTATATTTACAGCAACTTTACTTTCTCTTCTGCTACTATTATTCCCTTACAGAAGATATATGTGCAGATTACAGTCAGCCAAATCATAAGCCAAAAAAGAAGGAATCTGCTCACATCCCCCTAATATTACGACCAACAGAGCGTGAGTTCTTGCTTTCTCAGTTTCCTCTTCTTGATCGGCATAATTGATTTACTAGTTTTTCTATCACCTTTTGTCAAGTGACTAGGGTCTGTCTCGAACCTTACTCAATTCAACTTGTTCAAATCACACAACTCAACCGTTGTCTCACTCTTTCCTAAAGGAGACATCCATTTGTTTTGGTGTTTATTTACAAATTTTTTTGAGCCATGAAAGGCTTCTGATGTTTGGTTGTCTGGAATTTCTTGTACCTTCCAGCTTCTTATGAAGAGCGATGGGCTAAGATGCTCTCTAAAATGGGAAGGGAAAAAGTAGAAACTTGTATTGCACCATGAATCATGCCCAACCCCAGCAAAGGCCTCGACCAAATCAAGCAATTATCATGTCATGCAGTGATTACTTTCCTGGCTAGTTGGATTAGGCAAATCTCTCTCTCTCTCTCTCTCTCTCTCTCTCTCTCAAAACAATGTAACATACATTAATTAACCTCTGTTTTACTTGTATAAGCTCCTTTTTTAATTAAAAATGTTGACATTGAATTTTAAAAAAGATTCTCGTTTTTGTTATATTTTATAATTTTTTTGTGGTTACTTGTGATTATTTTGTAAAGCAAAGACAACATGGTAATGCTTTTGTAGTGTTGATACATCTCTTTTATCTATTTTATTAAACTTAAATACCAGTTTCATTATTTGAATGGCTCTTTTTGCTTCAAAAATGCTATATCTGCTCCATTTTTTGGTATACGTAAAATTATGTACTGTTAGAATCAAACAAATTGATCATCTGATGAACTGAGCACAAAAAACAAGGACTAAGAGAGAATCCCTCTACTCCCTCTCTCAAGGAAACACTCAATCTCCTTGCCCATAACTCAACCTAATCTAACTATACAATAAGCATGAATGATACCTTCCTAACAAATACTTCTCTATTTATTTTGTTCTCCTTTCTACATTCTTCGAATAATTTGGGATAGAGGTTATTTGCGCTAGACATATTTTGGATCTGTAACACTCTTCTTATTCTTATCGTCATCGACGTAGTATTTGCAAGTTCATCATACCTTCTAGTAAGAAATCAATTATCTTTGAGAATCATCGAGCAATGCTACTAGACGTTCTTACCATATCTAATGATCGATTTTAATTTGATAATGTGGATTTCATATATTTTTATGAACTTCACATGTCCAAATCAATTTTGAATCCTTGGATTTTTCATTAGTACGATAGCATGAACTCAGAAAGTGCAAAGTTAAATATCTAAAAAAAAAAGTTGTAGTATTTTCAATCTTGAATACCGTCCATATTTGTTTTACACGAATCTGAGAACAAGGAATAGATTCATCATTCCAGTTTATATTTCTCGATCTGACGATTCAAAGGGAGCAGGATCCTTGCTGGACAAAGTAAAGCTGAATTTTGAAAGGCTGTTTTTAATAAGTTCGAAGTTTTAAGGAAGAAATTGTCAAAAATAAATTTACGCAAATTCGATTCTAAGATGCTCTCTTATTAAATATATATGTAATTTTTGCTTCCTTCAATTAGAATTAGACAAAATGAAATCATTTTTCAATTTTTTTTTTCTTTTTAGGTTACCTATCCCTAAATGTGTTTTACGTTAGGTATTCTACTTTAACTAGTCCAAGAACCAGAAAGTCAAAGACGCTGATTTGAAAATCATAAAATCTCTATAACTTTTTGTTTTTTTTAAGGGAGATGTAACTTTGTTCTCAATGTAATTTTGGTAACGTGTTATCAAAATTGAGTTTTAGTAACACGACTTTCAATTTTTTTTTAAAATTTGGTCATAAAAATATTGATATTATACAACAAATTGGAACATCAAGTTAAAAAAATGACTAAAATTACAAAACAAAATACAAAAATAAGAACTTAAAAATTTAAATTTGACATAATAGATGACCCAAACTTAAATTGTACGTTAACAATAACATATTAGTCCTTGCACCACTATCAGCCATACCTAAGAGATCATCAAGCAATGCTACTAGACGCTCTTACCATGATCCGATGGATGCAATCAGACTTGAACTCCGACGTTCTTGTGAACAAGGAGTTGATCCACATAATTGGGCTAACAAAGGTAAGCCTATATAAGAAATAAATGTTATCTCGAATTACATTAGTTGTTAACCCACAACTAATTGTATCCACGAACCATTGAGGGTCACACGAGTATTGATTTATTTGTTCCCGTTGAGATAGTCAAATTTAAGGAGTTGAATTTAGTGATTTAGTTTGATTGAGATCAAACAGATGACTTATAAAAGTGTTTATAATTGTATACCAAATTTGAAAGTTGTGAAAGTTAACATGACAACTAAGTATAGTTCCGACATACGTAGAAGTCGATGCTTTGTAGTCGATGATTCACCGGTCACCTACTTATTTTAGGACGTGTGCCATGGACCTCAGAGGAATTAAATAAACACCCCCCTTTGATTGAATTTGCCGATAACAATAATTATCATGGAAGTATTGAAATCAGAGAGAAAACTATCATGGTACTTGAATTGTTGATAAAGTAGTTATTATCAAGAAAAAACGCAAGGCAGCTCATGATCGACAAAAGAGCTGGGCTGATTTAAAGTGAAGACCGTTGGAGTTTGAAAATGGTGTGAAAGCTTATGTTAAAGTTTCCCTTATGAAAGGATTGGTTCGATTCAGCAAATCTAGAAAGATAACTCCAAGATATGTCAGACCCTTCGAAATACTGAGAAAAATGGGAAACCTAGCTTATCAGTGGGCTTACCACCAGGCATATCAAAGATTGACAACGTCTTCCACGTCTCACAACTAAGGAAGTATGTCTCATATCCAAGTAGCATTCTTGAAGTTGAACTACTACTAATCAAAGGAAATGTGACGGGGAAATGAAATATGAATAAGTCCCTATTCGAGTAATGGACACCAAGTACCAAGTGCTGAGATGCCGAACAATGCCATATGTCAAGATACAATGTTCAAATCATATGGAACGAGAAGCAAATTGGGAATTTGAATAACGTATGCGCACTTGGCACCCTCACCACTTTAAAGATTTATCTAACTCAAGTTTCGAGGACGAAACTTCCAATAAGAAGGGTGGGATGTGAGAACCCGGATTTTTCGAAGCAAAGCACCTAAAAAAAAAAAAACTTGAAAAGTAGCTCAAAAAGAAGCTGAGGCAATGCAAAACCATAAGAATCGAAGGGACGTCGCTTGGAAGAGGAAACCTTCAGCTCACAAGCTAAAACCCTCAGCTCAAGGAAGCTCCAAGATTCTTGGAAAAGAAACCATCAGCTCAAAAGCTAAAACCCTCAGCTCAAGGAAGTTCATTCATTCTTGGGGAGAAAACCCCTAGCTCATGAGCTCGATCTTCCAGCTCAAAGAAGCTCAACCATGCTTGTCCTAAATAGGACAAAAAGAGAGCTAAAGGAGGAGTTAAAGGTTTGGACAAAGTTAGTATGCAAGAAATGACCATTGAGATAACCAATGAAGGAGCTAAGGGATGAGCTAAGAGGCTAGGACAAATTTATGGGCAGGAAATGACCTTTGGTGCTTGAGATGCTTTGATCACAATTATGGCTTCCTTGGAGCCCAAGATTTCGGCCAAGGCTAGTGGAAGGGTCTCAAATTTCTCTATAAATACTACACCATGGATGAAAGAAAAGGCACTCAAAAATTCAGCAAGAAAATCGGCTCCTTTCCCCTCCAAAACCACCTCTCGGATGTCGCTTACAAGAAGAAAGGAGGAGTTGTTCCGGCTTTTCAATGCTATGATTTGTTGTCCACATTGTTGTGAAGATCCTCTCCAGTTCGATCATGACTTGGCCGCAATTCAACAAGTTTCGTTCGCTCAAGTTCTGCACATTTCGAACCGTAACTTCGAGAGTACGGTAAGTGGGTTTTTGATATGTATATTCGTTTTTATTTTTAAATCTTGAATATATAAGTTATGACATACATGAATGTGTGTCCCCATTTTTGAAAACAGCATGATGTCCGTCTTTGAAAATTTCGACCGATTATGTGTTTTCTTCTATGCTTCGAAATTCTTTGGTTCCGCTGAATCCGTCTGAAACTCTGATATCTGAAAACTCTGATACGTTCTGTCTGGTAAACTATGAATCTGTGTTGCACTGTTACGATTCGAATTTGAAATGGGACGAGAATTGTGATTCTGTCTGGCCCCTATTGGTGGGTATAAAACCCTGTTCTGTTCTGGCCTCCATTGGTGGGTATAAAACCATGTTCTGGCCTCACCCCTTAGAGGACTAACATATTGGGGACAATTTGACCATGAAAAAGAGATGAGTAACAGTGTTCTGTCTGTTCCGATCTGTTCTGTTCTGTCAGTTCCGATCTGTTCTGTTCTGAATTGTTCTGATCTGTTTCTGAATTGCTCTGAATCGTCTGATAACATCTGTCTCATATTTGTTTCGTTTCTGTTATGAGGAGTTAAAAGTAATAAGATTTGAAAGTTTGTTAAAGAAATGTTTTAAAGATTAAGTTCTATATGTATCATTGGAAATAGATCGACCCCCACTTGCCGAGTGTTTCCCAAAACACTCACCCCTTACAAATGTCAGATAAAAATGAAGAAAACTGAATGAGGAGGAGCAGGAAGCGTTCTAGGGATGGTGATTTAAAGACGAGATCAAGAATTGAGATTTTTATTCTTTTCCTTTGTTCAGTTTCCGCATTTGCAACTCTGATGTACTTTTATTCTATTGTCAATGTAAAGACAATGTTTTATTTATGAAAAAGACTGGTTTTTGGCATTTCGATACGAGACTTAATTGTTTTCAAGTAATTGTTAAACAATGCCGGATGTCACAGACGCTTCGGACACGGTGCGTGACAGTAATACTAAATACAATTTGAAGCTTTATATCCGTAGCTTGCCATGTCAACATTCTTCTGAGAGTCGTACACTGCAGCTTTCTGAAATGCGACGATCCCACTACTTGTTGCAGTCAGCTTTGTCGGTTGAATGTCTTATTCCTTAACTGATGACGTTTAAGGATCAGCTGATTGATTGTAGTTGATAAGCTCACAACTGTTTGTAGTAACTGATCAGTCAGTTGTCTGCGTAGTTCAGTTGCTGGTTCAGTTGCCTTTGAAAATCGGCGTATTGTCCTTCAGTTACTGCCAACTGATAGTTTGCATATTTTATATCAGTTTCTATCATTCTTCTAGATCAGTTAGACGCTCAGTTTGTCAAATATCAGAAATTCAGTTTCCAACACTATGTGATCTAATTAGTTAATAGTGTAATGAATATCTTGCGAGAATAAGAAATGTGCTTTATGGAAAGTGGTTCCCTAATTGCACATACAATACCACTATGATTACTCAAAGATACATCACATCATTATAGAATATACAACTGAAGGATCATGTGCTGGGCACCTTGAGGTGCTACAAACACAATATTCTCCAAGAGCTGCAATAGCTCGTGTTCTAAGAATGTATATACTGATGAATTAGATCGAGTTTGGTATTAAACTAAGCGAAAAACACTCGAAATAATCATTCGTTAAGAAACACTGATATATTGTGTAACTGAATAACTGAAAATAAGGGAATCAATTTTGACATACATCAGTTCAGTTATGGTGAAAACTGAATTGACGGATGCTCTAACTGATCAAATCAGTTTAAAACTAGGGATTAACAGTTAGAGTACACAAGATATATTTATGGATGTTCGGAGACTTCAACTGCTCCTACGTCACCCCTTCTACCACATCGGGTAGGATCCACTAGAAGACTTTGATTTATACAACACCTTGTACAAACCCACCCAACTTAGGACTTACTCACTGCCTAACTGAAATCCTAGACTAGACTGAAGGCAGCACTTTCCAGTCAACACTTGTTTAACGTCTGTGTCAAAGACTACAGATACAAGTTTATTGTCTTTATGCAAGACTACATTTGAGTGGTGGTGTGTGTGTATGTGAGAACTTATCTCTGAGTACAACACAAAAGTGTTCTCACACACTGAGGAAATTGTGCTTCTAATCTAAGCTGATAACACGATGAAGTGTTCCCTCTGGGCTTATTGCTTCTTGTAAGCTAATATGCAATATGCGTGCCCTTTTTCTCTGTATCTTCACAAACTTGTATCTTATTGATCTTCACTGATCTTCTATTTATAGGCGAGAAACTGATCGTACAGTGAGACTTAATAATTGTATCTGTTGCAGCTTGAATGTGTTCCTTGAGATTCGTGTCTCAACTTTCCGACATCTATGCTGGAACATTTTGTTTTCAAGTTTTGCTGCAACGTCCATTATTGTACCTTTGATCGTACAATAACTTTTGTATCTTTGTGCGTAGCTGGAATCCACTTAGGTAAACTTGTCTAGATCTGCAACTGATTGAATCCTAACTGATGCACCTAACTGGTCATCTGAACTGATCTTCAGTTGGGCTGGTGAAATCACTTGACTCGTCAGTTGAACTGATTTCACTCTTTCAGTTGAACTGGTCAGCTGAGTTCTTCATTAGTTGAGTACTTCATCAGCTGGCCAGGCTTTTGAAGATCTTCTGCTAAACCACCTATCAGCTGGACAATCAGTTGAACTGTTCTTTGATAAATTATTTGAGCTGATTCAGTTTGGGCAATCAGCTGGCACTTTCAGTTCGCATCTATTAGCTTCAGTTTGGCTCGTTTAACTGATCAGTTCGAAGCCTGATCAGTTACTGCTTCCTACGCACTTAGGTAAATCATTAGAAACAAAATAACAAGTTTTGTTAATCATCAAAATCAAAATTGCGAACATAAAATGTTCCAACAGAAACCTTTGATTTATCAATGGTTGTATATTTGTTGCGTTATTTTCCGCTCGCAAGCGCATGGTTGTCAAGTTTTAATATATGTAAGTAAAGTATCGTTCTCATGAGGAGTGTGTATGTGAAAATATATCAGTGCTTGTAATTAAAATAGTCGCGAATTTATTTAGAAAAATCAATAGAGGTTCGGTTTGTTTAAAACAACTTAATTTCAAATAAATAATTAATCTAATCACCAAATGGAGAAATATCAACAAGAGAAAATATCTAGAGGAGTGATTTTACTAAGTTTCGACTATAATTATTCCCCTTTGACTTTATACTCATGAATTTCTATTATTTAATGGCCAAGAACACTTTATGGTTTTATTTCCTCTTTCCCAAGTGACGAATAAATTATATCATTCAAACTTCGATCCAAACATTCCTAATAAGAATCTAAGTTCAATTCATATAAACAAACGATATTCTTACCTAGGCCTCGCTAAATTTATATGCCTTCCGAACAATATAAACATTCAACGATGCATCTCTAATGATCTATAATTATAGTCCCTCTCCCGAGTTGTATAATTAATCAGACAACACAAAATTTATGGTCAGTAAATTGCAGTCGAATAAAAACAAAGAGACACAATTAAACCAAACAGAATTCAATCATAAAAACAACCACGTCAAATCATCGTATCGACAAAGCTACGTAATCCTCTAAAATAGAAAATTAGTTAATAACGAAATTCAAGCAAAAACAAGACATGTTCTAAGTTTTAGACATCGCAACACAAGAAAATATAGAAACGAAAGAATAGATGACAAATCCGAATTGTCGTCTCTGTCCCTAGATTCGTCGTTCTTCGTATTTGTAATCGATCTTCGCACTCCGGATCTTCCTCTAGTGTTCACTCTTGCTCTCTTGTCTCTTTTTCTCCCTAGAATAGCTGCCCTCTTTCTGAACCCTCTTTTCTTCTTTTATGTCCGCGTTCGGGCCGTAAGTTGAAAGCCCAATTGCTTGTTTCGCCGCCATTAGTGCCGCAACGCTTGGTGTGCAGCGCCTAGGCCCCCGTTCTTCGTGGGTGTAGGCGCTGCGGCGCTTGTTCCTTAGCACCTAAGCGCTTGTTCTTTGGCAGTGAGGCGCCGCGGCGCTACTTGGGCAGCGCCTAGGCACTTGTCTTTCGAACAAATGAGTGCTGCGGCGCTACCTTGTGGCGCTGCGCCTCTCGTCTATCGCAGTTCACAATTAAAACATGCTCCTAATCGCCATCATTCGTCCAAAAAATGATTTATTTCCTGCACGACACAAAAACAACAAAAAAACAAGCGTAATTCTGTTCGAAACTAATATAATTCACATTGATTAACATATAAATTAAGTGCACTTCTTGCACTTTCAATATTTGATTGAGATATCTGAGATGAAAGGTTCGGATTGTACATTAACCATAACTTATTGGTCCTTTCACAATTATCAACCATACATAGAACATCATCAAACAATGATACTAGATGCTCTTACCATGTCTGATAGGTACAATCAAACTTGAGATCTGACGTTCTTGTGATGAAGAGTTGATCCACATAATTTGGCTAACAAAAGTAAGCTCGTATAAGAAATAAATATTATCTCGAATACCATGAGTTGTGAACCCACAAATTATTATATCCTCGAACTACTAATGGTCATACAAGTATTGATTTTTTTGTTCCCGTTGAGATAGTCAAACTTAAATAGTTGAATTTGGTGATTTAGTTTGATGGAGATTAAATAGATGACTTATAAAAGTGTTTATAATTGTATTCCATATTTGGAAGTTAACAACATGATTGTTTAGTATAGTTCCGACATACGTAGAAATCGATGCTTTTTAGTCGAGAATTCACCACTCACCTACATTTGTGGATATCCTACGTAATCTGATGACTTAATAGTGCAAGAAATCTCTGACCGGAGTAAGAAATGTGCTTTAGGGAAAGTGGTTCCCTATTTGCACATAAGATGTCACTATGATTACTCAAAGATACATCACTTCATTATCAAATTCATATGCAACCTTTGATTTACCAATAGTTGCATATTAGATCGTGATACATGAGTTGAAATGACTGTATTGTATGTTAACCATAACCTATTGTTCCTTGCACCACTATCAGCCATACGTAGGAGATAATAGGACAATGCTACTAGACTCTGTTACCATGATCCGATTGGTGCAATCAGACTTGAGCTCCGAATTTCTTGTGATCAAGGAGTTGATCCACAGAACCGGGCTAATAAAAGTAAGCTCGTATAAGAAATAAATGTTATCTCGAATCACATGAGTTGTGAACCCTCAACTAATTGTATCCTCTAACTATTGAGGGTCACACAAGTATTGATTTATATATTCTCGTTGAGATACTCAAATTTAAGGAGTTGTGTAATGTCCGAATTTTTTTAAAAAAAGTTATTGTTCATGAGGTTACTATTCAAGCGACGCGGCGCTCGAATAGTAGCGCCTAGGCGCTTGAGCTCCGGGATTGTTGGCGCTGAGGCGCTGAAAAGTGGCGTGGCTGCGCTACAGACGCGAAAATGAGATATGTAAACCCACTTTCTATGACGAATCGTATTTTGATCTACTTAAAATTTGCGGAAAAATAAAATTTTTCTTAAATAAATAATAATCTTTTAAAAATGCAATATTAATAAAATGTTTTATTAAATATTTGAAATGTTAAGAGCTCACAACAAGTAATTGTTTAAAACAACATAAAATAGTTTTCTTAAAAATCAGAGTACATGAAATAACATGCTTAAAACTTCTTGAAAACATAGGCGGTCCTCGGGTTTAGCCTCCGCGCAGTCCGAGCCAACTCACTGGTCCCCACATCTCGCCTCCTCATACTCGTCCTTACCTGCATCGATAAAGTCTAGTGAGTCTAAAGACTCAACATGTATAAACTGAGAATAACAAGTAATACATAATAAAACCACATGCTTTTTAAAATAGAGCGTGCATACTTAAACTTGAACGAACTTACATAAACATAGATGTGCCATCATATCATAAAACTTTTCATAAACATACTCGCAACATACATATTTAAATAGGCATCAACATCATTTTGTATTGAGATATGTTTCAAAGAAAGTGACCCATAACATAGTGCGCCTGATCAGACTAAATCACAGTACTGGGCTGGCTGGGATGTCCACTACCACATACATAAGATACCCGGTCGTACTTTACCGGGTGGATTGGTCATTGGTCATACTTTACCGCTTTTCAATCCTGATCTAAACCCGGTCATACTTTACTGGGGTGTAGAGGTCCCCGAACACGTTCTCCGGCTTCCAAACCCGTTCATAATTGGTCACAAGACATTTAGCATACCTAAAAAATAAAACATTTTCTTTTGCACGTCGAACATACTATTACATTATGCATGCCTGCCCAAGAAAAAAAAATATTTCCCAGAATGCTTAGCGTTCGGGCGGTAAAATCTCACGCCCAAGCGCCGCCCTGCGCGAACATTTTTGAAAACCAACATAGTTTGAGCAATCAAACAATAATGATCATAAATCACTCGTTTCTTGTCCGAGAATTACGAATTTACTGTCAAATCGAAGATATCAAAAAGTACTACATTTTATATGTTGAAAGTTGTTCCAGAAAACCGACCGAAATTTCGTAAGATTCGAAATGGCAGCATATTCGGTTTTTGAGATCTAAAAATTGTTCCAAAATTGTTTCAAACATTTTTGCTCAAACTTTGCATAACATAAACGGATTTTTACACACAATATACATCAAAATATTTACTATGACAAGATAGATGCGAAAATGAAAGAATATACATGCCTTTGCGTCTAAACGCTCGAAGATAACGAATACCAACGCGGTGGATTGCAGGAGATGACCGAGGAATGCTTGCTACATTATTCTTGCTCGAAAAAAGGACGTAAATCACCACAAATTTTCAAGGGGAAAGGTGGCTGCTGAAAGGACTTTCAAGAACCCTATCCACTCTCAGATTTTGCAACGCTTGTGTGTGTGTGTGTGTTGTGTGTGTGTGTTATTAACGTGTAAGTGTGTGTATGTATTAGGCAGTTAATTTGCTTAATTAGCTAATTAATTAACTAATTAGGAGCTAAAAGTGCTTAATTAAATAATTAGTAATAAAAATAATACTACTCTAACTATTCAATACTACTCAAAGATTAAATAAAATAATTCAGTATCAAATTTCAAGATTAAAATCTCCAAATTTTCAAATTGGTATTTGAAAAGCTTAAAATCTCAAAATCACCTGATAAATTAATTAGACTTTAAAATTCTTAAAATTCCAAAATCACTTAAGATAACAATTTTCTTGACTTGAAATAAAATACCACAGTACAAGAATCGCCTAAATCGTCACCGATCTCTTTTCCCGATCTCGCATCGAATATTCGTCTGAAACATAAACTCAAGAAAACATTTTAACGTGCTTCAAATAAACATGTAATAATTTAAAATAATGCGAATCATAAATCATGCATCGCTAAAATCATTTTAAAAATTAAATAAATAATTTTAACCATTTAATAAATGCAAGGGTTTATGTATACTGATTTTGGGCTCTACACTTTCACCTCACCTAACCATTATCTCCATTTTGCCTCCTATTTCTCCATCGAAACCCTCTCTCCTTCCATTTCTAAATTTCTTCTTCAATTTAAGGGAGATTTTCTCAAGAAAAATATGAAATGAAGATAGATTTGAGATCCTCTCATCCTGGGCTTCAAGATGATGTAAGTATTTCCCATTTTTATTCCAGTTTGGAAATGAGTTGAAATTTAGAATTGATATTTGAGATATTAAGATGTGGAAGATGTTTTATTTGAGTTGGTTTGAATTTAAAAGGGTTATGAGCATGGTTTCTTGTTCTATGCACAAACAGATTTACGCCTTCTGTATTTCGTGTATATGGGACGGTATTAATTGGATTTTGATGTTAAAGTCTTCATCAAACTTGTAGATCATCGAGTTAACTTCGATTTGGTTCTTGAATCACTCAATTTCAGGATGAAATGAAAGAGATGTGATTTTTTTACTAAAACTGGTCTGTAAATCTGAGTTAGTGCAGATTTGTGTACATTCCTTATGTTTATTCGAATTCCAGGATTTATTGATTGGGATTCTGAATTTTATGTTCCAATAAAAGTTATAGAACATTGTCTTGTATTCGAAATGATACCGAATTGGCTTGATTCCATTGGATATTGAGAAAGTTATGCTCAAAATACTAAAATGTACCATAAATGAATTGACGAGAATTTGTGGGATTATGTTGTATGTTCCAGATTATAAACGACTGGGTAAATGACTTTATTCGACAAATTTTTTGAAGAATAATTGTTGCGCTTTGAGTTTTCTGGCATATCCAATATGTTGGTCTTGACTCGAAGCAGTATTGAATTAATTATGAATTTTGTACAGAAACTGCTCTGTTTTGATAAATGATCTTAGTTCTTGACTTATAGTAGACTTCAGGGGTTCAAGACTTCTCACCTACACGTTTCGATCTCCTTTTGGTAATATTTGAAAGGTATGTTACGGTCGGTAACATACGAGGTAAAAGTATCAACTTTTATTTAAATTGAAAATTCTCTGGCTCGATGAATTACTTGTGATTTGATGATGGTTGTTGTCTTGAGATGAATTTATTATGATATCAAGATGATGATATTGATTTGCATCATTACATTGCATATTGAGCCACTTGTCGATTCCGATTTGATATCGCGGAGGTCGCCTTTATTTATTGATTTGTTGGACGTATGTGCTATAGTTGAGTTGGCATAATGTATGCGGAGGTCGCTGTTATGGCCTGAACACTCTCTATAGGTGCACCATAGTCCTGAGATTGTAGAACATAGCACCCCACCCCGAGCGGATGAGTCGGTGGATGTTGTTGGGGGATTCTCTTCCCTTGGGTACCCTATGACAAGATGATTAACTTGATCTTGAGATATATTTATAGCCCACAGCTTCTGATCATGTATTGCATTATATTGCATCTTTATGAAATTCATATGAAATATTTGTCATTTTAATTCTCATATGTTATTGATTGTATCATACTGGGTTTATAATCACAGGCACGTCGGCTAACTCTTGTTTTCATGTGCTTGACGGTAGGTGAGGCGAGGCTTGGAATGCCAGAGTCCATCTCCAGGCGAGTAGATACGAGTTAGAGTGAGATTCTCGGGTCTTAAGAGTTATTTGATGATGTTTGGATTACTTGGCTCACTAGTTTATTTTGACATGTTAAAACTTAAATTTCAAACATTCGAGACCCTTAAATTATTTTGATGATGTTTATGTCGGTTTGTGAACCACAGATTATGTGTTTTACTCAATCGTTTGGTTTGTTACATTTATAATTATTAGTATTAATGTCGGACCCGTGGCCCCACAAGTTGAATTTTGTGATTTAATTTGATGGATATCAAATAGATGGATTATAAAAGTGTTTATAATTGTATTCCATATTTGGAAGTTGTGGAAGTTAACATGACTGCTAAGTTTAGTTCCAATATTCGTAGAAGTTGATGCTTTGTAGTCGAGGATTCACCGTTCACCTACATGTGTGGATATCATATGTGATATAATGAGTTAATAGTGCAATAAATATCTGGCAAGAGTAAAAAATGTGATTTAGGGAAAGTGGTTCCTTAGTTTCACATACGATGCCACTATGATTACTAAAATATACATAACATCATTATCGAATTCATATGCAACCTTTAATTTTCCAATGGTTGCATATTTGATCATGATATATGAGTTGAAATAACGGTATTGTACGTTAACCAAAACCTATTGCTTCTTGCACCACTATCAGCCATACCTAGTAGATCATAGTGCTACGTTACTAGATGTTGTTATCATGATCCGATATGTGCAATCAGACATGAGCTCTGACGTTCTTATAATCAAATACTTGATCCATAGTCCATATAAGAAGTAAAAGTTATCTCAAATTACACGAGTTTTGAACCCAATTGTATCCTCGAACAATTGAGGGCTACACAATATTGATTTTTATGTTCTCGTTGAGATAATCAAATTTAAATAGTTGAATTTGGTAATTTAGTTTGATGGAGATCAAGCAAATGATTTATAAAAGTGTTTATAATTGTATTTCGTCTTTGAAAATTGTGAAAGTTTACATGATTGCTAATTTTGTTAGGAGATTACAACTATCTAATTTAGTGAAAGATTTCAAAAATAAGCAACTGCCAAAAATGAATCAGTGGAAAATTTTGATCTTCGAAACTTTCACTTTGTTTCATAATAACAAGTTTCGTATCATCGGCACATCAGTAATGTCTGATCTTCAATTGAGATTATGATGAAACCGCAATCATGGATTATTTGATGAATCCTAATACAACTCTAACTAGTATGACTCCTAGTTAGACTAAAGTCCTAGTAAAGATTTAATATGATAGAAACTAATAGTAGAAGTTTTAACAAAGTAAAAACTCATTTGAGATTTTTGAGAAGGTTAAAACTCTCAAGTAAAAGTTCTAGTAAGATTGTAACTTAATCCATGAAAATTATAAATATAAGTTTGTTTAAACTTGCATGCAGGATTTTTTTTCTCTTCAAGAACACAAATTTTCGACCAACTTGTTTGACAAGAGAGATTTCGGTAGAGCATCACTTCCACCAACACGCGTTGTCGTGTCACCACCTCATCACCGTCGAGACCTCGCCGCACCTCTATAGGAAATTCGCCATCTCCTGGCCGTTCTCAACACATAATTTTGTCTAGATTTCTAGTGCAATCTAGGCAAGATTATGTGTTGAGAACGGCCAGGAGATGGCGAATTTCCTATGGAGGTGCGGCGAGGTCTCGACGGTGATGACAATCTAGGCAAGAAACAAGCTTTAAATCATGGACATTATTCTTGGAGATTGAAGAAAGACAACTTCTAATATATCCTTCGTAGATTTACAAAAAGAACTATCTCCGCTTAAAATCCAGAATAGTTGGTGCCAAGAGTTGAACGCTAAAGGTAAATCATCTAAATACCCTATATGCTGATTTTATTGTAAAATTACAAAATTTTAAGCTTTCGCTACATCTTGGGTGTGAAAAAACAGTATTCCAACAGTGGTATCAGAGCCTAAGTTCCCAATCATATGATTTGTATTGTTTAAATTATGTTGAGTGAATTGTTCCAACTGCATGAGAATTTTTCAGAAAATTGCATCCCTTGAAAATTGGTTTACGGGAAAAAACTTTTGCGTTGCTGACTGAAACATTTTCGGTCAGCCCACTCACGCAAGGACTTCCCCGTAAATAATTTTATTAAAAATAGAAAAAAAACTAGGGACGGGCAGGGTTGTGCGCACCCTGATCGCTAGGTTGCTACCCGTAGAGTTCGAGTTGCGGGTAACATACTGCTTGAACTGTTTGGGCAGTGAAAGGCGCACAAGCAGCCCTGCCCCACGGGACAAGAGTTTATGACATCGAGAAAATTTGACAAATTTACCCTTGAAAATAATTTTTGATAAAATTATATATTTTTCTTATAAAATAAATAATCAAATGTGAATGTAATTATTTATGGTAAAAAGTGTTCTCTGAAGAAATTTAATTCTTAATAAATTAACTAAAAAATAAAATAAATTTGTTATTTAATTTATCAGTTTATTTTTAATTATGGCGGTTATTGACAAATTTATAAGATACATGATTTAATTGTAGTATGAGATATTATGATTTTTTGTATAATATGAGATAAAATATGGCAAAAAATTGACCAAGAGTCACGACCAATGTGCTAGGCGAATGTTATGATATTTTACATTGTTGATTTTTTTAATTATTTGTTACTTATTTAAGTGGTCTGGTTTATGGATCGTTCCCACCCTTAAATTTTTATCACAATGTTCCATGAAAATTTATTGCCGCAAAAATTTATTGCAAATATTAGATTTAGTGGCAGATCATGATTAGAATATGGTAAGTCCAAATAATCAAGAATTTTAAAGATTGAAGACATGTAAAATATTAAAAGCTTATGTAATATTTCAACTTCATCCCCGCATTTACTTAGGCCTTTGGACTTGAATCCGTGTACGGCTATCATGGATTAAATATCTTTCAATTATATATCATTATTTATTTATTTATGATGTATGCGATATAGTGTAAATAATCAATATGTGTTATTATTACTATAATAACAAAACTTGCATGAATCCAACAAACATAAAAAAATGGCTCAATTTTAAAATTAAATTATGGGACAAATTTTCAAAATTAAAATCTCTTATTTTGAATAAGATTCAAAATTTATATCAAGTTCATAAAAATTAAATAGAATTTAAATTTTTCTTGCCTTTTATTAATAGTGGTTGAATGATGAACGCAACCCGGGGTCAATGTCTAGCTCATATTATTAGGAAGGCCTAGATGCTGAAATCTTTAACTTTCACTGACATGCTTGATGTAAATTTGGTGGAACTCTCATGATTTCGGCTCATATTATTAGGGGATTTCATGACGACCATCCACTACAATTCAACATTAATGGCCCGGTCTCGACACGTGAAGATAAACGACATCATATTTTTTGACTCTTATCAAATATTAGGAAAAATATGTGGGGTTGTATGAGTTGAAATTAGGCTTTATCATAATTTCGAATTGTGGATACCGAAGACCAAGTGCTGAAACAACGCATCATTTCATATGTCGAAGTACAATGGTCTAACTAGACCGAATGAGAAGCTACAAGAGAATTTTAAGGGATGATATGCAAGCAATATCCGTATCACTTTGAAGATAGAGTAAACCCAAGTTTTAATGACAAAACTTTCAATTAGAATGGAAGGATGTGAAGACCCTGAAATTTAAGATGGGAAGACCCTAACATTTAAGGATGACAAGACCCGGTAGTTGAGAATTTAAGTCATTAGTTGAGAAATTAAAGCCGCTTTAATTTTTGGGGGGACATTGATCAATTAAACAACAAAAACTCAGATGTTAATTGCTGGAAAAATGCAGTGTAATTGTATTCATCTGCATCAACAAATATGTGTACTCATTTCTGTTAAATCACAAAAAATATCATAACCTCTCACTATATTCAAAGAATTTTGATTCAAGTTCTGTCAAACTCAAGCAAGAATTATGGTCAAATTCTAGTTATTTTCGAAAAACTGACACTGAGTTTTCTTTCATGTTTGATCTAAGAACTGTCAGTAGATTTATGCTTTAAAATATATGTATGTATTTGAAAATATAATTGACATGATATATTCATTCAATTTGATATATGATTTAATTGTTTCATTTCGATTCAATATAATTTGTATAATTAAAATCACGTATGAAATTATTTGAAGGCATTTTTATGATTTTCATTTGAAACGGTAAAGAATTTCCGGCTTTTGATATTTGATTTGTTAAGGCCCTGATGCAGTGGGATATAATAACCGATAACATGACATCGCCCTTTAGAAGAATAAAAATTAATGACTGATCAGTAAACCGTGAAGAATAATATGACTTTCAGTGTCATTATTTTGTTCATCTTTTATTTTGACATGTTATTCCTTGAATTGTATAAATATATGTATTTTGTTATTTATTATGATCGATCGACCCTCATTTACTGAGTATTTCTAAAAAATACTCACATATTATTCTCCCTCCCCAGATAATAACGAAGATAAACTTGACGATGAGGAACATTAAACGTTTTAAGGATGGTGATAAATATCGAAGTCTTATTTTAATTTACTTTATTTAGATTATAATTTGTTTCCGCTCCTTTTGTATTTGAATTCATATAATTGTAAAGACAATGTTATTATTTTATTGAAAGATATTGGTTTTGTTGTATAATGTACTACGAAGACTGTTATTTTATTATTGTGTGATTGTGAAACAACACTGGATGAATTCATCGCAGTCTTGGGATGTGACAGCTTTGGTAGATGCAAGGACCATGATCCTTGAATCCAATGAATCCCACAACTATAACATAACCATGGCATTAGAAGATGGACTCTTTTTCTTTCAAGTAGGTTTACACAAAATGAGACCATTTTAAGTAGTTTTTCCCATTCAGTGGATAATTTTCCAGAATGTTGAGTAAACCTCCAAATCAATAATTAATTTTGTTGGAATTTCCAAGGCCTTTTGAGATTTTTATGTCATTGTATAGAGTAGCTCAATGACTAATTAATTTGTGTTCATTTATTTATTCTAGGTCGGTTAATTGTTAATATTTAATATATGTCCTAAACTTAAAATTTATTAACTAGAATAATATTTTAAATTTGATGTTATCGTGTTGAAGTTCTAGTATATGATTTATTATGTGTCATCTCAATAAAATAAGAAAGAATTCATATTTCTTCCAAAATTCACAATAAAATAGTCTAATGTGTCATAAAAAATTTACTCCACTTCTTCTTCTCCGAAATTTTCAACAACTTGTTCTTCATCGGACACAAAATCAATATCATCATTGTGATCATCTTCTTCTTCAGATTCAAAATCATCCTCGTGAAGTTCTCTAACTCTAGAGCTTCTTCGGGGTTGTAGATTTTCATCTGCCCCAATTGCTTCATCAACTAATTGCCAAGTGAACCTCGAACCTGGTTCAACTTTATTTTCTTCCCCACCATCCACAATCCAACCTTGTGCGTTTGAAGCATCTTTTTCTAGAAGAACGTCGACGTTCCTTTCTTTCTCTTTTTTTTTGCTTGTTAAACAATCTAGCATTAAATTGGACTAATACTAGATTGTTCAACCTACTGACATCCAAACCATTTCTTTTCTTTGTATGAATCTAAAAAAAAAACCGAAAAAGTAATTATTATAGTTAGGAATATCAACATACACTTTAAAAATTAATAATTTATTTTAATTAAAGTTTAAACTTACTCCTTCAAATGCACTCCAATTTCTTTCACACCCAGATGAACTTGTAGTTAATGAAAGAATCCTCAATGCCACTATTAGCAAGTTGGTTGTGTGAGCACCGTAGGTACTCCACCATGTACATGGATCAAATGTATCATCATTTTTTTCACATGCTTTTGCAGCCAATGCTTTCCCAAATAACCCAGTCTTATCTCTATATTTTGCAAATTTCTTATTAATAATTGTATCTTGCAGTTCAAACTCATCGGCATGCAAAACTTCCATGCATTAAAAAATCTCTGCCGCGACCTCTCCATAAAGAGTAATAGAACTATCTTTGTAGTAGAAGTAGGGATTTAACAAAAAAGTTGTGGTATGCAATGATGTATCCAGTCTATCCTTCATTTTTTACTCAATAATCACTATGATAGGTTGATAATTTGATTCGACACTGTTCATGGCCACCTTGATATCTTCCTTAGCTCGAAGAAGCTCCCCATATAGAAACCCCATGGATGACTTTCTATCTCCGTCAACCAATTGGAGAACTCTTACCAAAGGAGCAAATATTTTCAAACAAATTGTCACATCATTCCAAAAACTCACGCGCATCACAGTAGAGTAAGCCAATTTCTCTTTGTTTGTCTTTGACCATTTACAGTTCTCCCACATATCACTTGTAAACATGATCCTTAAACTAGATTTTTTCTCGATCAAACTTTGCAATGTGAGGAAGTTTGATGCAAACCCGATAACTCCTGGCTGGACTATGTCTCTTTTCTTCGTAAAACTTCTTATCAGTGACAAAGTCTTATGGTGAGTATAAATGAAAATTGTAAAAGATTTGGCTTGGTCGATAATCTTTTTAAATCTTGGAAGCTTGCCAATACTTTCAAGCATGAAATTAACAGTATGAGTTGCACATGAATTCCAAAGTATCCTTGGCCACTTTTCTTTAATCAATTTAGCCGCAATCATATTGTTGGTGGCATTTTCTTTTACAATCTGAACAACATTCTGAGCTCCTACTTGTTCAACACACTTGTCAACATACTCAAAAATAAGTCCAGTTGTATGTGCCTCGTCTGAAGACTCCTTAGACTCTAAAAGTACAGTACCCTCCTTGCAATTAACACACAAATTTAATACGCTTCTTCTTTTTCTATTACTTAATGCATCTGTCATAATTGAGCACCAATTCTTTGCACATTCTTCTTCGTGCTTCTTCAACAGTTACTTTAATCTTTCAACTTCAGCTTTCAAAAGTGGCTCTCTAAGTTGATATTGAGTTGGAGGCTTGAAACCTGGTCCAAATTGACCTACTGCCTCCATTAGTTGCTTGAAGCTATCATTATCAAGAGCATTGAATGAGATTCCATTTTCATAAGCCCATCTCCCAACATATTGTTGCACTTGTTGAGTTCTCTCTTTGAAAAGAGCCTCATTTATAATTTTTTGATGAATCACTTTACTCTCACTTGAACTTACATTTTCTAGAGCAATAATTGATGCATATCTATCCATGGGACCAAGTAGATGAGGTTTTTTAATTCCATCTATCCCTTTAATTTCAGCATCTTCTTCTTCGTCTAGAGAAATATTCACCTCTGCACTACAACTTTCTTCTTCCAGTATTTTGTTTTTCTTTTTGTTTCTCCATTCTAAAATAGCCTCTTTGCACTTTTTACGATCTTTCTTGATATGTGTTTCGACACCCAGATACATTTCCAGGTATATTTCATATGTGCTCCTTGATTCTATACACACCACTGAACATCATTTTCCCTCACAACTTACATTTAACTTTGTCGAGGTTCTTAGGATCAATCAACATATCAAACTCCCATCCGATGTTATTTGACTTTCTCTTAAGAATCCCAGATTCAGGCTGAGTGACGGATGGAGTCGATGATGGATTGCTTGCCATTGTTACCCTCCAAATGGAGATGGACTGAAGCTTAAAAACTAACATAAGAGTGAGAATGAAATGACGTGAACAATAATATGTTAACAGTTAGCAATCAGGAAACATTCATATATTTGTATCAAACTGCAAAACCAAAGAAAAATATTTGATATCCATAAAAGCATTTTTAATGGTGCTGATCAAATAATGATATACATAAATGACGTGAACTTCAGCTGCTCAAATAATGATATCCATAAATGGTGCTAATCATATAATGGTGCTTGATCAAATTATGATATCCATAATTTGCAAAACCAAAGGAAAACAATTTTAATGGTGCTGAGAAGGAAATGTTCGTGAACTTCAGCCTTAAAAGTGCCACATCTCCCTCATGGTCAAGAACAACAATGATAGAGATGGACCTGTATCATGCATAAAAAAATAAAAAATTGAGATGGACCTGTATGCTGAGAACTTCAGCCTAAAAAATTGCACCCTTCCCTAAAAAAGGCGTGAGAAGGAAATGGCGTGAGAAGGAGATCGCTTGAACTTCAACCTAAAGCTTAAAAATAGAGATGGACCTGAACACTGTAGGAATGGCGTGAACTTCAGACTGGAAAGATCGCAGAATTGAGAAGAAATATCGCGGCCAAGAAAGTCTCTGGAACGAGAGATTGGAAAACAACAAGAAGGAAAGAAAGCCTGCAAGAAAACCTAGTGAGCCCAACTTTTATTTTTTTTTAAATGGGCTTGTTAACGGATATTCAAATTTTAAAAGCTCAAATTTTTTTAAAAAAAATCAGGCCCGCCTAGCGCCCAGACTGGCCACCTGGCCCCTTACCGGTGCGGCTGGCCTCCGCCCAGCCACCTAGGCCGCATTTTCGAACAGTGATATATATATATATGTATGACACTTGAAGTTGTTCATGTCATTTTATAGCTTAGCTTAATGTGTGACACTTGAAGTTGTTCATGTCATTTTATAGCTTAGCTTAATGTGTGTGTGTATATATATATATTATATATATATACACACACATACAAGTGACACTTGAAGTTGGTCATGTCATTTTATAGCTTAGCTTAATGAGTAATTAACTTGTTTCCATTTATTTATTCTAGGTATATTAATTGCTAATATTTAATATATGTCCTAAACTCAAAAAATTATTAAATAGATATCTCTCTCTACATATAATATATATATATATATATATATATATTAAAACGGTTTTGTCTCATTTTTCTTTCATTTAATAATTAATTTTGTTGGCATTTTCAAGGCTTTTTAACGTTTTTCACTTAATTTTATAGCTTATCTCAATGAGTAATTAATTTGTATCCATTTATTTATTCTAGGTAGATTAATTGCTAATATTTATTATATGTTCCAACTTAAAATGGATGACCCGGAATATCAAATGGATTTCCAAATCCGAGTGAGTCTGCAGATGGATTCTTTTGGAGCCGGACAGGTGCAAGCCCATGCTCTACTCTCCGGGCAGTCATAGTCCCGGGCTCTTGTATAAATCTCCCGGGAGGCATTCTACCCGGGCACCTCAATAACAGTGCCGTATTCGAGTGGTTCAGAAGATAAGATCTTGTCTCGAGATGCGCACCTGACAGAATCCTATTGATGTGACTTGATGGAAAAGTAGGGTGACGTGATAGGAAGTGGCAAGTAGGCACTGAAAACAAGGTACCTACTATCTTTTCTCCTATAAATAGCAGGTATGTAATTCATTTGAGAGACTTTGGCTCCTCTTCTTCTCTAGTGTTGGAGAATGATTCATTCACCAACACATGTTAACGCACATATTTACACCAGTAGCCTTTACTTTTATCTAAGCTACACTGGTTATCATCTTCACCTGCTGACTTAAGCATCGGAGTGGCCACGCCGGACACCCCTCCGGCGCCCATTCACGAGTTCTTTTCTTATTTGCAGGTTACAGCGGAAGCCATATTGCAGAGATATATCTTCATCACAGATATAGTTCTTGCTCAGTTTTCTTCATTATCTTGATAACAGATCCGGTGGAGCACCCGACCCTGCTCATCCATTTCACTAGGATCGCCATCATTGGCGCCGTCTGTGGAAAATTGAGCTCAAGATGTAGATATAGTTTTTATTCAAAAATAAGCCCAACTCTGCTTGGCAAACATACAAGTCCGACCAGCTCGGTACTCAGATCTTATATGTGGATTTTATATGGGCTCAAAGCTCAGCAGCTATCCCGGATTGGCATGAAGAACATTTACTATGCACTCAGTAGCATACAACTATATTAGTCACCTAATTTAGCTCAACCAGAGAAGTTTCACTCTACCAGAAATGAATTCGGATTCAATATTTCCAGGTTAGTGATTTGAATTTTAATAAAACTAATACAGCAGGTAAAGGAAAATCTCTTAAGCCCGAGAGGTACGAGACCCCGGCACATTATCTTAAGTCCGGGAGGTATGAGGCCCCGGCACATTCTTGAAAGTCCAGGAGGTAGGAGGCCCCGGCACATTATCTTAAGCCCGGGAGGTACGAGGCCCCGGCACATTATCTTAAGTCCGGGAGACACGAGGCCCCGGCACATTATCTAAGACCAGGGTTCTCAAACCTGGCTCGGGGCTCCGCACCTCGACCATTCCCAAGTCCCGGGACATGCTACACGGCCCAAGGCTCCGCACCTTGGTTATTTATAAGCCCAGGTTTCTCAAACCTGGCTCAGGGCTCCGCACCTCGACCACTCCCAACTCCCGGGACATGCTCCCTGGCCCAAGGCTTCGCACCTTGGTTATTTATAAGCCTAGTGTTCTCAAATCTGGCTCGGGGCTCCGCACCTCGACCACTCCCAAGTCGCGGGACATGCTCCCCGGCCCAAGGCTCCGCACCTTGGTTATTTATAAGCCCAGGGTTCTCAAACCTGGCTCGGGGCTCCGCACCTCGACCACTCCCAAGTCCCGGGACATGCTCCCCGGCCCAAGGCTCCGCACCTTTGTTTTTTATAAGCCCAGGGTTCTCAAACCTGGCTCGGGGCTCCGCACCTCGACCACTCCCAAGTCCCGGGACATGCTTCCCGGCCCAAGGCTCCGCACCTTGGTTATTTATAAGCCCAGGGTTCTCAAACCTGGCTCGGGGCTCCGCACCTCGACCACTCTCAAGTCCCGGGACATGCTCTCCGGCCCAAGGCTCCGCACCTTGGTTACTTATAAGCCCAGGGTTCTCAAACCTGGCTCGGGGCTCCGTACCTCGACCATTCTCAAGTCCCGGGACATGCTCCCCAGCCCAAGGCTCCGCACCTTGGTTACTTATAAGCTCAGGGTTCTCAAACCTGGCTCGGAGCTCCGCACCTCGCAAATTCCCAAGTCCCGGGACATTCTCCTCGGCCCAGGGCTCCGCACCCTGGTTATCTATTAAGTCCAGATATCAGTACCCTGGCTCAGGGCTCCGTACCTCGACCATTCATGAAGGTCAGGGCTCCGCACCCTAGTTATCTATTAAGTCTAGGGATCCGTACCCTGGCTCGAGGCTCCTTGAAGGCCAGGGCTCCGCACCCTGGTTATCTATTAAGTCCAGGGATCCGTACCCTGGCTCGGGGCTCCGTACCTCGACCATTTATGAAGGCCAGGGCTCCGCACCCTTGTTATCTATTAAGTCCAGGGACCCGTACCCTGGCCCAGGGATCCGTACCCTGGCTCGGGGCTCCGTACCTCGACCACTCATGAAAGCCAAGGCTCCGCACCTTGGTTACTTATAAGCCCAGGGTTCTCAAACTTGGCTCGGGGCTCCGCACCTCGACCATTTCCAAGTCCCGGGACATGCTCCCCGGCCCAAGGCTCCGCACTTTAGTTACTTATAAGCCCAGGGTTCTCAAACCTGGCTCAGGGCTCTGCACCTCGACCATTCCCATGTCCCGAGACATGTTCCCCGGCCCAAGGCTCCACACCTTGGTTACTTATAAGCACAGGGTTCTCAAACCTGGCTCGAGACACCACACCTCGACCATTCCTAAGTCCGGGAGACAGGAGGTCCTGGCACATTATTCAAAGTTCGGGAGGTATGAGGCCCCGGAACATTCTCTTAAGTCCGGGAGACACGAGGCCCCGACACATTATTCAAAGTCCGGGAGGTATGAGGCCCTGGAACATTCTCTTAAGACCGGGAGGCATGAGGCCCCGGCATCTTATCTCAAGTCCATAAGACACGAGACTCCGGCATTTCATCCCATTTATGGGAGACTTGAAGCCCACGATGGTTTTATAGAACAAGATTGATGATCTCTTTGGGAATCCAGGCATGACTGATCGGGACAGTGAGTATGACTCTAGCCCGACTATTTAAGGGATGAGGCCCTGGAAAATTCTCTTAAGACCGGGAGGCACGAGGCCCCGGCATCTTATCTCAAGTCCATAAGACACGAGACTCCGGCATTTCATCCCATTTATGGGAGACTTGAAGCCCACGATGCTTTTATAGAACAAGATTGATGATCTCTTTGGGAATCCAGGCATGACTGATCGGGAGAGCGAGTATGGCTCTAGCCCGACTATTTAAGGGATGGGTGATGATACCCCCGTAAGAGCCCGGGTCATGGATGACCCGGAATATCAAATGGATTCCCAAATCCGAGTGAGTCTGCAGATGGATTCTTCTGGAGTCGGGCAGGTGCAATCCCATGCTCTACTCTCCGGGCAGTCATAGTCCCGGACTCTTGTATAAATCTCCCGGGAGGCATTCTACCCAGGCAACTCGATAACAGTGCCGCATTCGAGTGGTTCAGAAGATAAGATCTTGTCTCCAGAAGCGCACCTGACAGAATCCTATTGATGTGACTTGATGGAAAAGTAGGGTGGCGTGACAGGAAGTGGCAAGTAGGCACTGAAAACAAGCTACCTACTATCTTTTATCCTATAAATAGCATGTATGTAATTCATTTGTGGGACTTTGGCTTTCACTTCTTCTCTAGTGCTGGAGAATGATTCATTCACCAACACATGTTAACGCACATATTTACACCAGTAGCCTTTACTTTTATCTAAGCTACACTGGTTATCATCTTCACCTGCTGACTTAAGCATCGGAGTGGCCACGCCGGACACCCCTCCGGCGCCCATTCACGAGTTCTTTTCTTATTTGCAGGTTACAGCGGAAGCCATATTGCAGAGATATATATATATATATATATATATATTCTTTTATGAATTTATGGTTTTTTCCTCATATGTTTTCATTTAATAATTAACTTTGTTGGTATTTCCAAGACTTTATGAAGTTTTCATGCCGTTTTATAGCTTTCCTCAATGAGTAATTAATTTTTGTACATTTTTTTATTCTAGGTGGATTAATTGCTAATATATTTTTTTTTTTACCAGCAAAATGTATCCATTTTATTAAGAAAAAACCAATGTTCACAGATACAAATTAACCAACCAAGAAGGAAATTCTCCATTCACCCAACAAAAAGGCGAGGGAGAGGAAATAACAGATTGAGCTAGAGAATGTTTAATATATGTCCTAAACTTAAAAAAAAAAAATTAATTAGAATATTCTCATCATATATTCCTCTATCTGCTTGTTATGATTTGATTTCCAGGTTTTTACTTTAGGTAATGAATTTATGCTTCCATTTGTCGATCCTGTGCACAAATAAGCTATTATATTTTATGATAGTGTTTTTTGAATTATCCTATTTTTTGCGGACTTCGGTTTTTCCGTTTATCGATCAAATGGAAAAATTAATTGTTATAACCAGTTTTTTCAATAACCAGTTTCTATGTCAACACAACATCTGCTCGATATCAATATTGTGTTATCATTTTTGTTGTAGATTTTTAAATAGTAAACGATTCACTAGATATAGACGAGGGTGATTTGAAAGAGAGGGGTCTCGACAAAATGAATTAAATGCATCTCGGGAAATTGAATGAATGGTTGGTGGCAGGGACTACGGGCTGAGTTTTATTGAAAATAAGAATACGCGGACAAGAGGCTCTATAAATAGAGCTCCTCCCTCATTCTGAAATCATCACTTCTTCAAGTTTTCTCTCATCCTATAGCATTTGAGTGTTTAGTTCTATAACATTTGTGAGGTGTTTGTTCTCCTGTATTAAGAGAGTGTCTATTTGAAAACACAGTGAGTGGTTGTAAATCGTAAAATATTATAGTGGAATTCTTTTCATCTTGCCAGTGGTTTTTACCATAATAATTTTTAGGGGTTTTTCACGTAAA
Organism: Primulina tabacum; assembly: GCF_025594145.1. Classification (NCBI taxonomy): domain Eukaryota; kingdom Viridiplantae; phylum Streptophyta; class Magnoliopsida; order Lamiales; family Gesneriaceae; genus Primulina; species Primulina tabacum. Next base: position 4,990,801 of record NC_134561.1, on the reverse strand, counting down.
TCTCGGTGTCCATTTTATTCTTTATTTTCATATTTATTATCTCAAATTACCGCACGTGGGATCAACAAGGGGTGCCTTCGGGAACGCGGACACAGGTGGTGCAGAAAAATAGCTCGACGCCAAGATGATGAAAAGCAAGATAACTAGAACACGAGAGGTGCATTATTCCCAGTTCATCTGTAATTCTTCGATTCCTCATGATTTACAAGAAAGAATTAATTCTACGAAAGAAAGGTCTAAGATTTTGAATAACGGTCTCGAATTCAAGTTTAGAAGAGTTTTACGCTGATGTCACTATTCTTATTGTCTTATGAATAACGATAAAAAAAATTCTATATATTTGTTTCAGTTGTTTTACGTTAAAACTTTGCGTTTACTTTTGTTTTTCTGTATATTCGAACATAGTTTAATTATTAGTTTATGAAGTTACTGAACATTTAGTTTTCCATAGTTCACATTGGTGCTTTTTCGAAGCCACGTAAGCGAATTATCTGTGCCATATCATCACCACATCGAGAGAAAACTAAAAAAGCAAAAAAGAAAAAGAAAAAACAAATATATTTTTCATCTATTGTGATAATATTTGTTTCTTTGTAATTTTGATAATCTATGTTGTAAAATATATTGAAACATTTATTTTTCAAATTTAGTTAGATTTCGGACATTAGAGATATCTTGTATGGTGACAATACTAATAAAACAAACCTATGATCTAAACAAGCATTTGTGTTCAAGGAGAAAGACTACATATCCTGATTTGGGATATTAGAGGTGTTTGGTTTAGAGAAAATTCCAATATAACATGCCTATGATTGGATTCAACTATGGTGTTAAATTTCGACGAGCTTTAGTTTACTCCTAATGAATGATGGTCCGATTGAGAATTGTTTATAATTATATATAATAACGCGTGAAAATTTATGCTTGAAATATGAAGGTCAAATTGTTATAATAGGACCTCCATTTATTGGGTATTTCACAAAATAATCATCCTTTACACTCTACCCCGGATAACAAATAGGGGCAAATTGAAGTGGAAGAACAACAACACTTTCGAAGATGGTGATCAAGTAAGTTCAGTCAAGATCAATCATCTTATTCTGTCTTTTATTTTGGTTATTATGTTATTCGCTTCCGTATTACATTTGATTTTTATCGCATTGTAAAGACGATGATTTGATTTATGTTACAGGCTGGTTCTGGCAAGAATTATACTAATAGTTTTATTGTTTTACGATTGTGTGATGGTTAAACAATGTTGGATTTTGTTATCTTTGACAGCAAAGCTCGATTTGTGACTAGACAATTCACTCAAACCTATGGAATTTAGTATTCTGATATATTTGCCTCTATTGCCAAAATCCACAATGTTCGGATTTTGTCATCTTCAACGGAAAATCTTGATTGACCATTGCACCAATTCGATATAAAGAATTCATTTATGAAAATTGAAGAGGAAGTTTACAGAAGTCAACCTCCGGGATTCGAAATAAAGTTGGAGAGTAGTATTGTATATGAAAGTGGATCTCTTATGGTGCCCGGAAGTGCAACGGAATTTCAAAAATCATATTTTTAAACAAGAAAACCGAGCACCCCTTTAGTATGTAGCAAATATCAAAATAAACACAAATATAGGGTGTTTAGAAGTTTACTTATCAATCACAAATATTGATTATTGGCTCTAACTATGTTGTAAACAACTTAGCTCTTGAAGGTAGACAATCTACAAGCTTCCCTTGAGCACTCCTTGCTCAAATTCCTTCTTTCCTTCAAATTTGTTCCACCACTAACTAGAAAAATCCACTCTAATTTTGCATTAGAAAAATTAGAGCATTTTTCTTTGAGAAATGCATATTTTCTTCAACAAAAGTGAAGCAAAAATTAGAGAGAAATTTTTAAGAAAAAAAATTCGGCCAACATGAGGAGGAGAGAAGAATGAGTTATCATGGTGTAAGGCCTGAGATTTTATCATTTTAATCCGAGATTATTTAATTTATGAATTTTGGAATGTTGAGTCATATTCCATGGTTTTACAATTCCATAGGATTGAAATTGAATTAAAAAGAGTTGTGAGGACCAAATTGCAAATAGTGAAGATTTCAGGGGCTAAAGTGCAATTAATGAAAGTTGAGTGGGACACTTGTCTTGCCATGCATGGAACCATGTATATAATGTATTTCCTTCAGATTTCTAGCAAGAGAGAAGACCGAGAGTTCATAGATAAATTCCTCAAGCTTCATTTTGGTTTCAAAATTTGATTGTGCAGTACCCGGTTATCAGAATTTTGATCTGAACATATTTCCGTGTTCCTCTTGTCAAGGGCTACACAAGGATGTAAGTTTCATCGATTTCTAACATGATTTGAAATTCATGTATTAGAGGAATTATGATTTGATATATATTATGTGTTCTGGGAATACTAGACTTCGTAGAATCGAAGTCAGATCGAAGCACAAATTGATTTTGGAATTGTTATGATTTTCTGATTATATTAATTGGAAATTGAACAGATATGGATCATTGACTGATTCTGGATTGTAACGGATATTGGTTATGATTTGTAATTGATATATGTTGATATTGTATTGACGGGGATATCGGGATTGTGCCGTTATGCCGTTGATTTTGAGTTAAATCCAGATTGATCAGATTCGGTATTGATTTGAGCAGTATATTGATATTGTACTTCTTGATATTGTCATTGCCAGATAGAGTATTGACAGACTTTGAATTCCAGACAGGAACGTCGTCAGAACTGCAATAAAAGAAAGGTATAAGTCAATGTGGTACCGGGAGAACGACTCGAGTACGATATACTTGAGTTCCCTAAATCACATACTTATTGTTATTATGTGCATTGATTTGAATTGATATGCTTGTTCTATTGATTTATAGAAAGCATGTATTAGACGAGTATTAGACGAGTGATCTTGTGACATAAGTGCCAATAGTGATGGAATCGTCACTGACACATTGCACCTTGTTACAAGACAGGGGTTTGGCGAGAATGCCAAAGTCTGTGACGGATAGGTCAAGACACCGGATGTTTGGTTATATCGAAGTGGATAGAATTGGAGTTTCTTCTATTACTGATGTTCGATATAGAATACCAACGTCTGGAAACCGGGATCCCTAGACTCGGAATGAGTCTAGTCTGAGATATGAGTTGATTGACGATTTTATATTGGTTATGTTTCAGATTTCGATACATGTTACTGATATCTGTTACATGCTTTGACATTGTTTATAGGATTGCATGTTTCATTGATTTATACTGGGATATATTTCTCACCGGAGTTATCCGGCTGTTGTCGTGTTTGTATGTGTGCATGACAACAGGTGGGACAGGATCGGGGTCGAGGAGATGAAGAGAGATCGTGATTAGAGTAGAGACTACGGACTTGATTAGAGATAGGGTTTGGACACTTGATATTTAGTTGTTAAACTTTAGTTTGAATGATTGTATATAGTACTAGACTTGTACTTTAATACTGAGATGTATATTAGAATGTATTCCATTACGTTCCGCATTTAATACTGTATTTTAAAGAAAAAAAATTAGACCCTCTTTATTATAATTGATTAAATTGTCCCAATGATGATTAAGAATATGATTAGCGTCTGGGTCCCCACACATGGTGCTTGAAAAAGTAAAAAGTGTATGGGCATTGCATGCCTTGTTTACTGAAAAAGTAGCTTGCAACCCTTCACCTCCCATGCATGCTTTTTATTTGGGCATTTAACATTTATGAATCTCATGAAATTTTATTTAAATATCTCAAACATATTTGAGACCATTTAAACTTTACTTGATTTTACTCAAGGCCACTAGTTGAATAATTATTTTCTATTGGGCTCTACAAGACCCAATGTTATTTAATTATTTCAACACTTGAATTAATTTAATTATTTGGACTCTACTAGGTCCACTAGTGTTTAATTAATTCAACACTTGAATTAATTTAATTTAGTCCATAATAATGTTTATGAAAATCATAATTTTCAATATACATTATTTATATAGCCAAATTTTAATTGAGGAACACTTCCTCAAATTAAAAGTTACATTCCTCATAACCCTCTTATAGAAGTCATAATTCTATTTTTCTTTGCGCTTATAAACTCTTTTATAAGTCGTTCAACACATTGAACTATTTTTCTTCTCAACGGGATCTAAAAAGTTAGCACTCTTGTGACCCTCAATGGTTCAGTGATACAACTAGTCATGGGTTCACATCTCAATGTGATTCGGGACTAAACATGTCCTTATATGAGCATACTCTACTTGCTCCATTCTTACTTATCAGCTCCTTGATAATAAGAACGTCAGAACTCAAGTCTGATAGTACCCAACCAATCATGTTAAACGCCTAGCAGCATCGCTTACATGGTTCCCTAGATATCAAATGATAGTGACTGCAAGAACCAATCCATTATGGTTAGCGTACAGTACGGTATCTTCATCTCATATATCCCGACCGATTGGACCACTATTGGTATATCGAGAACTGTCAAAGAATCGATACTATGTGTCATGTCGTAGTTGCATTGATGGTGTAATCTAAGAAACCCATTTCTTAATTACCACCAACACTCTGATCAGATATTTCAAACTACATATACATGAGATCACATAAGATATCCATACCCGAAGGTAAGCAGTGAATCCCTAACTACAATACATCGACTCCTATATGTTTCGACAAAACACTTAACCTTGCCACCTGATGACCCCATAAGAGTCGGTAAACAAGTCAAAGTTCAATGCTAGCATATAGAGTCTCAATGTTATCACGGGTCATAAGGACTAATGGTGTACAACCATAAACTAGGACGTTGACACTCGATATGTGAGAACCACTTGGAAAGTTTTTTATGAAGGGTTGTTCAGTGTACTCTACAAAAAGCACCTATCTGCATGCTCGGATATCACAAAATTCCCTACCAATGAAACATGGTACTCACATCACAGATACTAGTCTCAAACTCGAGCGGCCTTCATCCTTCTTGACGGCGACTGAATCGACTAGGAACTGTTTAGCATATACAGTATTCAAAATATGAGTTTCATGATACTCATCATATGAGCATCTCGTATTCTTTCTACTATTTGTATATTCAAGGACTTTATCTATGCAACTAGCATGGGTACACAGATAAAGATGTGCCAAAACAATAATTTCAAATATTATTAAAATAAAGATTGTTTATACATATAGTTTCAACATGTACTATCGGCCAACACTTAGCTCGACGGGCACCTACTCTAACAATCTCCCACTTGCACTAGAGCCAACTACCCATATGCTTCAAACCCATTGATTTGCGATGCTTCTCGAATAATGGTCCAGATAAAGGCTTAGTTAGAAGATCAGCAACATTATCTGCGTAGCCAACTTTGTCAATCGATACTTCTCCTATTTCCACAATCTCTCGGAGGATGTTGTACTTTCTCAATACATGTTTGGATTTCTGATGAGACCTTGGCTCCTTCGCTTGAGCAATGGCTCCCGTGTTGTCACAAAACACCGGGACTGGAGCAACTCCATTAGGAATGACACCCAACTCTTGGACGAAATTCCTTAACCAAACAGCCTCCTTTGCTGCAGCTGATGCAGCAATGTATTTAGCCTCAGTGGTGGAATCTCCAGTACTGTCTTGCTTGGAACTCTTCCAAGAGACAGCAGCACTATTGAGCATGAATACGAACCCAGATATTGACTTTGAGTCATCAATATCGCTTTGGAAGATAGAATCGATATTGCCTTCCAATTTCAGTTCTCCACCCCCATAGACCAATAACAACTTATTGGTCCTTCTCAAATAATTGAGGATGTCTTTCACAGCTTTCCAATGTGGAAGACCAGGTGATACCCCATAGATGGGTCTAGCCCAGGTGGAAGACTTGGATGGGCCCACTACTCTTGGCTCATCCCTAGCCCAAGTGGAAAACAAGCCCACCAAGGGCCCAGGTATTCTCCTATAAATACCAGGTTTGATTGTTCAGTTAAGCTATTCACTATATTATTTTCAGTAGCGCCCTTAGCTGCTCCCCCCATATATCCTCAGTCTCTGACTTGAGCGTCGGAGGGGCTACGCCAGGATACTCTCCTGGCCCCCTCCTAACGGTCTTATTTGTGATTTCATGCCCAGGGTAATTTTGAAGCCCGTGTCTGGATTAGTGACGCTTGCGTGGATCGGACCCTAAATTTTCCGTGAGTATTACTTGGCGCCGTCTGTGGGAATATCTGAGTTGAGACGTAGAGATGGTAGGGAGGCGAGGGAGTGGAAGAGCCACTTTAGCATCATCGCGTCCTCGGAGGGGACCCGAACCATCTCGCGCTGAGGCGGGACAGGAACAACCGCATCTTGAGACGAGACATGAACAACCTCGTCAAGAGGCCAGAACTGAGCAGCCCATCCACGAGACGAGGGTCGAGCAAACCCGTCCCAATGAGAATGTGGGAAACTTAACCCTGGAACAGCTGGGCCAATTTATCACCCGAACAGTGGATGAGGCCATGAAGAGGAATCAAGAGTCTATGTTTGTAGAGGAACAGGCCGCCCATCAGGAGCGGGAGGAAAATGTTGAGGTCCATCATAGCAGGGTTGAAGAGACGCAACCCCTCCAGAGTGGGGAGATTAGTGAGATGGGAGAGATGTGGAAAGAGATAAGGAGGTTGAGGGAGCAGGTGGGAAGCAGGGCGCCGGTACCTAAGAGAGGAAGCCCCTTTTCACTAGCCATCTTGGAGGAAGGGCTTCCTCCGAATTTCCGACAATCAAACGTTGGAGAGTATGACGGACATACAGACCCTGAGGAACACTTGGGGAGATTTGAGAATGCGGCTCTGTTACACCAATATTCGGACGGAGTCAGGTGCAGGGTGTTTCTGGGCACGTTGGTGAGGTCAGCCCAGCAATGGTTTAATACCCTGCAGCCCAACTCCATACAATCGTTCGAAGATTTCTCTGCAGCCTTCTTGCACCGATTTGCCAGCAGCAAGAGGCATCAAAAGAACTATTTGAGTCTGTTTGTGATGAAACAGCAAGAGGCTGAAACGTTGCGGGATTTTTTCCAGCGCTTCAACACTGCAGCGCTAGAAATACCAGCGGCTACCCCTGACATCATGATAAGTGCCTTTACACAAGGACTAAGGGGAGGAGAGTTTTTTAAGTCGTTGGTCAAGAAGCCTCCGTCGAGCTATGATGATTTGTTGGCTCGAGCTGAGAAATATGTAAACTTGGAGGATGCTCAACGATACAGGAGGATGGAAAACCGGCCCGAAGGAAGTAGGGTGGAGGGAGCCGAGAGAGGTGGAAAGAAGAGGGGTGCAGGGGAAAGAGATGAGGACAGAACCAAAGGTAGAAGACAATTCTCATCACATGTTCCTCTGAATAGGAGTCGGGATAAGGTGATGGAGGTGAGGGAGTCAGGGGAGAGGGGGGAGAAGTCGCAGAGGGTTGAGAGCAGTGCTCGACCTCCGCCACGGGGTAGACAAGAAGGGTCCTCGTCCGGGAGTGAGCTGAGATCTCGCCCGTCTTCTAGGCGGGGTCGAGGCCCTCCATGGATACATCCGAGGATCGAAGAGCCGAGAAGAGAGGGTCGAGGTCAGGATGTCCCTCGGGAGCCCGCTGAACCGAGGAGGAGAACGAATGAGGATAATCACCCGACGAGAGGAATGATTCATATGATCTCAGGGGGTGCTACTGATGGGGATTCCGGGCGAGCGCGGAAGGCGCATGGGAGGAGGTTGGAGAATTTTGAAATATCGAGGAGTGCGAACTTACCCCATGATCCTGTCATCAGTTTTGGGCCAGAGGATCTCCGAGGCATTGTGGCTCCTCATAACGATGCCTTGGTGGTGACGACCACCGTTGCCAATTACGATGTGGCACGAATCTTTATTGATAATGGAAGCTCTGTTAATATCCTGTTCAAGAGTACTCTGGATCAGATGAAGGTGGAAGGATTTGAGTTTGAGCCAATCTCCACTCCTCTATATGGGTTCGCAGGACATGCCATCCCGCCGCTGGGTCAAATTGTCCTTCCTTTATCTTTGGGGCATGAGCCTCGGCGGGTGACCAAGATGACGACATTTACTGTGGTGGACACCCCATCCGCTTACAATGGAATTCTGGGGCGACCAGTCCTAAAGGATTTCAGAGCTGTAGCGTCCACGTATCATCAGAAGTTGAAGTTTCTTGTGGGGAGGGAGGTTGGAGTCTTATGTGGGGACCAGAAAGTCGCTCGTCGGTGTTATGAGGGGATAGTGAAAGAAGAGGGGAAGAGGGCACGTGTGGAGGTCAATATGATTAGAAGGGGGCGAAGCGGGTTGCCCGTGGTAAGGAGAGAGGTTCATGAGGTGATGGATGAGAAGCCGGAGATCGTGACATTGGGGCCTGACAAGAAAACTCTAAGAATAGCCCCTGACCTTGACCCAGAGGTAAGGGAAAAACTTATTACTTGTTTACAAGCTAATCTCAACAGGTTCTCTTGGTCAGCCCAAGAGCTCACAGGGACGAGTCCAGATGTAGCAGAACATCGGTTAAACATTTTGCCGAATTCTCGTCTCGTGAAGCAGAAGAAAAGACACTTCGGGCCCGAGAAAGATATAGTTATAAAAAAAGAGGTGGGAGAGTTGCTCAGTGCTGGGCACATTCGAGAGGTACAATTTTCTACTTGGCTCTCGAATGTCGTTCTTGTTCCGAAAAGTTCGGGAAAATGGAGGATGTGTGTGGACTTCAGAGATCTCAACAAGGCATGTCCTAAAGATTGTTATCCCTTGCCGCGGATAGATCAGTTGGTGGACTCCACAGCCGGACACCAGTATTTGTGCATGCTGGACGCTTATCAGGGGTACCATCAAATCCCCTTGGCCGTAGAGGATCAAGATAAAGTAAGTTTCATCACCTCCGAAGGAACTTTCTGTTACGTGGTCATGCCCTTCGGACTAAAAAATGCCGGAGCCACGTATCAGCGGTTGATGGATAAAGTCTTTTCTAAGCAGGTGGGGAGGAATGTGGAAGTGTATGTGGATGACATCATGGTAAAGTCTAAGGATTCAGTCCTGCTCATACCTGAGTTAGTGGAGACCTTTTCCACCCTCAGGTCCTATGGGCTGAAGTTGAACCCTCAGAAGTGTATATTTGGGGTGAAGAGTGGGAAGTTTCTGGGTTATATGGTGACGGAGAGGGGAATTGAGGCTAACCCTGAGAAAGTTCAAGCTATCCAAAATATGGTCTCTCCTCAGGGGCCCAAAGATGTTCAGCAGTTGGCAGGGAGGATTGCTGCGCTGGCACATTTTATCTCGAGATCCGTCCATAGAAGTTTACCTTTTTTCCGGACCCTGCGAAAGGCGAAAAAATTTGAGTGGGGGCCGGATTGCGAGAAGGCTTTCACAGAACTGAAGGAGTACCTTGCCGAGCTTCCTGTTCTAGCCAAACCGGCAGCGGGGGAGCCTTTGTGGGTATATTTATCTGCCACTGAAGGGGCCGTGAGTTCGGTTCTTGTCAAGCTTGATGGATCAGTTCAACAGCCGGTGTACTATGTTTCGCATGCACTCAAGGGGGCAGAGATCCGATACTCGGGGTTGGAAAAGTTGGCTTTGGCGTTGGTAATGACAGCCAGACGCTTGAGGCCTTACTTCTTATCTCATCCGATTGTGGTGCTCACTAACAGTCCATTAGGCAGAATTCTCACTCATTCTGATATCTCCGGCCGCCTGGTTAAGTGGACTACGTAGTTGGGAGAATATGACATCCAGTATGAGCCGAGAACAGCTATTAAAGCACAAGCGTTAGCCGATTTTCTGGCTGAGAGTGTACATAAGGAGAATGAGGACCCTTGAAAGGTGTATGTGGATGGTTCCTCGTCGAAGGATGGAAGTGGGGTGGGAGTAGTACTGATTTCACCAGCTGGGGAAGAAGTGAAGTTGGCTGTAAGGTTGGACTTTCGAGCATCCAATAATGAGGCAGAGTATGAGGCTGTGTTGGCAGGACTTCGAGCAGCCATAAATGTGGGAGCTACCTGGGTACTTATTTTTTCTGACTCACAGTTGGTAGCGCAACAGATGAAGGGGATGTATGATGTGAAAGATGAGAAGCTTATTGAGTATGCTCGAGAAGTGAACAGAATCAGAGAGAAATTCACAGAGATTACATTTGAACAGATTCCCAGGAAAGAAAATGAAAAGGCAGACACTCTAGCCAAAATGGCTGGAACGATGGGAAGTTGGAAGAATAGAGATGTGGTATTTCAAATCGAACTCACACCTCACACGAGTTCACCTGCAGTTGAGCAAGAAGAAGAGGCTTGGAGGACTGACATAATTGATTACCTGAAAGAGGGAAAGCTTCCTGATAACCCTCGCGAAGCTCGTAAGTTGAAGATAAAATGTTCACGCTATGTAATGGTTGGGGACGTGTTGTTTAGAACGTCTTTTGCAGGGCCACTTCTTCGGTGCTTAAGTTACAAAGAGGCTGATTATGTGCTCCGAGAAGTTCACGAGGGGTGTTGTGGAAATCATTTAGGGGCTTATGCATTAGCAAGAAAAGTACTGCTCGCCGGTTATTCTTGGCCCTCAGTGCTGCATGATGCTCAAGAGTTGGTAATGTCTTGTGATAGTTGTCAACGTCATGCGCGGTTGAATCACCGGCCGGCCGCGATGATGAAGGCTGTCACGGCCGCCTGTCCCTTTGACTAGTGGGGAATGGATATCGTGGGACCTTTTCCTATAGCTCCTGCTCAGAAAAAATTCCTACTGGTAGCAGTTGATTATTTTTCAAAGTGGGTGGAAGCAGAGACTTTGGCCAGAATCACTAAGAACGACGTCCTGAAATTCTTGTGGAAGAGTATAGTATGCAGGTACGGGGTACCTAGGAGGCTGATATCCGATAATGGGAGACAGTTCCAAGGGGGCAAAATCAAAGCTTGGTGTAAAGAGATGAAGATCCAACAAGTCTTTACCTCTGTAGCTTACCCGCAGAGTAATGGCCAGGTGGATGTGACTAATCGGACGCTGGTACAGGGTTTGAAAGTTTGACTGGGCAAGGCCAAAGGCAATTGGGTGGATGAGCTACCAAGTGTCTTATGGGCATACCGAACCACTCCGAGAGAGGGAACCAAAGAAACTCCTTTCAGTTTGGTCTACGTTAATGAAGCAGTGCTCCCGGCTGAGATCGGGTTGGAATCGGCAAGGGTGATGTTTTATGACGAGGACAATGGGGCGAGACGCGCTACTGACCTTGATCTTTTGGAAAGAAAGAGGGAGGCTGCCAGCATTCAATTGGAAGCTTATAAGAACCGCATTGCACAGTCTTATAATCGGAGAGTCGTGCAAAAAAACTTTCAGGTGGGTGATTTGGTCCTGAGGAAGGTGCCAGAAGAGCAGAGGGAAAAATTGGACCCAAAGTGGGAGGGTCCCTTCAAGGTGGTCGAGAGGTTGAGCTCTGGAGCCTATTACTTAGAGAATGCGCAAGGCAAAGCTTTGAAGAGGCCTTGGAATGCTTATCACCTTAGGAAGTATTATTCTTGATTCTGTCATTGATGTATTTTATTTCCTGAATTTTCTTGTGTAATCCATCGGAATTCAATAAAATCAAGTTCTTCCTTTTATTTCATGAATGCTGTGGTATCGTGAGAGTGATAACATGATTTTATTTTCCTACTAAGGTATCGCCTAGTAGAGGAGCAGCGTGAAAAATTTTATTTTCCTACTAAGGCATCGCTTAGTAGAGGAGCAACGTGAAAAATTTTATTTTCCTACTAAGGCATCGCCTAGTAGAGGAGCAGAGTGGGGAAGAAAAAATTTCTATTTTCCTACTAAGGCATCGCCTAGTAGAGGAGCAGAGGGTGGAGGTGGTACATTTCTATTTTCCTACTAAGGTATCACCTAGCAGAGGAGTTAGAGGGTGATGGTGTTGATTTTTATTTTCCTGCTAAGGTATGACTTAGCAGAGGAGTTAGAGGGTGATGGTGTTGATTTTTATTTTCCTGCTAAGGTATGACCTAGCAGAGGAGTTAGAGGGTGATGGTGTTGATTTCTATTTTCCTGCTAAGGCATCGCCTAGTAAAGGAGTAGAGGGTGATGGTGTTCATTTCTATTTTCCTGCTAAGGCATCGCCTAGTAGAGGAGTAGAGGGTGATGGTGTTGATTTTTATTTTCCTGCTAAGGTGTCACCTAGCAGAGGAGTTAGAGGGTGATGGTGTTGATTTCTATTTTCCTTCTAAGGCATCGCCTAGTAGAGGAGTAGAGGGTGATGGTGTTGATTTTTATTTTCCTGCTAAGGTATGACCTAGCAGAGGAGTTAGAGGGTGATGGTGTTGATTTTTATTTTCCTGCTAAGGTGTCACCTAGCAGAGGAGTTAGAGGGTGATGGTGTTGATTTCTATTTTCCTGCTAAGGTGTCACCTAGCAGAGGAGTAAGAGGGTGGAGATGGTGAACTTCTATTTTCCTGCTAAGGTGTCACCTAGCAGAGGAGTTAGAGGGGGGAGGTGGTTGATTTTTATTTTCCTGCTAAGGTATGACCTAGCAGAGGAATTAGAGGGTGATGGTGTTGATTTCTATTTTTCTGCTAAGGTGTCACCTAGCAGAGGAGTTAGAGGGTGATGGTGTTGATTTCTATTTTTCTTCTAAGGCATCGCCTAGCAGAGGAGTTAGAGGGTGGAGATGGTGAATTTCTATTTTCCTGTCACCGAGCAGAGGAGTTAGCAGGGGAAGATGGCTGATTTTTATTTTCCTGCTAAGGTATGATCTAGCAGAGGAGTTAGAGGGTGATGATTTTATTTGCCCTAACAGGTTAATAGTATCAGAGACAAACTCGTGAGAAGCAGTAAATTCAAATGCAAAATACTCAAGGTTGCATAAATAAAACGAGTTCGTACATGTCAAAAGTGCGCAAAAGGAAATAACCAAATGTAAACGTCCCAAAAGTCACATAATCCTATGAAAAATAAAACAATGCAGAAAATAACATAAATAAAGGGGCTCAATCTAGGAATCAGGGGGGAGACTCGATATGAAGCCCTCAAAGTCGATAAAGTCAGTAGGGGCGCCTGGCGGAGGATAGCCCTGAGCATGGAAAAGGCCGACTGCACCCTCGAAACCCACCCCCAGGTAGTGAAAAGCTTTCGGGCCACAGATCTCGACAAATTCTTCGGATTTGAGAAATTCCTCTTTGAAGGAGGAGGCTTCTGCAACATGTCGTGCCTTGGCGTCTTTAAGCTCAGCCTGTGAGTTCTTTAATTCCTTCTTCAGCTTCTTGATCTCTTTAGCTTGATCCTCTATCAGCCGCTGAGACTCCTGCTTCTGTTTTGAGAGCTCGCCGCACTGGATCTGGGACTCCGACAATTGAGCTTGGGACTCCGAAAGCTCCTCGGCATGCGACACTTTCATCTCATCAATAGTAGCCTGGAGCTGTTCGCGGAGAGCCTGAACCTCACGTAATTCTTGACAAGAGTCAGATCGAGCGGCGTGAGCGCGCTCAGCCAACTCCCCGACGTACATCATGCCCTGCATAAGTAGACAAGGGTGAAAAGACGATAAGAAGATCAAATGTATATTAAACATCAATCTAAAGGTTATAAGGAGAAGTATACCTCGATGACACTGCTGCATGTCCGGCGGAGGAGGTCTGACCACCCCAATGAACCCATGAACGCTGCATCGGCGTCGGAAGGAAGCTGATACATTATCTTCTGAGCCAGAGGAGTAGGACCCCGCCCCACGATGGCCGAATCCGAAGTGTATAGAGGATGCACCGCCGATGCGAGGGGAGGCCCCTCATCGGGCTCGGACCCCTCTGGAGAAGAGACCGATGCGACAGAAATCTCAGAAATCTTGCGCTTGCCATGCTGAGGGGCTGACGGGCTAAGATCTGTGGATGCATTTTGCTTACTAGACGGAGGAGGGGACTTGGCGCGAGGAGGTGGCGAGGAGGCTCGCTCTGAGGCGGAGGAGGAGGAGCCTGCTTTCTTCTTCTTCGCAGCAGTAGGAGAGCTAGGGGAGCTAGCAGGCTTTTTCGCGGTAGTAGAACAGGAACCTGTTTTCTTTTTCTCAGCAGCAGAACAATCTCCCTTTGGGCCCATCGTGACTGCCGGGGTAATGGATTTCTGGGAAGCTGATGAAGAACCCCCGGCCTTTGTCTTGGAAAGTTCACGGAGAAATAGGGCGTTCATGACTCTAGTTCCTGCAAGCAGAGACAAGGAACCAAATGAGAATGTTATCAAGTAACATAATAAATAAAAGAAAAACAAGAAGTATGGACAGATGAGAATATCTACCAGCATTCTCCTTCAGCTTAATTTTAGCGGGACTTAACCCGGCATGACATAGGAGATCCTCAGATAGAAGTTTGGGAATGTTAAAGCATCGATCTCCTAGTACACTCATTATCTGCAGGTACTCCTCATCTTTCTTATAACTCTTGGAAAGTTTGGGTTTAGTGAAGACAGGGTACCAATCGGTAAAGCAAGTCAATTCTTTGGGTGGCTGTACAAAGAAGAAGTATTTTTTCCAGTCCTTCACATGACTGGGGGCCCCATCGAACAGTTTGTGGCTAGACCGGGAGGTTACATAGAAAGGTCCATCTTTTGACCTGGACAAAACTCAGAAGTAGGAAAAAGTGGTGCAATTCAAAGGGAGGCCTAAAGCTCTGAATAACACAGCGAAACAGCTTATCAAACGGAAGGCATTAGGCGTGAGTAAACCTAAGTGCACCTGATAGTACTTGCTTAATTCTTGAAAGAAATCACACAGGGGGAAACGAAGGCCGGCATCAAAATGATGCTGAAAAAAGGTATAATAGCCCTTGGGGGCTAGATAAGGTCGGTCCTTTGGGCCAGGAATGATGATCTGGTGGGAGGAAGGAATGTGCCACAGAGTCCTAATTTTCGACTCACTACCAGGAGGAATGTGGGATGACAAGTGACCATACCATAAGTTATCTGCCTCAGATATGTTCATTTGTTGGGTCACGTGACGAACTTCCTTACCCGGACGACTATGAGCGGTGACTTCCTCCTCAGGAGGATCAAGGGTAAAATCAGGATCAGCTAAGGAAGTCCTACCCTGGCTAGACTCGCTGGACCTGCTAGACCTGCTAGACTTGCTGGACTCGCTAGACTCGCTAAACCTCTCAGAACCACTCGAAGAACTAGACTCGGAATCGGAATCGGAAGAAGACATAAGTGCTAAGGATAATCAAACAGGAAGAGGAGGGAACTGACCCGGATGAGGCAGGGGAAAATACTCAAAGCAATAGAATTGCAAGGATGGCCGAGCGAGGTGCGTTACGGCACGTGAGGGCTGGCGCGCAAGGGCGACGGGCGAGCTGGTGCTCGGGTGATGGGCGAACGTATGACGCTCGGGCGAGCGTGGCACGGCGTGGGCGAGCACGCGGCGGGGGGCGAGGGTGAGTGTGGCGCTGTCGCTGGGCGAGCGTGTGTGCTGGGCGCTCGGCGAAGGCGATGCGCGGCGGGGGCGCGATGGTGAGGCGTGCTGAGGGCTCGGGCGAGCAGGCGTTGGGCGAGCTGGGGGCGCTGGGCGAGCGTGGGCGATCGGGCTGTGCGGGGGCGCTCGGGCGAACGTGGCGGTGTACGGGCGAGCGTCGGTGCTCGGGTGCTCAGACGCGGGGGCGGGCGTGGCGATGCGCGGGCGAGCGTAGGGATGCTCAGGCGAGCGTGGATGCTTGGACGCTCGGGCGAGCAGGCGTTGGGCGAGCTGGGGGCGCTGGGCGAGCGTGGGAGATCGGGCTGTGCGGGGGCGCTCGGGCGAGCGTGGGCGATCGGGCGACCGTGGGTGCTCGGACGTTGGGGCGAACGTGGCGGTGTACGGGCGAGCGTCGGTGCTCGGGTGCTCAGACGCGGGGGCGGGCGTGGCGATGCTCGGGCGAGCGTGGATGCTTGGACGCTCGGGCGAGCGTGGCGGTGCGCGGGCGAGCACAGGGATGCTCAGGTACTCGGACGCTGGGGCGTGGCGTGGCGTGGCGCGCTTGGGCGAGCAGACCCGCAGGGGCAGGGCGAGCTCGCGTTGGGGCTAGCGCGCAGATGGTGAGGGCTGGCTTGGCGAGGCGCGCAAGCGAGGCAATGGCTTGCGGCTCGACGAGGACAGCGTGGCGAGCCGGCGTGTGTACTGGGGCGCGAGCCGGTGTGGGTGCGAGGGCAGAGATAATTTTGCACGGAGAAGTGAGGATTGGAGTGCGGAAGGAGCCTATATTTATATGGGGAGCATAAATCTTACCAAGATTGTGATTTGATTTGATATCTTTTCCTTTCAGAGCAGGATTACGATTTGATTTGTTTCCAAATCTTGGGAGACTGGAGAACGGCAGGAAAAATGCACGGCAAGCATCGTTCGTTAACGACAAACGAAATAAATTTTTCTGTTACGGTACGTCCTCGTCGCCGATAAACCAAGGACAACACAACTAATCGAACTTTGAACCTACGATTCAGTTCGACTCGGGAGGGGGAGACTGGTGATACCCCATAGATGGGTCTAGCCCAGGTGGAAGACTTGGATGGGCCCACTACTCTTGGCTCATCCCTAGCCCAAGTGGAAAACAAGCCCACCAAGGGCCCAGGTATTCTCCTATAAATACCAGGTTTGATTGTTCAGTTAAGCTATTCACTATATTGTTTTCAGCAGCGCCCTTAGCTGCTCCCCCCATATATCCTCAGTCTCTGACTTGAGCGTCGGAGGAGCTACGCCAGGATACTCTCCTGGCCCCCTCCTAACGGTCTTATTTGTGATTTCAGGCCCAGGGTAATTTTGAAGCCCGTGTCTGGATTAGTGACGCTTGCGTGGATCGGACCCTAAATTTCCCGTGAGTATCACTTGGCGCCGTCTGTGGGAATATCTGAGTTGAGACGTAGAGATGGTAGGGAGGCGAGGGAGTGGAAGAGCCACCTCAGCATCATCGCGTCCTCGGAGGGGACCCGAACCATCTCGCGCTGAGGCGGGACAGGAACAACCGCATCTTGAGACGAGACATGAACAACCTCGTCAAGAGGCCAGAACTGATATCTACTCACTACACTTAGTGCGAAATCCCGGTCAGGACGTGTAGATATCATCTCATACATGATACTACCAATTGTAGATGCATAAGGAATGCTTGCCATCGCCACTATCTCTGCATCAGTCTTGGGAGACATAGACTTGGATAGGGACACGTCATGACACATTGGTAGATGTCCTCTCTTGGACTCATCCATCGAGAACCGCTTAACGATGATATCAATGTATGTGGACTGGGTGAGACCCAGCAATCTTCTTGATCTGTCTCGATAGATCTGTATTCCCAATACAAAAGATGCTTCACCCAAGTCCTGCATCGAGAACTTACTCGCTAGCCATATTTTAGTTGATTGCAACACCCTACATCATTCCCAATGAGTAGAATGTCATCAACATAAAGCACCAGGAATGTCACAGCACTCCCACTGACCTTCTTATACACACAGGGTTCCTCAGGATTCTTAGTAAAACCAAACTCTTTGATTGTACTATCGAATCTGAGGTTCCAACTTCTAGATGCCTGCTTTAGACCATAAATATATCTCTGAAGTTTGCATACCATATGCTCACTTCCGATAGATGTAAACCCTTCAGGTTGAGACATGTAAATCTCTTCATAAATATCCCCATTAAGAAAGACTGTCTTTACATCCATCTGCAATATCTCATAATCATACCATGTAGCTATGGCTAGCAATATCCTTATAGACTTGAACATTGCAACTGGAGAAAAGTTTCCTCAAAGTCAACTCCTTGTCTTTGAGTATAGCTTTTTGCTACCAATCGCGCCTTGAAGGTCAATACCTTCCCATCCGTCCCAAGTTTTCTCTTGTAAATCCATTTACACCCTATGGGAATAGTTCCCTCAGGTGGATCCACAAAATTTCACACTTGGTTCGAATGCATGGAATTCATCTCGGATTCCATAGCTTCAAGACATTTGGATGAATCGGCATCAGATAACGCTTCCTTGAAGGTCATTGGATCACATCCATGGTTAGGCTCATCATGGCCCTCTTCAAGAAGCAGACCATACCTCATAGGTAGTGACGAGACTCTCTCGGATTTTCTAGGAGCTTGTATTTCCTCTCTTGGCTCTTCGGGTGTGGGTTCTACAATTGTGGGTGTCTCTCGAACTTCTTCGAGTTCTATCATCTCCCCTTTTCTATCCAATAGAAATTCCTTTTCCAAAAAAGTTGCATTCCTAGAAACAAACACCTTTGTTTCTTGGGGATGATAGAAATAATATCCAACTGAATTCCTTGGATATCCCACAAAGTAACATAAAATGGATAGACTATCTAATTTTTCTCCCACTGCCTGCTTCACATAAGTAGGGCATCCCCATATTCTATGATAAGAATATTTTGGAGGCTTACCCATCCATATCTCATATGGTGTCCTATCAACTGCTTTTGAATGGACATTGTTCAACAACAACGCCGCTGTCTCAAGCGCATATCCCCAAAAAGATGGTGACAACTCTGTGAACCCCATCATAGACCTAACCATGTCCATCAAAGTCCGGTTACGACGCTCCGAAACACCATTCAACTGCCGTGTAACAGGAAGATTCCACTGTGAGAGAATCTCATTCTCCTTAAGATACTCTTGGAACTCGGAACTCAAGTATTCACCACCTCGATCCGATCGAAGTGACTTGATGCTTCGTCCCAACTGTTTCTCTACTTCACTTCTAAATTCTTTGAACCTTTCAAAGGCTTCAGATTTGTATTTCATCAAATACATATAATACCTAGAAAAATCATTGGTAAAGGTGATGAAGTAGGCATGTCCATGCTTAGTGGTGATGCTAAGCAGACCAGACACATCGGTATGGATCAAATCCAATAATCCTTTGGCTCGCTTCACATGGCCCTTAAAGGAAATTTTGGTCATCTTTCCTTTAAGACAGGATTCACAAGTCGTAAGAGAATTAATATCAGACATATCAAACATGCCTACTCCCACTAGCTAGTTCATCCTTCTTAGGGAAATATGTCTTAATCGAGCATGCCATAATTGTGCCAAATTTAGAGTATCTTGTTTTCGCTTGTTTGTTGTTGTTATTGCTTGGACATTGTTTAGTGGAATATCTTTCAATTTTAAATTATATAGATCGTTTTCAAGTTCTCCCGTACCAATCAAACATTCATTCTTGTAAATATTGCAAACACTTTTGCTAAATAAATAAGAATATACATCTTTATCAAGCATAGAAATGGAAACAATGTTTTTCACCAAATCAGGTACAAATAAAACATCTCTTAAAATTACTTAAAATCATTATTCAAAAGTAAGCAAACATTTTCAATAGCTTTGGCAGCAACTCTTACCCCATTGCCCATCCTCAAGAAGGTCTCACTTTCCTAAGTCTCCTAGTTCCCATCACCTGCAAATCATTACAGAGATGTTAGCAACAGCCGTTATCTAATACCCAAAAAGTAGAGTTAATTGAAATGTTTACTTCAATATAGAACATACAATTTCCAGAACCTTTCTGGGCAAGATATTCTCTGCAGTTACGCCTCCAATGTCCGAGCTTCTTGCAGTGATGACATATATCAGCAATTTTGTCAGCCCTGACTGGTGTGGCTGCCACAACGGGATTCGGAGCTTGCCTCTTCAAGGGCACATTCTTCTTGGGACATTGGAAAGAACGCTTCTTTCCCTTCCCAGGTGGACCAGTCTTCGTATCAAATGAAGAACCCACATAAAGAACCGAATTCTCTTTCTTGATGGTGGACTCAAAGGTAACAAGCATATTCACCAACTCCTCAAGGGTAGGCTCAAACTTTTTCATGTTGAAATTCACCACAAAAGGATCAAATGAGCTAGGCAGCGACAAGAGCAATACATCAATGGTCAACTCCGAAGGCAACGTAAAATCCATGCCAATGAGCTTGTCCACAAGCCTAATCATCTTTAGGCCATGCTCATGGACCAAGGCCCCATCTCGCATGCGTAAAGTGATCAGCTCCTTGACGGTAGCATGCCTAAGAGGCCGTGTTTGCTCACCAAAGAGCTCCTTGAGATGCAAATGAATGTCAGAAGCACTCTTTGCATCCTCAAAACGCCTCTGCAGCTCATCATTCATAGAAGTCTGCATATAAAACTTAGCTCTCAAGTCATGGTCACACAAATCCTTGTAAGTCTGCAATTTCTCAGGAGTGCAGCTAGTCGGAGCCTCAACAGGGGGCGACTCAGTAAGTGTATATGCTATCCTCTCCGAATTCAAGATGATTTTCAGATTTCTTAGTCAATTGGGGTAATTAGGTCCAGTTAAAACGTTTTTGTCGAGTATTACAGATAACAGATTGCGAATCGAAGCCATTGTCAAAATTTATACTGAAAAGTAAAAACAGATAAATGTTAATGACTATTTTAAAATATTTTGTAAGATATAAAGTATGTACTTTTACTTCATAAATTTTTTCTCCCATTATTTTGACATTTTTCACTACCCTCTAGTGAAAACGGGAAACACCTTTCCTCAGTAGGTATGTAAGGTCCAATTAGCAAATTATGATCCCGAATAATATCAGCCAATCATAATTTCTAAAAGTTAGTTTCCAATTGCATCTCCATGCAACCCTTTACGTAAACTTTTGTCTCACGTTTGATTAGGACCCAATAATATGACGTCGCTCATCTTTACGTGTCAAGCCTTACCCATCGATGTTGAACCTTAATGGACGGTCGCCATGAGTTCTCTCACTAATATGAGCCGAAATCATGGGAGTCCCACGTAGTTCACATCATCATGTCAATGGATGTCGCAGCTTTCCGGTGTCCAGGGCTCCCTCAATAATATGAGTCGAGCCCCGAGCACGGGTAGCGTTCATCATACACCCATTGTCGATGGAAGACATGAAAATTATAAACACCTTTATAATTCTCCTTTCCGAGCTTGATATTAATTTTGAATCTTATTCAGAATAAGGGTTTTTAATTTTGAAAGGTCTCATCATTAATTTTGTTTAAAAGCTCGTCATGTTTGATCGTATGTTTGCCGGATCATACAACTTTGTTATTATCATAATAATAACGCACATATTCATTATTTATAATATATCATGCATATATTATAAACAATAAATTAAGTAAGGATGATCAATCGCCCCTATCACTAATGGTCCGAGTAAGCCAAACACGGGCCTAGGTCTAATCATAGGGAATGCATGGGATGCAAAAACATAATTACATAAGCCTCCAATATTTACATGTCTTCGATCTTCATTATCATCAAGGCCACCATCTTTCAATCTTGATCTTTCACTAAACTAATATTTACAAATAAATATCCATGACAAATAGGGATACTTATAATGGGGTGGGAACGAGCCATAAACCAAGCCCACTTATAAATTGATAATTATTACAATTATTCAACACAAAATATCATAGCATACACCTAGCAAATTGGGTTTGGGCTTTTGATTATCCTTCATGCATAATATCACATATCATACACCATCAATAATTATCACAATAGTCAATTGATCCAATATTATTTATCTTGATCCAATCACTAACCGCCACGATTATAAACTAAATCAACAAAGTAAACAAACTCCTTTGTTTACTTTCTAATTAATTTATTTATAACCGAATTTCTTGTAAATCATGATTTATTATAAATAATTAAAGTACAACTTCAATTATTTATTTTATGAGAAAATATATACAAATTTTGTAGATTTAAACTTAGAGGCCCTATAAGACATTTTCACCAAAAATATTTTGGCACATTTAAATTTTTACAAAATATGTTAACCATCTAATGGCCCAACAACTCAAGGCCCATGACACTTTGATATTCCAAAACACTTTTGAAAACCTTAGTTATCATCGTCGTTGCCGGAGCTCCGTCGCCGGATTCCGACCTACTCAAATTTTTTTTATTATTATTAAAATGAGGGGGGTTTCGGGCAGCCCCATGCTCGAAAGGGCTGCCCAAGCTGCCCGAAATGGGCAGCAACATGGGGTTAAAGACCCCCCCCCCCCCCCCAAAACCGACAAATGATTTGTTGTATCGATCATCTCATACGGTTAGAAAATGTCCTCAATATAATATCAAGTATTTGCTACACAAAAAAGTGACCTAAGCTCTTGATACCACATGAAAGAGGATCGATTATGGTGCCCGAAAGTGCAACGGAATTTCAAAAATCATATTTTTAAACAAGAAAACCAAGCACCCCTTTAGTGTGTAGCAAATATCAAAATAAACACAAACATAGGGTGTTTAGAAGTTTACCTATCAATCACAAAGATTGATAATTGGCTCTAACTAAGTTGTAAACAACTTAGCTCTTGAAGGTAGACAATCTACAAGCTTCCCTTGAGCACTCCTTGCTCAAATTCCTTCTTTTCTTCAAATTTGTTCCACCACTAACTACGAAGATCCACTCTAATTTTTCACTAGAAAAATTAGAGCATTTTTCTTTGAGAAGTGTATATTTTCTTCAACAAAAGTGAAGCAAAAATTGGAGAGAAATTTTTAAGAGAAAAAATTTCCGCAAACATGAGTTTGGAGGAGAGAAGGATGAGTTATCATGGCGCTTGAAAAAGTAAAAAGTGTATGGGCATTACATGCCTTGTTTATTGAAAAAGTAGCCTGCTACCTTTTACCTCTCATGCATGCATTTTATTTGGGCATTTAACATTTACAAATCTCATGGACTTTTATTTAAATATATCAAACACATTTGAGACCATTTAAACTTTACTTGATTTTACTCAAGCCCACTAGTTGAATAATTATTTTCTATTGGGCTCTACAAGACCTAATGTTATTTAATTAATTCAACACTTGGATTAATTTAATTATTTTGACTCTACTAGGTCCACTAGTGTTTAATTAATTCAACACTTGAATTAATTTAATTTAATCCATAATAATGTTTATGAAAATCACAATTTTCAAATACATTATTAATATGGCCAACTTTTAATTGAGAAACACTTCTTCAAATTAAAAGTTATATTCCCCATAATCCTCTTATAGAAGTCATAATTCTATTTTTCTTTGCGCTTATAAACTCTTTTATAAGTCTTTCAACACATTGAACTATTTTTCTTCTCAACGGGATCTAAAAAATTAGCACTCTTGTGACCCTCAATGGTTCAGTGATACAACTAATCGTGGGTTAACATCTCAATGTGATTCGGGAATAAACATGACCTTATATGAGCATACTTCAGTTGCTCCATTCTAACTTATCAACTCCTTGATAATAAGAACGTCAGGACTCAAGTCTGATAGTACCCAACCAATCATGCTAAACGCCTAGCAGCATCGCTTACATGATTCCCTAGGTATCAAATGATAGTGCCTGCAAGAGCCAATCCATTATGGTTAGCATATTGTACAGTCTCTTCATCTTATATGTCCCGACCGATTCGACAACTATTCGTATATCGAGAGCTGTCAAAGAATCGATACTATGTGTCATGTCGTAGTTGCATCGATGGTGTAATCTAAGAAACCCCTTTCTTAATTACCACCAACACTCTGATCAGAGATTTCAAACTACATGCACATGAGATCACATAGGATATCAATACCCGAAGGTAAGCGGTGAATCCTCGACTACAATGCATCGACTCCTATATGTTTCAACAAAACACACAGCCTTGCCACCTGATGATCTCATGAGAGTCGGTAAACAAGTCAAAGTGCAATGCTAGCATATAGAGTCTCAATGTTGTCCCGGGTCATAAGGACTTAATGGTGTACAACCATAAATTAGGACGTTGACACTCGATATGTGAGAACCACTTGGAAAGTCCTTTATGGATGGTTGTTCAGTGCACTGTACAAAGAGCACCTATCTGCATGCTCGGACATCACAATGTCCCATACCAATGAAACATAGTACTCACATCGCAGATATTAGTCTCAAACTCGAGCGGCCTTCATCCTTCTTGACGGCGACCGAATCGACTAGGAACTGTTTAGAATATACAGTATTTTAAATATGAGTTTCATGATACTCATCATATGAGCATCTCGTATTCTTTCTACTATTTGTATATTCAAGGATTTTATCTATGCAACTAGCATGAGTATACAGATAAATATGTGCCAAAACAATAATTTCAAATATTATTAAAATAAATATTGTTTATACATAGAGTTTCAACATGCACCATCGGCCAACACTTGGCTCGACGGGCACCTACTTTAACAGTATACAAACTTAGTTAGGTGTATTAAATCCAGAGTTTTGATGACTTTTTCAAATGATATAGTTTCATGGATTTGATAGTTTTTTTTATTGATTTTTACATAATATCACAGATTTATAAACAGATTTATGTGAATTCATGTAGATATTTTTGCAAGATTTTTTTGACTTATGAAATTTTTTTATTGGATTTTATAAATTTTATACTTAATTATAACTTAATATTTTTTATTAATTTTTTTGAACCAATAATTAATTGACATATATAACATATTCAGTTTGAAATAATTTTTTAATATATATATTAATAAATAAATTTACTTATTTAAAAGTTAAATATTTAATACTTACATGTGTATACATGTAGGTTTGTATGTGTGGGGACCCGGACGCTAATCATCTTCTTAATCGTCATTGGGATAAATGGATCAATTAATTAATCTGGGTCTAAATTTTTATTTTTTTAAAAAAATTGCGGAACGAAATATAATTCAATCTAATATACATATTAGTATAAAAGTACAAGTCTTGTACAACAAACATCGAACTTAAACTAATGTCCAACAACTAAATGTCAAGGGCTGAATCCTATCTATAGCAACGTCAAAGTCTGTAGTCTCCACTCTATTCACGATCTCTCATCATCTCCTCGACCCTGATCCTGTCCCACCTGTTGCCATGCACACATACAAACACGACAACAGCCGGATAACTCCGGTGAGAACAAAGTCCTAGTATAAGCAATGTATACATGCGATGCATAAAATCATATACAAAAGCATAAACCATGTATTAAGAACATGAATCATAATTTATGACACATTAGTGAATAAATAAAATTCTCTAACTCGTCATTTCCTACTCGACTCATCTCTAATCTAGGGATCCCGGTTCCTGGACATTAACACATATATCGAATCTCAGCGATAGGATTCGATCCGCCCCTAAGCAATATCGATATAAGTCAATAATCCAGTGTCTTGGCATATCCGCCACAGACTTGGCATATCCGCCAAAGCTATCCTATGACAATGTGCAATGGGCCAATGACCACTCTATCACTGTCTGGCCTTTCTGTCAATGACTCTTGCTCAATAGCTATCGGCCGTTCTCTACTTTCTATAAATCAATAGATTAATCATATCAATGTCAAACAATTGCAATAAAATAAAGTATGTGGTTTTAGGAAAACTAGAGTCCAATCTAACTCAAGTTAATCTCCCGGTTAACATCGACTTATACATTTCGTTCGTAGTCTCTGTCTGAAAAATTGGAAATTCTGAATTCAAAACTGTCTCTGTCAATCTGAAATGACATATCGAGAATAGTAATATCAACATTCCATTCCCAATTCAATACTAAATCCGATCAATCTGAATCTAATTCAAAATTAACAGCATAACGGCACAATCCCGATATCCCCGTCAATACAATATCAACAGATATCAATTACAAATCATAACCAATATCCGATACAATCCAGAATCAGTCAGTAATCTAAATATGTTCAATTTCCAATTAAGATAATCAGAAAATCATAACAATTCCATAATCAATCTGTTTTTCGATCTGACTTCGATTCTACGATGTCTAACATATCCAGAACACCATATAATGATCAAATAATAATTCCTCCAATATCATAATTTCAAATGATAACATAACTCAATAAAACTTACGTCCACTTGTAGCTGTTGACAAGAGGACTACAGAACCGTGCTCGGATTGAAATTCTGATAGACGGATCGTACAAAATCAATTTTCCCAAGCTTAAAAGAAACTTGAGGATTCTTCAGCGCTGTTCTCGGTCCTCGGCTACATTCAGACGGATGAATGAAGATTTTACCATATACATTGCATGGCAAGGACAAGTGTCATATTCAAGTCCCATAATTGCACTTTAGCCCCTGAAGTCTTCACTATTTACAATTTGGTCCTCACAACTCTTTTTAATTCCATTTCAATCCTAATTAATTACAAAAACCGTGGAATCTAATTCATCATTCCAAAATTCGTAAATTAAATAATCTCGGATTAAATGATATAATCTCGGGCCTTACAATTCTCCCCCTCTGAGACATGATTTCGTCCTCGAAATCGTAGGCAGTCAAATCATATCAGATAAGAAGATATAACAGAAGCTAAAATAAAAGACTCACATCAGTGAAATAACTCTAGGAATTCCTGTCTCATATCTGATTCAGTCTCCCAAGTAGCTTCCTCAATGCCATGACGAGTCCAATGGACTTTCACAAGAGGAATAATCTTCGTTCTGAGTTGTTTTTCTTTACGATCAATAATCTGGATTGGTTTCTCGATGTAACTCATAGATTCATCAAATTCTGCCTCGTCTGGCTAAATAATGTGAGAATCATCAGGGAGATACTTCCGCAGCATAGATACATGAAAGACATCATGTATTCCAGATAGAGAAAGCGGTAATGCGAGTCGATAGGCACGATCTCCTATCTTCTCGAGAATCTCGTACGGCCCAATATATCGTGGAGACAGCTTCCCTTTCTTGCCAAATCTGACAACTCCTCTGAAAGGTGAAATCTTTAAAAATACTCGGTCTCCTGCCTCAAATACCAACGGTCTACGTCGAACATTGGCATATTTGGCTTGTCTGTCTTGAGCTGTCTTCATTCTCTTCTGAATCAGCTTCACTTTTTCTGTCATATCTCTAATCATATCAGGTCCAAACTCAGGTACCTCAGAGATATCATCCCAATACAGAGGGGATCTGCACTTCTTACCGTACAATGCTTCAAACGGAGCCATCTCAATACTCGTCTGATAGCTGTTATTGTACGAAAACTCACAAAGTGGCAATGCATCTTGCCAACTAGTGCTAAAATCAAGCACTACAGCTCTCAGCATATCTTCCAGTGTCTGGATAGTCCGCTCTGACTGTCCATCGGTCTGTGGATGATATGCGGTACTCAGATGTAACTTCGTACCTAGAGCCTGCTGCAAACTCTGCCAAAAGTGCGAAGTAAACCGAGGATCACGGTCTGATACAATCGACTTCGGCACTCCGTGCAATCTGACCACTTCTCTGACATAGATTTCTGCCATTTGGTCATATCGGTACGTCATCTGATACGGAATGAAGCATGCTAATTTGGTCAATCTGTCAATCACGACCCAAATCGCATCACAACCTCTGAAGGAACGTGGTAACTGCGTCACGAAGTCCATGGAAATGTGATCTCATTTCCATTCAGGAATTGATAAACTGTGCAGTAGACCTCCTGGTTTCTTTCTTTCCGCTTTCACCTGTTGGCAATTCAGACACTTGGAAACAAATTCTGCAACATCAGTCTTCATCTGTTTCCACCAAAACTGTCCTTTCAAATCATTGTACATCTTTCTGCCACCAGGATGAATGCTAAAACGACTGCTGTGCGCTTCTTCCAGTATCCGCTGTCTCAATTCTGAAACATTCGGCACAACAATACGATTGTTCATATACAGTACATCATCACGTACCTGATACTCTGATCGATGACCTCATCTGACCATCTCAATTGAGTTCTGTACATTATGATCAACTTTTTGAGCCACTTTAATTTTCAAAATCAGCTCTGGTTCGACTTGAATAGCATACAATCTCAGAGGCTGACAATTTCAAATGCTAATCCAGACAAACAGCAATCTTCTATCAAATTTGAAACACCTATTGTCGATAAGGACAAAGAACATACCTTACGACTCAGTGCATCAGCTGCTGCATTAGACTTTCCCGGATAGTACTTGATTTCACAATCGAAATCTTTCAGCAAATCAAGCCATCTTCTTTGTCTCATATTCAATTCAGACTGTGAAAACAGATATTTCAAGCTTTTATGATCATAATAGATTTCGAATTTCTCACCGTACAGGTAATGTCTCCAAATCTTCAATGCAAAGACAATGGCCGCCAATTCAAGATCATGAATTGGATAGCGAGTCTCATGTGGCTTCAACTGTCTCGAAGCATAGGCAATGACATGCTCTCGCTGCATCAACACACAAACCAACCCTCTGTGAGAAGCGTCACAATATACCACAAAATCACCAGCACCTGATGGAATAGTCAAGATCGGAGCACTGGTCAGTATTTTCTTCAGCTCAAGAAAACTGGACTCACAGTCTTCAGACCATACAAACGGAGCATTCTTCTGAGTCAACTGAGTAATAGGCTTGGCAATACTCGAGAAATCTTTAATAAATCGGCGATAATATCCTGCCAAACCCATAAAGCTGCGTATCTCTGGTACAGATGTCGGTCTCGGCCAACTGATCACAGCCTCAACCTTACTAGGATCAACAGAAATTCCATCACTAGATATGATGTGACCCAGAAATACAACATGTCTCATCCGAAACTCACATTTCGACAGTTTGGCATACAATTTCTCAGCCCTCAAAATTTTCAATACAGTTCTCAGATGTTCAGCATGTTCTATCATATTCTTTGAATAAATTAAAATATCATCGATGAATATAATCACAAAATCATCAAGATATTTCTGAAACACACAGTTCATTAATCCCATAAACACAGCTGGAGCATTTTTTAAACCGAAAGACATGACAATAAACTCATAATGTCCATACCTGGTTCTAAATGCTGTCTTCGAGATAACAGAATCTCTGACTCTCAGTTGATGATATCCAGATCTCATATCGATCTTGGAGTAAACAGATGATCCCTGCAACTGATCAAACAAATCATCTATACGAGGCAATGGATATTTATTCTTTACCGTTGCTTTGTTCAGTTGCCGGTAATTGATACAGAGTCTCATAGAACCGTCTTTCTTTCGAACAAACAATACTGGAGCACCCCAAGGAGACACACTCGATCTGATATACCCCTTGGCCAATAAATCCTCCAACTGTTCTTTTAACTCTTTCAACTCAATCGGTGC
The DNA here is from genome assembly GCF_025594145.1 of Primulina tabacum. Lineage (NCBI taxonomy): Eukaryota > Viridiplantae > Streptophyta > Magnoliopsida > Lamiales > Gesneriaceae > Primulina > Primulina tabacum. The sequence goes on along the minus strand of NC_134561.1, from coordinate 4,961,673 downwards.
CATTCGGTATGGAGCCCTCGAAATCGGACTGTACCTGGCATCAACTCAATACTGAAGTCTATCTCTCGAATCGGCGGCAAACCAAGAATCTCATCTGGGAAGACATCAGCTAACTCGCATACCAGAAATGCAATAATCGAGTAATAGACATAGCAGATATCAAAGGAATCCTAGATCTAGAACCCTTACCATAAAATTTCCACTCCTCAGCCATCTCAGGTCTGAATAAAGTCCAAGTACAATGCAATCTAACTCAATCTCATGCTCATCATACCGCAGTATACAAGATCTAACAGATGTCACTGATATCAAACATGTCCCTAAAGGAGAAGAGACAGATACTACAGCAGCTAGGGACTCAACAAGCAATGCATGCATCAAAGCAAATCTCTCAGATATAAATGTATGTGATGCACCAGTATCAATCAATACATAAGCAGGATAACCAGAAATAAAACAGTTACCTGCAACAACATCATCAGGTGCGTCCTGAGCCTGCTCCTCTGTCAAGGCAAATACTCTGGTCTGCTGTCTAGGAGGCTGGCTAACAGTCTGGCTTCCTCCTGGCCTCTGCTGTGACTGGGTCGATGGTGCTGGCTGAAAAGAGTGAACAGCTGATGGTCGTCTTCCTGTCTGAGCCACTGATCCCGATGACTCTGCTCCCTGGAATCCCTGAGAACCTCTCTGGGGACAAACTCTGGCAAAATGCCCCTGCTGTCTGCATATACGGCAACTGCCAAACACTCCTCGGCACTGCTTGTGGAATGTCTCCCTCCACAAGTGCAGAAATATGCTCATGTATAACTCTGGCCCTGACCGGTCTGTCTCGAGCCACTAGAACTGGATGAATTGCTTCCAGATCTCTTGAACTGTTTCCCTCTAGCTTTCAACTGATCTTTCCTTCCACTGCCATTGCCACTCTCAAATCTGGGAGGAGTTTGTGGAAACTGAGCTGAGGATGGTTGCTGTGGTCTCGGTGCTGGTGCGACATACCAAGCTCCTTTCTGTCTAATCAGACCAGCTTCGGCTCCCTTTGCTCTATTCAAGGCATCAGCAAAATTGTTCGGTCGTCCAGTGTTCACCAATGTAAAAATGTCAGGATTCAGACCATTGATAAACTGATCAGCAACAGCTTCTTCATTCTCAGCCACATGAGGAGCAAATCGCAACAATATAGAGAACTTGGCCACGTACTCCTCAATGTTCAGCTGACCCTGTCTCAGATTTGCAAATTCTGCCCTCTTGTCTTTCCTGTACGATACTGGTAAGAATCTTTGATAAAACTCAGTTTTAAAGACATTCCAGGTAATAGTCGTACCTCGATGCTCCAAAGCCCTCTTTGTCGTAATCCACCAATTCTTTGCAACGTCATGCAACTGGTGCCCAATCAGTTTCACTCTCCGCTCATCTGTATAATCCAATGAGTCAAACAGCATCTCAATGTCATCTAGCCAACTCTCGCAATCAACTGAAGTCTCATTACCCTTCAGAGTCGGTGGAGGGAACGACTGAAATCTCTTTAGCAATGTTTCCATTGGTGTTGCTGTCACATCCATTGGAGGATTCGAAGTACTGCCCTGTTCTGGGATTCGTCGGGGAGGCATATCTGATTATCAAAAGGGTTAGCAACCAAATGCGACAAACCTGTTTCAGTCCTCATCTGATCATCTTACTGCTGATCAAAAATTGGTTCTGATTCATTCTCAATTAATACACATTACCAATCAAATCAGCTAATTCAGGTGAACATGTATTAAAGCAGTAATACATGCTAGCAATCACAAGCAGGAAAGAAAACTCAATCTACCCCGCTCACTAGCTTCTATCTCAATCTAGAGGATCTATCGCTCTGATACCACCTGGTGTGGGGACCCGGACGCTAATCATATTCTTAATCGTCATTGGGATAAATGGATCAATTAATTAATTTGGGTCTAAATTTTTTTTTTTAAATTGCGGAACGTAATGTTATTCAATCTAATATACATATCAGTATAAAAGTACAAGTCTTGTACAACAAACATCGAACTCAAACTAAGGTTCAACAACTAAATGTCAAGTGCTGAATCCTATTTACAGAAACGTCAAAGTCCGTAGTCTCCACTCTAATCACGATCTCTCATCATCTCCTCGACCATGATCATGTCCCACCTGTTGCCATGCACACATACAAACACGACAACAGCCGGATAACTCCGGTGAGAATAAAGTCCCAGTATAAGTAATGTATACATGCGATGCATAAAATCATATACAAAAGCATAAACCATGTATTAAGAACATGAATCATAATTTATGACACATTAGTGAATATAGATAAAATTCTCTAACTCGTCATTTTCGACTCGACTCATCTCTAATTTACGGATCCCGGTTCCTGGACATTAACACATATATCGAATCTCAGTGATAGGAGTCGATCCGCCCCTAAGCAATATCGATATAAGTCAATAATCCAGTGTCTTGGCATATCCCACAGACTTGGCATATCCGTCAAAGCTATCCTATGACAATGTGCAATGGACCAATGACCACTCTATCACTGTCTGGCCCTTCTGTCAATGACTCTCGCTCAATAGCTATTGGCTGTTCTCTACTTTCTATAAATCAATAGATTAATCATATCAATGTCAAACAATTTTAATAAAATAAAGTATGTGGTTTTAGGGAAACTAGAGTCCAATCTAACTCAAGTTAATCTCCCGGTTAACATCGACTTATACATTTCGTTCGTAGTCTCGGTCTGAAGAATTGAAAATTCTGAATTCAAGACTGTCTCTGTCAATCTGAAATGACATATCGAGAATAGTAATATCAGCATTCCATTCCCAATTCAATACTAAATCCGATCAATCTGAATTTAATTCAAAATTAACAGCATAACGGCACAATCCCGATATCCCCGTCAATACAATATCAACAGATATCAATTACAAATCATAACCAATATCCGATACAATCCAGAATCAGTCAATAATCCAAATCTGTTCAATTTCCAATTAATATAATCAGAAAATCATAAAAATTACATAATCAATCTGTTTTTCGATCTGACTTCGATTCTACGATGTCTAACATATCCAGAACACCATATAATGATCAAATTATAATTCATCCAATATCATAATTTCAAATGATAACATAACTCAATAAAACTTACGTCCAGTTGTAGCTATTGACAAGAGGAGTACAGAACCGTGTTCGGATTGAAATTCTGATAGACGGATCGTACAAAATCAATTTTCCCAAGCTTTAAAGAAACTTGAGGATTCTTCAGCGCTATTCTCGGTCCTCGGCTACATTCAGACGGAGGAATGAAGATTTTACCATATACATTGCATGGCAAGGACAAGTGTCATATTCAAGTCCCATAATTGCACTTTAGCCCCTGAAGTCTTCACTATTTGCAATTTGGTCCTTATAACTCTTTTTAATTCCATTTCAATCCTAATTAATTACAAAAATCGTGGAATCTAATTCATCATTCCAAAATTCGTAAATTAAATAATCTCGGATTAAAATGATATAATCTCGGGCCTTACAGTATGCATATTTGTAAATGTTTTAAAATACATCAATTGATTAATCTATAGCCTTGTTTTTTAATTGAAAATATACATGTGAAAAGAATAATATTTAGCATTGTGTGGATATAATTTTGTATAAAAATATCATAGCTTACATATTAATTGAAAATACTAAAAAGAATTTAAAAAATCATGGTTGTTTTGAGGCTATTCAATTATTAAGAATTAAGCGAAATTTTTTTAGATTATATTCTATTATTATTGAATATTACATTAGTTTAAATCACAAATTAAAAATCACAAAATCAATTATAGAATTCAAAATTTTCCATGATATTAAAATAAAAAATTATTAAATGAACAATCAGCCAAAAATGAAAAATTTGAAAAAAAAATATGAAAATATATATAGAGATATACTTCGAAAATTTGAGAGAGTGATAAAGATAGATGAGAAGAGAGAAAAGATAAGAAGAGAGGTGATGTGAAGCAACATGAAGACAAATAAGTAGCTTGTGTATGAGTTAGAAGTTTTAAAAATCCATCTAAATCTTTGTGTTGAACCAAATACAATTTTTGACAACTTATATTTGTATCTTAGGCTTTAATGTTTGTATATTAATGAATTCCATGAAATTATTAAAAGTCTATCGAAATTTTAAATACCTATAGAATTTTATAGAGTTTTTAAAAGTCAATGTTGAATGCCACTTGACTTTTTAAAACTCTATGAAAGTCTATTTTGAATACCACTAGACTTTTACAGAGTATGTAAAAGTCTTAATTGAATACATCTAGACTTCAAAATCTACAAAAATCATTAATAATCAATAAATCTCTTACATTGAATACAATCCCTTAACAAATTTCTTTATGGGTTAAAAGGGTCTCATCGTGCCTGGTTTGAAAGATTCTCTCAGGTAATCAAGAAGCTTGGGTATTTTCAGAAAACAAGCACATCATTAAATCTTATTTAAACATTCCGAGAAGGAAAAATCAATTATTCTCATAGTATATGTTGATAATATCATTGTCACTGGAGAGAATGATGAAAAGTAAAGGATCAAGTTGATGATGGCACAAGAATTCTAAGCCAAAGATTTTGGAAGAAGAGAATCTCTCTCTCAAAGAAAGTACACCATAGATATTCCAAAGAAAACATGTATGTTGGGGTGCAAACCAAGTCATGTGTCTGTTCATACATTTGGGTACACAGATTTTTAACTGCAACTGTCAAGAATATACAAAACCAAAGTTTAGTCAGAGAAATCTTGAGGGAATGTACTCGTTTATTCTCAAAGGATAACTGTAAAACTCCTCGTTTCTACTATCGCCCTTCCAACTCTGGAACGGCACGAACCATGGAAGTCCTCTGTCTTCAAATGCATGATGAGCTTCAAGTGTGTTGTCTAGGATCGTCCCAACTATTAGGGCCACGGTTGGTGGTGAAGAGAATATCGTATTCAATATATCATTGAACTGCAGGAAGCAAAACAAAAAGGATACATCCCATTTGAATCTTAAGCAATACTGTAAGCATTGAATGGCAAGAAGAGAATCGCAAACTGAAATGACAATTACTCAACATTTTCTTGGTTTCATATCACTAATACAGGACAAACTATCTAGTGTGCCTACCAAAGTTCTGTGAAAATAGAAACATGATGCTGTCTGTTGTATTGTTTATAGTACTTGCGTCGTATCCTTGCAAAGAGTTGTCTCTTTTTATAATGCCCGTGCCACACAATCAAAAGTATACATCAGACTAACATTATAGTTTCTCCACCTCAGTCAATCGGTCGATTTGGAAGGTAAAATGAGTAGTGTCTATTTTCCCACAGCATAACATTTGCATACTTACTTCTCTACAGAATCTTAGGGTTTCAAAAATAGATGGACCAAGATCTTGTAATACAATTTAGAAGAAATAGGTGATCTCCCATCACCGATCTTGAGCAATAGACTCCTCGTTAGTAGGCATGCCACATAAAAATCATAACAATAACCGACTACTGCAATATTCTCATCATTTCTCTAAGATGCAAGTTTTTACCCCAGCACCTCAGATGCTTCTCAACTAAACATATGGATCCATCCACGTTGGAACTAAAAGGAGTATACCTCGGGCAAATTACTCGATGATCAATGCATAACTTTCTCATTGTTGCACAGTATGAAAAATTGGCATCCATAACTACAATATCCTTTAATCCCAAATGATAATGTGTTTTCAACGAAAACAACATGAAGACATCAGAGAAAAAGTCATAACACCTACCCATCCCGCATTCGTTCTGACAGGTCCATGTCCAGACACATCTGTGTTCATCACAAAATATTGGGGAACAGATATACCCAAGAACAAAGAGACGCCCAATACGTAGATGTTTCGCATTGAGTTGCTATTTGTAAACTGTATAAATGAAATCCCAACAGCAGCTGCAAAAGGTTTGCAAAAATGATAAAACAAGTGAAATAAATGATGGTAACAGGTATTACTGCTCCGAGAAGTGACTCACCAACAAAGCCATATAAGATACAATATATAGCAGCAAATATCGGCAATGGAATTGATGCAAAAAACGCACCAAATTTTCCTGCTAGGCAAGAGTTATAAATCATAAATTCAAGAATTTGTGCCTCCACACAAACAGCAACCTTCAGCAAAATCCCACTCAAGACAATAAAGAAAAATCCACTCTTTATCTTATTCCAATTATCATCTACTACTTGCCTCATCTCACAATAATAAACGAATGAAAAGAAAAGAGAAAAATAATACAGTGAGGCCCAGTTAACAAACCAAATATGGAAAAGAAGATCATAAAAGCAGTGGATATCTGAACCACTCTTCTGCTCCCAACACGTGTTAATCCCAGGAGCCCGACATTTTCTCTGCATAAAGGAAGACCAACAACGATCACATAAAACTTGTTTTATAGGAGTTTTCACTGCAAGGCTGCGTAACTCAAATTAATGTTGAATGAGTCAAGTTACCTTTTCATACCCTTCCCCAACTAATATTAGAGACATGATTCAATATTGTAAGCATTTCATTAAGCTTTAGTACAAAAAAAAGTCATTTGCTAACAGATGAAGGAAATAATTTGACAAGGGACTAATATTTCTTGAAATTGTTAGTTCTAAGCTTCCTTATTTGTTTTTCTTACAAGAGTCTCAATCATTTGAGAAAGGTATCATGTGACCAGTCTACATTGAATATCCGGTTTGCGCAAACTGAGCTAAGTAGCATTCATGATATCAAACAATGGTATCTACATATGTCAAATGTCATAGTTTTATTAAATTAATGTTAGAAATTTGATCTCTTTTAGTAAGACATTTTTGTGCGTGGTTTTGATGGGGATCTGAAAGTTGACATGGAAATCAAGTAGTATTCCTGAAGGATTGTGACACGAAGTAGTGCGCACAACTTTCTATTCTTTTCTCCTTCCAGGATCTATTAATTATCATACATATTTTTCAATGTATAAAAAAAAGATTCAAATGGCAGACAGAATATTTTGTTTGGGAGCTTTTGATCAACAAGTTACACTTGTCAGAAAAAGTTATGCATGCTTTTTTTCATTAATTTACAGATATTATGAATATAAGAAGCTTCGTAGATGATTAGAAAGAAACTGAAGGCGGGATATCTAACAGATAAAATAATAGGTCTCCATTGAATTGCAAGATGCAGCACATGGTTGACTAGAATTCTTCAATATGATAGTCCTGGGTGTCATGCGGCACAGTCCCAGCATAGTTTACGTTGAGATAAGGAAGAAGTCTTTTTGAGGCACTATTAAGAATTTTAGCAAGAGAGTTTGCAGGTTGCTAGTTGCTTCTAGTTTCTTTTGTTTTGCTCAACTCTCCATCATTACCATTTACCAACATACACCACATGTACTCAAAGTACTAGTTGCAGGAGATGGTTGAATTTGAAACAGATGTGAGAAAGTAAACAATTCAAGCATGGCACCAGAGTCTTACACAGAAGCTGTAGTTCCAACAATGGAACCAAATATTCCTTCAATCAGCTGGCCTATACCCTGAAGATGAAGCGCGGAAAGGTTTCACATCGTAAATTCATCATAAAGGGTTAAAACATACCCTTTTATGAGAAAACACACACAAAATCATTAGATTTCATGAGCTTAGACCTGCAGACCAATGCTCCGGCTAATGACAAATGCAGGAGGTGAAGTAGCACCAGCAAGCCGGGCTGCAGCATAAAATGTTCCAGTCGACTGCAAACGACCTTAATTATAGCACTTAAAAACAAATGATACTCCAAGTGCGACTACATTAAGCTTATCGAAAAGACTGAAGCAAAATAGCATTTCTAATGTTAGTACGTGGCATTCAGATAGATCTAATCAACCACCACTAGTAGTCTCGCAGTTAGATCTAATCAACCACCACTAGTAGTCCAGTGCATGTATTGTAAACATTTGTATATAAGAATAAAAGGTATTAATATTGCCGTTTTGGTAGTTTTCCAAAATGCAACAACTGAAGGATGTTTTGAGAAAACCAAATTTGGGGTACTTTTCAAAATGAATAGAAGATTCGACATGAATTTCTGTATTTCCTAATAAGGACAACATTTTTAGGTTTAGGTACTTCCTTATTGAACAAGGCAAAGTAGGGACATCATAGTATGCTCCTTAAGAGGTGGCAAGGATCAACAAACCTCTGCAGAAGAAACAAGAGCAGCGCCCATCATCCCAAATACATGGCTTGCCCTAAATATCGGTGTACCCCACTGGAAAGGATATGGAATCTTGATCCTGAAATGAAATAATATCAAGAAAAATGTGAGAAAAGTGAATTCCCGAGCCATAATCCCCGTGTAAGGCCCTGAAACCCCATGCACATGTTTTGATCATTTAAACCCATAGATTTGTATTTCTTTTGGCATGGATAAGTACAAAAATGTTTGACACAGCCACATATGATTCATATTATCAAAACCAAGCCGAACAGCCAAAGCATTTTGAATTCTGGTTATCTCCGGAAGGCGATGAAGTCTGTGGCATCGCACAATTGTCGCATTTTGTTGAATTTATTTTATGTTCAAAGACCAATTCAGCACTAGATTGCACACCAAACAGCCCGTAAAACAGTCCCATGAAATCATACATTAAGCATTTTTAAAGCCAATTCCTACATAACCCAACTCCCAATCATCTCTTCCTTGAAACATGGTATTTTGGGCTAGAAGGCATAAACCACTTTGGATTATAAACCTTCCCAAGCCATCCTCGAGGCAAGAAGGTTGTTACCCTTTCAGTAGCTCCATCGCTATGAAGACATCAAGAATTGTTCCGTGTTCGTCAAGTTCTAAGTAGTTAAAAGCTAATGGGTATGATATATGTACAAGTTCTCTGTTCAAATAAACTATTTCAAGTTATTTTGATGGTTTGTGCAGTAAATGAGTGAAGCAACCTCTGCTTCTAAAATGGATATAATGATGAGAAGAGGCTTACATGGTGTTTAGTATATCACATCAGCAATTGGTTACGCTATGTTTACCGGGATTGCCCCTCTAACGGCATCTCCAAAATTTAAATAAGGTTAATTATTAGAGCTATGGCATAACAACGTGTGAGTTAAATGTATGCTATGATCGGTAACATTTGGCAGGTACTAGGGGTGTTTAACGACAGTTTGGTTCGGTTTTAGATAAGAATTCGAACCACACATATTATATCTGTTTCATAAAATTTCAAAGCAAACTAAACCATGATTTTTTTATAATCAAATCATTAATTTCGGTTTGGTTCGGTTTAGATTATTCAATATAAATTTTATCATAATGAATTAGTACATAAAATACTGCAATTCAGAAATATTAGCAATTGATAGAAGCTGAGTGGGCATTGTATATAATCATGAAATATAATGATTATAAGTAAAATATTTGAAATAAAAATAATTATACAAATTACAAAATTTTATAACTTAAAAAAAACATAAACTTTTAGGGATGTGCTTGTGCATATTTGGGTTAAAATCTACAATCAATATAATTGTACTGTTGCAACACTCACTAATAATAGAATATAAACTAAAATTCAAACAATATATTTCTATATCCAAGAAAAATCACACAAAATTAACAAAAACTATTCCATATTTTTTTATTTTAGTGTAATTGATTTAGATTTGTTTAGTTCGGTTTTTTTTTTTATCAGAAACTAAAATTTATTATAATTATGTAGAAGTCAGGTTACAAGGCTAGTGGATGAACCATCCACAATTTACCGCATGACCTAAATAGTAGTCTTCTTTTAACAGAAAATAAAAAACCAATCCCTAACTATATCCGCTAGAAGAAAATTCTTAAACATCGGTACGCTTGTCGTCCATTTCGCTACTCGGAATCTGATCTTCTCCCATAATTCCTCGCACGAGTCTTCTTTGTAGTTGAATATTTTGTTATTGCGCTCCAACCAAGTCGACCAAAAGATACAGTAGACTATGATGAACCAGAAATTTTTAAGCCCTTTTCAAAGAGGAAACCGTGACTCATAATAAACATATCTTTCGACGTGGCCGGAAAAATCCACTCGAATCCCAAGTGTTGCATTACCTTTGTCCAAATACGTCTCGTGAAAGCACAGTGCATCAAAATATGATCCTGATTCTCCCCGTCTTTCTTGCACAAGTAGCACCATGTTCTGGCCGTCTTCTCTACAAGTTGTCACATGTCGGCAATTTTCCCAGTGCCACAATCCAAGAGAATACCTTCACTTTTTGTGGGATAGGTACTTTCCAAATGTTGTAGAAATAAGGGAAAGAAGAATTAATGTTACTCGGAAAAAAAGATGAGTAAAGAGAACTGACAGAGAAAACACCAGACGAGTCCCCTAGCCAAACCCTGACGTCCCCCGTACCCACACTAAGAGATACTGACTCTAATACCCCTAGTAGAGAAGTGTATTCTCCCAGCTCGATGTCATTCAACCCTCTTCTGAACCGCACATCCCATTGAATGACTGAATTACCTTGACTACCTAAGACTGTGTAGAAGTTCGAGATAGGTTTGTTATTTGAGGCTGAGAGAAGATAAATGTGAGGGAAACAAACCTGGAACGACAATATACCCACCCACGTATCCTCCCAAAACCTAATGAGATTCCCTCCCTTAAGCACCGTACCAATCAAGTGCTGACAAGTAGAGTGGGATCGAGAAATGAACTTCCAAGGGCTTCTGAAAGTCGAGTTCCTTGCCACCCTTACGTCCCAGCCATTATCTTGGAATCCATAGATGTTACCCACAACTTTTTTCCATAAAGAGTCTTTTTCTACCGCGCATCTCCACCACCAAAACAAATTTTTAACCAACGTGTGAGTTAATTATTTTTTTATTCTAAACTTGAACAAAACCAATTTTTTCGATTTAGATGATTTTAAAAATTAAAACCAATCCAAACCGTGATTGCCGGAAAACCGATCCAAACCGTTCGGTTTGGTTTGGTTTAACATTTTGGTTCGGTTTGGTCAGGATTCTGAACACTCCTAGCAGATATCATTTTTTCGGTGACACACGTCACTTGTGTGCTAATATTATTATGTGGTCAGTGTATTGTCTACCTATGTGACAAAATTGATACTTATTAGCATGGTTCTACTTCATGGTAATGAGATGATATAATTGAACAAAAAATGATACTCATCACGAATAATTTGTTGATCATAAATGTATGCAAAGAATGTTTGATTCACATAGTATACCGAGCTTGATTGATATTAGCATCATGTTGATGCGGATACCTGGACTAAAGGGGCTTTGTCGTAACTAGGGAAAGTGACATTAGGGCATAATCTATGGTGCCTATGGTCCAGTGGGGTTTTATTCCTCATAGTGGCCTTAGTTGTTGTCGAGCTACATTTGGAGTATATCCCCAATATGATCGATTAGATTATTTGGGTAATCACCCATTCTCAACTTCCATTTTTCTTTGGTCCCATGTATTCCTCGAGTATAAATATAAAATCGTACTTGAATTTTTATCACTGTTGAACACTAAAGCAGATAGATTTTATGTTGTTCATTTCCTATCATGCCATGTGAACGGTTCACATCCTGTTTCATGGGACCAGTTCATCACCTTAGACAGCATTCTTGTTGATTGGAGTACAGGTATTAGGTTACGAAGCTGGGCAATTGTTCAAGGATGAAGGATAGTGGGACTTGAAAAAGGTTTCGGTTAACTTGGAGGGCCTGTCTCCATGTAAACCATAGTTCTTGAAACTTGATTATGCATTGTATGCACTTATTAGTAATTATGGATTGTTGTGCATCATCATGGAGACTATCACCAATAATATGCCCATGTTAACAGCTGAAATATATGTTGTAGATCAAAATAAATGGAATTGCAGTATATCACGGTGAATGCAGAGCGTACCATGGAGCAGATGACATGAGATAAGAACGGTCCGTACGACAGCTTAATTTAGTCTGCTCACGAACATTGTTGTAAGCACCTGCAACAGTGAGAATCGCAGCAAAAGCCCAGATAACTCCAACACACACAAGCAAAGCATACCTCTCCAGCATAGGTCGAGCAACTGAATGGATGTGTTGCAGGTACTACATGTAGGGCATATTCATTCTTGAAATTGTCCAACTAGAAGAGAGTAGAGGCATAAATTTCACAAGTAAAATGAAATCTTACTTGTTGAGAGATAATAAGCAAAATCAACATGGGTAGGCCAATTTCCATACAATTAGCGAGCTGCACGAATGCAGAGAGACATGCTTCAGCCAAATAAAAATCTTGTATTAATCATTATTTTGTTTGATGAAGCTTGCAAGAAGAAAACAAAATACCTGTGGAAAGCCTCTAGCAAATAAACCAAGACCTACTACACAAACAGCTGGCACTATGATCACTGGACTAAAGTACCTATGAGGAGATAAAGTTGATCAAAAAAAAGATGACACAAATTAGGAAACTAACAAATAGGCCGGGGTTGTCACCTGCATGTTTGGGTAAATAATGCCTATTAAAGTTTAATTAATGTACAAGAAGAACAGAGCAAATGAATATTTTTACCTGGTAAATTTTCCCCAGGCACTGCTATATCCAAGTATGATGTTCACAAATGACGACACTATCAATGCTCCTTGAATAGTTCTTATTGTGTGAGTGAACCGCTACAAGAATCCATATTTAAGACAATTAAAAAGAAAATTTCATGTCAAAACAAGGGTAAAAAGGCCGAGAGAAGTACATGAGACCAATGCATCATAAGGCACAATCTAGAAGTCCTTAACCAGCCCAAAGTAAAAAGTATTGATGCCGAACCAGAATCAGCCAGCACAGAATCCTAAGACTGATCAGGTATTGGAATTGCTAGAAGAGAAAAGTATCATCTCAAGAAAACATACAGAAGACCAAATTACATTGCTTAGTGAAATAATAATTTGTCAGTTGCTAGTTAGCCTTTCTTCATTATTGTGTATCAAACCAGTCAAAATCAATTACAAAACTTGCATATGTTCATGTGATAACAGTCGCTTAGAAGATTGAACCCTAAACTCATAATCAATTGCATATATTTCTCCAGATATTCTCCATTTCCCCGTACTTTTTTCCTTGTAAATTCTTCTTTTGTTTCTTTTTCCGACCACACACTCCCAGTCCCTTGAAGAGTTCTTTAGTGATCTATTAAGCCGGCCTGGAGGTATATTAATTCTAAAAGGCGACTACGACTACATCCAGAAATGACAAAAAGTTAACGCCTGTAAAGATAAGTGCGGATTTCAGAAAGAGGTCAACTTCTACAAATATTGTGGTTTGAGAGAAAACGAGTATTTCGGAAGGAAATTAATTCTTATTCATAATAAAAGAGTACATTGCTTATGTATACATCACAAATCAATTGATAAGAAACTTAATCTAATCTAACCTTAAACTTTAAACAATAGATAGAAAGTTACATAATAAACTAAAGAACATATCCTTATTTTAAATTCAAATATCCAACACTCCCCTCGAGTTGGGTGATATATGACGATAGTCTTCAAATGTGGGTCGAAATAAAGCCTTTGTCAGGAGATATACAACTTGTGACTTGCTAGGAACGTAGTTAACTTTCTAGATTCCCATCTCAATTTTTACCTGATGAAACGACGATCGATCTCAATATGCTTAGTGCGATCATGATGAACTAGATTCTTGGCAATGCTTATAGCTACTAGATTGTCACACTTTAGTTCGATTATCCGATGTCCTTTCAATTCAGCCAACACCCTTTGGAGCCATATTCCTTCGTAAATCCCATTGACCAACGACCGAAATTTTTCTTCTGCACTGCATCTTGCCACCACTGTTTGCATCACTGTATACTTGTATATCTCTTGGGATGGTTCAGCGGAAACAGAATCCCTTGCCAGGGGACCCCTTTAGGTACTTCAATATCCTAGGAACAGCCTCCATGTGTTCCTCCGTTGGATTGTTCATGAACTGACTTATGAAGCTTACAACAAATCCAATATCTAGTCTTGTATGATAGAGATATATCAACTTGCCTACTAATCTTTGATATCTTCCTTTATCGGCAGAAGGACTGTCACTCTTCTAACCAATTCTTACATTTGGGTCCGTTGGTGTATCAACAGGCTTGCACCCCATCATCCCTGAAGACACGTATTTACTTTGGGAAATAACAATTCCGTGCTTTGATCTAGCCACTTCCATTCCCAAGAAATATTTTAAGAGTCCAAGATCTTCCATCTCGAATTCCACTGAATGCAGTAGCTTAATCTGAGTGATTTCCTCTCCATGATTTCTAGTGATCACAATATCATCAACATAGACAATGATAACAAAGATTCTATCTGTGTTGGGATTGTTTAACAAACATAGTCGTCCAGGTCCCCATTTAAGACATTCTTGACACCAAGCTAGTATAATGGCCAGTCTAAATTTGTGGTAATGGATAGGAGTATACGGACTGTGTTCAGCATAGCTACAGGTGCGAAAGTTTCTAGATAATCAAATCCCATATGTTTGGGTATACATTTTTGCTACCACTCGTGCTTTAAACCGTTTGATGTTTCCATCAGCTTTGTGCTTAACTGTAAAAATCCATTTGCAACCAACTACACGTTTTCCGGGGGGAGGTCTTTTATCTGCCAAGTATTGTTCTTTTCAAGGGCCCGAATTTCATCACCGGCAGTTGTTCTCCAATGTGGATTTTGGAGAGCCTCATTGATTAGTTCTCCAATGTGGATTTTGGAGAGCTTCATTGATGCTTGATGGTAATTGTATTTGATCTAAATTAAAGCAAATGATTTGGATGGAGTATATGATTGTTGTTTGAAAGTGTGACGCACATGTTAGGGTACCTGACACACATCACAATGAGGGAAAAGTGAACTTCTATTATCAAATAAACGTGGAAACAATTTTTGAAGGTACATAAACTTCGGATGTCCTAGTTGAAAGTGCCACAACAAAAGTTCACCATTCTTTTTGGATTGAAAAGCAGAAACGGGAACACCAGGAGTTGAAGGCTTTGAGACGGGTTTCATCTTGAGAAGGTACAGGCCCGCACAATAATCAGCATTGTCAATCGTCCTCTGCAAGGCTAGTTCATGAAAAACGCAAGAGGTAGATGAAAAAATAGTCGTGCAAGTCAGATCTCGATTCAACGTGCTAACCGACAACATATTGCAATGAAGAGCAGGAACAAACAGGACATTATTTTAAGTGCAAAGTAGATGTTAAACATATGGAACCCGACCCGAGCACCCTTGTGCAAGAACCATCTGCTACTTGAACCGATCGAGGGACAGAAAAAAAAGGCAATATGATGTAAACAAATCCAACTGACCAGCCATGTGATCCGACGCCCCTGAATCAACGATCCACGATTGTGAAGGAACACGGTGAAAGAGAAATACAAGGGAATTATCACCTTGGATAGCAGTACTTTCTGATCCAAAGTCACTATTTGATGGCAGATGGGCCTGCTGGCGGAATAGCTGTTGGAGGACATCCAATTGGGCACTGGTGAAGGGCATTGACTCAGTAGAAGAAGGATCAGCAACTAAGACAGTAGCATTAGCTTGACGTTCTCGTGCAGGCTTCCAATCCGCATGCTTGCCATGAATTTTCCAGCAAGAATCGATGTTGTGATTAGGTTACTTGCGTTTTTCACACCAAAGTCCTCCTGGAAATGATCGTCTTTTCGTGGATGTACACGTGTAGCAGAATGCGCAGAGTCAAATAGGAATGATGGGGCTTGGCACTGTAGAGTGAGGGCAAAACCATAAGGGGTTGCGGAAATGTGCCGCGAAGAACCCAGCATCACCGTGCAACAGCTTTCTCCCTGTCTGACCACCGAGAAGGCAGCATGGAGGCTCAGGACCCGACCACGGACATCATCGAGATCTCGATTTAAGGCCATCAGGAATTTGAATACACACTTACTTTCAACAATTGAGCGATAGAGTTCCTCGTCCTTGGTGCATGTCCAATGAAATATTTCGATGAGGTCAATTATCTGCCATTGTCGAGTCAGGGCAAAGATGTGATACCCTTGTCCCACATCTTAAAAATTAAAGATTTAAAATGAGTTTATAATGGGCTACAATGAACTTCTATAGCAACTTGGGTTAATCATTTTCGTAAAGTGAGGACGGATACGAAATAGTTGCTATAGGGGCCCATTGTGCAGTCACGCTGCCGCGAGTCCGGGCTCGGGCCGTGACAGAATGGTATCAGAGTAGGTCACCGGCATGGAACACCGAGAAATAAGTGCTATGCGGGGCAAAGTGCTACGTGCATGGGAGCCACCTCTTGAACCTGCGGGGCAAAGTGCTACATGACGGGAGCCACCTCTTGAACCTGTAGAAGCCACCTCTAGATTCTCGGCGCTGGTGGATCGAGTGGTCAGGCCGCGACGAGGACGTCGCGTTCTGAAGGAGGGGTGATTGTGATACCCTTGTCCCACATCTTAAAAATTAAATATTTAAAATGAGTTTATAATGGGCTACAATGGACTTCTATAGCAACTTGGGTTAATCATTTTCGTAAAGCGAGGACGGATACGAAATAGTTGCTATATGGGCCCATTGTGCAGTCACGCAGCCGCGGGTCCAGGCTTGGGGCGTGACAAAAGATGTAGTCCGCAACCGAGCTTTCGTCCTGGAGGAGATCGTGCACAGTTGATTCAATGGCAAAGAGCTTGGCCATCTTGTCTTTGCAAGAATATGTGTCTCTGACCGCATGCCAAATGTCTTTTGCAGTCGAGCAGAGGAGAAAATTTTCGCCAATTTCAGGCGTCATTGAATTAATCAACCAAGACATGACTAGGTTGTTTTATTCCTTCAAAGTTTTGAATGTGACATCACCCAAGTCAGGTCGTGTCGCTGCTCGAGAAGTGATCTTCCTTGCCACCTCCACAAATGTACATGAGGGCAGATTGTGACCAAGTTAAAAAATTCCGTCCTGTAAGTTTGTGGACGTGATGGAGAGAGGAGAAGCATCGCCCATGATTTGGGTCGTGCTCACCGGCGTTGATGAACTGTCGGTGGTATAGGCCATACCGTACTTCGTCATTGGCCACATCCGTGCTCTGGTACCATGTGGTTTGAGAGAAAAAGAGTATTTCAGAAGGAAATTAAATCTTATTCAAAAAAAAAGATTACATTGCTTATTTATACAGAACAAATCAATTGATGAGAAACTTAATTTAATGTAACCTTAAACTTTAAACTTTAAACAGTACATAAAAAGTTATCTAATAAACTAAAGAACCTATCCTTATTTTAAATTCAAATATCTAACAAATATATCTAGCTCAAAACTGCGTGATAATTTAACAATAAAAACTTAATTCATTTTGAGGCAAGAACAGATCGATCCTATTGGTAGGCTAACATTTGGTCGAAGAGAAAAAGAAAGAATAATCAAAACTTTTAATAGTAACAAAGAAATTGAATCAAATGCTTAGAAAAATTACAGTCAAGTTTGCATTAACAGAATAATTACAAGCATAATGGACATATATGAACATCATAAGATGAATTTCTAAAAATCATGAGTAAGAAAAAATTCTTCAACCAGATTTAAGGCATTCTACCACCCTAAGAGATAGTTTTAAATAAGGCAACAGCAAATTTGCACATCAAGAAAAAGTGCAGGAATCTAAACCATTAAAAAGAAAAGGGTGACAATAGTCTGTTAGAGCAAGCACACAGAAAAAAATTTCACCAACCTCTTATGACATCTAACAATAAATTTTATGTACCTCTTGGTCATCTGGAAATGTATCACCAGATATATCGTTAACAATTCCCAGTACCGATATAACATAAGCAAATGAAGGGCCCATCACCGTTGGAAGGCGTGTGCCAAACCATGTTTGCAAAAGGGTGTTCACTCCTGACATAAAGAGCAATGACTGAATCACTCGAGCTCTATCGCCCTGTTTACAAGATTTTAAAAATTCAATCATAGAGCATTAAGAAACGTCTACAATTGATCAACCTCCCAAAAATGTGAGCATAACAAAAAACTTACAGGACCGCCACCCATCGGAGATACGATTGTATTGGCAATCAATACAGTTGTTCCAAGCATCACAACGAAGTGTTGGAAAGCTAGCACCACAGTTTGCACTGCAATACGTGAGTTAAAGAATCAGCTCAGATATATCAAAATAACTTTTGGTTATTGTTTTGTGATTTTAATGCCCACTCACTCTACTGACTGAAACCTAAAGTCCATTCTGAATGAAACCAGTTGTAACAAAACTGAGCCAGTTGTTTGACTTAAAAAAAAAAATTGGATGATGGATTGCCCATATTTGTCCATATTCCAAACAAGACCACATACCACGGGATGTGAATTCGAGTGTTCGAACCAGGAAATTGACAAGGGACAACAAAATCGATAGTATAATTCCACGCCTAGTGAACAAAAGGTGAAAACATTTATGATTGATTACAATTCAGCACAAGGGACCAAGTAAAGCAAGGAGAATCATCGATTCTGATTCAAAAGAATATTGAAAAAGGATTCCATCATCAAGGGCACTCCATCATTGAAAAGACCAGACCTTTTTAGTCAGGATACACTTTCTTTCATATTTTGACCAGATTAAGAATAATAAAATACAATTCATCACACCTTTTGACAGCAAAGATAAAATTCCATTAAACCCACAAAAAATAATAATTAGCCAGGAACAAAACAGCATTAGCATTAGTACGCCAGCGAAAAACACTGCTCCACTCTGTCTGTGTGTGCGCGCGAGTAACTTTTGTGCTAAAAAGTACAAACCCAGAGATGGGTTGGAGTGGATGCAGTAATTAAGCTGCAAAAGCTGTTCCGCAGGTGGGAAAAGAGGCCCTCTTGCGGCACCAAGTGGCGGTGGCGGCTGACTCGGCGGTGGCTGGTGGTGGTGATGATGCCCTGTCTCCACCATCTTTCTCCTTGATTAGTTTTTCTTTCGGGCTGTGGAATTTCAACCTCCCCCACAGTAAACAAGAAGTTTATAGCACCCACACACACTCACTCAAGCTAAAAAGTAGTCTTTTTTCAGGGGTGGTGGCTTCTGGGGGATTTCCAAGAACACGTACACAAACCCAACTCAGCTAACTTCAACTTCTCGAATTTCCCTGAAACGAAACGAAACTCAAATTTCTTGGAAGTTGGACAAAACAAATTCAACTTCTCTGGAGAACTTGGGTTCCTTTTCTCACAAGTTTTCTTGGAAAAACGAGTTCAGACTCGAATTTTTTCTGTTTTATTTTTTGTCCCAGATGAAGTTTCCCAACAAAGCAAAGTAAATGCGTCAGATATACATGGTATTTTCTTTATAATGTTTAAAAATTTGTGTGATTAAGACAAGGAAATAAGAAGTTGGAGGTTTTGTCCTTCTCAAGGAAAGCGCATGAACGTACCGCGTATCGAGGCTGGAATTCCCAAGAACACCCTCGCAGTCCCGTCCCTCTCACGCTTTTGACATTCATGCATAACAAGTATTTCCTTCCTCTATTTTAATAGTCATTGTCTCGAATAAGACTTGTTTAAGTTAAAAGTTTAATCGGTGAAAAGTGATTATGTTGGAGTAATTAAGTTTTGGTGATTTAATAAATTGAGTCAAATTTAACTGATAATGAGCTAAACTAAAATTTCTATAAGATAAAATTCGTTTTAAGTTTAACTGATATTCAGGTTTACCAAATTGATAGCTGAAATATAGTTGAGTAAATGAAGAAACATTCTTTGAAAAATCAGTTAGACTACTCAGAATTACAAAGCCGAACTATATGATAAAGTATTATGTACCAACGATATCCGAATTGTCAGAAATCGGCGAGCACTATCTACAGTGTACGAATTAAGACAGTGACATGAAAAATACGAGATTAACAGCTGTAATATTTGAAACAAATATAACATTTGATTTACCGACTCTTGGATCCAAATATATAAATAGAGGAATATGTAAATCAGTTCGGCTCTCTGAAATCATCGCATAAGTTCAAATATTCAAACTTTCAATAGCGCAACTGCTTTCAAGACTTCTGAGCACACACTTAAGTATTGCATCAGATCATTGAGGATCCATTTTTGCTTAATATTTTTCATTTCGAAATAGTGAACTGATAGTTAGTGTATTGTTTAGTGTTTTTAAGTAAGTAAGATAAATTAGGAGTTTCAGATAGGTACTGATGAAGCCTTACTAAATCGGGTTGTTACAAAAGTTGTAATCCCCAAAGTCTTCTAGTAAACATCCTTCCCACAAGGAAAAAGGGATAACATATGAGTTATTCAAATCTCCGAACATCCAAAAACATCTTTATGTTATTTACATTTAAGTCAGTCTACTCTTGATAACTCAAATGTTGTTATTACTTAGCCATTTTTTAGCGTTCAATTTGTCAGTTTAGATTCATTCCGCACAAAACTTAACTAATTATCCAAATGACATTGACTTGGCAAGAATTACTAAATTCAAATTTTCCAAGTCAAACAAATTTTGGACAAACTAGTGTGATTGGTTATTCAAACTCCCCTTCTAACCAATCACCCGATCATAACAAGTGTTATCCGAGCGAGGATTCTCGTTTCTGAACATTATCTATTTAATGGTCTCCTTCCATAATATCACCATGTTTTCCAAAGAGGATTTTGATGACTGAAAAATCAGAATGCAGGATCACCTAGCTGTATAAGACGATGATATGTGGTTCATCATTACAGATGGAACAATTACTGTAATGAAGGCTAACACAGCTGTTGCAGTTACTGATGGTACACGTCGGATGATTGAAAAGCCCAGAGTGAATGGACGAGTGAGGATAAAAGAAAGCAAACTTGTACAATGTGGCTAAAAACATAATGTACAAAAACTTGTTCAAAAACACATTCAAGAAAATCAAGATGTGCACGTTTGTCAAAGAAATATGAGAGAAAATTATTCAACTGTGTGAAGACAATGATCAAACTAAAGATAATAAATTATCTGTCGTAATACAAAAATTTGATAGCATCAAGATGAAGCCCGAAGAGTATATTAGACATTGATGAGAAAGTCAGCAGCATTGTGATTGAGCTAAGTGCTCTTGGAAAGTATACATCAATCGGGAAGTTGTATTGAAAGTTATGAGATGACTTCCAAGAGAATGAGATGTCAAAACATGGCAATACAAAAATCTAAAAATCTAAACAAATGGGAACTATATGATGTATTATAGATCTCAAGGCTTTTATTTTGAATTAGAACCAATGGATGGTGAATAGTCTACCACTCAACTGACAAAATCATTTGCTTCTTCAACAATTAAGCCATCAGTTTCTAAGGATAAATTAGCTTAGAAGTTGATTAATGATGTCATGTCACTATTTGTAAAGAAGTTTAGCAAATTCTTGAGGAAAAATCAAAGGAATTTTCAAAGCTCTTATAGAAGATCACATCACAAAAGAGAATATGGTGATGAAGGCAACTCAAGTTTCAACTGTGGAAAAATTGGTCATTTTATAGCTGACTACCCGAAGCCCGAGAAAGATGATCGTAGACCAACTGATAAGGTAAGAGGTCTTTTGACAAGAAGAAAATATACAAAGATGACATGAAATCTACCAGTGAAGAGATACTCGATTTTAGCTTAACTGATTTTACACGAGATGATTTAATCACAACATTACATGATATGGTAAATGAGTACAAAAGACTTTCTTAATCATTCGAGAAAGTCAAGGCTAAGCAATCAGTTCTACCTGACAAAAATACTAAGCCTAACTGGGAACAGACAGGTGAAATGTTGAGTCTCAAAGCACAAATTCAAAGCTAAAAACTGAGAATGAGCGAGAGCAAGTTGAGTATCAGCAGTTGAGTTTTGGAAATAAGAAACTAACTGAACTGGTCAAGCTTTGGAGCAAGTCATCAGTCAGTCTAGTCGAAATGCAAGAGTTACAGAAATTATCAGGAGATGGTCTCGGTGTCAATAACAATGAATGCACTCCAGAATCAAGTACCAAACCAAAACTGAACATGTGCAAAAGTAAAAACATTCACTTTGTTAAGTCCAATATGGTATATGAACATCATGAGCCTATCCATCAAATTGAAAAACATGTTGTACATTTGGTATTGGTTACAAACTAGAGAATCGTAATGTGAAGCCTAACTTGTGTTAGAACAGATTCAGTTCAGTAAGGCATAACTCTATGAATGGTAAGTCCCATCGATACTATAACGCCAAGCATGTTCAGAAAAATACAGGCTAACCAATGAAGATAGAAAAGGCAAAAACATGTATTTAATTCACAGAGCATTGCACACACATGTTTCTGCACAACCCTTTCAAAACAAACAAAGAGGTTAGTTTGTCAAACTGATCCTGTGTGGGTTCTTAAAAGACTAATCACATTTGGACCCAATTAAGTTTGGATACCTTGTGATTGTTGATTAAAACAGAATAATCATTGAAGGAATCACTTTGGGACTTGGACAGTGGATGTTCAAAGAACATGACTTCTAAAGCCCAACTGATCAAATACGAAGGTTCCATTATCACTTTTTGTGACAATTCATAGGGCAAAAACTCTGAAGTGTAATATTACTCATGGAAACATTACCATTAATGATGTGTTACTTGTTGAAAATTTGTGCTACAATCTAATTAGTATCGGTAACCTCTGTTATGAACATTTTGTCTGATATTCTTGATATTTATTGATTTTCTGAAACTGATCATAGATAAAATAAATATTCAGAAATGTACAGATCCGTACAAAATAAGAAATAAATTTTCATTAATTTTGAAAGAGGAAAATACAGTTTCGTACAAACATTTCAAAATAAAAAGTTATAGTGTATATACAAACACTCATCATACTATATAACTGATGTCGGACACTTGATAATTTCTTGACTTTCTTGTCAGATGGTCATTTATCAATTGAACTATCTGGTTCACTGCGCTTCTTACTTGTCTCTGTTGTCTTCTTCTGTTCTTCCTCCTTTTTGTCAAGACCCGCCACTCTGGAAAAGATAAGGAATGCTGAACTGACTTGAGTGGAAACTTCAGCTGATTGATCTTGCACAGAATCAATTTTCTTTGATAGGATTGTGTGCATGAAATCAATCCTGTTGCTAAGTAAATTCTGGGAGATGATCAGTTTAAGTGTCGTAACTGCTTCTCTTTTCATCTTTTCAACGATTGAGAATAGAGCAGATACGTCCTTTGTCAGCTTCTTTAAGTCTTTCATAGTGTGGTCTTTGAGAGTGTCAAGACATAAAGAATGCAGCAGTTGAGTAGATTTGATTTGTGAAACTGTGGATCCAAGATCTTGTAAACTGGATAGTATGTTGTCAAGCATGACGTTAGTCGCAATTGGCTGTTAAGGGGAGAATTCTTCAGCAAAAGTTGGGGTAAAGGATCGGTTTTGACACCTGCGAGGGTGCTTCAAACACAATATTCTTAATGAGCTGCAATAGCTTTTGTTCTAAGAATGTAAACACCGGTAGATTAGATCGATTTTGGTTTTAAACCAAACGAAAAATACTTGAAATAATCCTTCGTTAAGAAAGATAACTAGTTTAAAGTTTTTAACTTGTGTAAACTGAATAACTGAAATAAGGAGGATCAGTGCGAGCTTGTATCAATTCAGTTACGGTGAGAACTGAACTTATATCAGCTAAACTGATCAGATCAGTTTTAAAACGAAGTTAAACAGTTAAA